>NC_088776.1:19796051-20425329 GCF_954871325.1 Gordionus sp. m RMFG-2023
TTAAATATAATTCAATATGTCTTATATTTTTTAACAAATTATACATATTAAAAAATTATATAGTTATATTTTTAGAATATAATTATAAATGCAATATAATATAATATATCGAATAAAAGATATTTTTATTTATATAAAATTTTTCTTATTAATTTTTAATGACAATTGTTTTTCAAAATTTTTATCTGATAGACAGAAACGCTTGGCAGTTAATACGACATTTACATTATTAAAAACACGCTTTACCAGGGCAGATGAGGGGATTGCGGTATCATACTTAAAAATTTAATAAAAACATTTATTGTTTTATCCTTTGTTTCAAAAAATTGAGATAAGTTAGCCTCCTCCAATTCATCCTCTAATTCTTCGTCAATAAAATGGATATTTCGAAATTAACAGTTCTTGCATTATCATTTCCATTCAATAACGCTATAAGTTTATTAGGTTCGTTCTGTGGAAGTTTTATCCATGGCCATTGAGGCTTGAATATTGGTTGTATAATTGCAGAAAGAACATATTGATCTTCATATATATATTCTAATCTTTAAAAAAATATATGAAATTAATTTGATAGTGATAGGCATAGGTTTAATACCTTTTATTAATCCCATTTAATACTGCGCCTATCAATGGTTGACCATATTTTAGGCCACTAATTTTTTTTAATTTTTAAATAACTATCGTTATTGTTGGGGTCCAATAGCCCAAATGCATTATTTTTTTCAAATTTAATGATTTTACTTAGTTATATTATATTAATAAAATAATTAATATTGAAATCAAATGTCGTTTTAAATTGGAACTTGAAGATTTTGAAACTGATATATTACTTTTTGGGCACATTTTACATTTGGTAGGTATTGAATTAGTTCCTTTAATATAGGATGTTGCTGTAAAATATTTATCATATTTGGGTCATGGTAATATTAATTCATCTGATTTTAAATTTTCAGAATCAGAGGATGATAATGAAATAATAATATCCATGCTTACACTAATCTATTAAATTAAAATATAAAAAATAATATTCAAATTATAACAATGGAGTGCTAAAAAAATTGAAGTGTGAAAAAGGAAAAACAGCCAATTATATGAGACTTTTTCATAAATAATTCGGATTAATATTAAATTTTTCAAATAAATAAAATGTGTTTTTAAAATTGAACGAACGTTAAATTCCAACGCGTTCGTCAAAAAAAGGAACGCGTTCACGTTCAAAGTTTGTCAAAAATAAAAGAAACGCCGTTCATCATTTTTTTCAAAACGTTAAAAATGATCGCATCCTTTTACAACATTACCAGTAATATATTATTTCTCTATTTTTATTTTTATATATTGTAACTTCTTATATGTCAAATATTATGTATCCTTCATTACAGGTGCTAAGCCAGGAATTTTCTCCGGGGGATAGGGGGGGGGGGAATAATTTTTTTAATATTGAAATGATTTTTTTTGGAGCATTAAAAATTTAAATAATGATAATTTCGAACACAATTAATAAAATATTGGAAAATACAAAATACTAAAAGCGAATATAATATGGTTAAAAAATATTATAGCTATATAAACCAGTATGTAAATCACAATAAATAAAATTAAACTTTATAATGATTTAAAAATATAATCAAAATATCATTCACAAATGAAAATTTAATCTTCTTTGCTATTGCACCAATTTTTTAATAATTTGTTCTGTGTTGAGGATTAGATCTTGATGAGTAAAGTTAGTCTATTCAATTATTTTTAAGATAAGGTACTTTTGATATATGTTTTTATTGTCTGCAATGAAGAAAAGGTCCTCTCATTTGTGCTTCTACTAATTGATATCATTGCCAAAATATACAGTAATTTTAATGTATTTGGAACTTATAAATATATTTTACAGTATGCAATGCTTCCACTATATCTTGGAGGATTATCTACAAAAATGAATTTTTCATACTTAATTCTGAAATTAATTGACATTCAGATACATATATATCCTATGAATAAAATTTAACTAAATAGTTAATTTTTCAATATTAAGTTTTGAAATATCCTTAGATCAGGGGGAGCTATAAGATATAGTATTTGTAAATTGGATGGAGACAAATGATAAATCACAAATCGTTCGTTAATTTAAGTCAAAATTAATCCAAAAGTGAAATAAAAACGATTATTTTATAGTAATCCTCAGTTGAGAGGCAACGATTTGTTTGTCAGGGAAAGTCAAGACTTGTGATCTCAAAAGCATATAATTTTGCTTTCAGTTATACAATCTCATAAGTCTAGAGAAATTCCTGGTCGATATTATCTCTTGGTTTTCTAAGTTGTATTATAATAATATTTGATATTGCAAAAAATTGTTGTGTAATTAAATATTTTAAAAAAATTGGCAGTCATATTAAATCAAATAATCTATCAGTTTTAGGTGATTCTAATATTTCCCAAAGGGATGGAAAATAGGCTCCTCTACATCCAAAAAATGCTGCAACAGCTTTATGTCGAATGCTCCATCTTGTCCTGTAGACTTTTTGTAGTTTCTTTTCCTTGTAGCACAAGAAGTCTCAGAAATAATTATATTCAGCAAATTCTGCTATTAAGTTGTCTGAACATTTTATACACTCTAATTTTTCTAATCATAGTTATTAATAGAGATAGAGATAAATTAAATAGAAATTTTTTTAGTTGATAAAATTTTCTTATATCCATCACTCTTTAGAGTTTAAAAAATGAATAAAATATTAATATACTAGGTTCCCTATTCTTTTGTTTAGGTATTAATGACATCATTAAATCCATTAATTCGGTCTGCTCATTATCCTTGCATTCCTGTTACATTGATGATGGTATCCTTGGAGGTTCCAATGTTGAAGTCAATAAAGCTGTGAACATCATCAAGGAGGCCGGATCAGCTATAGGACTCTCCATTAATCCAGAGAAATCAGAATTTATCCCTATCAATACAATCGAACCTAATACTAACAAATTCAAACTAACGACTCTTGACGGTCTCTATCATCTTGGAGCCCCTGTTGGTGGTAACTCTGCTATTTCTTTCTTTCTTCAGTCCACTTTGGATACTTTATTAGAGCTGGCAGATTTATTTTCCCTTCTCCCTTCTCATAAAGCCTTTTTCCTGGTGAAAAATATATTCCCCGTATTCTTTACGCACTTCGCTCAACTGCCATATTTAAATTCCCCATTCCGCTTGGAGTTTATGATAATGGGATCAAAATCCTTATCGAAAATATTCTAAATCTTAAATTCGATGAAATTGCTTGGACACAAGCTTCTTTACCCACAAAGATGGGAGGTCTGGGCCTCAGATCTCCATCCGATCTCGCCTTAACGGCCTTTATATCCAGTTGCCTACTAACTAAAAACATAATAAATCCCAATTCTTTAAAACCCGACTCTTCTTTTAATGATGCAATCATCGAATGGAGGACACGAATTTCTGCTGATCACCCTCTTCCTGAATCTAATAAGCAGAAGGACTGGGATAGGCCTATTATTGCACTCTGCGTTGAATCACTCCTTTCCAGAATGCAATTATCTGACCGTCCCTTATTCTCTTCTTTGCTTAATGGTTCAGGCCATGAGTTTCTCGAGGCCATTCCGTCTATTAATCTGCAATTACAACTAAATAAAAACGAGCTCACACATGCAATCGGTATCCGTTTAAATTGCCTTATTACCCAACCCCACATATGTTCAGGTTGCGGCTCCGCAGTTTTGGGCAATGGAAGACATAGTCTTCATTGTCGCCCATGTAAAGGTCGAATTGTAAGACATAATCTATGCAATTCGATCATTCTTAGAGCTCTTAGATCTGCTCAAATCCCCTCCACTCTTGAACCATCCTGTCTTTTCAGATCTGATGGGAAACGGCCTGACGGTATTTCGCAAATTCCTTGGAAGCGCGGTCAATTCCTGGTCTGGGACTATTCTTGTATTGATCCACTCGCTCCATCAAATCAAACAGTCAATATACTCGAGATAAGGAGACACTCAAAATAGCGAAATATTCCGAAATCTCTCAAGAATATATTTTCATCCCCATTATTTCCACTACCCTTACTACTTTTGGGAAATATGCCTTATCCTTTTTCAAGGAACTCGGCTCCCACATTCGTCAACTAACCAGTGAACCCCGCGAGGGCTTCTTCTTAAGGCAAAGGCTCTCCATCGCAATACACAAGGCTAATTATATTAGCTTCATAAGCAGTCTCTCCCCACAAGATTATCCTTTCTAACCTCAATATATTTTTTTTTATTTTTTTTTAACACCGTCACAAATATATGAATATTAAATTTAATAAAACGGAAGAAATAAATTAATTTTAACTTTTTGCCAATATTTAGAATAGAATAACCTATTTGAAATAAAATACTTCGCAATTCACAATTTGAAGCCCTTTTATATATTTTAAAAATTCTTCACATGTGGGGGGGGGGGGATCTCCTCTTCCATCCCCAGCACGCTACGCGCCTGAGCTCTTTTATATTTTTACTAAAAATTTTGCTACGGGGGTGGGGGATTTATCTTCATCCTAACCCCCCCATTATGGCTACGCGCCTGCTTCATTATCTTTAAATGATGATTTTCTAAATTAAAAAGTATAATAAATATGCCTCATCACTTCTGTAATACGTTTCTTTAGTCTAGTGAAGCTCACCCAGGCGAGTAATCATGGGGGATTCCCTCCTATCGTAAATTTGTCTGTTTTCGTAAATATCATTTTAAGCGAATCAAACCCCCTACCACTCTCTGCCCCAAAAATATATAATATTATATCAATATAAAGAATCGGAAAGATAGTTAATAACTTTTAAAAATAAGAACTATAATTCAAATTTTTGGTAAAAAAAAACAATTTTCGTATAAAAGAAATGGGAAAAAAACTTGCCTAATAGTGCTTCCCCTTAGCAAAATCTTGGATACGTCTATAAGCTCACTTTTTTGAGTAAAGATAGCAAACTTTTTACCATTTTGAAAATAGTTTAAGTAGAATAAAAAAATTATAATTTTTTTAAAATTATTTGAAAAATAAATATTGTTTAATTACAGTAATCAAAATATGACCGAGTATACGGGCCGGATTGTAAAAAAAATTATATAAATAAATCCGAGGGCCTGAAATTTTTTTTTAAACCTAGGCAGGGCCGCAGCGTTTTTTCTTCTTCTATAAACCGGTGCTGGGCCTAATTTTCTACAACTCCACTATTATCGAATATATTAAAAGATAGTATATATTATTGTATTCATATATCCTACTTCCATATCAAAGTCATTTATATCTTTCGTTAGAAAATATTTAATTAGTTTATAAATGAATAATAAATTATTCATTAATTATAATAAGTTTTATTTTTAGTCAAATCGCACAATTTTAATTTGCCCTTTATACTAGGTATTTTTTATCAAAAATTACATAAAATATAAGAAAGAGATAGATTTAGCTAATGTTTAAACAATTTCATTATAATATAATATAATAATCAAATCCAACTAATATTATATGGGTAATTTATTATAAAGATTATTAAATTTTATAATTATATAAAATAACTTATAATCTATAATGTGCTTGGTAAATAAAATGGTTATTACTTATTAATTTAAAGACCAATTATTATAATTTTTATTTTTAGTGAATCAAACATACAACATTACAAAATAAAATACATTTCGTCAAAAACAAACAAAAATATACTCCTTTTTTGATATAAGGTGAAAAATGAAGATAATTTTAAAATTAAATTAATTTATTTTATTTTTCTGAAAAACAAACCATAAAATGCTGAATTGTTATAGTTTTCAAACCCCGAGCATTAAAAAAAATTTCAATTCACCAGCAGGTCTGAAAATATAAAACCTGGAGTCCAGCCAGAAAATAAACATCTTTTAATAATCAAGACTAGGCCCAAATTTTTTTCTACAAGGCCGGGCCTTGAAATTACCATTGAGGTCTCTGTTAAAAGGATAGCTTACATATAAGTTAATTTGCAATGTAACTAGTTACTTTAAATATATTTTGACTAGTAACTGTAGCCACTAAACTTTTTAGAAATATAGTTTGTACCTGTAACTAATTACTCTTTAGTAACTTTAAAAAAAACTACTTGATATTATGAATTTTTTACTATTTTTTAAAGGCAGAGACACCATTTGCACGGCCCGGCCCAACCCCGAATTTCATATAAAAAAATTTTTGGTCAAGCCCGGATTTTTTAAAAATATATTATATTTATTTCTAATTTGAATGGCTAATAATGACGATTTAAAATATCCAGTTTTAAAATATACAGCCTGGGCCTGGCTTCCGGGGCCTGCGGCTTCTGCTATTTATATTATATTCTTAAGATCTAATGTTTTGTTATATTGTAAAAGAAAATGATATAATGATGAGTGGGAAGCTTAATTTTATTTATAAAATTACATAAGGCTTCATCTCAATATTAAATAAACGATGCCAAATGAAAAAAATTCCTAGTGATTTAAAAAAATTATTTAAAATAAAACTTTAATGAGTTTCAAAAATCGATCTTTATAATAAAAATACATAATTGGAAGAAAGGCCTTTAGAAAAAAATCCCGAGAAAGTCAAATGGGCCCTGCATCTAAAAAATCTTTTAAGCCCGGTCCGATCCAAGAAAAATTTTTACATTTCTTTCAAAGATCGTAGTCAGATCGGCCGATCTAACATTAGAATGGGACCAATGTCGTATTCATTTTTGAATAGACCTACTCCCAAGTAGAGTCATATTACAATTTGTGAGAAACATTAGACCCATCTCTACTGAAAATAATTGACTTGACTCGACTGCTCATCAAATTACAATGATCATTTAAAATTCCTTTTTTACAACTATTTGGTTTTTTTGCGGGAATTCTTTTAATATAAACGTGAGTTGGTGGGTGGTCAACAAAAGATTAGGACAACGCGCACCTGTAATTGATGAAATTGGATATTTTGATTACCTTTCCTCATTTTTATGGTAATAAGCAAATTAGAATATGAATTAAATAATAAATAAAAAATATGCAATATATCGATGGCAAAATAAAAATTTTGGTAAATGATTACATTTGATAATATTGACATAATTTATGTAAGTTTAATCATAATTTATATGTAATTTATGATAATTTATCTAATATTAAGGTTAATATATGTAATATTTTTTATATTATAATTCACTTTTATAATTATGAAAAAAGCCAAAAACGTATAATCTGAGATATTTTGTGTGGGGGGGGGGGGGGATATTTAGCTGGGGTTTGGGCCAAATTTCTCCCTACCCCAGAGTAAGGCCTTGCTAGTCTTTCAGTATAAAACCTCGTGTTAATTTTATCAAAGCACCATAAATTTAAAAGAGCTGGAAATGTTAAAAATGTTCACCATAAATTTAAAAGAGCTGGAAATGTTGAAAATGGAAAAACATTAATAAACCTTTTAAAAATCATATTTAAAAATGGTTTATCTATTCGTTGAATTTTTAAAAAAAATCACATATTCTACATAAATATTTGAAATTAAAAGTATAAATAGTTTCAGAATAAATTGCCATAATTGCGATATAAAGTGGTGCCACTGCCGAAGGAAGGTACGCCTGAAAATTATCGATTTGAGATAAATACTTCTTTGAGAACGCTTAAAAATGACTTCTTAGACAACCTAAGTGATTAAGGCTTGCTAGACCATTGATAAAATCTCAATCTAAATTTAAAATATTAAACTAAATTATGCAATTTTATTTAAAAAAATTGCAAATTATTTAGTAAATAATCATATTATATATAGTTTAGCCTTGATTTTTTGTTTTACAAATAAAATATCTTAGGTTTAAAAAAATTTTATTGAAAAATTTATCTTAATAGGACCTAAAAAATATGTGGTATATTATATTTAATTTATAAGCTATAAGATTTCTGGGGACTATAAATTTTAACTAGTCAAAGCTGGAAGATGTTAAAAATATCATCATAACGGGAATTATACTTATTAATATTTTTAATTTTTGAGAGAATTTCAAAGGTTTTTTTACCTTAAAAATTAAAGGAAAAGATTTTGTTCTTAATTATTTTTTTACTAAGTGTGTTTGAAATTTAAAAATTTCCCTAATTTATGAATTTTAAACTCGTTTTTATAATGTTATATTATTTATAGAACTATATCTCAGTTGAAGTACAAAATATATATGTTTTTATTAATGATAAAATATTAATAAATTTTGTATAAAATATTTTTTTGGTCAAATTTCCGCCTTTTTTAGTAAAAGTCCCTTAAGCTTTTTAACATTTATCTAACATCTCAGCATCTTAAAAAACATTTTAAAAGAATTTTTACTTCATTTATATTAGAAAAGGCCTAAAATAGAAAAATAATGAAAATTATTAATATATATTAAGACTTTATTTTTTGACATTACAAATTGTTTTAATTTAATTTTAATTCTTTAACTTGTTTTAGGCTAACGGAGTAACCCGGAGTTTGGCCCTGGGCTGTGTCAAAATTAGACAACATTTAAGGGCACCCAAATTTGTTTTCCTATGCATTTACAAGTGAATTGTAATTGAAAAAAAATTAAAAATATTACAATGATTATGCTCAATCAGCAATATTGTGCAAATTATTTATATTGTACTATAATGTGTCACAATTTACATAAATATTACTTAATTGATATTCTAATCTGCTTATTTTTAAAACCCGTTTTATGATTTTTTTTAATGCCTCAATAAATTTGAGTTTTTGAAAGGAAAAGTCTTGTATTTTTATTTAAATGATTTTATCTTAAAGATATAAAAATAAAGTTCAAAATTAACTTATTAACCTGCGCCAAACGGGTACTGTAGTCACACTTCATTATAACTAATGCCCTGTAAGTCGGCCCAATATTCGATTAAGAAAATTAGGCCAGTCTATGCTCGGCCCTTAAAAATATTCTAAAAATAAATTGAGATTGTTTTCTTTAAAATAAATACAATTTTAATTAAAATTCTCTGGGATTCGGATAAAGCAATTATTGATTTTTTAACCTGGTAAAATTATATTTTTCAATAAAAATTTTTGCCTCGAGCCAGGTTCGAGCTTATAATAAAAAAAATTTGGGTCGGTTCTGAAAAAATAAAAATTTAGGCCTAGCTCTTTAAAAAAATTTAAATATTTGGGCCGGGCCGAGCAAAAAATATAAAATGCAGGGCTATAGGTTCTGTAGAAATAAGTAATCCTTAGAAACATGTTGGGACTCTACATGCATCCCATAAGCTAATGAAAATATTACCTTATTGGAAAAATCTACCCTCCTACCCTTCCTCTCTTTAAAATAATACTCCCTACCCCCAATTTGCAAATATATAAGTTCATATCAAAATAGGCAATAAAAGGGGAATCCAAATCAACCAATCCCCCCAGCTCCCCCTGCATTTTATTCAAATGACTATGGCCTCTTCATAACTCCTACCCCCTTCAATTTAGATTTTGCATCATACTCCTACCCACATGGTAAAAAATCCTGGGATATGTACAATAGTAGTGAGGTAGCTATACAAAGTGCCGAAGTACCTCCTTTTTAAAATCCAGTCCTAATTTGATAAAATACATTAAGCTCTTTATTTTTTGAAAATTAGCAACCATTTCACTAAATTCATTACATACAATAAATTTTAACAGACAAAATTCATCAATCATGAAAAATTGTTATTCGATTTGAAATTGATAGCACAAATACTTTGATGTAAAAAATTAAATACGTCCTTTTGTAATAAATATACTTATTATTTATTAATAAGATTAGCAAGAAAAATTATTTGAGGGGGGATATCTTAATTTTTTCACCCCTCCTACGTTGAGTTTATTATTTTGGTATTGGAAAGGGAGTGAATATATTCAAAAAATATTTAGATTGATTCCGTTAGTAGAGGAGACCTGTGTATTTTGCATTTTTAGCATAAAGATTTTTAACAAATGCAAAACAAATTATAAATCATTGTGTAGCTCAAACCCTCATCTGTAAAATAAAAAAATGTGCCATTTTCGTCTTTCTACCCCAAAATGATTAAATAACTTAGCACCAGAGTAAATAGGTTAAAATAAAATTGAACATAACTATTATTTATTAAATAGAATACTAGTAATTTTGACATCGATTTATTGCTTTTAATTATAAACTAATGAATACAATATGTGTATGTAAAAAAATTAACAATATTAGCACATTTAGAATGTGCCAATTTTAGATTTTTAAAATTTTTATTCCATATAACATCCATATATTATTTACTAAGGTTCCTTTTTGCTCAGCAAATTCTTTTTATATGATGTTTTAGATGTTATTTTTTTACAACTTTAATCAGATGCAAATTTTAACCGTTATATTCATAGCTGCCTAACTCCAAGATGAGATTTATTATATAAATAGTTATTGCCAGAATTCTAGCTAAGCTATTAACTTCCAATAAATTTTATTTTATAGTTAAAAGTTTAAAGAATTTACTTGCAATATTTAAATAAGATAAATATAATTTCTTAAAAGTTAAAAATACTAGAAGGCATTATTGGTTTTTTGGCAAAATATATAAAACGGTAAAATCTGGTAAGTGATGAACATAGGCAAAAAATAATATATATATAAATACATCCTCACACTAAGTTTAAGGTCTTAATACTTGAGTACTAAAAAGTTATTCGTCTTAACATTGTTATCCAGTCAATCGCTTTACCTTGATCTCTTTACATATTTTATTCTATCTTTTAATTTATTTTTATATTATTAATTTTAAATGTAGCATAAAGATTATCTATGAAAAATTTACTACTATAAATATTGCTCTACATCGGTAAACATACCTTTACTTAAAATTGATTTATATTTGGAGTAAATAAAGAGAATTCATATTTAGGCCAAAGCTTGATATGGACTAGGTGGGATATTACATATGTCAGCGTTAATTTGTTTTTTCAGTCGGTGTGTTATTTTTTCAACTTTAACAGCATTTATAATAAGCGTGATCTGCTCAAACGATGAGAAATTATTCTGATGAAATTACAGCTGGATTCGTCAGAGTTATAATACTTTTTGAATACGTAAACAACTGTCACGATTTCATAATTCCGCTCCGTATTTATAAATTATACATATTACTGGCTTGCTTTTGTAAATTAAGCGAATAATTTCGTATCGCTTGAGAAAATCCTCCATACTTTAAATACAGCATAAGGTATAAATGTTTTAAAAAAACTCAATTTTGCCGATGTTAAAGAAGGATCAACATTTAGGTCAAAGTATTACCTAAGCCTCAACTTTTCACCAAAATATGGCAGATGGGTTCGGCACTATTTTGTCAGAATCTATATCCTAAGGGATGTAATTTTTTTCGGCTAAGCCTACTCTGTGATTTTTAGAAAATTTTGCCATAAACTTTGAACTCAATATAATTTATTACTAGTTTTTTCATAAATTTTTTTTTTAATTTCAAATGACATAAAAGTTAAGGGTAAAATTTTTTAAAATTTATAGAGGTATTCCAAATATACTGGAATATATTTCATGCAAAATCAGATTTTAAGATTCAAAAAACCTTTTGAAAAATTGATTTAAATTTGAAAAAACACATTCTTTGAATAAACACATTGACGCTAACATATATAATTTCATATGATAATTCATAACATAAATACACAATATTTTGAGAAATTTTGATTAATTTTTTTATATTATATATGCGTCAAAATTTTGATTTTAGTGTTATACTAAGACTTAATAATAATATATGCATTTTGAAAGATAGAAGAAAAAAAATTTGGACAAGAAAAAAAATATATTAACTTAATTTTTTTTTTAAATATAAAAAAAATAATCTGATTAATTGACTGAATAAATATGATTAATTTTATTGTCATAAAAATATATAAATAAATAAATCATAACAATACATTTTAATAAAATTTATATTATATTAATGTTTAATTTAATGTACTTAAATATAAATAATAAAGTGGTGAAAAAATGATTTATTATACTAAACCAACCATCTTCCTTATCTTTTATTAATTTAATATTACATATACGATTACATTTAATCCATAACTTGACTTCATTCGACAAATAAAATGTTTGATTTATTTATGACATTTGTATTAGAAATAGAAATAGTATATTTCTGACTTTTCCTTATAAAAATAAATAAGCGCATTTGAATCGCATAAGAAAATCCAATTTATACATATTTTGTCTCATGCATATTAAACGATTCTTAGAATGATAAATGATTGGGAATTATTTTAAAGTGTGTATTTGTGATCAAGAAAATACATAATATATGAATATTTCACATTTTTTGACTTTTATGTTGAATATTTCTTTTTAAAAAATTTTGAATATCCGATAAAAGTTTTATTAATAATTTATAGTATATCAATTCGTTTAAAATCAGGTACATTTTAGAACCATAGGTGTGCCTGTTCTTATATATTCTCATTTATAATACAGAAATATTTGGGTATTATATCTATGCTTTGATATTAATAATTTATTAAAATTTGAAACATTTTCATAAATTTGTTATTTGAAATATTTTCATAAATGATCAAAAAAAATAAAGGGATGTAAAAGAAGCTAAAGTTGTCTCAATGCATTCTAATTTTCTGCGTATGTTTTAAACTCGAAATTTTTCATTTGGCACTTCAAATAGTCTCATATGTTATCATTTAACCCGCCGACAATTAATCCCTACATATTCATTGAGCAAAAAAATTAATATTTAAATTTATAAATAATACGAATAAATATTTTGTTTCCATCCAGTGACTTATAAATTTTTTTTACCCCCTATAATTAATTGGTATTAGTTCAGTTAATTCAACCCTTTGAATTTAATTTAATTATAACTTTATTTCTATATAAACAAATGAATTATCTTATCTTTACATAGGGTCTAAAAAAATTTAAACTTTTTGTTTGCATATTGATATCCAAATTTATATGCCTACAATTGTAATTAAGAAATAATAAATTTAAAAATAATTTTGTTAAAAAAAATCGTTATATTTATATGAGATTACCCTTGATTTAACCCGCTTTGCTTTCGCGAAATGACAATAATTTAACTTTTGCATATATAGGAAAAAAACTAACTAATTTATCCTGAGCCAATTCTTCTTTTTTATAATCCCGTAGAGAGTATATTACAAAATAACTACTAATATAATTATTATGATTATTTTTTTGATTTGTTATGATATAATAACCAAAAATAACAAATATAACTTTTTTGACTTAAATTAGAAAACCAATATTTAAAAAAAAATTATATAAATATAAAGAATATATTTATATAATATCTTATATAGATTTTTAAACCCCGATTTAAAAAAATTTAAATTTCGTTTAAAAGTATATGAATAATAATAATGTATATATTTATTTTATAATTTAAGCAATGTCAGGAGCGATTCAAAATCAAATTTCTTAAAGAATAAAGATCAAAATCATTTATCTAGAAATAGTTACAGCTAATGATGACTATATGGACTTCGAACTATCAAAGTTACTGATATATAAAGCCAATAGGGTTTTAAATTTATTCTCCCACTCTAGTTATAATAATCAACTATTGATTATAGTTAACCTCGATGTAAAGGTCAATCGAAAAATCTTTCACATATTAAGAAACCCCTATGGTATTTTTACCTCAGAAACTTATTATTATCACTTAAAAAATATAACAAAAATATTTTCCCGATATCTTAAATTCTATGAAATACTATCATCATTTAAACATTCGCATATTTCACATCGGGTTTTTTGTCTTAGACTTATCGACTCTAAAACAGATTCAAGATTCATGGGCATAGTAATCGTGGACAAGGTATCTTTAAAATCGAACGCAACAGACATCCACTATATTCCCCTCATACCTTTGAGTTATAACACTGAAAATTATCATTTTAACACGCATACAAAAAACAACTATTCAAACAATATATCTGCTAATATTCAAACCCATCAAACTTCTATTGGACATCCCCATGGTATATTTTTTGACATACCGGACCCAACTTTAGATCTAATAGTGATAATTCCTTTAGGTATTCTCTTATTCACCTTTTGCATTTTGACGATATTCGGAAACTTTATGGTTATCTACGTTATCAAAAAAGATCGCAAACTTCAAACGGTATAATCTATAATTATATATTTATTTGCTTCTTCATAATTTTTCTCATGAATTTGTTTAAACATTATGTTCAATTTTTACAAATACATGTATAATTAAATATTAACATACATATACTCAAGAGCTATTCCTTCTTTTTTGATGATAGTGATCGGATTACCATGTTATAAATTTGATTGTTAAAAAAATCGATTTGAATAATCACTAAATAAGAAATCATTAGAGGGAGGTGGTGACCTTTTTTTGACTCCAAACATAAATTTAGATTATCATAAATTATATCGTATTTTGACAACTCCATTATTATAAATTCGTTTATTTTTCACTTGGCAATAAAATTTACTTTAACATAATATACATAAATACTAGATCAGCTACTTAATTTTTTTTTAAATAAAATTGAATTTAAAACTCATTAAATTTTAATTTTTGAGATCAATTATTATAAATATATATTATAGCTACGATCACA
Source organism: Gordionus sp. m RMFG-2023 (assembly GCF_954871325.1). NCBI lineage: Eukaryota > Metazoa > Nematomorpha > Gordioida > Chordodea > Parachordodidae > Gordionus > Gordionus sp. m RMFG-2023. The sequence continues at coordinate 19,810,691 of NC_088776.1, forward strand.
TTTACGAGCAGGGGAATATATTTTTTAAGTCAACAAATCTTATCTTATTGATTTGATAGTCGAATTATGATGCTATGTATAATATAGGTATGAAATTAGTTGTGTTGTTAAGGAAGGGTTTGCTTTGCATACCCAAATTTAATTTCTCACGAGTAAAATATTTTATATTCTAGTACGAAGATCGAGGTAAGTTTTCACTTTTTCTTCAAACCACAATATTCAATTGAATTTTATAAAAACTATACATTTTTAAAAATTTCAAAAAAATATTTTTTTTGGTAAGCTTTTAACGCGTTATCATAATAAAAAAAAAGTTGATTTAGAATGTCTAAATATTAAAAGCTATTGGCATCATTACAAAACCTGAGATTAAAAATTAATCATATTAGAAATGTGCATAGTGCGTGACCCATCAGGATTCACTTTCACTATTTTCGTGATTTGCAATTTATCACCCACTCATTATAACTTTCTGAAATCATTCACGAACCTTATAGGTCACTCACGATGCTCCTCTCAAAACCATATCATTAAAACCATCTTTTTTTAAATTAGGGAAGAAACGATTAAAAAAAATTTATGCCAATATTTAAAAAAATATATGGAACTCTAATATATTTTTCTGTTTTAAAAAAAACTATTTGTCTGTACAATATGTAATATAAATTGGAATGTTTAAATTATACTTAATAAAAAAGAAAAACAAAATTTAAAAGTAATTTTTTATCAATCCATATCTAACTAATAAATATTGATTTTTTTGCTTTTATGTTAGAAAAAATGTTGCGAATTTTACATATATTTAATTTAAATTGCTTTTCCTTCTCCAGAAATGTATATATTTATTTTAATTTAAATTACATTTTAGTAAACTTGATCTTAGGTTTATAAATTTTACTTGATTTAATATACCCAGTGTTGCCAGTTATTAAAGTGAGAGTGATGCATGTATCTATTGTGGTCTGGAGTTCCGTCTCGGGCATATTCATTTAGGACTCGGTCCAGTTGGACATTGATTTTAATTTTTAACCCTCATAATGGATATGAGTATCTTAAATTATAAAATATTAAAAATGTTCTCATTATATAGGCTGTGATGGGCATAAGGAAAATATAACACTTCAAGAATGGGAGTAATTTTTTGGAAATTTATTTTTAAATATGAATGTTATTTATACAAATACAATAGAATCAAACCTGTCTAATTTGGGTTGGGATTAAGATTTTTGCCCAACTTAAAAAGTTGGCCAATTTATTAAGATTTTTTACTTTTAAAATAATTTTTACTATCTGTTATACTCTTAGTTTAGCAAAAAGTGAGATTATATTCAACCTTTCCAATAATTTTTTTATTTTTATTAATTCATCAAAATCATGAGTAAAATCATGAATTTATGTTAGCAACAATGTATTATTCCGGTTATTTAAACTTTAAATCATTTTTCGAGCTCATTTTTTAAATTAAAAAATCTAATTTTACCAGAAATGTATTCCACATGTTTAGAATATACTTATTTTATGAATTTTCGACAATTTTTATTAACCTTACAGTCATTTATATTTCATATAAAAAATCTATGGAAAAACTAATATAAATTATATTAAGTTCAAAAGTTCATGGCAAAATTATCTGAAATTTATAGGGTAGGTATTCCAAACATGATATGGAATACATTTCCGATTAAATCAGATTTAAAAAAACGCGATCAACAAATGATTTAAAGTTGAAAAATAACACATTGAGGGGAAAGGGAAAAACACATTGTCGCTAACATTTACATAAACTCCTATAAAATAAGAATATATAAGATTATTATAAAATGGTTGTATAAAAAATAAGAATATAATTAATTTATGAAATAAAGATGTTATCTTTATTTATTTTGTAATGTTTTATTTGCATTGGTGTATCATATACCTTCTTTGAATTTATAAATAGTGTGAAGTGAACAGTTCTTTTAGTAATTAGCACATTCTTTTTGAGTATAATATATAAATTTAATATTTATTTTATTAGCAATAACTCATTATATTTGTTTTCTCTATTAATTTTGTTATTTGACATAAATAGAATTAAAATGAAGATAAGATTTTATTATATAAATGAATGAAAAAACAGATTCCCACTTTATAGATGTCTTACGCAAATGGACGATTAAAAATATGCTCACTTTCCAAAATAAGCCGTTGTCCAATGTATCAAGTCATTTTATAATCGTAGTTAGGAATTTTATTGGAACACAAAGTTTTGGTCAAATTAAAAAGTTACTCGAGTTATCATGAGCGCAAATTAGACATTGACTAATTACATTAAGTTAAACAATTTTATAAGAAAGTTGTTTCAAATATATGGAAATATTTTGGAATAAATAATATACTGTATAACTGCGAATGCTATATAAACTAGTTTAAAAATATGAATAGTTTCTTATAAAGTAACACCAATAGGTATTGATAAAATTTAGTTGTAAACAATTTCAAATAAGTCTTTGTTTAAAAAAAATTCACGAGCATATTTAATCAGGACATTGGTGCTGGTCATGTTAACTTAAAAAGTAAGTCGTAATATTTAGATCTATAAACATTATATTGATTGATGGTTACCATTTCATATGAAAAGTGGAGAAAACAAGCAAAAATATGTAATCGCATAAATAAAAATAACACTTATATACTTAAATTAACCAGATATTTATGATGGGGAGTTTAAATTAATTAACGATGACTTTAAATAAAACAATTTTCAATTAGCAGAATTTCAAAATGATACCATAAATTATTTATAAATTTTCCAGGGTTGTTTAAGTATCATATTTTATTTAATAATAAAAGTGAGAGATGGAATTTAATATTATGAATGCAATGGTATCACTGGCTAAATGAGTTATTTTTAAAGGTAAGGAGAAATAATGGTGAAATCTGAAAAAGGCGGGGGAAAACGGAAAGGCAAGAGATAAGAAAATAAAGAGAATTATGTTGTGGGGGCTAAGAAGAATTTTAAGAGGAGCGTAGCAATTTCGAAAACATAGGGAAAGAAAATACTATCAAGAGACGAATCCGAGAAAAGGCCAGAATATAATACAGCTGATAGTCAAACAAATAGGTAAAATGGCTGAATATAATTATGCAGACAAGGTTGATAAAGAAGAATTACTGGTTCATTTGCTTCCGGGTTACTAATAAGACAATGAATGAATAAGTTATACCTCAAACAATTAAACATTGTTCACTAACATTTATTCTTGAAATCTATGAAAGTTTAATACCGTTTCAGATGTATTGATTAAAAATTATAAGATAAATTTAAATAACTCATTTGAAATTAGATTTTAAATGACGATTTTAACTAGTGAAGGGAGCTGAATTCACATTCGCGATCATAGAAACTTAATAATCTTCTGTTACAAACAACATAATTACGGGTTATATGGTTTTTTAAAAAATACTAAATAAAACCATAGATATAACAAAAATTTATATTTTAAACAAAGTCTAATTTATTTATTAGAATAATTTTAATAAATTTAATTATAATTATATCAAAAAATGATTCGAAGCCTTTATCCTTTTAAAGTTTGTAGAAAAAAGTAGTTTATTAGCTACTATATAAATGGAAATCTTTTTAAAACTCAAACAAGAAAAAATTTATACTAATATATTTTTTTTACTTATCTTATAATTCATTTTCTATTATTAATTTTTTTTTAAATAATTTCATTTTTATATAACTATAAATATAATTACCGGTTATAGCTGTTACATTTAATATATTTATCTTTAATTAAATTAGGTTATAATAAAAAGTTAAATTTTAAAAAAATAATAAATTTAAATATAATAAGAATAAACTAATTATAAGCCATATTACGTTAATAAGTAGATTATTTAAAATAGACTTAAATTTCACATGACATTTGATATTGAATAAATTTGAGAACTTTTTATTTTTTTAAAATATTTTTTATTTTTTAAATATATTTCATTTTGATATAGTTTACTTTATAAATTTTAATCAGTTTTAAATAAATTAAAAACTAAAAAAATTGTTTATATAATATTAAATATTATATAGAATTTTAATTCTAAGAAAGGTATATATTATAGTTGAATGTCAATCCTAGTATAATGTAATAAAATTTTACGGAAAATGGCTATTTATATATTATATTATTCATAAGGTTATAATCATAATTTACTATATGTTGAGAATTTATAATATAATTATAATAATTAATATAATACAATATATAATAAAAATATAATATTTCTTTTTATTATTATGAGGAATAAATTTATTCCTAATTATAAAAAACTTAGATAATAATAATAATTAAATAGCCATTACTATAGAACATGTTTTTTTTCACCTTCAACTTTTTTATTCATACATAATACTTTAATTAAATACAATAATCACTCTAGATAGGAGTAAATGCTTAGGCAATTGGACCAGCAGTTTTGAGAGAAATCTGTTGACGAAGATGGAATTCTTCGTTGGGGTCGCCTGTATTCTGTTCCCCTTTTTTACCTAAGGTTTTAGTAAAATTATATTATCAAACATTCCTAAGTTGTTGACAACGATTGGCATGTGCACTGTATTTGTGAGGCCAGCATATCTGTTTTTTTAAGGATTACCCCTTGTGTTTTTGTTTATCCGAACATTGTATCCGCGAATCTAATATAAGTTATTAAAAATTTTGTGAGGAAAGTTATTGTCTTAGAATTTCTGGAGTATTCGAATTTTATCCTTCTCGATGGCAGAAAATGAGTAGACTTCTCTACAAAATCGATACAAATGTAATCCAAAGTCAGCGGGAAACCATTTGTCTAGGGAATAATGGTTATACCATCCAGGCATAGAGCATTTTAATTTAAAAAGTCAACTAGTTTGAGAGTGGATGAGATATTAACTTTAACTATAAGAAGTTGTTAATGTATACTATATTTTTAAAAAAAGATGTTAAATACAAAATTATATTAAAATAGTGGAGGAGGGGGGGGGGGTTTACACGATTATGAAGAACATAATTGAGTCCCTAAAACACGCAGTAATTATATTTAAATATTTCAATTTGTATTTTTTTGTCTTAAGAAAAGGAATTCTTTAGCCTCCAATGTTCGGATTTTATGGGCCAAAGTTGAAATAAAGAGGCAAAATGTCCATTGGTGGAAGGGTAAAAATGAAGTTATCAAATTTTTTATATTTGTTTATCTTTTTTTGTTCCATGTGTGTGTTGCTGCAGTGAGTGTGTTGCTATTGATATTGGAAAGTGATAACACAGGTATAATCCCAGATGAGAGATATACCCAGAGCCCATGGAATAGTTGTAAGATCATCAGGTCTGATGCCATCATCTGATTCGAGATTTCTTAGGAATAGACTGAGAAGTTTATTTATTGGTGAAAGGCCCTGTTGATGACCCTAAATTTTAATACAATTTAACCCATGTCTGCCCTTATCATTAACTGGCAAGTTACAATTCAGTCAACTATGAGGTTGGACTATATCACAGCCGAGTCTATGACCTAGGGTAACTCTTAGTTGTCCATTAGTTAAGAGATTCCCTAAGTTTTACTAGGCAAAGCTTCCAACCAATCATGGCCGCCTAATTTATCATTATTTTGAAAAGTTGAATGTCTTCACGAGGTGAAGAGGTGGATAAAATGAAGTAAGATTTTGAAATTAAAATTAAGAAGATATTTTTGTAAACTATTCATCGGGAAAAGCTGTATCTGTTGAAACTTTACTCTTCCACATTGCAAGGGCCTGATCTAGTAACAGGGGAGATAAAAATCGGAAAGGAAGGAAAGATGTGAGTATGAGGGTATAAAGGGATAATATGTCAATGCCACCCATGCTACGATAATTTACTCTACACATGCATTAACCTTATGGAGATCTATGATCAAATATGCTTTCACTACCAGCCACCTGTTAACAGAAATAGTGGAATGGTCTCGTTGTTGTAAGCTGCGTCACTCTACTATCTAATATGTTGGATCCTCTTTTTCTCATTTGAACGGCTCAGGCAAGAATTCCTTAAAGCTATCCCTTAAATTTTAGTTGCAAAATATAAGAGTGAACACAGGCCATTAGCCTCCAACCCAACTCAATTTACCAACCATAAATTTGCTCTGGCTGTAGTTCTCCCGTCAATTTGAAAGGACGGCACAGTCTGCAATGCCCTTCTTGTAAAAGATAAATGTTAAGACGAAATATATGTAATGATACCATACAATGTGCTTTAAAATATGCCCAGAATCTATCAACCTTAAAACCTCCTGATCTCTTTAGATATGACAGAAACCTTCTGATGGTATTATCCTTATCCCTTGAGAGGTGGGTCAATTACTGATATGGGAGTACTCTTGTGTTGATCCCTTATTTTCTTCCAATCTAAACTTTAACATTTTAGTTAATAAAAAGCAAGGAAATCAAACTGAAAGAAATATAGGTTCAGGTTAGGGTAGCGTTAAAAATAACAGTTTCAGTTCGGTTTGTAGGTTCGAAAAACCCCAGTTGAGCTCTTTTACATACAAACCTGTATTGGAATTATATAGAGGCACATTTTTTTATTTCATCTTTAAAAAAAATATACATAAAACGTTTTTTTGTTATTAATTGCACATTATAGATAATATATAATTTATAAATTATATGAATAAATATCAGTTATTAACCTTAATATTGAATAAATTATTTGAAAAGTAGTATTGAGTCCTACAATCAAAATAGTATAAATATTCGGAATATCAAATACTGTGTTTTGCTAATAGTCTAAGATATTCATTTCTTTATTTAAACGAGGTCCAAAAAAATTAACTTCTCTGATATTTCTATTAGATTTTGTTTATGACCATGTTTGTTCTTTAAATGCTTTTTCAATCTGTTAGCTTTATGCTTGATGGCATCTTATCCTTTTTATTTCTTTTGGATTTTTTTATTTATATATTTTGTTAATTTTAGCGAGTTCTAGAGGATGATTATTATTGAAGTACCGCTCAAGATTTGCAAAATGATGGTTCATAATTGTATCATAATCTGTAACTTTAAATTTAAATATATCACTTATAATACTATACCTAAATGATTAATATTGGATTTAATTTATCCCTAGGCAATAATAAGTTTTTATTTAAATTTTAATATAAAAAAAGAAAATTATTTAAAAAATGTTTAATATACAAAAATTTATATAAATTGTGACTGATGATAATAATTTTTAAAACAATTCGAATATAAATTAGAATTTTCGCAATATATTAGTAATAACTCTCAAATTATTCTATCAGCATAAAATCATGATGTTCAGCACGGTTCACAAGCGGTTCAGGCTAGGATATAAAATGATTTAACGGTTCAGATTCTGTTCAAGTTCGATAAAAAATAATGGTTAATACCAAGTTAAAGGTTCAGGTTCAGTTTAGATCTCTGGTAAAAGGCACCATAATCGGAATATCTGACAATCGTATTTTTGGTTTAATTATCTCCACTACTTAAGCCATATGTGTAGGCCTCTCATATTTATCTTCAAAACTTGGCTCACACTTTAGTAAATTTGCTATGAACCCCCGGAAGGATTCTATCCCAGGCATATACCGCAATAGGCATGTACAAGTCAAATTACATTAACTTCTTTGGATGCATCCTTCCTAAGGAGCTAATCTAAATATTAATTTTTTATACATTTAATCCTTTTTTTGTATAATAGTTAATTTTTATAGTTTTTTTTCTTAATATATATATTTTATGAATAATTAATTCAATAATTTTTATATAAAAATTGAATAAATATATAATTTTAAATTTTAAACCATTATAGGAAATTAAAAATTATATTTATTGTTTTTAATTAAATAAGAATCAAATTAAAATGTAATTTTTAGAAATATTCCATTTTATACTTTTTTTATACTCGAGTTTATGATATTAGTTGATTGTCCTTAATCAAATAATACTTGAATCGTTACATTATTATTTTATTACATTATTTAACTTCAAATTAATATCATCATATCATTTAGTTAATGCAAGGTTGAGAGCTTAAGTTTATATTATAGGGATTTATTTTGAGCTTGACCTTTTTTTTATCAGGGATTTCTTAAAAGCTTTATAGATTGTCTCGGAATATCAAAGTAGTTATTAATCATTTAAGTTGAGTGTTTTTTTAATACTTTATGTAAAATGCAATTTGCTGAAGGAAGATATAAATTTTTAAATAGATAAGTGAAAAAAGATCTCTCCAAATATCTAGGTTTTTAATATTGTTTTTAAGAATGCAGAAGTAGATATTTATCATTAAAATGTGAGCTCCCTTTAAAATAAGGGCTATTGTGTGTGTGTGTGTGAAGGGGGGGGAGGGTATTCGTAGATTTATTTATTCATGTGCCTGAACTAGAAAATGATATTATTTAAATGTAAATGTGACTAGTGGTCCCATATTGGTGTTATAATAAATATAGGAAAGTACATGAGGGAGTTATAACAATCTCATCATTGGTTAAAGATAGACCATGAAGTTTATTAAAAATTAGGTTTTATATGAAAATTGTCAAAATTATTTACTTTATAAAAAAATATCACATTCCATTTCCAAGTTTATAAACATAGCTAAAATATGTATCTTTTTTACAATCCAGCCAACTAATATACAAACCAGATAGTTAAAAACTAGCTAATTCTTTTTTGGAATTTATTACCAAATTTTGGAGTATTTTTTGATTTTTAAGTATTTTATTATTATTTTAAAAAAACCCATTTTTTAACCCATTTTTTTTAACCCATTTGACTTTTTTTAACATAATTTTTCTCTCATTTCCGCTTTACTTTTGTATTTTTCTCCTCATTTTGGAATTATATTTTTTCTTCCTCGTTTTTGGCTACCTTTACTTTTTAATCCGTTATTTTTAGTATCTTATAATTTTCTTAACTTAATTTAATCGACAAATTTCAAGTAATAAAACCAATATCGCTTAAAACAACCCAAATGGATGATTGATTAAACTCAGCAAGCAAAGTATACAGCCAAATCGAGAATCCAACAATCATGAATTTAGTATTAATTTATTCTATTAATTTGTTAGAGTAGGCCAATTACCGAATGTCCTAGGCAAGAATATTATGGAAAATTTTGCTTTATAAATTTAAACCTTAATTAAATTATTATAAAGGACTAAAAATTAAACAAACTAAAAATAAATGTGAAGAAAAATAATTGAATAAATAAAACATAGTAGAAATTAGTAAACTCGCTTAAGGTTAATGGGACAGAACTAGTATGCCTGATAAATTTATGGGTAACAATAATTTGTCTGCTATCTTGCTAATAAAAAACCGACGCGATTATGCAAGGATAGACCTAGCATAATTGAGGTGATTTCTATTAAGGACGAGTAGTACCAACTTGCTAAATGAATAAATTTTGCCTTTTCAACATTATGGACTAAAAAATAAGGTTCTTGTTAGTGATAATTAGTTTCAATTTCAATTCCTTTTTTTAATATACTAAATTTCAAGCTTTTATTTTGTGAAATTTCAATATATTTTACATTCATATTCTTATAATCTCTAAATATAAATACTATATTAAAATACTCATTAAATAATAAACAGAAAACAAAAGTATAATAAGAAAAATAAATATAAAAAGTAAAGGTTTAAAATTAATGAATTGATGTTATTTTCTTAATATATATATGATTTTTTTACATAAATTAATAGCTTTGGCCATATATAAGTGAAATTGTAATACTTAATTACTTAACTCCTTAGAGACACGCTCTCCACCATATTTTTATATTACTTAAAATCCTTTATTTAATTTGAACTAGGTTTTTAGAATTGTTCAATTATTAAAACTACACAATATTTGAAAGTCCCTCTTTGAGGTGATTATTTTTAAAAAAATGTTATAAAGAAATAATTGAATGTAAAAAAAATAGACAAAAGAATATATATTTTTATAGAAGATAAAAATTTTAAATTTTTACTATATTTTGAATTATGTTACCTTATTTTATTATTAGATCATTAAAATATTATCATGTTAATGAGGTTTATTTAATATAACTTATAATTTTAGGCCTCATTTTACGAAATGGTTTATATATAGCTTATATAGCAAAGCAGTTTAGAATTGGAGTCAAATAGACATTATCATGATGTGGTATTTTTTCCACCTTGCCTGTGAAGAATTATAAAGTAAATGGTAGTATGAGTATTATCTATAAATCTTTATCAAGAGTTAACTTTTATAATAAGATAATTTGTTTTTATACAAAAAAAATTTAAAGATGGCTTGAAAACGTTAGATTTTTTCTTAAGATTGTTCATATCGATTTTTATGGGAACACATTAAGTATAAATTTACAAAAATAATGATTAACAAAGATCTCGTCAAAATGAATGATATATGATAATAAGTTAAACATCAAAATTTTAAAAAAAGTAACTATACCTAGAAAAAAATTATTACAAAAAGGAAATTAGCTATATTTTAAGGTAAATAATTAAAATTTAAACGGAGAAGTAAACAATGTTTATTAAATCGTATTTATAACTTTTTCAAATAAATTATATTTATTTGAATGGCTGCGTGAAATATTGAGACTATGTAAGAAATCTTATAAAGATAGCAACTTTCTATTAGGAGGAATTTAGGCTTTGACTATATCTAAATTCGAAGTGGTGATTTCTGTATTTTTGGTTATTGCGGTTTCTGATATGTCTTCAGCTAATGATATATGTATACTCTTTCATCAGTGGGATTGAAGTCTATTGATGATATGGCCTGCATTTTTTCTTTAAATACTCTCTCTCCCTGGTATTTAAACTTTAACACAGTCAAATCGGTGTTTGAAATGGTTAATATGTTTTTTCATAAATCAATTTAACTATAAATACCATCTGTCCCATTTTATCTCTTTTTTTATTTTTTGCATATAATTTTAATCATAACTGAACATGGAAATTGAGATTATTTTGTTACTATATTTCGATTATAAAAAAGATAATCTTGTATCGTATCATTATACGCTATTAAATCTATCCAACTCTCCTGCAGATGTACCATCGATGATTGGAAAACTGAAAAGCATATCTGTATTAGTATATTTTTCAGTTCCTTTAAGTTGCAACTCATAGTCGTCATTTGCTAGTAGTAATTAATGACCCTTTTATTAATCGTAACGACATATCTATTAATATTTTATGTGGATTAAATAAAGATATGAATCGTTTATGGTCAGTAATTATAGTAAAATGATTACCGATTAGATATTGTTTAAATTTAATTAGTCCAAATATTATTGGCAAAGCTTCAAGTTCTATCTGAATATTATTTCGTTCTGTGACATTTAATGTTTAAGAAGTGAATCCAATGGGCTTTTCCTCATTGTCAATCATATGGGGCAACCCGACCTCATTCCATGTTGAGAGGCTTGAGCAACTAGAATTATCGTCACTTTGGTATTATAATAAGTAAAAATACATGTCTCTGATATTCATATTTTTTTAAATTATTAACTGCATTTGTTTCATTTTCTGTCCAATTTCATGGTACATTTTTCCTTAAAAGCATAGATAAAGCAGCTGCTATTATGGAAAATTATTTTCAAATTTTTGGTAATAACTGTTAATAGGTTATATACCCAAAAAAGGATTGTAACTCTTTGACATTCTTTGGTAACGGCACGACTAAAATTGCACTTATGTTCTTATTAGTTGTGGTTATGTCCTCTTCGCTGATTGCATGGTCTATGAATTCAATCCTTTCTTTAAAAAAATTACATATTTTTAAAAAATTTAATACCATTTTACTTTTCGGACATATATAAGGTTTCTTTATTAATCTAGATTGATTTCCCAGAAATTATTATATCATCTATTTATACAGTTTTACTGGTCAGTCCTTTTAATAATGAATCCATTGCTTGTTGAAATATGGCTGGCGTTGAAGCTACCCCGAACAGTAAATATACTTCTAATAAATCTAATATAGTGTATTTCGCGCATATTGTTTTTTCTATATTGTCTTCTCAATTTAAGTTTCGCGATAATGGCTAAGCTATTAAATTTTTGCAATTATTTTTTCCCGATAAAGGTTTCGCTGTTATATATTCTCTTAAGAGAGTTGGCGGTATGGGTTTCGTAATATTTGATCACAATATAGCTTCGCGGGATAGTATTCGCGAATATGAATTCGCGATAAAAGTTTTGCTATAATAAACATTCTCGATAAAAGTTTCGTTGAATTGACATGAGGCCTTTTGCAACGACATTTATTAAAGGAGAAAGGGATCAAAATAAAAAGGAAAATGTATGAAATGGATAAGTTTTACATAAAGGGCTTCAGTCTCTCTGGGAATATGGGTTGAAATGTAACGAAGGGTGTAAAACTGAGAAGTGGGGATGAAATTAAATTTTTTTAAAAATTAGATTCAATATTTATTAGTGTTATAAACGTTACTTAAAAAAAACGCATTACTCGTTGCGTTTGAAAAAAGGATCGCGTTACTGTTACTCGTTAAGTTGTGAAAAATTAGAACGCGTTACTCGTTATTTAAAAAATACTAAATATAATTTTAATTTTTCCTCCCATAGATAATAAAAATAAAGTTATACAAAAATATTAGATTACGATAGGTAAGTCCTTTTGTAAAACCAGGTCCTAACTCTAATTATTTAGTTACAAATTTAGTGAACTAATTAATTCGGTTGTCCACCTTCTTAAACGAATTTCGGATTTAAATATGACGAATAATATGTTTTTAATGTAACATCTAAGTTTTTTAAGTAGCCTAACTTATTATTAAAAGAATAAGAATAAAGAGACAGGTGACTCATACATTTTTTGCCAGATGATAAAATTAACTTTTGTTATCTTATTTTGCAAACCTATTGTTAACATTCAAAAAGTCAACCTTAAAAATTTTATATATATTTCGAAAAACATTTCGGTAAATTGCTTATCCAATAAGGGGTTCTAAATAAGGTAAAAATCAAGCAGAACTTTGGAAGTTTGTTTAATAATTTGGAAAGCTGCATAGATTTTTATGAGCCTATAAAAAATGATATCATACATTATAGGTCTAGATTTAGTAATGAAATGTTTAAAAGTTTTTGCCATAATATAAGTTCACATTTTTTATATAAATTAAATACAAAGTGTTATGTGCATAAATATTATAAGTAAGTAAAAGTTTTGAAAGAAATTTTTTATCTGTAATTAAAATTTCATATTAATTACAATATATTTTACAGTATTAAATATTTATTTCTCTCCATATCTATAATGTTTGATTTTCTATCATTTAATATCCTTGTTTGTTGAACTACATATTGAATATTGGAATTGGTTTGAAGGTATTGTAGTATTATTCCTATTTGGATGGGGAATATTGTTTTATGTGGATAAATTTACAGCATATAATATTATTATGAATTTTTGGGACTTCGTGATAAATTTTATGCATCGACATCATTGAAAACTTGAATATATTCATTATAAATAGTTAACGAATAACATATGATTCGGAAACTTAGTTTACTAAAATTACATATGATTCCGGAATTTAGTTCACTAAAATTAGTCTAATTTTAATTATGAAAATTAGTCTAATTTTAGTTATGAAAATTAGTCTAATTTTAGTTATACAACTTGGACACACGCGAAATAACATTAATACTAAATTCATAACAAATTGAAATAACATTAATACTAAATTCGTAACAAATTTAATCATCTGGGATGAGATATAATAATTTTTTAGTTACTTCTAACAAAAATTTATTTCAAAATTTTGATCAGAAGAACCAAGCGCGCTTAGTTCTCAACATAGCTTTCACTGTGCTAAACATACGTTCAACTGGCACAGAGAATGGGAAGGGGGGTGGGGTGTTATATTTAATAAAATTTATAATTGGAGGAATTTATTTAAAATATTTAAAGAATGAACTTTATTTTCAAAAAAAAAAATTTTCTTATCTTCATCAGAAATCTGAATTCATATTTTTGCCTCATATGTTTTTTTTAAAGATTTGAGCTGTTGGCCATCGAGTTGAAATATTTGAATTAAGGCACAATGTACACTTACAAAGTGTAGACTTGGTGCCCTTAATTTTCTCTATTTGTGTAAAAAATATCATACTAGGACCAAGGCAGAGTTAAATCATCTTCATCTGAAGAAATAAGTACTATTTAACATATATTCTTTATAAAATAAATTATAATGTTAGAGAATATAACTTAACATACCTTGATTGATTTAATATTAATTTATCACTTCTACCGACTGTATGAACTTTAACAACAAAAATTTAATAAAAAAAATAAAAATGAAAAACTTTTATGGTTGATCTAAACTGAGTTAAAAACTCGTTTCAAATTATTTAAAAATCTTAAGTAACTACTAATTTGCATTACCAAATCCTATAAAACCCGGTACTAAATTTCCCTTTAAAACAAGTAACGAATGCCCGTTCTTTTTCCTCAAAAAAGGTAGCACTATTAGTAACCACGTTACTTTCATCGATGTTACTTTACAACACTATTATTTATTAATTTAAAAAAAATTTACATATTAAATAGATTGCTAAAATCAAGATGGCTTTATATTATACATAAAGCTTGTAATATGTAAAACAAGCACTTTTTTATGTCAGACCTACCCCCCCCCCCATTATTAGATATGGGGTAACATGTTAAAGATCTGCCCAAATTTAGACCCGTTCAAACAGGTACGGGCCGGCATCTTTTTTTTAAAATACGGTCCGTATTTGGTTTAAATTTTGAAATAGATACATATATATTGAAAAAGGAATTTCTTAATTTAAATAAATTCGGGCCGGGTTGATAAATTATTTTTACAGGATCTCACCTGGATTGAAAATTAAACCTGATGAGGATCCTAAAGCATATATCACATTCCAATCTTCTTAATTCTCCATCCAATAGCAATCGAATGAGAATGTTCTGAGTCATTTATGACCTGATTTTTCTCATATTATTTTTCTTAAATGAATATCATATGCGCTTGAGAAATTTATGGTTAAAAATATCTTTACAAGTCAATAATAGTGAATATAATTTATAATTTATATAAGTATTAAGTTTGTAAAACTTCTAAGGTAACTAATTGGATGATATATTTTTAAACGCTAAGACATCTCTTTATACTTTATCTAATATGCCGTTTTTGATTCCTATCAGACAAATTTTGCTGTTATAAAAGACTATTTTTTTTGCTAAAAACTTACAAATAATCCTAACATTCTTAGTAAAACTTTCTATTTACATCTTTCATCTAATAGTGTAATATATTTGTTTTAAATGTGTATTATGATATGATCCATATTTCATGATAAAATTTTGATATATCTACTTTTCAAAATTTTCAGTTCTAAATTTTTTTTTATTCAATTTTGGTCAATGTTTTATATAAAAGCCTATCAAAAATATATTGATGTTATGGTTTTCATGATAATATACTTTTGAACACCATCTTATATTGGATTATTGTTATAAACTAATATAATATCATATAATAAAAAAAAATATCAGTAAAAATTTGGTTATTAATCCATGTTTGTGAAATTGTATATAATTTATATATTTCTTAAATTTAAAATAAAATTATTTTATGGAGCACCGCCTCACAAACAACTCACATGTCCTCATAGTCCTTTCTCGTATCCAAGTAAATTTCCCAATATTTTTAAAGAGGTATAAGAGTTATCACCAATAAAAATGTGCGAAAACATTACAGCGAATGCAAAATCGTGAATAAAAAAACGACATTAAAATTTCTCCTAATTAATATTTATTTTCCCATAGATTGAACATTTGTTATTATAATATTATATTATAATTAGAATATATTCCAAATTCTTTTAGATTTAAGTCTAATTCAATGCCATAGCGAGTCTAAGGGGGCCACTATTATGAAAGAATTTTTCAAAGAAATCTAAGAAAAAAAATATTGCAACGACCTGTTTTTTTAGCAAGATGTTATAATATACCCTTCGAAATCATTTAAATATAAATGAGAAGTTGGCAAAACATTTCGATTAAGATTGAAAAAGTGATGAAATGGGTTTCAAAGTTTCATCAATTATTTTCAATAGCAAAAAACATATTTAAACTTTATTCAGCAGAAAATTTGGTCAGATTTAACTTTATGGTATAAAACTTTTGATAAAAGAAATTATCGAGCTTCACAAAATCATCTTCTTCTATTTTTGATAAAACGAACTTTAAGCATAATGTATATCAAAAAAGGTAAAACTTAGTAATTCCGGAATTATTTTAGCCAAACTAAATAATGATTGAGCGATAATGGGTACAATCAATATTAACGACAAATTGGCAGCTCTTAACTCTGTTATTCTATTAAATTATATAAAGATAATAATAAACAAAATTTAAAAATAAATGTCGAAGCTTCGATAAATAGATGTGTGGGTTAATCAAAGTTCCGTATCACAAATAGAAATGATTTTGCACTATTTTATTTCTAGCAGTAGGTTGATGGTAATGAATTAGCTGATAATCTTGCGCAACGCGCGTTTTAGCGACAATATTGTCACGAAAATGCATTAATTGTGCTTGTGATATTGCAATCTCGAAATTATTTTCTCGCTGTAAATAATAGGACTAAGGAAGATCATGATTTGATAATCAAAAGCAAATTATACACCACAATATGAAGAAAGACCAAAATGAGCAGTGAACCAGAATATAAAAATCGCACCGTAGTCCCGACCGAATATGATAATAAACACAAAAGTAACGATAATATCCCTTAAAATAAAAATTAACACCCCTCCCCCCCCAAAAAAAAAAAATTTTTTTTTATATTTATGAGCACCCAACCCCCTTAGGTTATTCAACATATTTAGGTGAATTTTCAATGGATAAAAAAGATTAATTAACATTATTATTACAATATTAAAAAAAATAGGGTTTTTTTAAATCATATTTATGGGCACCTCATAATTAAAAATGAATAAGCTTTAAACATCCCTAAATAAGAAAGCAAGTTACGCCTCTTATGCAATAAATATATTTATATTAGAATAATAACATCAGCTTCATTATTATTAAATTAAAAGTTAATTGTTATTTCATTTTTTACACTTGATGAATTGTAACATTTTGCTTGATACTTCCTTGTTACTAAGTTACCTACTTGAAAAATTATTGTGCGCAAGGAACAGAGACATTGATTGAATTATATATATTTAATTTGATAATTATAAAAAATAATATAAATAATTTTACGAAACAGATTTCAAAGAACAGTCAAGGTTCAGTCCAAACTAAGAAAACTTTATTGTATGAATATTTTTCACTTATGGTACTATTTATTCTCATTTTATTAAATTAAATTTTGTTGTAAAAGTCAGGGGCATGAAATAGGAAAAGGAATTCAAAGGGATATCCAGAATAGGTTAATGAGCTATCCGGAATACTTACGTGAGGATTCGAGATCTTGACTTTATAAAATTTGTAAAATATGTTTTAAAAAAACTATGAACCTTTAGGAGACGCTACGTGTATCATTAATTACTTCTTCAAGTAGTTTTAATAATTTTTTTATAAAAAAATTTCAAGTAGTTTTTCTATAATTATTTTTCAAGTATAGTAAAAAAAAAGAAAAATTCAAATTTAAAATATATTTTTATTTAGGTTATTTTATTTTTTAGATAATGTTAAATATAATATTAAAAGCAGCTATATGCATATTTAGTTAGCCCAAAGGCACTCCTGTAATTTGAAAGACTTATAGTATTAGTTTAATATTATACCAATTATCAGTGGCTTAGCAAGGATTTTGTTTAAGGGAAGTGAAAAAAAGTAAATCGCGTAATATTCATAATACTTTAATAATAAAATGTCATTTATAAGCTTTACAAAAGACTAAATTTCCACAGGGTCAAATGTTCTCCCCCTCTAAATACACCTTTGTTTAGTATATTCGATAATTAAACTGTTATAAATTAGCTAATTTATGGTATATTATCTTATTTTTTCAAATCATAATTTACTTTTTTAATTGGATATAAATTCAAAAAAATTGTTTACAATTTTTTAGGGGTATGGCAATGTTTCATTTAAATGTAAATCTTTTAAAAATATATATATTCAGAGACCTGCAGGCCTGAATCAGAAACTATCATAGCTCCGAAAAACCTCAGGCATAGGGGCCGGACAGTAATTTTTTTTAAAAAATTCCTGACCATGGGATAAAAGAAATTATTTTTTACTACAAAACCTAGGCCTAGGCTAATTTTTAAAAAATAAATTTAAACTTTATAAATTTATTAATTGAAAAAAAATTTGACACTGACATTCATTTGCTGCTCATATTCTTGATTTTCCTTCAAAACAATTTATAAAATACAGCCAAAATTATTAAATATAACAAAATTTTAAAAATCCGAAATGGGTTTGGCTCTAAAATAATCATTAAAAAATTCTAATCGGCCTGGCTTTACAATTTGGCCCACCGTCTTATAATTATTATACATGATATGAGAGGGGGGGGGCTTCAAATAGCCAATCAAACTTAGTTGTGATTGATCAAACAATAATAGGATGCTCCCTCCTTAATAGACATTTGTTTTTATAAATTTGGTTATGTAATTTTTTTAATATACCAAATGGGCTTTAAATTTTGGCTCTGTTTGATATTTATTATACATGACATGAGAAGAACCGCTTCAAATGGCCAATTATACTTAGTCACAATTAATCAGGACTCAAACTTTCCTTCCTTAACATTTGTATTAATAAATTTGGTTATATGACTTTTTTTCAATACCAAATTTAGAGTGTTTATAATTTTGTTCTTATTAAATGAGCGAGGATATACATTAAAAAAAACTTTTATTGCAAAAGATAAATCATTCTGTTATTTCTCTCTTAATCTCAATTATCGGACGTTACACTCATACAAAAAAACACACCTTAGCTATTTTATTTATATTTTAATGATACAATACATTTTTGAGCACTTGAAAGCAAAATAAAAACCATAAAATAAAATTGATAGTCTACAAATTCCTTTAAGTTAAAATATTTTTTCTATCCTTCAACAATATTTAACCTAATATATAAAAAAAAACCTTTGCGCAAAATATAATATATATTTTTTACTTTTTAGCAGACTGACTGGCCATATACACCTGTGAGACAAGTCCCAAACACAATCCTTTAGAGAATTTAAATTTTTAGGCCCCTGAGAGGCCCTCGAAAACCCACATAAAATCCTGTAGTTGGGGTCTTTTATGAGGCCCTCCATAATACTTTTACATTTCATATATTCCTATAAACTTTTTTTATATTTATGGTATAATAAAATTAAACGAAACTAGAAAAAAAAAATTAACATAATATATTCAATGCAATTTCTTAGTTAACCCTTTATTTCACGTAGCGGCTATTTGATATCAAAATTAGACAGCCGCGTACGCAGGAATTTGGTCTGGGGGGGATAATAAATTTTTTAAAGAAATAATATTTTTAATTAAAAATACTAAGCATAAATTTATTAGGATTAATAACTTTTCTAATACACAATTTTAAATTAATGTGAATTAAAAAAATTATATATATAAACCGGCATTTAAATGTGAATCATAAAATATAAAGTGAATATAACTTACGATATGAATCACTTAAATGACCCAAAATTGAAATTTGAATTTTTTGAGCTTTTAAAATATATAAAGTATAAAAAATTTAAATGTTGTAAATATAAATTAATACACAAAAAGTTTCTTAGGAATAATTGTATTTTGTATGTTTTGAGCTAATTTTTCAATTATCAATCCTTGCTTGGCGTTAAATGTCTATGAATATTCAAAAGATCCAAATCATTCAATCTACTTTCAGATGTTGTAATTCATAGGTATGTTTTTCACAGACTTGCAGGCCCGGC
This sequence comes from Gordionus sp. m RMFG-2023, assembly GCF_954871325.1. Classification (NCBI taxonomy): domain Eukaryota; kingdom Metazoa; phylum Nematomorpha; class Gordioida; order Chordodea; family Parachordodidae; genus Gordionus; species Gordionus sp. m RMFG-2023. Next base: position 19,830,632 of record NC_088776.1, read on the forward strand.
CCCCGAGCCGGACCGTATTTTAATTTTTTTAAATATACCCGGGCCGGGCTCTTAATTTTTTTTTTAAAAACACCCGGGCTGGGCCTGAAAATTTTGGGGGGGGATTTGTCCCCCTGCTCCCCCCCGCTGCGTACGCGCCTGAAATTAGATATGTTGTAACATGTAAATATAGGGTGATTTATATACTATAAAAATTCAGAGGGTATGTTATCATTAGAAAAATAAAATTAAAACATATTATTGCTAAGTTTGTATAGGTTAGCAACATAAATTTTTTTCTCAACTGGATGAGTATCCTTTAAATAGGAAGGTTATGGAATATGGAAACTAGATAGAAAGAAATTAGAAATAATAGTCATATTGCATATAAAAATTTGCCCTTTAGAGTGCTTAAATCTAACAAATCATTAGCAAATTTTGATAATGAAAATCTAAGATTAAAAAAAATGAAAAATTATACGTATCTGTATCCTTTGCATATTAAATAGTTAAAAATACATATGCTCATTTTAAAAAAGTATTTAAGATATAGATACAAGATACTTTAGCAAAATACACGAAAATATATAAGATACAAAAGTATCTTGTATTTAAGATACAAGTATATGCGATATTGCCCAACCCTGAATGTAGTGTATACATATAAATTTTATGATTTTTAGTTAAAATAGTCAAAACCCTAATTAATATATAGTATATATTTTTACTACGAAAATCAATAAAAATAAAATACCTGCAACGTCATAAAATTCATTCAATAGGCATAAATCTCCGCAGAACATTGTTTAGCTTAAAATAGGCCAAATAACAATTTTAGAATTTCTTGCTTATGGATATGCCCAACCTTGCCACTGAAGGGTTAATAGGATCTCATGTTTATAATATTTTGAGAAAACAATCTCGGTGATTCCTAGTGGTAAGAATAATGGGACTGTTTAATCAAAAAATGTTCCAAACTCGTCTCATCTCAAAATCTCGAATAAACTGGTGGATATTATTTATAATTAGGGTTTAGGATGGCTTTGTTGTTATATTTATATTTTATTGTATATCTTAACCACTATTATTTTGAAGGTATGCAGTACAATTTACAACAATAAAAAATCATTCATTCAAAATCTTAATTAACCCATGATATTAAAAATGAAATTTATTATTTATGGCATTATAGTGGGCACAAATTGAGTGTTTCAAACGGTGCGTTCCCATCACAAATAATCGATTTCAAGCGGTATCATACAAATTAGTCAAATTACTGTTTGGCGCTAGAAACCCATTTTAAAAAATGCAAACTGGTTTACTCTTTTCAATATCTATAATTCAAGACTAGCATTTTTTTTTGTTCCAAAATAAAATACTTCATTTTTTTATAAAATTAAACCCCCCCCCCTCCCCTATCAATCTAAACCAGGGATATCTAATTAATTTTATTAAACGTTCAATTTGTGCGCACTATTACCTTCTGATACAGGTTTGAGACCTGTAGATCTGCTCCTGGTTCTTAAATTTTTTTTAAAAAAGAGAGTGTCGGAAAAAAGTAAACGATTTATGAAAACTCTAGCCGGAAAAAAAATAAGCCGAGCTGATGGGGGGGGGGAGGAAAGGGGGCAGTTTAAAAAAGGGTTAAAAAATACTAAATTTACCAATTATGACTTTCAAAAAAGAAATAATTTTAGCTAACCCTGGTCGGACCTGTAAGTCTCTCATACAGAGTTAAATATTAATTTCCTTCTTTCATTTAAAACTGGCAGCGCTTAATAAATCAAATCTTTAATAAAATTGATGTTTTATAAACATCATATTAATCATTTGTAGAAATAAGATGCGTGCTTTATTAATTAGATATTTTTCTTTTTGATGATTATTTATATAAAATTAGTTTAAATTTTTTTTAAGATTGAGGGGTAACGAATGTGCGCACACGCCTGTTTAAGACAAAATTTTGAATCCTATTTTTATATCTTTAAATAAAATCTCTGTGTGTCTTGAGTATTTAAATAGAATAGTGGTGTATAGGGAAGAACTAACTTATATGTTTTTATACAAATATTAGATAAAGTTGCAGGCCCAAGCGAGCGGGGTAGGGAATTTGTTTCAAATTATTTTGATTAATTTTATTTAATTTAGTCCATTTATGACAAATTATTTATTATTTTACTACATATTTGCATAAATATAATGTTATGAATGAATGCGTTCAAATAGAACAGGATCGGGAATTTAAAAAAAAATTTTTGAAAATATATGGTGATTTTATTTTACCCTATAAGCAATTATTTTATTAATTTTTTACTTCTGGTTAACTAAATTCAACTTTTATTTTGAAGCTAACGAAATGTAAATGTTTAAAAAAGCGTTTTTACATTCATTTAATTTAAAAAGTTATAAAAATATATTTTTTTTAAAAATAGTTTGAAATGATCTGTTCCTATACATATTATTTAGCACGCTTTCATTCAAGTATCTACATTAGAGCTCTGCAACAGGCGGGTTTTTAACCCAACTGCCCAGATCCACCCATCTAAGTGAGCGAGCTGGCTAAAAATTTCTGCTTTTATTTGCGATTTAAAATCATTTAAATAAGCATTAAAAAAATGTTACATAAAATTTCAACTTTTTTGAGACTAAAGTTCCTACAACTGATGATGTTGTCGTCGGAAGAAATTAATGGAGTAAAAAAAATATTTGCATGCTGGATTTGATTTAACATCGACGTGGATGAAAATCTGATTTTACCCGTTTCCCCAAAAGCAAAAGGAATTTAATTATAGGGTATTAAGTTATAAATGCAAAATTAAACCACAACAGATGAGGGAATGAGGTTGTTACACAAAATTTGTATAATTTTTCAAGATTTTCAGCTATTTAGTTTAGTTTACAATTTATAATTAATTAATTTAAAATTTTAATTCCTTTTTTCATTTATTATTAATGATTTCACTTTTTATTTAGAGATCTCACTTGAGGAAAAGGATATACTTTAAATTGATATCCTACTTTGGTGGAAACGATTTATCAAAGCTATCAAGATTTGCTAAAAAAAATATTGGAAATTCTAGCAACTAGTGCTACTTCTGAACAATTATTTGGCAATGTTGGAAAGTTTTTAGAAGAATAAAGAACGTGTTTGAATCCAGAAAATGTGGATTCATTTATTATTACATTATAATTACACATAAGTATTTTATTTGATAATAAATTTCTTATCCATAATTTAAATATTTTTTTATGCTTAATATAATAATTTCCTAAATTGTAAAACTTTTTTTTAGGAGTGGGGAGCTGAAACTAAGTTATTCTTTTATTAGATGTTTAAAAAAATTGAAAGAACGGATATATATAAATTTTATATTGGCGGGCATGGGTTAAAATTTTTCTATAAAATCGGCAGGCGGGTAAAGAATTTTAGACTAATGGTTGGGCGGGCTGGTATATTTTTTACTATGGGCGGGTTTTTAAAACATTGGGTGGGGGGCTTGTAGGCTAAAAACCCTCCCATTGCAGACCTCTAATCTACATCTTTTGGAAATGATCATTTTATGAATATATAGAGCAGGTATTAAACTCGAATCGCCTTGAATAAGGCTTCATCAAACAAATTGATAAAAAATAAACTTTTATCATATCAAAAGAAATGGTTAGAAAAGCCTAGAATTAAAGAATCTTCAGGTCAAAAAATCATCTTTTTTACGAAGATGAATTAGTTGACAATTTAGAAGAGGATCGTTATAGAAAAAAATTTCGAAGATGAATTAGTTGATAATTTAGAAGAGGATCGTTATCGAAAAAAATTCAAGCGAAAGATGAAAGTTAAATATTTTAAATAAATTTCTTGAAATAAAATCCTAATTCATTAAATATAACATAACAACCCCATCTTCGGCACTTCTCAAACGAATTTGTAGCTTAGAAAATTCTGTTTTACTTACGCTTCCTTATCAGATAAGAATTTCTAAAAATGTTTCTTAAACAAATAGAAATCTTTTTTAAATATTATAATTTGTATTTTAAATTTTATTTTTATTTACTGTTTTATATTTTTATACACTATTTTCTATATTATACAAAACAAAAATTTTGAATCCAACGGCTAATATGGTGGTAATTTGTCACTTATTTATATTAAATATCGAATGCATTTTTTTAAATATAATATTTATAGATTTGAATGAACTCGTTTACGAATTTTAAAGCGTTTTTTTTTTGTAAATAAACCAATTTAAATGTTTCCAACGCTATAAATACTACCTATTCCTACTCCCCGGTGAAACTGGTTTTTTCGGGAGCTAACATGGTATTTCAGTACTATTATAACGCCAGCCAGAACATGAAATAAAGTTAGTCATTTATTATAACTTATAATGGGTCTAGTGTTTTTAATAAAAATTGTTTATCAAATTACTATAATGTTAATTCATATTGTATATATAGTAAATAATCTCTTTTTAACAATCTATATATCACAGTTGCAAAGTATAGATCTAGATACAGATACATCGTCTGATCCAGATACAGATACATCATTGGATTTCGATACAGATACATCGTCTAAAAATGTATCTTATTTTACGAATGTATTTGTAAATAGTTACAATTTTTATCTTACTTATATAAAGGATTGTCGTTGTTCTCGAACAGAAACTCTTATTATGAGAGCACAAAATATGTAAACAATATTTTTATATTTTGTTCTCATTCAATACGAACACCATATAAAATAATAATAAAAAAATGTCAATACTCCTTATTTATCGTTCTATCGAAAAAATTCTCATTTAAAACGAGCATTTATTTTTTTTTTAAATAATTTACATTAAACTTTAATTTATTTATTAAAAGTCAGGGGAATATCCATAAAATTATTTTAAATAATTCTAATTAAATTTATTTGCTTAATATAATTTTTTTTATAATTAATGGGCCATAGAAAAAAAAATATTTTTTTCAAATTTTTTTTTATAGATATATAACGGAATATTTTATATTTGTACAAAATCCTATTCTGGAATGAACTATGGATCTATGACTGATGAGATGAATATGGCTGAAATTGATCAAATTTAACATATATATTTAAATTTAATGAATATTTACGTAATAATTTTTTTTTTAAATTATGTCTAAATGAAGGACCCTTACTTTATTATTTAAAAAAATATATTTTAGAGCTGGAGGAAGGGACGGGGGGGGGGGGGAGAGGGTTTATAATAGCTTGTTTAACATTTTGGTTAAATTCCTCTTGAAATTACTTGGCAAAATAATTTTGAATATTTTATTTTTGCATAAATCAAAAATAACAGAGACTTAATTTATTATTTGATGCGAATTCAATAGACTATATAACATTTCTTGACACGCTGAAAAAATCTGCCAACTTATTTGTAGATTATTTAGAAAGATTAAATAATTCCTCATTCTTATAGCTTCCCAACAATCCTTATCTCAAAACTCATTAAAATGCAATTTATATGCTGGCGATAGTTATTACTAAGTCTTAAGAAAATTGTGCATTTGTAGAGTGCAGGACCATGCACAAGGATTTTTATGAACCATTCATTTTTTTATGATTTATTACTGTTAAGTCAGCTTAATTAAACAAGTAAATTTTGTTGTTTTATTAAAATGTTAAGAACAACGCGTGTGCATTTTAATCATTTCAAGCAAAATTAATCTTATCTTTAAAGAAATATTTAGCAAGGTAGCAAAATTCATTATTTTTTCTGATGGGGTGGTTATCCAATATAAAAATAGAAAAGGTACATTAACCTCTACTATCATTAAAATGATTTCGGGATAAAACAGAGTGGCATTTATTTGTAACCGCACCTGTTAAAAGTCCCTGCGACAGTTTCGGGAGCTTACTAACGGTTAGCAGCTCGAGCAAGCCTGCAAAGTTCATATGAGCATATATTGACAACAATGGATTTATATAATATGCAAGAAATATTATCAGAGAGAATTTGTGAGCAATGATTAATATTTAAGTATAAAAAAATCATCTCGAAAACAGGTTTTTGACAGAAAAGGACAAAATTTTTATACTTTTATTCCCCTAAAAAAATAGAATGAAAGCCAAAATTTATTCAAATTTTTAGGGTGATTTAATATAAATGATATATTTAAAAATTTTTATATTATAAATTTTTGATGGTATTACATATAATTATAGAAATTATTTAGTCAAATAAAGTTATGAATAAATTTAGAATATTAGCCACGTAATTTCGAGAGAAAATTTACTAAAGTGTTAAATATGTCATTGCCCCCCCCCTATCTCTCAAATATTATTTTTTAAATTATAAAGTAAGAGGCTTTCATTAAATAAGGGTCATAAGTCCTAGACCCACGTTTATCCCAGTCTAGGATTTTTTATAAATATAAAACAGTCCGTACATCTACAAAAAAAAATTGAAAAAAATACTTTTTTTTCTATGGCCATCATTTCCGGTTATGTACTTCCGGTTTTGGGTATCAATCGGGTTTTTATCACATTTATTTATATAGATCCATTATTAAGCTATATAATAGAATTAAGATTATTGATTTAATCTGGGACAAAAATATATATACCATTTTTCCGCTAAACCCTCATATCTTAGCAAGTGAGTGGTGTAAGAAAGTAACATTTCATTTTTTTCTTAGTTATGATGTATGTATACTAACAATATACAAAATTTTAAAAAAAATTCTGAGACGGGTTGTAACCTTAGTTTATTTGATATGGAATACACCATATATATTTTTTTATTATTAGTCATAATATTTTTTAATATATATTTATTTAAATTATATGCCCATATGAAATAAAATGTATTTGCATTTAAATATTTTTATTTAATATAAATAAATGTATATCACAATGTATCTTAAAAGTATCTAAAAACAGATATAGATACCTCTAGAAATAGATACAAATACTTTATAAGAGTGTAACTAGATACAAATACCTATTTTTTATATCTATTGGTTTAAATTACCTTGTATTTATTTTCCCTGATTGTTTCAATTTCCATATCATATCTTATAATAAATTGATTGAAATATAGGCATCATAAAATTACTCGAGTGACTGCTGAGTATTAAATACATAACATTTTTAATTAATAGAGAAAAACATGAAGAACAAAATAAGATTTATAGTTGGCGTTTTATATATTTCCTTATTCTTTATAATTTCGAGCCTACCTCTTTTTTACAACAGTGTTTGGGTAAGGCTCAGGCCGGAAAAAATTGGGTTTACAGATTATTCCTAGGAACTTTATTGTATAAATTACATAATATCTTATACTTTCTTACAGAAATCATAATAATTGTTGCAAAATTAGTTATAATTAAATGTCAAATAGATAATACGTTATATTTACGTGACACATTCATAAGATTTTTTTGATTGAATCTTATTTATATTCATTTAAATAAAATTTATAATACAGTAAATTCATTATAATATATAACTTATAAATGATAAATAAAATTATATCATGGATAATATGCATTATAAATTCTAAAAAAAAATTATAATGAACATTCATCTATTTCCCTTTCCATTTAGACTTCAAAGTCAATAAAAAAATTGACTTTTATCGATAAATTCTGATTTAAAATTATTTTTTTTTAAATAAAATAAATGACGACAATATTATTATAATTTATGTATTTATAATAAAATAATATTTTTATTAAAAGTAAATACCAAATCGTCTTAACATCCAATAAATAACGATTTAAAAGCTCAATAATATTAGAATTATAATTATTTTAAAAATATATATATAATTTATTATTCAATTATTTTTTACTTTGGACACATTCAACTTTATTTTTTAAGTTTGCATAACAAACTAACTAATTTTTGATAACAATTCTCAATGTCTCTCTTCGCAAAAAGCTATTATAATTTATGAATAATGAGAATTATAAGAAATGTAATCTGGAAGCTTGAGAGTTGCGCCTGGGTTTTTCAATATGATTATGAATACTAATTTCATATTGATCGTTCTTCATGCATATTATGAATTTAAAAATCATTACTGTATAAATAATTTATTTTTGCCAAAATGTGACCAATAGGCCTGTGGCGCAATCAGGAAATTCTTGGTTCGAATCCTGGCAAGCTAAACAACTAGTATAAAACATATAAACCTTACAGAAAAGGCTATTAAAATTTAATATCTAATTAGATATTTTTGCAATTCCAAGTTTTAACCATGTTAATTTGTTATACTTTCATAAATTAAAAAATAAGTTGATTTTTTTTATATTTCATTATATTATGTCTTAGAGCTTTAGAAAATCAGGGCTATGAACAATTTTTCAACTTTAAATCATTTGTAGCACGCCTTTTTTTAATTTTGAATATCATATTATAGATTTTGTCTAAAATGCCCATCAAAAATTTGCCTATCATTTTAAGCTGGAAAATAATTCCCAAATGTATACGACATATCACTGTAAACAAGAATTTGGAAGAAAAATAAGTAAAAGTTAATAATTTTTTAAAATAACGACTATACAATTCAATTTTTAGAAAAAGCATATTTATAAAAATAAAAATGAAATTCCAAAGTTATTTTTATAAAAATATATCGTAGCCAAGGTCTACATAAGTTGACCTTGACCTAAATGCCCTCAATAAAATTTATGGTGGAAAACCGCGCCAGGAATTCTCCATAGGAAAATTCTGGATGATTCTATGAGAATGTCTGTAGTGTCATAAGTGTAGTCAGGGTTATGTTTGGTAAGAGAGGGGGGGGGGGGGTTATACTATAAGGTTGGACTTTCTCATATCAATTTTATTGAATATCTTTTAGGACCACTTATTATAGGTCTTTGGCTATGTTAGATTTTTATAATAATAATTTTGGTTTTTCACTATTTTTATATAAAAATGTTATTTTTTCTAAAAATTTTGAATGATAGTCGTTATTTTAAAAATTATTCACTTTTAATCATTTTTCTAATACTTGTTTATAGTGATATATTGTAAACATTTTGGAGGAAAAGAAGGGTGAGAGATGTGTGGGGAAATTTTTTTATTAGTTTAAATACAGGAGCGCATGATATAAATGAGATATTTTAATAAATAATAATTTGAAATTTGAGAAATTATAATATAAAGATAGTGAAAGAGATATATAAATATTTAACATTATTTTAAAAAGTAGCCTTAAAGGTAATTACTTTTGTTGATACGTTAAAAATAAAATGTAACATATTACAAGTATTTTTTTCGCAAAAATGTAACTAATTACATTAACAAAACTAGTCTGTAACATTTTTTTAAAAAATTTTGTTTAATTTCATGTAAACATTATACCAAAATTGATAGCAAAAAATCATTTGTTTGAGGTTTTGGAAATATTTTTTACTCTAATAAAAACTTATTTAATATAAATTCTTTATATTTAAAAAAAGAAGATATCTAAGCAAATGAAAAAACTTATATTTCCATTTATAAAAAATGAAGATATTATATGTAACCTTTAAACAAAAAAAAATATATAAAGAACACGATGTCTTTATATGTTCATTTCGATAAATGAATTTATTAAATATGAAAATCTCTTTTGATTGTTGAGCTAAATAATTAAATCATTAAGATAATTTTTTGTAAAAAATACAAATATGCTTGTATACTTTAAAAAATTTAAATATCAGAGACCTGCAGGCCCGGCCATAAGTCCGACCCGGATATTTTAAAACCAAATATTTGAAATCGCCATTATTAGCTATAAAAATCAAAAATAAATATAATATAGGATCTGAAATTTTCCGGGTCGGGCCTAAAAATATAAAACTCGGGTCGGGCCTAAAAAAAATCTTTTTTTTAAATCTGGGCCGGGCCGTGCAAATGGTACCTCTGGCAGATCTCTGATATATATGTTGTATTGTGGTTCTGGTTAGTAATCAATGGCTAAAAAAATATGGATTTGGAAGGAAAAACTATTTTATTTCTTTGATATTTTTTGTTTTTCAATGTATAAATTATTGTTATTTAATTTTGACAACATATGTCTCAACACGGGTAGTCCTATAAGCTAAAGATCCCAGGGAACCGGGGGTAACGTTTATTTAAACATACCTTAAATAATGTGCATGTGCTTATGAAAGTGGTTGCGAGAACGAGTTTGTATTCACTTGTATTTAAATTTACCCTTTAATTATTATTTTATAAGTAGGTTTACCCCATTAAATCAAAAAATAATGCAAAATAGAAAGGTAATATAATTATTGAAGAAAATTGTTTTGTCATGGAAAGAATGATCCTTATAAAATTTCAGTCGATTTCAAAGTATGATAAGTAGATCATCTGCACGGCCCGAGGAGGCCAATCTGTGCGAAATATTTTTTTGGGTCTGGAAATTTGTGCAAAATATTTTTTCGATGAATTTTCCAAAATTTTTAAACCTAGAAAAATTATTATTTATGATTTTATTCGCAAAAATTTATTTTATTCCTTTTATAAGGGTGAGAGCTTGAGCTTGCTCCTTTTCAATATTTAAAAAATGCTTTCCAAAGCATATGACTTAGTCCTTGGATGCTTAAATAACATAATGTGAATATAAATTTGTTGGTTAATTGAATAAACAACTTTTATTTTAATATATGTTCTTAAAATAATTAGTCACATTTTTGGGAAAAAATAATTGTAACTAATTTTAAAATGTTACTACAAGAGTAATTAGTTACTTTTCAAGTTACTAAAATTATTGTTTATTAAATATAATGTCTCATATCAAGTGCTCCTTTAAAACGTTTGTTTAGTCTAGAGAAGGCTATTTAGACACCAATTTTGGAAATGATTTATTGTTTAAGTAAAATAAAAAAAATATTTTTTAGTACAATTATTTCCTTATCTAAATTTTATTTTTTTTTGATTAAAATTTGTAAATAGCAAAATTATTTTTGTATAATAAAAAAATTATACTAAAAATGATGAGTTGTATAAATAATTTATTGAGTTACTTATAATATAACTCGTTACTTTTGAAATATAACTCTGGCTAGTTATTTTTGAAATATAACTGTAACTAGTTGCTTTTGAAATATATCTGTAACTAGTTACTTTCGAAATATGACTGTAACTAGTTTCTAAATATAACTGTAACTAGTTACTATTGAAATATAATTGCAATCAGTTACTTTTTCAAAATAAAACTAGTAACTGTAACTGTAACTAGTAACCATTTTAGAATGTAACTGTATAACTAGTTGTATTTCAAACATATATTGTAACATTTTTTAAAAAAAACAAAATTAACATTTTTTTTAATGTCACAACTAATTAATATTGTCAATATTACTTACTTATACATTGATAATGTTTAAATATAAAGTTGTTTTAGAAAATAAGAATAATTTTACAATTGAATATCTGATCTCCCCTGTGGCGTATAAATTAATTAAATTCATATATATTTTATCATTATAATTATTAATAAATGAAGAAAAAGCTAAATATTCACAATTTAACAAAATTTTAATTAAAAAAACTATAGGAATAAATAATTTCTATGAAAGTGTGTAGATTGATCTTATTTGACTTGTATAACAGATATTAAAATTTATTATTATATATAAGTGTGATTTATATATTTAAAAAATGACCTCCGTCGGTTTCTCTATTATTATTTCTCATGAACAAAAAAAATCCTGAATTAAAAGGATTTTCTTTTTGAGCCTAATTACTTAGAACCTACAATTATCAAGTTGATCATTTTGTTTTATAACTGTACATTTGCATAAATTGAGATTTTGGCGGACAATATTATCTGCATTTTCTTTGAAATATTCGAGGCTCTAAAATATTAAGGGGTAAATTATATTTTATATCTTACAAAAATTGTTTTTCTCGTGTATCTTGAACCAATACATCTGACGAATATCTAGGTTACTTAAAGAAATATATCTCTAGATACTTTTTGAGACAATTTTTAAATAATATAAGATATGCATAATGTCAAAATTGAAAATCTATTGTTAAAACTAAAATTGAATCAAATATTTTTTTAAAAGGTTTGATATTTTATTTATAAATAGAATAAATATATAAATAAATGATAATACCATCATTAGCTTTTAATAATAAAACGTCTAAAAGTTTTAATCAATGAGATATCCCTATATTTCCTTAAACACATCTTTAACCGCACTAAAAAATCTTCACTAGTGCAAAGTTAATATTGATATTTTTAGTTTATTACGGCTCAAGGAAGGCTTATCTTTTTTATTTTATAAAGAAATATAACCAATTTCTTTGCTTCTAATATTTTTATAACAAATTTTTTAAAGACTGCATCCAAACCATTTTTCGGCGCTTTTATAGTTTTAAGGAAACTTAATGCTAGTTTTTAAAAATTTCACAAATTTTTTTTTCAAAAAATGCTTTGACCACTTTTATAATTTTCTATTAAAAGGCTTATCTCGTGTTTTATGAGACGGTTTCTTGTAACGGGGTATAATAGATAGTAGATCAAAAGCGGCATGATATCACTTTTTAATATTTTAAAAATGGGCATTAGTGCATTTTAATAAAATTTGGCTATTGTTTAGCAAGAATTTGGTAATTGTCTAAACTATCTTCATAAAATTGGTCGTTGTTTAGCAAATGGTCATATTGGTAAAGTTTTAGAATTTTTTTTAGCCACGTTTCTCCTATAATCAGTTAGCCTAAAAAGTGACAAAATATTTTTCTCATTATCTAACTTACTATAGGAATTACTCATTTTATTATCATATTTGGTTCTTTGGCACTTTTTGGCGCTAAATTGCTAGTATCTTTGCTCATTTACCATTAAAATTTTTTTTTATTATTAAATCTAGTTATTTGCTATTAAATTTGGTCCTTTGGTATTTTTTTGCGTTTTTAGGCAATTAAAGACAATGATTATAAATATTGCCAGGTAAATTTTGGGAATTCATTTATATTTAAATCAGGTTTCAAACTCGGCTCATGGAATTATTATTTATATTTTTATGCAATTAAATTTTTTATTGAATAAAAATTCCAAAATTTGGGTGGGAAGGAGGGGTCTTTTAAAAATGCAAAAATCGAAGATAAGATTTGTATTTCTGAAAAATAATGGGGTTTTTTAAATTTGCTTTATTTCAAGTTACAAAATTATGACTATGAGTAATTACTAATCATTTAACTATCAGTTTTAAATCACTAATTAAAAGATTAATTGAATTATAGGCACCCACAGTACCTTAAATTTAATTTAAGAAATTTTTAAAATATTTTGATACTTCGCCCAATTCCTTAAAATTATAAATATATTTTTTTTATAAAGATATTTACATTTTATTCAAAATATATTTTTTTTATAAAGATATTTACATTTTATTCAAAATATATTTTTAGCCATGAAATAGTGTAAATCCGAAATTCCTAGTGTATATTTTCTACTTAATAATTTTCTCCATTTCGCATTTAATGTAAATTATTTCTTATTTGATTTGCTTAATTTAATTTATTTATAGGATGATAATAATGATTAATCCCTTAATCACCATGATATGATAAATTCAGAATTTCTTTCAAAAAATACATTTTTTTTATTAATATACTGGTATAAATGTAAATCTTTATATAAAATTCAAGAAAAAAGTTCTTCTCTCCTATTATTAATGTTCAAAAAATAAAACATTGGGAAATAAATACCTCTCTTTTGTAAAATAACCTCCAATTTGCATAAATTAACGCACACACATTTATATTGCATTATATAAGTTTTATTTATCTTGAACCCAACGACTTTGATTTGTCTGGAACTGACTTATTTAATTTAACTTCTCGAATTAAATACATAGTCCTTCATAATAGACTAGGCAGGTATTTATATTCTGCATTTCTAATCAATGGCATATTGTATCGGTTGAGAGGAAGGTGGAGAATATACCCACCAGGTTTATATGTGTATCCTCGAATTCTACATAGTTACAACTATGGGATTATAAAAATTAAAAATTATGCATCCCGTTTCTTTCTGCGAAACCAAAAACGATAATGCACTCAAATCCTATCTACTAAATTAACACCTCTCATAGATTGATTAAAGGAGACAATCAATCCTATTTAGTTATCCAATATTAATATATCCTTTGGGCTGGGAATCCTATCGTCTAACATTATTTAATAGATATATTCCTTAATAATGGCTGACAGCGACGTTTTTTAAAAAAAGATTAGTTCAATTTAAAAAAAATTGAGTAAGAACAAAGTAAATGTATTTAAAACGGTTTTACTTTTCCTATCTATAATTTCATTTTCTTAAATTATTTTAAAAAACTTTTATTAAAATCTGCGATCTCAAAATTATTAATTATGGATGTTAGTAATTTAACCCATATTTTTTTATAAGATTTTGACCCCCCCCCCCTCCCAATGCAAAATAAAATCTTAACACCACTGTATTTTGTAGTAATTATAACAATTTATCTAAAAATAGGTCTACGGCCATTTCCAAGCGAGACTTAACGGATAAGTTATGTTTATTTTTTTCTGTTTTGAAAAGATGCCTTGTTTGGAAATAGTCTACGTTTGGAAATAGTCTATATCAGTTTCCAAATGCTTAGAATTTAATTATGTAAAAAAATATAAGAAAGGCAAAATAATAAATTCTTATTTTAGAGATCGTTATTTATCAATGTTTGCAAGTTCGAACATGTATGTAACTATTTTGTCATATATTCAATAAATTAAAAATTCTGAAGATAATATTTTATAAAATATAGTAAATAATGTGAGTTGTTAAAAGAAATATTTTTTAAAAATTATAATTTTATTTAAAATATTTTTTAAGGGTTATTTATGTCCGGAAAAGGTGGCAAAAATTACAAACTTTAAAATGTCATAAATATAACAAAATAAGTTTAAAATTCTTCCTTAATTATTTTCAAAAATAGAAGGACGTGGTCAGACAGTGTGCATCCTTTTTAAATTATAAATCATAAAATAAGTATAAATTCTTAAATCAATGTTAATGTTTAAAAATCTAAACATTGGTAAGTATAGGTTAATTATTTGAAAGTTAGAATTTTTGGGCTGAAAATAATTTCCAATTGGATTTAACGTAAATTAATTACATTTAACCTATAATTTTATATTTTCCTTTTATATAGGATAGGATAATTATTTTACAATAGTAATAGTGAATTCACCACCTTTTTAATAAAACATTAAAAATTTCATAAATAGTTTCGAGTTACTTTTTAACGAAAAACCCACTACACTTTTTTAAATAATCTTTTTTAGTCACCCCTCCCCTCCCCCAGCAGCACATAAAGTTAGCAAAAACTTATGATTTCAACAATCACTATAAACCAATTTATAAATTTATTTTATATATTAGTTAACCTCCATTACTAAAGGAATGCTCTTGAGTATGACTGTTAAAAATATTTAAATATCCTAATTTATTTAATTTAATATAATAAACAGGTCAGCAATTATTTCATAATGAGTTTGGCATCTGCAGATCTCCTTTTGGGCTTATTAGTAATGCCTATTAGTATCGTTTATCTGTTATCCAACAAATGGGTCTTCGGCATGGCCTTTTGCAAGATATGGTTATCCATCGATTACACTGCCAGCACTGCCTCCATTTTTAATCTCTTCATACTAAGTTTAGACAGATATTGGTCAATCATATCTCCTCTTCGCTATCTCAAAAAGAGAACAAAAAATAGAGCAATGTCCATGATAGGCCCTGTGTGGCTTATATCGGCAACCTGGATAATACCTATTGTATGGTGGAACACTATTGACAAATCATTGCACGGGGCAAAAGATTCTAGAAGTTTAAACATGAGATCCACGTCTTTTATTGTAGAATGTAAAAATTTCTCATCCAAATGCCACATTAATAAATTTAACAATCCTATTTCGAATTTAAACTTTAACGTAACCTACTTAAATTATAGCCATATCAACCTTTATCCAAACCATACGCATTTAAGCATATATTCTTCGTCATATTCAATTTTAGACGTTCTAAACTATTATGTGCGGAACAGTTCATCGCTAAATAGGTTTATATACAGTGATAGTCATGGGAAGACCAATAAATCTTATTCCGAATGCAATGTAGAGTTTGCCAACGTAATGGCTTTGAAAATCATAACAGCCCTCATAAACTTCTATATCCCTGCTATACTAATGCTCGCACTTTACTGGAAAATATTTTTCGAAATTAAAAAACGTAGTGCAATCGAATTAAAATTAACTAATAACCCTGGAAATATGTCTGACAGAATTATGGACGATTTTTCTAAAAGACGAAAGGAAAACCATTATAACTCCTCTATGAAAGATGGCTACAGTTTATCTTCTATCTCATCTCGTTCACAATTGGGAAGTTTTAAACATAAATTGCATTCGCTATATAATTCACCTACCAGAAAAAGAAAGAATCGAATGATCCCACAATTAATGCCCAGAAGTTTAGACGAAGAAAATTGGGATGAGAAAAACTCTCCTAAAATTCTAGATAATACATTTACTACTCGAATCGATCTCCCACTATGTAACTTTGAAAAAGAGGTAAAAAGTATAACTCAGTTCACGGACCAAACAAAGTACGATTCGAAAAATATTCTTACACCTAAAGTCGGGAATGGGTCTGAAAATTCATTTGGGTTATTTAAATCTAGAATAACGCACAAATCCAAATCGCCCATTGAGAAAAATTCGGATTACAATTGTGATATAAGCCATAAAATATTTAACAGAATTATTTTGGAAGAAGTTAAATATGACAAAGTATCGAGTCATGATATCGAAAAAGCCTGCCATGAAAAGATTGATGATTTTGGTCCTGTAAAAATTTTTATTAAATATGTCGACACCAATAAAAAAAATGAATATGATACAAAATTAAGTAAAATGAATAATAATGAGGCTGACGATGTTTCTAAACTCATATCTTTTAATCAATCTAAAGTATGCAATGGAAAGGTTATAGCACTGAATGATCCCACATGCCATGAATACGATTTAAATAGAACTTATCGCAACCAAAAAGCTCAAATAAAAAGTAATCTGAAAAATATTCCCCATATAATATCTAAAAAATCTATCGTTAACTGCTATAAAAACTTAAACAACCATTCCAAACATAATAATATTTCAAAAATTGGTTGTAGAGGAAAAAACCTATTGAGTTTTAAAAAGGATACTAACATATTTAGTAACAATCCGAGTTTATGGAAAAATTATACTATCAAAAATGATTTTAGATGGAATCGGTCCCCAGCTATGACAAACTTGCTGGATAAGAAATTAAAAATTTACCAGCAAAATGCCAAAAAACGAAAGAGTAATGGGTTAATCAGCTCCAGAAAATTACTTATGAATAGGGTTAGGGATGGAAAACATTCAACTTATTCCAACTCATTCACTTTTCCACCTGTAGATTTCTCGAAATCCTTGACAAGTAGGGATAGATATGCGAATAATATGACTACTCTGAAAACAATTCATGATGACCAACATTTAAAGAATATGTGCACCTCCCAATTGAATAAATCTCTTGTGGACCCCTATTTATTTGGTAGGGCATCCAGCAATAGAAACCTATCCAAAACGCATCTTAATTATTTAAAGCCAACTGCTTCTTGCAATTCCGATCCTCGTAAACACAGTTACACTACCAAATTAGCGCACCGTTTAAGGAGGATAAAAAATAAAACCCTTAAAAGTTACACCAAGGTATCAGAATCATTTACCAATCTACTGCCTTACAATCCTCGCCATTTGAATTCAACCTTGCAACGCATCCCAGTAAAAACTGGAAGGAGTAACAAGGGCAGAATTCTATTCAAAGAAAAAAAGGCAGCTAAGCAGTTGGGAGTTATAATGGGGGCTTTTATTATATGCTGGCTCCCTTATTTTATTGTGTTTATGATCATACCCTTTTGCGAGGGATGTGTAAGCAATAATGTTCAAATAACATTTACGTGGTTGGGTTACCTAAATTCCACAGTGAACCCATTTCTCTACGCCATGTGCAACTCTAAATTCAAAAACGCCTTTCAACACATATTCATGAAAACCAAAACTAAAAGGCCCAAGATCAAAAAATTATCATTAACTTTGAATAAATCTCGGTATAAATAGATGATCTCACCCATCACGTCATCCAGATATAGCTATCAAATTTTTTTACAATAATTCTTACATTCAATGTATTATATTATTACATAGTTATTGTTCCTCATGCGCCTTTAAGCCCATATCTGTCTCTGAATAAATCTACACATTAAACATGATAAAGGTGTTGTATTTTATTTTCCCATTACAATTAATTATACCCTTTTGCATAAAACTAATCACTGAAATGGTAAAGATTGTGTAAATTTATATTGTTTATTATGGAGTAAGGAATCAGAAATAAATTTTGTAATCGTCCAAAATTTAATAGGAAAATTTCGGAACCATTTTCTAAAAATATTATTGAATTTATACATATTGAAAAGATCTAGTTTTAAAAAAGTATAATTGTAAAATGTAAAATGATAAATTTAAATTACTTTAACTTTTAAAGTCTTCGTTGTCAATAAAATGAGTTCAACCAAAAAAAAGATAGAATTCTATTATTAATAAATTATTTTTACTTATAGAAAAAATAATATGTTTAATTATCCTTAAAATATTAAAATAAAATTTAGTTTTTTTTTTAATTTAGCTTAATAAAAGTGTATTATTTTTTATATACACTATTATAGGATTAATATTAAGAGGGAGAGGGAGAGGAGGGGCTTTAAACACCCAACGAATCCTCGTGAAAAAAATCTCCATAAAATAGTAAAACCCACAGAAATGGGGAAAACTGACTTGTTGAATAGATACATTCAAACTAAAAACTGATTTAGGCTAGAGTGTTAGCAATATTTATTAATAAATTTTCCTAATATCACCAAAACTAAGTAAAGGATAAGATCTGGTAGGCAAAGTTGTTAAAGTAGGGTTATACTCTTTTGTAGCTTTAGCGATAGCGGACTACTTATTTTGAAAATTATATCCTTAAGGTAGCACACTACTTTCTTAGTCGATATCACATAAACTAAAACATTGTCAAACCTCAGTTCATTTAAGGAGCACATACATAAATTTCCTAATCATCATATTAATTTCAATTGCCTTGTCCTTGTCCTTGTCAAAGAAAAAACTTTCTCAAAGGAAAAACAATGAGATCGCTAAAACAGCAACAATATAACAGTATTACATATAATTCCTTAAAATGCACATTTTACCTATATTCAATTATAAAATCATAATTATTTTATGGCCTTTAATGCATAGTGTATTTGTAGTCTAAAACTTATAAAAATTGTCATTGATCTACATATTTCTCAAAAATATTTTTCCTATTGATTTCAATACATAATGCTAAAGGTTAAAAATACAGATATTTTAAATTCACGAAATTTATATATTTTTTAAATTATCATTTTTGAATTATAAACAGGGTTGCCAGGTCTCCCCCCATCAGCGGGAGACTCCCGCAATTTTTTTGTTTACACGCATACATCTAACTCCCGCAAAACTACCTCAATTGGAAAAATATAGAAAAAATCTACTGCAATTTTTAAATTTCTCCCGCACAATTTCTTTTTAGCATTTTAACGTTTTTAATATATAAATAATAATTTTGAGAAAGTAATTGATTATTTTTATATTTTTAAAATAAATTTATAATATTTATTCAACATGTCTAGTTTGTAAATTTCTTTCTATCCTTACCTTAATCATATGTTTTATTTTTATCCAATAATAAATCAACATCATCCATTCATATTTTAACATTTTCATGTGTGTTTGTGTATAACATTATATGGCTAGGCGCTTAATTATCACGTATCACGTTTAAATACACAATAAGGTAACATTGTATTTATTTCAATGATAATTATTTTATTTATTATAATTCAATCACATTATTATAATCAGTGCAGGGGAGTGTATCTACATCTATTGCATTACAAAAATATGCTCCAAAAATAAAAAATGATACAACTTTAGTTAGGAAAATGGTATACACTTATAATGTAGTACAACATTCACAGTTACTTATCATCACAATGTGGGTCATTTTCCATAATATTTAACGACTCCAATAAGTGAATACTTTATTTATGGTAGAACAAAAATGAGCAAGGCTATCACCAATGTTTTAGGACCTGAATCCAGGAGGTCAATTCTTGACGATTTGAGAGATGGGCATCCATATCAATTCTAACAGATGCATCTAATAAGGGAAATATTAAAACATTTTCCTTGATCCTCCGCTATTTTAACAAAAATAAGGGCGTTTCAATAAAACTATTAAAATTTATTTTCCTCTAGTAAATATAGCAGATTTGGGATTATCAATGAGTTGCATGTATTCTTTCTGCGCTGATAATGCCTCAATGAATTTTGGCAAAAACCAGAGTGTATTTACAGAATTGAGGTAGCACAATGTTGACTTAATACCAATTGGCAGTTACTACATAATTCTTGAAAGAAGGCAGTGAATGTATTATATTTGGATGTCGAAATAATTGTGAAAAAATGTTTTAACGAATTTAGTTCATCACTAAAAGAGTTAATGAATTAAAAGAGTTGGTGGAGTGATCTGACTTAGAATGGTGTGAGTTGTTGTGACATGCCCCTATCAGATGGTTATTATTAACACTCGCCATTGATAGAATTTTAAAATTTTACGAACCTTTAAAAAAATATTTCTCAAATAAAGATAATAAAAGCTATCCTAATATTTTGAAAATCAGAGGCATATTTAGGAATAATTTCACTGTAGGAAATCTACTACAACTGTTAGTATGCAATTGCAATCAGAAGAATATTTTTTAATAAAGATTCACAAAATTATGTTGCAGTTGTGTTCATCTTTACAGATAAAAATTGACAATAAATTTTGTAGCGCTATTGCTAAAAATATCATATTAAATGTTAAAATATTACTCTAATTAACGTATTTTTAAATGAAGCAAAATATTTTTATTAAGACAATTTTAGACTATTTGCAATCAAAATTTGATTTCAATAATTCGATTATAGACATTATGACCTTGGAACAGAAACCATCAATTAATGGTTTACAGATAGACATTGATGTCGTTTGAGGAGATTTTTAATGCTCTCTATTTTTTGATTCTCCAGAATACTCAAATAAATATGGTCTAAAACAGAGGAGAAATGGGTGGAATTTTTCGTAATAACGATAAATCCCAATGCTTGGAAGAAATATGCGAGTATGTTTTCTCCTTAAGTCATTAATGCCTCATCGGAGCACAAATCGGATAGCTCTGACAACATTAGAAGCTGAGCTAATGGTTAATCCAAATTATAATATGACCAGCAATTTATAAATATCTCAATAAAGACGGTATACGTTTAGTTCCATTATTTAAATCTCAAACAAAATATAATTAATATTATAACTACAAACTATTAAATTTTCCATATTTTTTTTATATTATAATACCTTATCTATATATCAGAGTTGTTGAACCCTCTTTTAAAAGTAGCGCGCTATCGCTATTTGTCAAAAAAGTAGCGCGGTACCGCTATGGCTACCCATCGAAAAAAGTAGCGCGCTATTAGCTACTATTTTTTAAAAGTAGCTATGGCTACTTTTTAGACTACTTTTTATAAAAAATAATAGAGGTCTGCATTGGGCAGGTTTTTAGACCATAAGCTTGTCCACCCAATGTTTTTAAAAAATGTAACCCGCCCGCCCAGCCCGCCCATGATTTTCAAAAATAATACGTGCCCGCCCGCCCATTAGTCTAAAATTTTTTACCCTCCCATCCAATATTTATAAAAAAAATTTTAACCCAAGCCCGCTATTATGAAATTTAATTATGACCATTCTTTCAATTGTTAAAGCATCTAATAAAAAAAAATTAAGCATTACACCTCTACAAAAAGTTTTTAGGAAATTACTATATTAAGCATAAAAAAATATTCAATTTAAATTATGGAAAATTTATTTGATCAAATAAAATTATGAAAATAATATAAATAAAAAATTGATATTATGTGTAATTAATAATGCAAAAATAATAATGAATCGACATTTTCTGGATTCAAACACGTTCTTTATGTTTTAAAAACCATCCAGCAAAATGCTAAATCCTCGTTCAGAAGAAGCACTAGTTGCAGGAATTGCCAATATCTTTCTTGCTAATATTGATAGCTTTGGCAAATCTCTTTCTTGTCGTTTCCATCAAAGTAATTTTAAATATATAAAAAAGTTTATTTATTTTAAGAAAAATGTTTTTATGATACATAAAAAGACATTTTAATTTTTAATATCCAAAAAATTTCATAGAAACAATTTTTTAATATTTACTTAAATGATTTTAAATTTTTTTTTAGCTCGCTCGCCCGCCTGCCCGTTCTTGCCCGCCCAACAGCCCACCCACTTAGATAGGCGGGAGGGCCGAAATCGCCCCCAATGTAGACCACTAGTGTATAATACATAAAATCATCATTTATGAATATTTAAGTTAGTTTTGATTATAAAAAAAATTATGCAAAAAGACTATAATTTATTTAATAAAATAATATTTTATGGTAATTAATATTCATTTTTTATTTATTTTGTTGCATTTTAATAATAAAATAATTTCTACACTGTCATACCAAGTCTAGAGCGACGATCAGAAAGTATAAATTTCGTCTGACTAAAAAATCTCTTAACATTTTATATGCATATTTTTAATATAAGAAAAATTATCAAAAATACTCATTATTTTTAGATTTATAAAACGCGTCTAGGGGATTTTCTATTAAATAGTATCCTTTATTTCAAAAAAATTATCAATGGTAATCGTTTTTATGGTTCTAACTATGGCATCTTTGTTTGTTATCTCAATCATTAGTTTCTGGTGATAAAAAATTGATGTATCAAGGGATAGAGTTTTAATCATCATGAATGATGGAAACCAATAATACTGGCTGAACTATATCAATTATAAAATCGGCAATAACTTTATCAGCCAGTTTCTGATAAATATTGTGTGCAATATTATTAATCAATTTAACTTGAATTGAATTGGTCTTTTTGAAAGTAGTCTCCCCCATAACAAAATTATCAAAATGTTTTTCTATCGCTTTAAAACTGTTGGCATCAACATTCTTACAAAATAAAAACAAAATTATTAAGATGTTTTCTATCTCTTTAAAACTGTTGACATGTACAAAATAAAAATACTATTAGAATTTGAAAATGACAATTACCTTTAGGTGTTTTTTGAGGTTATAGCTACATTTGAGGATATATTTTTTTACAGTTTGAACAAATGAATATGTAGTCACCTTTTGTTTTTACATTAATTTGAAAATATTTTCAAGTTTTGCAAATGCAAGAATATTCTCTTCCAGGGTACCTTCCATTTCATTAATATCACAATTGTTTGACTCACTTACATCGATTTGGCCATTTGTGATAACATTTTGAATAATTTACACCAGATGATTTAGTAGCTAAGTAGCGCGCTACTTAGCTACTTTCAAAAAAAAGGAGCGAACTAAAAAAATAAATAGTTGGAAAAAAATAGCGCGCTATTAGCTATAGCTATCAAAAAAGATAGCGAGCTACTGTAGCGCGCTACTTGTCGCTAGCTACTTTAACAACTCTCTTTAATTCGCATAAAATAAATTTACTTTTTACATTGTAAAATTAAAAGCGATTGTTTTTTTTTATAAAATTTTATCTTGTTTTTACATTCTTTTATATTTGAAAAAGATCGTTGGTTTTTTTTATTTATATATTTAAATAAAAAAAGATGTTATTTTAAAAATAAAGATATTATTTAAAAAAATTTGTCTCTCGTTTGATCAAATTATTTTCTTTCTATAATATAAATAAAGTAACTCCAATATAAAGAAGTTATTTGAAAAATATTACTATTTTGAAATCATAAAACGTTACTGACTTAGTTAATATTTATATAAAGTAATTATAAGAATTAATAGTGGGAGATAACTAAGCTAGGCCTGAATAAAAAATTTTTATAGTAACTTTTATATTTCTAACCGCAATTTTCATATTTCACCCGCAAAATACCAAATTTCTACCGCAATTTTGAAAATTTTGACCTGACCTTCCTGATTATAAATCCAATCGACCATCTGATCGAAAATAATTTAAAATATGATTGAAAGTAAAATAAATGAGAATTTAAGAGTAATGATAACAATATTATGCAGCATTCCTAAACCACACAAAATTACGAAAATTTCTAAACTAAGCAAAAAGTTCGCAAAGAAGTATTACACAAACACGCAAAATGACAAAAAACACTCAAAATTTCAACATAGAGCAAATAAATGTCAAATCGCAGGAAAATACCCAAAATTTAAGAAAAGCACACGATTTTATGCAAAATCACAGATCAAATTACGCAAAAATTGATTTAAACTCGATTTTTGAGTATTTTTTTATATTTTAATAAATTTTTCAATACTTTTTGTGAATTTTTTTTTAAATTTAAATAAATTTGTTTTAAATATATTCATTTTTGCTAAAATTTTTTAAATTTTATTCGATTTTTCCCTTTTTACCTCATTTTTTGCTTATTTTTATTTTCTTCCATATCAACCGATTCTTTAGTATGCCTTTTTTCTCATTTCGTTTTTATTTTAATTTAATCTTCGACATTTTTTTATTGGCCTTTTAGTTTTTTTCCATTTTGACTTGATTTGTGAGTATATCTTTCAAATTAGTCATATTTAGATTTTTTGGATAATGAAGAAAGAAGGCTAATTGTGAATGAGAGCGATTTAAATAATGTAGGCACAAAAGGAAAAAAAGATAGGTAAATTAATTTATATATGATATATTTTATTTATAAATTAATAGAATTTATACGTGAGCCCCAGTCTGAAAATGACAACTATACAAGTATTTTTTTTAAATATGATTATAAATTAGATTACATGAATTTGATCTGCCTTTACTTTTTATTAGTAAATTAAGTAATAATTATATCTATATAAACCTTTTTTATTTATTTTATCAATATTTTTCTTAAATATATAATATTTATCATTATTTTTAGAAAAAACTATAACAATCTTTTAATTCATATATTAATATTTGTCACTTTTTTCAGAATGGGTACAAAAACAACTGGACTTGTGTAACCTATATTAGGTGCTTATTCATATAATATACTGGATTAAGACGGAAGATGTTATCAATCTTAGTTGTATAAATCCTTTCCTTGGATTAAATATAGCATTATTAAAAACTGTATTTTTTGTTTTCCTTGTTGTAATTTTCCCACACACCCTCAAATGATAAAGGTTATCATAAATTTCGTAAGGTAAAATAATTCTTAGCAACTCACGCATTAACAAATAGTGATACAACGAATGTAATTCTCTGGAACCATTCCAAACAATTTTTGATAGAAGGGACCATTAAATAAAAATTTATAGCTCTAACTAAATCAACATTACTTGAAAGAAGAGAATATTTGGAACGATTATTCAGAGTTATAATACTATGTGGTAAGTTAGAACTTCCCCTTAGAGGTCATAATGAAAGTAAGACAAGCAATAAATAATCAAGGAAATTATTGTGAAATATTAAATTGTTTGAAAGAGTATGATCCATTTTTAATGGTATAAAAACCACCAGGCAATGCTCATTAGTGCTCACCTTAATGACAAAATCAAATGCAATCTGCAGCTAGAAGCATAATCTTAAAGTACATAACTTCAAAAATAAGGGAGGCAGGCTATTTTGCTGTCATACCTGATGACACTCGTTATGTTAGCTCAGCGTCTATATGAAGAATTTTTACTGGATGCAAACCCCCCTAAAAATCTATGCCTACCTCCCTAAAAAAATCCCGCAGCCTTCGGCGGCGATGTTTTTGCTATATTAATTAGACCTCTTTAATTATAGTGATACTTCTTTCATAAATTTTAAAAAGTAACTTAATTATTTTAGCTCTACTACCAATTATCAAAATATTGTAAATATAAAAGAGTTAATTTTTAGATCATGAATTCAATTAAAAACCCCTCATTTACAATGAATGCATTATTATAGCATATTGTTTAGAATGAATATGAGTTTGCTGAGAATGAAATCTCTTAAATTACATTTAAAAAGATAGCAAAAAGTTTTATTAGGAAAATAATGCCTATAATTGTATGCAATATATAAATATGGTCGGTGGTCAGCAATATCATTGTATTATAATTAGTCTATAATATAATTATTAATTTTTACAGCAATATATTTTGTCCCATTTCATCTAAAAATTTAAGTTGTTAAAAGATACTTTTTAAATGGATTTAGATACAGATACATCGTCTAAAATAATATATAGATACCGATATTTTAATCAAAAATCTATCTAGATACAGACACCATATTTTTATATCTAGATTCAGGATCTAGATACTTGTATTTAGATCCTTTAACAACTCTGAAAAATTTAATAGATAACCCCCCAATAAAGTTATCATATCCTCCTTAAGGACTCCTACTCACTACCCCCCTCAATAAAAATTGGATACAAACTGTTCCTACCCCCCCCCCCCAACTCATGTAGATGCTGTGTTAGCCCATATGACCAATTTAGTATATGTGTTAGATATGTTGATAAAACTAAAACACCAAGGATGCAGAGTCATTAACGATGACACTAATAACGACATTAAACAGCAATTCCATAAAGGTTATTTGTGTTGCTCAAGCATAATGATGGTACAAGTGTTATAAAAGGGAATCTTTCGAGTCCAGGAAAGATATCGCAATAATCACAAAATGGCTATATATAAGCACTACTATGCGCATAAACTCAACCTTGTATTGATCTCAGCCTGCAAGTCAGTAGTTCAGTCTAGGAAGTTTTTTAATTTATTAGAAGGTATTTTTCCTCAATATCTGTTGTCCAAATAAGTTTCTAAATTTGCAATTCAAATTAGGGTTAAAATCTAAATATATTGATGCCTTGATTTCTACACGTTGGAGATCCCATATTACAACGATAGAGTCAGTAAAAATGACTTTACCTGCAACCATTTCTTATCTAATATGCAAGGGAAATTTCTTTTACAATATGATATACTTATATGTATGTTATATTTCAAAAGTTATTATTTATGTATTCCAATATTTCTATTTTTTGAAGAAATCAGATTCGGACATATCAACAGCATTGGCTCTTATTGAGTCTTTTATCGTTTCTCTGTCAAATTTAAGAAATAATTCGTATTTTTCTTCATTGTTTACTGAAGCAAATAAATTTTGAAATTCATATAATATAAAAACAAATAAAAGAACAAAAATTGGTTCTACCAATTTGTATGATTCTATTTAAATAGAAGACATAGTTTCTCCTAATTATTCTGATCAAACAGAAACTTTTTATAAGTGTCATGTCTTTTATCCAATATTGGTTGGATATTATGATAAATGAAATAAAAAAGAGATTTTGTCAAGAAAACGCAGATATATTAAAAACTATAAGCGCTTTACATCCCCCCCCCCTCCATTTTTTAAATAATGATATCATTAAACCATTTTTCTTACATTATAATTATCATTATCTAATGGAAAAATATGCAATGTTGAAGGTTTATATTAACCTATAATAAAAAACATGAATCTATGTGTAAATCAATATTAGATTTGATAAAAATGATACACATCGATATATTCCCTCATATATATAATTGCCTTAAAATTGTAACTATAGTGAGAGATCGTTTTCAGCATTAAATGTGTTAAAATATATATTCAATACGCAAAGGGTCAGGAACGATTAAATTCGTTGGCTCTATTGAGCATAGAAAAAAATATTATTAATAATATTTATGGTTTCAATTATAATTGAATATGCAACAATGACTAACCGGTGTAGAGAACTTATTTTATCAAATAATTTAGCCTTCTAATTTATATATATTTTGATCTTTAGCACAAATATAAGCTTAAAATTTTCTAACATAATAAATTATATGAGTTTACTTACATCGTGAGTATAATGGCTATGACTGCAAATTAATTAGAAATTATTATTTGTGTAGCTATGTAATATAATTTAAGATTATTACTATGCTGCTGAGAGTATTTGATTGCATAATTTAGATGAGAAATAATGGTTAACTGTCTAGTCGTTTATATATTACTAGCTGATAGCCCGTCAAGAATGACGGATAATCAGAATTTTCTCCGTATGGATAAATAATAAATTTTATCTTCATTTGACGATGGATGAATCAGAATAATAGTCAAATGAGAGGAATAGATTATCCTTATTCATCCTTCCAAGATTTCTATAAATTTTTAGAGAAAAGTCCAAATATATTATGAAAAATATGGAATAAAAAAAATATGATTTGTGAGTTATGATATTTAGCAATTATTATTTGTGTAGCTATGTAATATAATTTAAGATTATTACTATGCTGCTGAGAGCATTTGATTGCATAATTTAGATGAGCAATAATGGTTAACTGTCTAGTCGTTTATATATTACTAGCTGATAGCCCGTCAAGAATGACGGATAATCAGAATTTTCTCCGTATGGATAAATAATAAATTTTATCTTCATTTGACGATGGATGAATCAGAATAATAGTCAAATGAGAGGAATAGATTATCCTTATTCATCCTTCCAAGATTTCTATAAATTTTTAGAGAAAAGTCCAAATATATTATGAAAAATATGGAATAAAAAAATATGATTTGTGAGTTATGATATTTATCAATTCTTTTAAGAAATTTTCCACATCCTGGGTTTTGCTCTCTCACTTCGTATAAAATTTACATTCTTCTCAAAGAATCATTTAAATGATTAAAACCTTCCTAAATACTCTTAAAAAAAGACCTGCCATAATAGATTCGAATCAATCATGGGGGCAAACCTGATTATCTCACAAACACTGTGGTGGTATCCACCCCATTGCAATGGGCTATTTAGAAGATTATTGGCAAAAATAATTGCCATGGGTCAAAACTCAGTGTCTTAACTTATTAAGTATACTTATCAATTAGGATGGTGTTAAGGAAGAAAGCATAGCTTTGCATGCCATTTTTATTCCAAAATCCTCCTCCTAACATGGCTATTATCAAAGTAGACTTTAAAAATGCTTTCAATAGCAAATTTCGTGTTCATAAATTGTTTTTATCCCAAATTTATTCAAAATTCCTAGAGACATACAACATTAAAACTCCTTTATTCAGCCCACATGTCATAGATTCTGACTAGTGTTGTTTATTAGTCGAGTTCCTTCGACTACGACTAATAGTCGTAGTCATGAAAAACTTTAGTGACTAAATTAGTCTATTAGTCGACTAATTTGGTCGACTAAAACGACTAATATAGTCGACTAAAAAGACTAATATATTCGACTAAAAAGGCTAATATAGTCGACTAAAAGTTGATCTATTTAGTCAGCAATAGGTAAAAATATATATTGTGAACATATTAAGTTAAAATTTATGTGAAGATATACCATAGAAAAGTGACAATTGTCATAATCGTTATTTTTTAATTTTTTTAAAGTAAATAGGTAAAAATTATATATTGTAAAGATGTTAAAATAAAATTTCAGTGAAGATTTACCATAGAAAAGTGACAATTGTCATAATCGTTATTTTTTAACTTTTTTGAATTTTTAAAGTAAATAGGTAAAAATATATATTGTAAAGATGTTAAAATAAAATTTCAGTGAAGATGTACCATAGAAAAGTGACAATTGTCATAATCGTTATTTTTTAACTTTTTTGAATTATTTTTAAAGCAAATAGGTAAAAATATATATTGTAAAGATATTAAAATAAAATTTCAGTGAAGATTTACCATAGAAAAGTGACAATTGTCATAATCGTTATTTTTTAACTTTTTTGAATTTTTTCAAAGCAAATAGGTAAAAATATATATTGTAAAGATGTAAAATAAAATTTCATTGAAGATTTACCATAGAAACGTGACAACTGTCATAATCGTTATTTTTTAACTCTTTTAAATTTTTTTAAAATAAATAGGTAAAAATATATATTGTAAAGATGTTAAAATAGAATTTCAGTGAAGATGTACCATAGAAAAGTGACAATTGTCATAATCGTTATTTTTTAACTTTTTTGAATTTTTTAAAGTAAATAGGTAAAAATATATATTGTAAAGATGTTAAAATAAAATTTAAGTGAAGATTTACCATAGAAAAGTGACAATTGTCATAATCGTTATTTTTTAACTTTTTTAAATTTAAAGTAAATAGGTAAACATATATATGTTAGAGTTTGCAAATTTCAATAATATAATATACTAATATAAAACCCGGCCAAAGGCCAGGAAAAAGCGAGGTATGGAGAGGGGGGCAAAGTCCACATAAAAAATTTTAGTTGAGCCGCCTGAGATTGTAAAGGCTAGTGACACCCCTGATAACCTTTAATTAATGTTGTTAAACATCCCAATTTAGGTAGATTTTTAAAAAGACCCATTAAAATTTTAGCCAAAATAATATTTTATATGTCTCAAGATTTGGCAAACAGAGGTCCAAACCTTTCTACCATCATGACAAAATCTCCAGGCTTCCATAATATTATATTGGCTAAAATCTAAATCTGGCCATTTTAAAAAATCGACCTTAATCGGCCGTTTAGCAATAATACCTTTAATACTAATCCTTATTTTAGATCCTTGTTTGTTATTAAATATTTTTCATCTAATTAAAAAATTTCTTTGAGTTGAATATTTCTTGGGTTGAGCTATTATCATCTCACTTCTGCTATAAAGGGTTTAGTCTATAGAACATTGATGAAGCCAAATATACAAAGAGACAGTGGCGTAGTTACGTGGGGGGGGGGGGGGCTCGGGATTGGACCCCACCCCAGAGCAATTTTTTTAGATAATACGTTCAAAAGACTCAAAAGTGATTTTATATCAAATAATACCATGAATATTTATATTTTCTGGTTTTGATGTTAAAATTAGTGTTGTTTATGGCTCAATTTGAGATATGGCTAAATCAATATATTGCAAGCCAAATTTTGTTCATGGATGATACAAAGGTTTAGACATTATTCGTGAAATCTCTAGGCTTGAGCAATATTTTTTTGGCTAAAATATTGAGTTAGCTGTTTATAAAAATTGGCTTAAATTGAGCCGTTCGGCGTCTACATGATAGAATTTTCACTGGATGCAAACCCCCTTCAAAAACCTTTGCATACCCCCCTATCATTATTTCCACCTATTTATTTATTGATACTCTTTTCAAAGAATTTATAAAGGATAACTTAAATTAATCTATCTCTACTACCAACTACGATATTTTGTGAATATAAAGAATTTATTTTTTAGATAATAAATTCAATTAAAACCTCCATTATTTACAAGAATTAATTATTATAGCATTATGAGCTTGCTGAAATATCTAAACCTTTTAAATTTTGAAAAACAATGTGTGTGATTGCTTGCAATATATAGATTTGGTCGATGAATTGTATTATAATATTACTATAATAAAAGTATTAATTTTTACAGCAATAAATTTTGTCCTATTTCATCTCAACATTTAATAGATAACCCCCCAAAAAATTTATCCTACTCCCATTAAAGCAGCCTACCCCCTCAAAAAAAGGATGCAAACTGTTCCTACCCGTCCCGCTCATGTAGACGCTGGAGCCGTTTAACAGCACTAATTAAAATGATCAATAATTCTAGGACTTTTATATTATAAGAAAAACAAATATGATTTTTAAGATAAACCAGGCCGAAGGCCGGTCAAATGGGGCGAAGGCCCGTTAAAGTGGGGTCTTGGGGGCGAAGGCCCCCAGGCTTTTATATGTATGGACCCCCTCCAAGGAAAATTCTTAGCTACGCCACTACAAAGAGAGGTAAAAAATCTTTTGAATAAAATGAATTAGGTAAAAAAATAAATGTCTAAAAGAAATTAATAACTTTATATTTGTATCATGTTTTATTTTATTGTAAATTTGGAAAAAAATCTTCTAATTAATATCTTTTGGGATCGATATCGCCAATTTTAAAGTGAGGTCTAAACCAAAATAGTATTATGCAAGCCTCAAAATCTTGTTAATGGATGCCCAACACTTTCTATTCTTTTTAAGCAAAATCTCCAGACTTGTATAATATTTTTTGGCTAAAATAGTTGGCTTGTGCTAGCCATTTTTAAACGAGTCATTTAATAACAGTTGGTATTATTTGCAATACAAATAATAAATGAAGAATTTGTGGCTTCTTCTATCTCACAAACAAAAGGTATTCAGATTTTATGTAATATTTGGTAGTTTAACTATCTTCCAACTCCCCTAGAGGTGTCCCATCTACCCCTTTCATCTCATGTATACGCTGATTCTAAAAATTAGGCAATACCAACCTTAATAGTATTTTATAAATAGATATTTTTAATTCCTATAAATTGAAACATAATTTTATAACACTCAAATAGAATTAACTTCTTTAATTATTTAATCTACCATTTCTTTCTAAAATTAAGAAAAAAATTATATTCTGATAATTTACTAAATATATAGATAAACACCAAAAATTTCGAATTCAAAAAATTTAATAATCAATATTGTAAGAAATTATATCTAATAAATTTTTAATAGATTCATATAATATAAATTTCTATTTCTAGTAAAATTTAATATTATTACAATTGTTCTGTTATACTTTCAATTATTTAATATTTTCATTAATATAATTTTTATTTAAATATATAGTATTTAAAAAATCTTTATGTTTATTATTTTTTTTTAATTATCCATATAAATGTAGATTATTTACAAATCATCAATTCTTTCGCTTCATAATACAATTTTCTAATGGGTAAAAATGAAATTCTTAAAATATCATATACAATTAAATTATTAAGGTATATCTCGCGATAGTTGGCATAAAAGAAGAAAAACAGGTGGAAAAAGAGTTCCTCTAAGAAAAAAAAGGAAATTTGAATTAGGCAGACCACCAGCCAATACTAAAGTTTAAATAATCTAAAAGTTCTAATGTTAAATATTTATAGTTAGGGACAAGGCGAATTCATACTATACGAACTAGAGGTGGAAATAAAAAGTATCGTGCTTTAAGATTAGATATTGGAAATTTTTCTTGGGGCTCTGAATGTATTATACTATTTTTTATTTGAAAATAAATTTTACTTTAAGGTTGTACCAGAAAAACTAGAATAATAGATGTAGTATATAATGCTAGCAATAATGAGTTAGTTAGAACCAAAACCTTAGTCAAAAATTGTATAGTAGTAGTTGATGGTGCACCATTCCGGCAATGGTATGAATCACATTATGCTTTACCTTTGGGTCGTAAAAAAGGAGCAAAATTAGTATATATTAAGTTAATATTTATATACTATTTTTTTTGTAGACAGAACAAGAAGAAGCAATGATCAATGCTACTAAAAGTAAGAAAGCTATGCGCAAATTTGAAAAAAAAAAACCCCTTGCTGTCTTAGAATTAGCTGTTGAAGAACAGTTTATGTCTGGAAAGTTATTAGGTATATTTTAAAAAATAAAGGCCTAACTATATTTTCAATTTAAGCTTGTGTGAGTTCTAAACCTGGCCAATGTGGAAGATGTGATGGATATCTTTTAGAAGGAAAAGAATTGGAATTTTATTTGAAAAAAATTAAAGGAAAAAAAACAAAATAATTGCAATTTATATCATTTTATTGAAAATATTATAATAAAAAAATATGGCATCCAAATATTGCATTTATTTTGGTTTTTCAACTAAGACTACCAGATTTTTCAAAATTATATTGTTGTTTGGACTGCAAGATCCTGTCATTAACAGAGATGCAAAGCTATGTTTATTATTAATTTTTGGAAAAAAACAGTTATATCTTGCTATATTATACAAAGTATAAACTTATCAATAGAGGCTTATAAATTTGAGATGCTGGTAAACTATTTTTAATTTTAAAAAATGTAAATCTTAAATAAATTTGTTATTTTTGGCCACAAGTTAGGTACCCATAATAAATATTGTTTTAAGATTAATTCAAGTAATGTTATTAGTTTAAACCTTTAAAAATTGCAGTGTACTCTATTGTATACAGTAGTAATCTGCATCCAACCTAATCCTGAACAATTTTTTTTATTTCTCCCAAAAAAATTTATGCCAAATCTTCATTTGAGTTGAATTGTAATATTTTTGTACTTAGCATAATTAAGCCTTACATATTTTTGATCCACCAATTTCATTCATATTTTATATTCTAATGATTGGTCAATATCAAAATGCCTATTTAGAAAATATATAACATTGGATATGCTAGATCTTAGTAGCACTAAAATCTGTTTCTAAATTCCAATGATCATAATAATGCTAGTAAAAGAAGAACATTTATGAATCATACTAACTGCTTTAATGTTTTGCTCAAACTATAATTTTTATAAGACCTTTATGAGCTTTTAGGGTCAGGCCTAGCCCATATTATATATTGAAAAAAAAAATTCCAAGCTCATTTCTAAAAATTTGTTGTATTTGATAAAAAATATAATATTTCAGTGTATTTAGACAATCATTTTATTTGTAATGCTAAACTTATTAAAATCAAATTTTAAAAACCCTAGCCTGCTAGAAAATATAATATTGGGCTAATGAAGGTCTCTTTTAAATCCAGTAGAAAGCTATTAATTTATATTTTGAAGTTTAAAGAAAGTTTAATTTTAAGATATGCAAACTTGGCATTATATCAAGTAAAATAAAACACAAATTAAAAATGATAACTCAGAAACTTTAATCTAGCCATTTAACAAAACTAGGTTTTAGTTTCTCTTCTAGGCCCAGTCAAAATATATATTATTAAATATCTTAAATTTATAGATTAGGTTAGCAAATATCTAACCTGCATCCCTTGGTACATGGCTGGGTTGTATTTTAATTTTTTTAAATATACTCATGCACCTAAAAAAAATTTAAATGATGAGATTTAGTTTAAAAATTGATAAGCAGTGTTGAAAGTGTGTCTTTTGAGACCTAAAAACAAATATATATAAAAAAAGAAATTAATAATAATTAGGAATCATGAAATCAATCTAATCCTTTATTCAAAATTATAACATCAAATTAACAAAATTATAAAAGTAAAAATAATAAAAATAAAATACAAAAAAGTTAATAATTAAAAAGATCATCCCGAATGGTAAAAATTGGAGTTTTTATACTCTTTTCAATCTTCTTTATAAATAATATTCATAACTTAAATTATTTTCAGTTCTCACTATTCAAATATAATACTTTTATCACGCGTTATAATAATAAATCCAAAAGAACCCTTTATGCAAATTAAATATAAAGTACAAATTTAGCGAATCTAAAATTATATTACAACAACTCCCCACTTAAATTAGGCCCAACATTCTGCGAATAGTCAATCTTCTTTCGGTTTCGACTTTACTGACCTCATATATACACCCTATCTCTTCTTCTTAATCTTTGCTGTATTCTAAGTTCTAACGAAGGCTGACTCTTGTCTAGTATTCTTGGTTTCGAACGACCGTTTGTATTCGATCATCGCTTGATATCTTCTGTCGCTTGTCACTCTGGGAAACGATCAGCTTTTTATTTCTGTAGACGACTGACGAACTTGATAAACGCCTGTTTTCCACGATCCACGCTTGATGAACGATTATCGATGACATCCGGTTTCTTTTTCAACTTTTGTTTTTGCTAATCTGTCTTAATTTTTTTTTACAATTTATTGTAAATTGTTTTCTATCATTCTCTTGTAATCCACGATTAGCTCTTTATCTCGATAAACAATTGATTGGTCTGTGATAAACGATGGTCTTCACGAATTCTTGTTCCTATGATTGTCGATTTCCGTATCTTAGATTAAAGTCTCGGTAATAATTGGCTATATTGGTCAGCAATTAACGATTGCAGCATAACATCTTGACCATACCTTCTAACAATTCGCTTGTTTTCTACTTTCTCTTGTAATTGATTGGTTGTTGCCTCTAATTCTTGTAATTTTATCTATCTTTTAAACTTCCGGGTCTTCTACGACAGTTTGCCTTTGCTGAGATATCGACTTTATCTTAAGGTTTCAGGTAATCACATCTAATCTACTTCTACCTAAAATAATCTATTTAAATAACTTCTGAAATATTTTATCACTTTTATATTTATTCTCAAAAATAAACTATCTAATTCAAATATACTAATAAAATATATAAATATACTAACTTTATCCTAATGTCTACATTTATCTCCTCTAATCTAATTCTGCCTTTAATAAATGGCGTAAATTATACTAAAAATACGTAACAAAAATATATATAATAAATTATAAAAATATATCAAATTCTATCACCCCTCTCCCCTTAATGAAGCCTAGCCCCATATTTTCATTGAAAAAGTTACTTGTACTCATCCTTTAGCTATTGATCCTCATCTTCTTTTCAGCCATGTCTATACTAAATTTATATCTAAAAATCCTATTCTAAAATATATATCAAAATCTTCTTTTTTTAAAAAAAAATTATCATTGTGTATTTATTTCCTCAAGTACTCTTTGACACTCAAGTCTTTAAAAAAAACTGCTGAAATATATAAATCTCTTTTCATACATACGTTGTTGAGAAATCAATGACATCTAATCATAAAAGTTTTCATACTCACGTTTATGAACAACCCTTTAACTCTAATCACTATGGTTTTCACCCCACGTCTTTGAAGAACTTATGAAATCTAATCATTATAATTTTTCGCACAACCGTTGTTGAAAACTGATATGTATATTTCTAAGGCGTGTTTTTCTTTCTGTCATTATTAGAATAATGATGCATAATTGATCTCAAATTTTATTTATGATTCAAAAAAATAAAAATCCGATCTCTAATTGAGCTCGATTGCGAAATAAATTTTATAATGACGAAAGCCGTTTCTCTTTATGAAGATTTTTGGTTAATCTACAACCTAATATATTACATTCACATTAATCCTTGAGGCTGTTTTATCTCTCGCAGCCCTTAAAATAAAAGTTAAATGTAAATCTTCAATAAGAATTTAATCAACTATTTCCTAACAATAAAGTTATATTCTAATCTTATTCACCGAATTTTTTAATTATTATATCTTAGCAAACTATTATATAATATTAACTTTCGCAATTTATGTTTCTTTGTCATAATTATTTCTAGTGATCAATTAATAATAATTCTAAAATCTAAAATATCATATTCTCTATTAGTTTCAAAATTCCAATGGTTTTTAGTTTACCAGTAACTTCTAAATATAAAATTCCTAATAATCACCTTTAAATAACTAAACACAATTATATCTTATCTACTATGAATGTTACCTTTGTCTTTAATTTTAGATTTTATATTCCTACATGAACCTAATCTTATCAAAATAATTTCTCTTTTTCAACCTACATTTTAAATATCATCTTGTCAAATTCATATTTTTCTTACCCCTTTTCCGTTTTGAATTTCTTTCTTTTGTATGGAGTTTGGTTGGCATTATACTGAAGATCTAACTCCCCTGGGTCTTTATTTTAAGCATTACTGTTGTAAGCAGCTAGTTAAAACCTAAAAATATTCGGCACCAATGTTGAAAGCGAGACTTTTGGGACCTAAAAATAAAAATAGAAAATAAATATATATATATATAAAAGAAATTAATAATAATTAGGAATGTTGAAAGTGGGACTTTTGAAACCTAAAAAAAAATAGAAAACAAATATATATATATAAAAGAAATTAATAATAATTAGGAATCATGAAATCAATCTAATCCTTTATTCAAAATTATAACATTATCAAATTAACAAAATTATAAAAGTAAAAATAATAAAAAAGATTAATAAAAATAAAATACAAAAAGTTAATAATTATAAAAGATCATCCCGAATGGTAAAAATTGGAGTTTTTATACTCTTTTCATTTTTCTTTATAAATAATATTCATAACTTAAATTATTTTCAGTTCTCACTATTCAAATATAATATTTTTATCACGCGTTATAATAATAAATCCAAATTAAATATAAAGTACAAATTTAACGAATCTAAAATTATATTACAACAGGCAGGACCTTATATTTTAAATCACCATTATTATATTAGCTATTAAAATTAAGAATAAATGTAAATAAAAAAATCTGGGGTTGGTTATGCAAATTAGAGGCAAAAAGAGGCCCGCCCCAAATGGGTTCCAGACCTATTTTTTTATAAAAAATCGGGTTGGGCCTTGGAGATTTTTTAAAATATATCAATTTTATGTTGAATTTTTGATTTATAAAAACTAGATGCCATATAACATATATATTTTATTTTGAGTAATTATAAAAATTAATTTAAATAAATTTGGGCTGGGCAAGTAAATTTTTAAAAAAAAAATTGGAGTTTGGCTCAGGCCGGCAAAACTTAAAAAAAAAAATTTGGGCTTGAAAAATTAGGCCTGATGCAAATCACTAATGCAAATGGTACCTCTGCAGGCCTGGGAAATAAAGATTGAAAACCAGGGGAGTGTATTGTTGGGCTAAGTCTCCCTTTAATTTCCCTGATCTTTTCTCTATTGATAGTTTTATATAATCAAAAATAGAGAATTTTTTCATAGAAGCAAAAAATTTTATATTTTATTATCAACTAGAATCAAAATTTTTAATTTCTTTCATTTTAACAATTTTCATGGTTATTAGGGAAAAATTAAGAAACTAAAAGTAAAAAAAATATTGAACAAAGGCTAAAAACGGTAGTGGTTGGAGAATAACAATAGTCACTGATAACATGGTGGGGCTTTCTATGCATTAAAATATTCATATTTTAAACATCAAATTTCCTTTAAAAATTTGTAACTAGCAATTTTTATAATTCACTGCTGCTTTTTAAAATAAGTGAGGTTCACAACCAATAAGTAGTGGTGATAAATGGCATCATTTTGAGCCGACTATAGAGATTAAACACTTTTAAGCGAAAGTATCTTAAATTTTTTAGACTGCTAGAATTGAGCTGACAGGCAAGAAATAGTATGATTTTAATTAAATGTTTAAAAGAGAATTTGAAATCTTTAAATAGGTAGGTTATTAGGATTAATCATGTTTTATAATAAACTTTGCCATGTTATTTTTCCAGTTTTTTGCCAATTAACCATTTTTTATTGATTGATTTAAGATTAACTGGAGGAACATGTTTACTAAAAAGTTGAGTTCACCCGACTCAGAGTCTGTAGTCATTAGTTGACTAAGTCGAGTCGTAAACACGAGTTCTCTACTTGCCTTTTCGGAATCGAGTGGGCGAATGTTTTGAATTAGTATTGCAGAATCATTCAACAAACAATATTTGGTTGACTAGGGGACGAGTATTTCATATTAGTTATTAATTATCAAAACATTTATATTTACTTTAGACTTCAAACTTGAGTCGTGAATCGAGTTATATACTTGAATCTACTAGAGGACAAGTAGTTCTTATGAACTCGAGTCGTCGACTAGAGGACGAGTATTTCACATAAGTTTTTATTAATTAATAAAACATTTGTTCTGCTTTTTATATTTTTTACCTTAAACTTCCAACTTGATTAGTGATACGAGTTAGATTTCCCTTTAAATTTTTTGACGAATATATCAAAATTTTTTGACTTCGTTGGTAATATGCCGAATTGGCTGCCAATATTTTCTAAAACCTTATAGGTTAATGACAAAAAATATCCGTTTGTGGAAGTGACTTGAAATA
This sequence comes from Gordionus sp. m RMFG-2023, assembly GCF_954871325.1. Taxonomy (NCBI): domain Eukaryota; kingdom Metazoa; phylum Nematomorpha; class Gordioida; order Chordodea; family Parachordodidae; genus Gordionus; species Gordionus sp. m RMFG-2023. Next base: position 19,870,338 of record NC_088776.1, read on the forward strand.
AAAAGGAATGAGATTTTTGTATTTACTGATCTTTAGGTTATAAATATTATAAGGTCTGCAAAATTCAACCTATCAACCCATTGGTTAGGAAATTATTATTTTCGGGGTTGGCCATAAAGTAAAAAAAATTTGGATGGGTCTTGTTTAGAAATATATTATTTTTACAAATTTAAATTTAATTGGTGGAAATAAATCATGGTTTGTGAGCCATACCATTGGTTATCTTTTATTTATTTATCTATTATATGATTGGTTGAATCGTATTCATTTTATTATTTTTTTAATACTTTTTTGTTTAATGATATTTTTATCATCGAGAACTATCGGTTTAACTTTTTCCAATTGTTTTTCTTACATAGACTGCATACTTTTATGAATATAAATTTTTTTAATATATGATTCTTTCTCAATGGTCACTTATATCATTACTTATAAGTTTTTTTTCTAATTACATATATGAACATACAATTAAATAATAGACTCTTTATTTAAAATATTTATTTTTCAAATTTAAAATATAATTAAAATTTAAAATATTCATTTAAAAAAATAATAAAATTTATCAATCATATGACACATAAATAAAAACAGTGAAAGGGGGGATATTTTATACCAGATGTTACAGTGAAACGATACACATGTTTAAATATACTATAAAAGGGGGTAAACAAAATAAGATTTTATTTTTAATAGAATAAAGATTGAAATTAAATATGGACAAGCAATTAATTAAGAAGATTAATAGTTGATTAATCATTATAAAAAGAAATGTGTTACATATATATATAATTTGTGATGAAAAATGAATTTTTTTTTTATTTTCTTTGAGAATGCTCAAGTAAGATATTTGATTAAATTTCATAAAATTCTAAATCATTTTTTGTAAAAAGTCTTTTTAATATTTGAAAATATTTTAGAATTTCTTAAATGTAATCTATATTGTATATCCATTTATTTCGATAAAAATATGATAACACTATAAACTTTTATAATAATTTCGATAAAATAATTAATACATAAAAAATATAATTATAATTTATCAAAATATTCCATTTTTCCACGAATTTGATGTAAAATAAAATCTTTTTATATTTTTATTTTATTTATATTTAAACATTAAAAAAATTTAACAATCTTTTTAGATGCCATACTTAAAAAAAATTTTATTTTTAGTAAAAAAAATATATATAAATTTTGTCATCATAACTTTTTTTGCTAAGTTAAAGTTATTTTATGTAGAATAATTATAAAAAATATAAATATTCATCTTAGTCAAAATCTTTTATTTTTGAAAATTGTTTCTTTTTAAAATTTAATTTTTTTTCTCACGCTTTATTTTATCATATTTGAGATATAAATTTAATTTAATATTTTATTCTATATAAACATCATATAATAATAATTATTCGTAATTACATGAATATTGATTCTATAAAATATGAAATATAATATTTAATGTTAGTTCATAGTCAAGCGAAATTGCTTGATAAGTAGTAACTATTTAATTAAAATATTAAAAGTTAATTTTATTATATAATGTGATTACTTTAGTCAATTGATTGTCCGATAGCCCCTTGCATATGATAATAAAAATTTGTAAAACCATAAGGAATAAGTTTATGTATAATTTCAATTCTGGTGAACATGGGGGAATATACTCAATCTTCACTTTATAGGCATCAATTATTTTATGTATTGATGCATTATCCATAAATATAATAGCATCAGGTGATAAAATGCTAATTATCTTCAGAATAATATACTATTATATGATTCTTCGATGATTTTATAATGTATAACTCCAAGATTTCCATGGTGTAAAGTACACTTACATTTTTTCCTTTTGAGAGTGGAACCTTTATTGATGGCTTCACATTGAGTCGTGCCCAGGCATAGGCAAGTACAACATGTAAATTGATGCTCATTTCGTCAAAAAAATATAATCTTTCTCTGGAGATGTTCATCAGTCTTAGGCAATACATCTGTCGAATAGTATTACTGCGATCTGGTTCTTTACCAGCTCTTTTTGGACCCAATATTTTTTGGTGAACCAGAAGGCAAATTCTCATTATTCCCTTAACTGTGAAGGTATTGTCGGTGTTTGATGTGTCCTTGATTTTTCTCCCTCTTTGTTTAAGAGCGAATTCTTTTAAAGGCTCACCAATAATCTCTGGGAATGCATCCCGTTTTATTTTATGAATTGAGGCCTTCGACATATTAACAAATGTGACTATGTCCTTGATCTCTATCTGTTCCTCCTCTGGCATAGCTAAAATTTTCATTACCATGTAAATTTTTTCTTTGTTCCAACAATGGTATGTTCTTTTCGGTTTAGGAATTATGGAGGATGCTTGAGGATCTGTATTTTCTTTTAAGGTAACTAAAGAATTATTATTTGTGGAAATGTTAGAATATGATTGAGAATTTTCCATCTCATTCTTATTTGAGATGGGCAAAGAATAATTTACATTTGAAGTAATTGGGAATAAAGGAGAGCTATTAGCGTTATGTAAAAGCATACAATCTATATTAAACATCGAAAAAGTAAATAATATGAAATTAAATATGCAAAAATATTAAATTAAATGATATATAAAATTATTGTAAATATGTTTTTTATCTAAAATTATTCATTTACATTTAATTATAGTTTTTTTAAAAAAAAAATTTAATTACAAACTTTAAGTACTGCATTTTTTTAAAAAATTGTTTAATAATTTTGTAGATTAATGTTTAAATATGATTAACATAAAAATATATTAAGATCCTTTTATTTTGTTTTACTAGTAAAAAATATTCTCCCTTTCACTGTAAAAGATAACCAATGGTATTTTTGGCTCACAAACCATAATTTATTATTCCGCAATAATATGATTTGTTGTAACACATTTCCATAATGTGAAAAAACATTCTTATAGTTAAATAACTTTCCATAATTATAGTAAAAAACATTTTGATATAATTTTTTGAAATATATTCTTGATATAATTTTTTTTAAAAAAATTTTAATAATAAAAGTTTTTAAACTTTAATGAAGACTTAAGTCAAAGTTATAATCGAATGTAGTTTTTTTTTATGTTTTGGACACAAGTTTAAGTGGGAAAATGAGAATTTTAAAAAAAAATTTCTAAGATTTTTACAATAACTTTTTAAAAAAATACATTATAAATTTTTTTAAATTTAAAGTATTATTCCAATATTTTAATTTTGCTTTTAGTTTCATAAAGAATGCAAATCAGGATTAGAAATTTGAATGATTTCTTAATAAACATGAGTGAAAATTCGAATTTATTCAGATAATTCTTATTTGTTTAGATTTTTTTATGATCAATTCGAGACACCAAAATAAAAAAAAAATCATTTATTATTTTATTGATGCCATTAATTGGTTATACTCCTTTAATGGGAAAACATATTGCAAATATAAGACATTATGGTTCTACAGAGCCTTGAAGGACATAATGGATCTAAACTTAAATTTGAAGCAGTTCCTAAGGCTAAATAAAAACAAAAAATCTATAAAAAAATTACTAAAAATTAAATCGAACTACCTAAACCTCTCATAATTTTTTTCTGTATTTCAGGTTATTTAATTTCTTCATCTCTCAATTTTACCTCTTGACTTTGTCTTTCACCTTTTCTGTGAATTACTTACTTCACTCACTTTAGCTTTTATTTATCTTATTGACTTAATGTACTAATTTAAATCAGTCCGTCCCATATTTTTAATTACATATACGTTGTACTTCTATACATTCCCATTATATGAGTTAAGATATATTAATGACATTTTGAGGAATAGTTTGTGATTTGCGTTTCCTATGTGGGATAAAATTTTTCTTTGGCTCTTTTTAACTTAGTTTTTGGGTATGTTTTGTATTTTTCCATAGTTTTTGAGTTTGTAATGTTTCTGGGGTAGAGGGTATCCTCTTTTGTTTATGAGACATTTATTTGTTTATAGTCATCTGTTTCTTTTATTTTATTTTATTTTTAATTTATTTTTATTTATTTATTCTTTCTCTTCCCTAGTTTCTGGTCTCTCTAACATGTCCGGCCCCTCCATAGACTAATATAGGAATAGTGGATGTGTCCTCAGTCTATAAATTACCGATTTCTCTCTTATCTTCCATACTTTTTTATACATTTAAAAGTTTCCACTCGCCTTTGTATTCTAATTTCTCTTCTTCTTTGCAACTACTTCTATTATTAAGTATATTTCTTAAATACATTATGACTACATTTACCCTGTTCTAACTATAAGTTTTTGAAGTGATTACTTGTTTTTCTTGGGAAAAATAAGAAAAAAAAACTGTTTTTTTTATATTTTTTTTATTATTGCTAGTTAACTAGATCTAACGTCTTTAACTTTTTCAAAACATTACATCTTAATTGGAGTCTACATATAATACATTGGTCGTTGCCAGTGTTTCTTCTTGTTTTTATTTTTATGATCTTTATTTATTTAGGAGTGGCAAGAGTTTAGCCTTGTTTTACTCCTTTTTACCTTGAAGATAGGGAATTTTCTTCGTCATTTGATTTCGAAGCACCCAAACATGTATTAGTGGTTTTCTGGATCTGGAAGATGTTGGGGTCTTCCCTTTTCTGACAACGAAGCTGCATGGTTAACATTATCAATAGCTCTGCTATAATTTACAAATGTAAAGCAGAAGGGGGTTTGTACTTACTTTTTTCTGCATGATTATTTTTCTAAATTAATTTTTGGCTACAGTATTTTCTTTTCTTGACCTGTATATACTTATGTATTTTTTGGGGGGAAGATTTCGGTGTAGGTGATATGCTCGTGGTTTTTTGAGTAAACCAAAAAAAATTTTCCCATGCTACAGGATGTAATGGCTATAGCTCAATAACCCTTTAATTTCTGTGGTCTTAGTTTTTTGGGTAGTTTTACTTAGGTAGGATTTGATCCATCCCACTGCAGTAGTTCCGCTCTTCCATATTTTATTGAATGAGGGCAAATAGGTAGCGATATTGTTATAGGTGCTATTTTTGGTTTTTCTGCTGTGATATTATCTAGCTCCGGAGCTTTGTTTTTTCTTAGTCTTTGACCACTTGTTATTTCATTTATGGAGAAACCAGTCGACAGGGGGGTGGCGAGGTTTGTAAATATGTTTGTTGGTAGAGTCTTTCCGTGAGTGATGGACTATCATATAACAATCAAGCCATAATGCCTTTTGTTAATCCTGGCCAACAATTACTTTTCCATTTCCTAAAACTTACGGAGCTGGTTCCTATTTCTGCGTCATAGTTTCCTTTCTCTCATATCTTTATCATTATCAAAGACCTTTTTCGCTATATAATCTATCTATCACTCCATAGAGTATTTTGTTTCTCTGGAAAAAGAAAAAAAAACCTTTGTTGTGTGGTGTTCGTTGCTGGATAGTCATAAACCGATTACTGACTAGTTTTTGCCTATTCACTGGAATCTTCACCTATTTAAACAATTTGCGATAAACCCATTAGCTTTTTCTTATTTTCATGAATAAATTCTAATCTCAATTGATATGAACACATTCTCAATTATTGTTGGTAATTATCAAGGCTTACATTAGATGTTAAACTTAAAATTAGCCACCACCCACCCTTAAAGTAATTAAATTATTTTTGCAGTTCTTGGGTATAGGCTTTTGTTTTGCCCATTTCTTTTTGTTTATTAGCCTATAGACGTTTAAGCAACAGTTCTCGGACTGTTGCGCGTACAAGTACGTGCGGCTTGCCCACAAACGTGTGAAGGGCTCCTCATTTTTTCTCCCCATAATTAACTATCCAGTTTGATGGATTTTTGAGGAAAACCTAGCGTAGCTCTGTTGTATCCACAACCAGAGGGCGAAAACGCTTTTATCACGTATCACGTATTTACTCTATGTAAATAAAATATTACACAATACAAATCAATTATAAATTTAATCATTTAAAGGAATGCATCGAATTCCATCTTCAATGAACTTTGTGGTGTGAGAATAAAAATTGTATATAAAATAACTATTTAAAATACTCGTAACAAATGCAACAAATTCTATTCGGTTAATGAGTTTAGGTGAATTCAATAGGTATTCCACGAAAAAATATTCTATCGGATTTAATTAAGGCGAATAGGGTGATACCAATTATCCTCACTTGATGAATAGGAGCATTATCCATTATAAGCAAATAATTTGATGGTAAAATTGAAATTCATCGAGATATGTTTAGAATTTTATGGCAATGAAAGCACGATCTATAATTATGAATTTTTTTAATCCACTTATTCCTATTGAGCATAGGACTGATATATTTTTCCCCTTGGAGGGAAGTAACTTAACAGATGGCCTTTTTCCCAAGGGTGCACACCCATAATGCGAAATAATAGGATATTAAACCCTGTCTCGTCCAGGAAAGATACATTTTCAAAAGAAATATTTTTCATCTTGTAACAATATCCCTTCGAATTTGAATTACATCTGGAGCGTTTCTTCCATCGGGTTCTTTTCCAACCCTTTTCCGGCTCCTAATTTAATACATTTAAATATAGCTGACTCGCTCAACCTTAGATGTGGCGGTAAATATTCTATAATATTAATTGTATAGCCGTTATTATTACCAAACAATTCAGTTATATGCTATTGAAGTTCTACAGTATCTTTCTTCTTCCGACCTTGTTGTTTTATTATATAATCAGATAAAAGGTCGTCATAATATTCAGGGAAAATTTCCCGCTTGAAACGATAAACTGAACCAATGGATAAATTTAGATCATGGGCAATTGTCTTTGCTCAGCCATATTTTTGCCAATTCCATTTTTTCATCGCTCCAAATACCATATTTTTCCCTCAAGCGTATAGAATCAACATTTGGTTGCTCTTGAAAATTCGAATATTGACATCGATTTGTAATGTCAGTTAGGCATATAAGGGGATTTGATGGGATAGGCGAATAACTTTGGAATCTATTTGTTATTTCAGATAACTCCCCAATATGATGATGGTATCTAAAATTATATATATAAAGTAAGTTAGTAAATAATCGAATATTATATTAACAAACCTGAAACTGGAGATAGATTCATAATACAAGCGATAGTAAAATTTAACATTGAAAAAAAATGGAAATAAAGTTTTTAATCGGAAAAAAAAATTATAAATTATAATAAAAAATTATTATAAGTTTAAAATCAAATTTAAAAGAAATATTAAAAGTTTTAATTTAGGTTAAAATACCCAGAAGTTTTAAAAAATAATTATGTTTTTCTCAAAATTTTCTTTCAAGTTTTAAAAGTTTTTAAAAAAGGATCTGTTTTCCACAAGTTTTTACAATAATTAGAGAAAGTTATTTAACTATATAAGAATGTTTTTTCACATTATGGAAATGTGTTACAACAAATCATATTATTACTGTATATTATTTCACAATTTTGTATATTTTCTATAAATAAGATCCTAATTAAAAAAGATTTAAATTTGTTATTTTTCTTTTTATCATGCATAATAATTTTTATTTTAAATTATATCTTGATCTCTATTATTTTGTGAATTTTTTTTTATCATAAAAAAATGTAAAAAAAATAAATACAAATATGAACAATATTCAATTTAAATATATTTAAAAAAAATACAAATAAGGATATATATTAAAAATTATATATAATAATTTTTATATTTTATAAAGAAAAACTTTAATAAGAACTAAAATTAAATTATTAAAAAAGAAATATCACCCTAGAGATGAGCGAATTCATAAAAAATGGTTCTAATTTTTATTTTTATTTTCATCTTAATAAACTAAATTTGTTATTTTTCTTTTCAAATTAAAATAACATTTTTTACCACTTAAATGTAATATGGGGAAGTTAATTTTCAATGAAAACATATTGACATATTTCTTTTACTGTAAAAACATCATCTAATTGGAAAATAACAAGGGAAACACATATTTTTTTTTAATGATTATTTTTTTCATATTTATATAATTTATTAATTTTTTAAATAAAAATCAAAATGATTCGCTAATCAATTTAATGGCTTGCATTCCAAGGCTGGTCCGATTTTTTTTGGCTCGCGCTGAAAGGTTATCCAATTTTTTTCAGTCTGAGTTCCAAGGCTGAGCCAATTTCTTCAGCTCGGACTCCAAGGCTGAACTAATATTTTGGCTCGGGTTCCAAGGCTGAGCTGCTTTTTCGGCTGGCGCTCCAAGAAATGTTATAAATTAAAATTTAACAATACTTTTGAAAATTTAATGAAGATTCATTAGGCACATGTTTCTATTGCTCAAAACTCGGAAAAATTATGCAATTCTTAATACTGAGTAGTTTTTTTATATATTTAGGACATATTCTAAAAAAAGAAAACATAAATTAGTTGTTTTTTTCCTCCATGAAAATCTTTCTTTTAAAAAATTGTTAAAGAAAGATAACAAAAAATAATAATAATTCTTAGTCTAACATACAATAGAGGGAGTGGTTAAAATCTGAACAGATATATCTAAAACAGAATAATCAAACCAATGCTCGCTTTCTTTATAATCGTGCGCTGGGGAATAAGATTTCTTTTTCTAAAAAAATTTAAATGAATTTATAAGCATTTTTAGCCTCATAATGTCCTTTTCCAAATCCATCGCGTCTTTTACCTTGCTTATTTGGATTAAAGAGGGTTGCTGAGTTTTTGAAAAAGGGCATATTATGCCTTTCTGTTTAAGTAATTAAATATAAATTTTCTTTGTAAAATAGTGTGCTAGCTAATATAATTTTGTGGAATAAAAATTATCCAGGTAAAAAAAAAGACAAAAATAAAGCAAATGTTTGTCTTTGCATCCTAGAGCTCTGGTTCATTCAAAAAAGGCCGGCAATCAAATAATTACAACACATTAAGAATAGGATTTGAGTAGTAACAATGCTCCCACCCTCCCGATTTCATAGTAAACTTTGGGATAAAGTGTATGGGTAAATTAAATTGTTAGAATATTTATTCACACTTCCGATAAAGGCCTTAAATATTTAAAATATATTATAATTCCTAGATTAAGTTCAATTTTGCCCCGATCTTCCCTCCTAATATGCTAATCGTCCTCTAGTCGACTCAAGTGTATAACTCGTATTAACCATACAAGTTGTAAGTATAAAATAAAAATAAATATTTTGTTTAATTTTAATAATTAAATACCCTAGTCGACTAGAATTCATAACAGCTACTCGTCTTCTAGTCGGCCAAAGGTTGTTTGTTAAATATTGGAGGCCTAAATTAAAAATAAATATTTTGTTAATTAGGATAGATTTTATTCTTAAGAGGCAGAGTCTAAATCCAAACTTGATAGAAAGCATGAGGGCCAATTACGACCGGACTGAGAAATGGGGCTAAAATTGTGGGACCATAAAGGAAACAGAAAAAGTGGGGACTTATGACTTAAATGAGATGGAAGACATAAAGGTAGGAATTCATCGACAATGGACGAATCATCGGGCGTAGATTCAATGATCACCCTGGAATCGACCATTACAACGCCTACCTCACCCAACAAAACGCTTGATTGAGGAATTTTATTTTTTAAATTTGTTAAAATATATTATTAGTTAATTATAGGATAATCAATGCTATGATTTTATTAATGGGGGCCGAATTGCGACCCTGATATGGATAACCATGTTAATCAGTGTCAGGGATGTCAAACATCACAACCAAGAGACTGCATACTGATTTTACAGGGCCTATGGATATATTTTATTGGCTAGTAGGAATGGATTATATTCCAAATAATGTGGAGTTAGTTACTGATATCAACGACAGCCGATAATTTAGTTTAGGTGGTTAAAAAGTTGGTTTGCGAGATTTGGTGCCCCTATATAATTGGTGTCTGATTATGGAGCGCAATTGATTGCGACCTTAATAAACAAGAAAATGTTCAACTCATCCATGTAACGTCATACCCAATGATATATATATATATATCATTGGTCATACCATCCTAAATCTAATGGACAAATATGATGTACCATACGTACACTATAAGGGAAATATTACGCCTCAAGAGAGAACCTCAGCCTCAAAATACTTATACTTCAATTTCTTTGGAAATATATATATCTTCAACTCACCTAATCTCCCCAGACCATGAATATTTGCTATGATGTAAAACAGATCAATCATCAAATACCATATATCTATATAACAGTGGCGATTATAAAATATCCAGACAATATGATGGAAAACAATTTAGGGAGCTAAATTAGATTTAAATATTATCCACTTTAAAATATTATCAAATATGTTACAATTTCGGCACCTGTCAATACCAGATCATCATTAAATAAAATATCGATCATTTAATTTTGGCAACAATATTTCCCAACAATCACCCCATTTCTGTGATTGCGATGCTATACTTTTTTCAGTATAATTTTAGAGAAGTATTTTGTTTGTTCCTTTTATTGAATTACGAATAATTTATGGAAACTAATTAAAGGGTAAGCCACTATAAAATTATATTTTTTTATATAAAACAATTATAAAGTAAAATTCGCACTGTATTTTTAAAAAGTTTTTTATTACAGAATGAAAAAATTTATATAGTTCCTATTTTTTCCTTTCTATCAACTTATTTTATTTAATAAATATTTAAAATTTTATATTTTATTAGTTTTTCTTTTTCAAATTACCTAATTTTTAAGTTTAAGAAATAAATACTATTTATTTACTAACTAGAATATAAAAAGTAAATAGTACTCCAAAAATTACTAGTTTCAAAAGCTTTTGCCACTTTTACATGACATTAAATGATAATTAATTTTTCTGCTTTCATTTTTTTTATTTAGTTTATAAAATATATTTTACTTATTTTTATTAGTATATTACTTAAAACAAGAAGAAAAAAAATACCCACTTAACCTAACAATTATCTTCTATACTAATTTCTCATTCATTTTATTTTCAGCCATTATCAGATGACCAATTGGATTTATACCACCAAAAAATGAGCATTTAATTATATTATTTTAAGAAAAAGTAGTATGCTATCCTTAAAGCTAAAAATAGTCATTACTAGAGTTGTTAGCTGCTACTTTTTTTGTAATTATTTAATTTTTTAGTGCAAGCTACTTAGCTACTTTTAAAAAATATAATGAAGGTAAGTATAATCATGAAAATTTAAATATAATATCATAATTAATTGTATTTTTATTATTTAATTTTGAAATTTATATTTTTAATTTGTAATTTATATTTTCATATCACGTGTTAATAATTTAAAATGTCATCACCTATGGATATCCAAATTGTTGAAAGTGATTCAGACAATGATATTAATGAAATGGAAGATACCAGGGAAGAAAATGTTCTTAATAGCTATAATACAAATTTCCCATTCCCTAAATTTAAAAATTTTTTTAAAATAAATATAAAAACCAAAACTGGCTTCAAATTTATTTGTTTAAAATGTAAAAGAAATATTTCCTCAAATCAAACCAGTAGCTATAACCTCAAGAAACACCAAAAGATAAATTATTATTTTTACATTCTAATAGTATTTATTTTATAAGACTGTTCACACCAATAGTTTTAAGGAAATGGAGAAACATCTAAATAATTTTAGTATAGGTGACTACATCCAAAAAGACTAATTCAATTCAAACCAAATTAATTAATAATATAAATGCTAATATTTCTCAGAAATTGGCTGATAAAGTTATTGTTGATTTTATAATTGATACAGTTCAGCCAATATCTTTGGTTGATTATCCATCATTTACCTTAATGTAAAACTATCCCCTGGTACAACAATTTTATGTTGCCAGACATTAATGAATAAAATAGCAGATAACTTTAAAGTAATGAAAGATGCTCTAATAGTAGAGTTATCAGAGATATCATATATATGTACCATGGCAGATAGTTGGACACATAACAGAAGGTAAAAACTTATAAAATGCAACAAATTACCATAAATGTTGATTTTTATATTTACTATACAATAACATTATAAGCAAAAAATAAAACATATTTATTTTTAAATTTTTTTACAAAAAGTAGCTTAAGTTATTTTTAAAAAATATTAGCTAATAGTGCAATACTTTTAACAAATAGTGATAGCGGTAGCTCGCTACTTTTAAAATTAGCTTTTAACAACTCTGGTCATTACTTTATCAACACAGATTATTTTTCAATAATATATAAAATAATGATTGATATTAACTGATAATATTTAAAACGGGTGGAATATTTAAAGATTTAAATCAGTTCACTTTATAGGTTCAGGTGATAAAATTTTTGATGATTCAGTTTAATAAAGGTTTATATTGGTTTAATGCAGGTTTGATTGGATCTCAGTATTGTTTGATAAATTACTTTTACCATTTTTTAGATTGTTTTAAAGTGATTAATGTTAGAGGTCACCTTGTAGAAGCTGACCAGTCAATAATAGATTTTTATATAACAAAAAACATAAATGTGCTTATTTTAATAAAAAATTTATGATTTTGAAGGAGCCCATTAAAATATTTATATAAATTGTTTATCCTAAAATGATTTATACTGTGTTGATCTCTATTTTAACATAATTCCATTTAAAAAAACAAATTTTTAAGAATATGTAGTTTGATCAAACCCATTAAAAATAATGTATTTAAAATTCTTATCTATTTATAGGGATTAATTGTCAAAATAGAATAATCTCTAAAAATTAAATATAATTACAATGACAGCTAATTTCTGGAAAAGTTCTCATTCAAATAACTGGATTTTTTTAGGGCAAACACTCAACACTTTAAGACATAATGATTACCAACTCCTAACAGAAATTGATTACCAAAAATTGATGATTTTCTTTGCTGATTTTATCCAGTCCTTGGGTGAACAACTTAAAGTAAAGCAACAGGTGGTAGCCACTGCTGTGGGCTACTTTAAACGCTTTTATGTAATCAATTCTCTGAAAGATGTGGATCCATTTTTATTAGCCCCAACATCACTTTTTCTAGCTTCCAAGGTTGAAGAATTTGGCGTCATTTCAAATACACGTCTTATTGCCTCTTGTCAGGGGCTATTAAAAACCAAGTACGTTTTTCTTCAATTACCTGAATACTCTTACCGCTCTAATAATGTATTAGAATGTGAATTTTACCTATTGGAAATGCTAGATTGTTCGCTGCTATTCTACCAACCATACAGACCTCTAGTACTCTTAGCTTCCGATATGGGCCAAGAGGACAAAATTTTACCCCTGGCTTGGAACTTGGTTAACGATTCGCTCAGAACTGATTTGTGTCTAAAAACTGCACCCCACCTTATAGCTATAACATGTTTGCACTTAGCATGTGTGTTACTACAGAAAAATAATTATGTCAATTGGTTTGCCGAACTTAATGTTGATTGGGATTTGATAGTGGAGATAACTAGTGAGATTGTCAACCTGTATGACATTTGGAATGAAATGGATGATAAAAACGATATACCTCAGATACTTAATAAGCTGCCTAAGGTTAAACTAAATTCTTCCAATCTATCTATAGGAAACAATGCTCAATCCTCTAATAATCTCAATAATAGCCTTAATATGGATAATAATTGCTTGAATATAATGAACAAAAATAATAACCTTAATATGTGTTGATTGTACTCATACCATTTATACTCATAATATATATTAAAATTTCTTTTTGAGTGATTGATTTGTTAAATAAAAAAATAATATACTAATTGAAATCATTGTAATTTAAACAAAATAAATAGAGAGAAATGCAATACTAACATAATTATTACTTGCCATAAATATTAGAATTATGTAAAGGACAGGTCCGAATCTTTACCTACGAGGTCTAGTTAAATAAATAATTATAAGCACAAAAGTGAAGCAGCCACAACATTTCTTTTCGTTTTTATTCAATGTACAGGTTAAGGCCTGATTCCATGCCCATGAACCGCATTAGTTGTTAGTTTAAGCCTATGCAATAAAGATAATTATATAATGCCTATATAAGATAAGTAATACTAATTTTTTAGATATCAAACCCATTAAATTCTGTAAAGGCCTGATTCTGAGCTCAAGGATTGCATTAGCAGTTAGCTTTGGGCTATGCAACCAGGGTTGCCATGTCTCCCCCCATCAGTGGGAGTCTCCCACAATTTTTTAGTTTACCCACATACATCTCACTCCCACAATTAGAAATCTCCCACAAAAAGCTCCCACAATTTTTTAATTTCCCACAATTTTTTTTTAGCATTTTAATGTTTTTAATATATAAATAATTTTGAGAGACAGTATTTGATTATTTTTAAAATAAATTTTAAATATTTATTCGAAAAATATGTCTAGTTCTTTTATTTTATTTTTCCGCTCTAAAATATATTTTTTATAAAATTCTCCACTCGACATTTTCAAAATTTTTGTGTTAGAAAGAATTGAAGTTAGAACAGTATGTATAATTATATTTTAAATTACTTAATATATTTTATATCGTTATCTAGAATTGCAGTGCTCCACTATCAGTAGCTAATTAAATATAAAATTAAAATAAATAATGGACTCTTGATATTAAGAACTAGAGGGTAAAATAATTATTATAAATATAACCATGGTATTACTTATAGTAAGAATTAATGAAGAATTGGTTCTAAGACAAATTATCATCGATGTACTCATCATGGTGTTAATGGCGTCTCCAGCTGATTTCAATTGATACATGCTTTTATTGTCAGTCTAGGTATTATTATATGTCATTGGCTCGGCTCGAAATTTTCAAAATTTTTGTGTTAGAAGAATAGAACTTTTAGAAGTGGATATTATTCTAATCTCTAATTCTTTTAAATAAAGTTAGTAGATGAATAATATTGATTAAATAATATTTTTCACTACTTACTTTTATACTATTCCATAAAGTATATGTCAAGCAAAAGATTATAAATATAATTGATATATTATTCAAATAGCTAAAAATCAAAGTATATTTACCGAATTGAGGCAGCACAATAATGAATTAATACCAATTGGCTGTATATGCCATATACTGCATAATTCTTGCAAGAAGGCAATGAATGTACTATCTGTAGATGTCGAAGTAATTGTGATGAAATGTTTTAACGAACTTAGTTCATCAACTAAAAGATGGAGTGGTCTGATTTGGAATGGTGTGAGTTGATGCGATAAGTACCTATCAGGTGGTTATCATTAATACCTGCCATCGAGAGAATTTTAAAATTTTACGAACCCTTAAAGAAATATTTCTTAAATAAAGATTTTAAATGCTGTCCTAAAATTTTGAAAAATTTTTGAGGATGAAATGTCAGAAGCATATTTGGGATCAGTTTTACATGTAGGAAATCTACTTCATATAGTTAATATTCAGTTGCAATCAGAAGATTCTTTATTGATAAAGATTCACGAAATCATGCTACAGCTCTGTTCATCTCTACAGTTAAAAATAAATAATAAATTTTATGGCGCTATTGCTAAAAATATATTAAAATGTTCAAATATTACTATAATTAATGTATTTTTAAATAAAGCAAATATTTTTATTAAGACAATTTTGGAATATTTACAATTAAGATTTGATTTTAATAACTCTATTTACAAGTGTATAAATATTATGACCTTGGAACAGAAACCATCATTTGATGGTTTTTGTAATTTAATAAATATATTAAAATTACCGATAGACATTGAAGCCTTGTTTGAAGAGATTGTAATTTTTTCCATTTTTTATGATTCGCCAGAATACTTAAAGTTAGATGGTCTAAAAGCAGAGAAGAAATGGGTGGAATTTTTTCGTAATAACGATAAATCCCCATGCTTGGAAAAAATTTGCGAGTATGTTTTCTCCTTACCTCATTCTAATGCCTCATCGGAGCGCATTTTTAGCCTGATGAGGACTGCCTGGAGAAAGGAGAGAAATCGAATTGCTTTAACAACATTAGAGGCCGAGTTAATGGTTAAACAAAATTATAAAATGTCATGCCAGGAATTTTATAAATATCTTAATAACGACGGTAAACGTTTAGTTCCATTATTTAAATCTCAAATTAAATATAATTAACTATAACTATTTGACTTTCTATATTTTATAAAATCTTATTTATACATTGCATAAAATCAAATAAATTTATTTTTTACATTGTAAAATTAATATTTTGGCAAATCATAAAAATAAAGAAGCATTACAATCTCCTCAAACATGACATCATATTAAATCTTATTAATAATTATCCGATAATAGTAATAATATTCTTACTTTGGTATTTCTGCAGCATAATTTAGTGAACCTTTAATAAATTATATTCTTCTGATTGCAACTGCATATTAACAGCATATAGTAGATTTCCTATATGTAAAATTCCTAAATATACTTCTGCCATTTATTTTTGAAAATTTTTTTCAAAATATTAGGACAGCTTTTAAAATCTATTTATTTTTTAAAGGTTTGTAAAATTTTAAAATTCTACGATGGCTGCCAAATCTGTCATATTTACCATTATATATGGTTAGCTATGTCTTTGGATATTTCATATCTGGAGAAATTTTTTTTAATAGTTTTATTGAAATGACATTAATTTTGTCGAAATAGGGGAGGATCAAGGGAAATGTTTTGATATCTCCTTATTAGATGCATCTGTTAGAATTGCATATGTTTGCACATCTTTCAAATCGTCAAGAATTGACCTTCTGGATTTATATCCTAAAACATTGATGATAGCCTTGCTCATTTATGTTCTACAAAGTATACTTTTCATTTATATTAGTCGTTAAATATTATGGGGAAAGAACCAACATTGTGATGTTAAGTAGCTCTCTGAATGTTGTACTACATGATAGGTATTTACCATTTCCGCAACTGTAGTTACATCTGTATTATTTCTTATTTTTGTTTTGCAATAGATGTTGATAGACTGCCCTGTACTGATTTATGCTTTGAAGATTTTTGATGCCTCAAAATATCATATTCCCTTCTCCCATTGTATTAACTAAATACTGTAGAACAACTTCCCCGCACTGATTATAATTATTTTTTACATTGTAAATTTAAAATTGTTTGTTTTTTTATAAAATCTTATTTATACATTAGCATAAAATATATTTTTTTGCATTGTAAAATTACAATTTTTTTATAAAATTTTATCTTGTTTACATTCTTTTATATTTAAAAAAGATCGTTGGTTATTATTTTTAAACAAAATTAATATATTATAATAAATCTATATGTTATTTTAATAATAAAGATAGTATTTAAGAAATTTTGTGTCGTACTATAATTACCTATTTTGAAAAATAGTTGCGTATTTTATTTTGGAAAATAGTTACCTATTTTATTTTGAAAAAGAGTTGGATATTTTATTTTGAAAATAGTTGGCTATTTTATTTTGAAAAATAGTTGGCTATTTTATTTTGAAAAATAGATGGCTATTTTATTTTGAAAAATAGTTGGCTATTTTATTTTGAAAAATAGTAGGCTATTTTATTTTGAAAAATAATTACCTATTTTATTTTGGAAAATAGATTCGATTTTATATATAAAAAATAATAAGCGGATAACTAAGTGAATTCTAAATCCCGGCCGCAGGCCGGGCCTTTGCGGGCCAGCAATTTCATATTTCTCCCACATTATATTACTCCCACAAAATACCGAATTTCTCCCACAATTTGAAAATTTTGACCTGGCAACCCTGTATAGGATAGTTAGATTGGTAAAAAATCATTTTCAGAATTAGGACTTATATTTCTTTTTAAAATGGTGAGATATTAACTATTGCTCCTTCTTTTCTAAAAATAAAAGAACAAAAATAACCATAAACAAGTGGCCTTTTTAGATGTATGATTTAAAAAAATTGGCCTCAAGTTTCTGATTAGACTAATTTTAAAAATTTGTATTAAAAAAAACTTGAGAAAACCTATAAATATATTTTATAAAAAATTGGCAGAGCGTTATTAATAGATGGCATATTTTATCGACAGTTCACACCAAAATCGGGAGGTCTGGCAACCCTAGTAATAACTGAGGTAAGGATAATGAGAAGAAGGTTAGAGACATATCTTAATTTTTAATCTTTTTTATTAGTGCTGTAAAGTAACGTCATTACACCTCGTTTCTTTTTTTTGAGTAACGGCAACGCAAAACTTTTCTTAAAATATGGCAAAACATTTTTTTATTGTTATAAAATTATTTAAATTTAATTTTTTAAATTTTATAAATAATTGAGTTTTAAAGTCAGATCGACCACCAAATCCCTTCATTATTAAATTCAGCTAAGATTGTTAATAGAAACCTGCAGGCCTGGCCCTAAGTCTGGGTAAACGGACCGGGTAGTTATCATTTTTTTATAATATACCTTGGCTAGGTCTGAATTTTTTTTATTTTAAAACACCCAGACAGGGTCTGAATTTTTTTTTTTAAACCAGGTTGGCCTTATATTTTAAATTGTTATTATTAGCTAAAAACTTTAAAAATAAATATAATATATTTTAAAAAATCTGGATATAATTAATATTGAATCAATAAAGATATGTTAATTTATATTCTTACTCTCTAATATTATAATTTTATTTTAAAGGATATTATGTCAATTGTAAATTTTTCTTCAGGTAAAAATGATTTATCCTGCCTTGGCCCCAATATGAAATATTTTTTACACCAATAAAAAAAATAAGGTTACAAATCTACACTTTGTAAAATTGTGTTCCAACTCAAATATTTCCTCAATTGTGGAATAAACATCTACAGTCTCGAAACTGTGCAGCCATTTTTAAGGAAAAAAATGGGAAGATAACTGATCAAGCAGGTTATAACAAGATGGAACTCTTTTTATAACTCAATAAATTAATTGTGGAGAATGGTCAATTTGACAAATTTTGTGATAAATCCAAATTGCGATTTTCAGATAATAAAGTCATTCATATATATATTGTAAGGTTAGTGTTAATTAAAAAATATCTGTTTTTATACATGATTTTATATATTATGGAACCTGTTGCTACGGTTCTTTCGATTTTGGAACATTTGGGAAATCTCACTCCCATTATAACTATTATATTATTAAAATTTTAAAAAATTACTTAAATAATTTTAAGTTTCGTAAGCCTATTAATGCAATTTTGCAAGACATACAGTTGTAATATTGCTTACAATTTATATTTTGATTATATTTATTTGAAGAGATTCGAATTATCTATAAAGATGAATATATACTCTCAGCAATAATTAACCCATAATTTAATTTAGATTAGCACTTAATAAAATTATAAATCAAGGAAGGTAGAAAGCTTAAATTTATTTCCAGTAAAAACTATCTTGACAAAAAAGCAGACTTTGTTTGTATCCTAAAAAATACAACATTCTTCTATTTAATATATTTTAAAAGGTTATAACAACGTTATTTGAATAATATATTTGTTATACAATATTATAGTGTATTTATATGACCTATATGGGTAGCATTGTCACTATGGCCTTTTTCAAAAAAAATTTTCGGCCCAGTCCTGATCTTATATTTTCAGGCCATGCCAGGATTTTTTTTAAATATATTATATTTATTTTTATAGCTAATAATGGCGATTTCAAATATTTGGTTTGAAATATTTTTAGGCCAGGCCCGCGTATCTTTTTAAAATCTCAGACCTGGCCTGGGTATATAAAAAATTGAAATACGGCCCGACCCAAGGTCCCTGATATATATACAAAAATTAAGAATAAATAGTTACCATTGACCATATATTATGAGGTTTCTTCAATTATAAAATTGACGACGAGGTAAAAAAAAAAGACGTCATCTTTGGTCAAGTTAAATATTAATTAGAATTGTATAGAAAATTTTTTGTTTTAAAAAAAATAATATATAATTTTAGAAATTATGGGTGATATTTCAAAAATTACATTAAACAATTTTTGTAAAGAGGAAACTTCTTTAGATGATTATTTGGATTATATTAAATATATTTTGAATGTAAAGAATATTTCTCAAACAAGCGCAATTTTGAAAAAATAATTTATAGCATATATGGAGGAATAAATATAATAACAGATATAAAAAAATTACTATTTCCAATAAAAATTGATGATGTGGTGGCAGATTTTTATAAAATTGCAAAATAACTTTTTAAAGACGAAAGAACTGTCTTGGCATCATAAATTGATTTTATTATATTAAGTTGCATACCAACAGAATCAGTAATGAGTTACTTAAAAGATATAAAGTAACTAGCTCGTAGATGTTAATTTGAAGATATAGAACTACGAATTCGTGATTAATTACGTTGGATTAAAGATGTCGCAACTAGATAAGGAACTATGATTTTGATACCCAGATATTAGAGAGAAAGAGCAACCGTTAAGCTTAAACAAGGTTATAGAAAAGACATTAGTGTTAAAAATAAATAATAATAAAAGGTAGTATATTGATAATGATAATCGGCAGTATCAAAATGATAATTAAACATACGTAAAAAGTACAAGAAAACCGTGCTATTTTTGTAATCGTTTTCATGCTATTCGTAATTGTCCATCATAAGCAAAAACGTGCAGCATACGTATGAGATTAATTAAACCACATATGCTGTAAAAATGGAGGAAAAGTTTACTGTATAAATTACAATAGTGACTATGATGATTAGATATATTAGTAAAAAGTCTACAAATTTGAATAATATGATACAGGTTCAGCAGTAACCATCATTAATGCAACAATATGGAACAAAATTGGGTGGCCAAAACTTAGAATGGCTAAAGCTTCAACATCATATGGAAACGATGATATAAAAATTATAGGAGAAGCTTATGTAAAAGTGCAATTAAGAGAAAACTAATCGGCCTCTGTTATTAGTTATAAAAACAAATGATGCAGCCCTATTTGGATTTCCATGGATTATAGAATTTGATCTATCGCTACCAACAAAGGTAAATGTCAATATGATTAGCAATAAAAATAATAATAATGGAACGTAAATATTAAAAAACTATATAAATAATTTTCTACGGTGTTTGATAATAAATTAGGATTAATAAAAAACGTCGAAAAGTAAAACTACAATTGGAAGAAAATACAAAACCAATTGCACTACCAGCTAGAAGAGTACCATTGCCTTTATATGTAGAAATTGAATATGAACTGAAACATTTGGAAAAAAATAACATAATAAAGAAAATAGATTCATCAACAAGAGTAACCAGGAGTACTCCAATGGTAGTGGTAATTTAGAATTTGCTCGACCATTAGACGGCTTTTTGGCTGATAGGAATCGATGCATACTCAATAGATTAGAAAAATGGGTAACTCGATATAGTATTCCACGTTAAATCGTAATAGACAATGCTTCACAATTATTTCAAATGAATTTGGTAAATGTTGTAAAACAAGAATATACAACATATAAAAACTACACCGTATCATCCGAGATTATTTGGCTAACGTTATATATATCGCTAAAAATTAATCAATTATAAGATTGGACAAAATTAAATAGAATTAGTTTATTGCTGATTTATGCTTTAAAACGGTACATACATGTGAGCTCTAGAGACATTTTGTGGGTTAATGATAAGAAATCGACATGTAAACAGGGACGTCGTTATTTATAACGGTTCAGTATGTAAAAAATTATAATGGTTTCATTTTGGTTACGGTTCTTAAGAAAAAATTTATAAAGGTTCGGTTTAGCTAATTATAAAGGTTCATTACGGTAAAAAATTTTTTTAATTGAAGCAACACCATCGTCTAATTTATTTTTAATGAATTATATATAAAAAAAATATATATTATTTGAACGTATAAGTAATATATTTTCTAATAAAAATAGATTTTTGTTTGTTGTGATAATAACACAAATTTTAGCCTCGAAAAGGCCCTTTCTATAGAAATTTTATGTTGCGGGAACAGCCAGTACTAAAAGAGCAAGTTTATATAATTCTGAATATTCAAATTATTTCCATTTCTAAAATATAAAAACTGAACCGGTTTAACCTTTTTTATAAAGGTTCTTTTTACTCATTCAAAAAATAATTATATAGCTTCGGTTACGGTTCAAATATTTATAAGTTTATAATACGGTTCACTCCGGATCCCTGCATGTAAATCAGAAATGGACCTACATTAATAAATGAATAGTCAAACTATTAGTATATATTAGAGATCTGCATGAGTAGACCGAGCCTAATATTTTTTTTAAAAAATTCTAGGTCAGATCTTGGAATTTTTTTTAAATATATCAATTTTATGTTAAATTTTTTATATAAATAAAAATATTTAATTTATATAACATATATCTTTTATTTTGAATTATAAAAATGAATTTCTTTATTTAAATAAATTTGGGCCAGGCCTGTAAGTTTTTATAAAAAATTTTGGACCGGACTTAAAAAATTAACCCCATTACCCATTCTTCATAAAATACAATATCTCTCTTCCACCCAGTTCTCCAGCTGTGATTATATAGTTTAGCAATTTATGTTTTTGATGAAAAAGGATCTTCTTTGCTATATGAAAACTTTGAGATACCTTATTAAAAGCAAATATAATTTTCTTAATTAAATTTTATATATTATTAAATTTCAAATTTTACTAAAAATTTTATTGTAAAAAAATAAGTAATAGGGGTTGCAAATTTTATTTATTAGCGCTTAATTATGGGGAAAAATATATATGAAAATTTTTTGGATAAAAATATTCAATTGTCAAATACTTAAAAAAGTTAGCATTCATCAGGGTTAGCACTAACACAAATGTTTCTATTTAAAATAGTTTTTTGCAGGGATCCAAACCAAAACGAATATCGGTTCGGGTTCGGATAAAGATAACGGTTTAAGGTTCAGGTTCGGTTCGTAAAAAATTAAAATATTGGTTCGGTTCGAACCTCTAAAAACCAGGTTGAACAGTTTTGTATTCAAACCTACATTCTAATTATGTATAGGGAAAATATTTTATTAATTTAAAAAACACATGTATAAAACTTTCATTTTTATTAATTGCAACGAGGCCCTCAATTTCATCAAAATCATAGGAAAAAAAATGAGACAGATCTCAGGGGACCCCAATGAAGGATTTTACCTTTGCCGGCAGATTTCCCTGGAAATTTGCCGGTCTAATTTTTTAAGCATTCACTCTTCTCTTGGATGATATATATCCACCTTTTTTTTAAAAATATATATATATTTTTTTTATAGTATCCATTTTAATATATATTTTTTAATCCTCTGTAAATTATATAATTTATTTTATAATATTTTTTTTTTAAATAATAAAAAAGTCGAATTTAAATTTATAAATATAAAAATATATATTAATGATTAATTTTAATATGAACAATATTTTCCTTTTTTTACTTAAATTTTTTTTATTAAGCCGCACAATTAATATATTTTCAAAATTCGGCTTACTCAAATTACAACTATAATGAGATAGTATAAATTTAATTGTTGAAACATCTTTCCACACTAACTTGGGTAGCCGGCACTGCCAATATGATATCAGATTTGATATGTCATTTATAATAATATTTTAAATTTAATTTTTTTCTAAGCATTATAATTTATAATCTTAAAATATTTAAAAAATGTTGTAAAATGACAATATACTAAAGTTTAAAAAAATTATGACCTACACTTATCAATCAAATGTGATTGATGATAATCTTTAAAATAATTCGAATATAATTGAAATCTAATAATAACTTACATATTATCAGTGGCCTCTACAACGGGGGGGGGGGAATAGGGGGGGTGTCCGAAGCAATCAGTAAATTTGAGTGGGGGTACCAATTTTTTTTATTATTTAATTCTTTTACTGTTTTGTTACATCCATCATGATCAAGTGATTTCTGCCCCCCCCCAGATTACATTTAACAGGTACTTTTCAATCATAGTTGATGGCACATATGATGTTTCGAAACCAGAAGCAATAGCTTTGATAGTAAGATATGTTGAAAATAGAGAGACGCCGAAGCCTGTTGAAAGACTGATTGACATATATTGTACGGGAAATACCACAGGTCTCGACATTAGGCATAATATAATATCCAAATTTGGCTCGATGAATTTACCCCTTGAATTGGGCAAAGTTATGATGGCGCCTCAAACATGAGTGGAAGAATCAATGGTGTGCAGGCTTTGATAGAGCAGAGGCGCCAAAGGCAGATTTTATTTGGTGTTATTGTCATCGATTAAATTTAATCATTGTTCAATTATGCCAATCAATTAAAGAACTTCGAAATGTTCTAGGAATAATAGATGAGATTTATATCTATTTTAATGGTGTAAAAAGATATAAGGTACTCAAAAAATGTCAGTGTAATGATCTGAAAAAAATCGCAACGATTTCTACGCATCAAGAATACCACTCGGTAATAGTACCTTATTTATTTAAATTTTGTTTTTTTATTTAGAAGCTGGCTATCGTCATATAAAGCTATTGTAAAAATTTTTCTACTTTATGATGCCTTGAGGGCAGCTTTAACAAATTTAAAGGATTCTGAAGATCCTGCCACTTCCACTATGGCTAATGCTAGTATTTAGAATAGAAAAATTTGATCTTATCTTATCACTTTGTGTTTTGGATAAAATATTGTTGATAACAAGTTTGGCGTGTACAAAATTGCAAACCATTTCGAAGGATATAGGGTTTGCAATAAATCAAATTCAATTGGCAAAAGATTGCTTGATTAATTTGATAAGTATAATATAAATTATTTTTTAATCTAATAGATAATAACACTGAATTTTTGGATGTTTTTTCAAAGGCACAAGATTTTATAAAGGAGAGAAATCTACCTTTTGATTTTGAAAGTTCTAGACTTCAAACTTTACAATCCAAAAAGGAGAGGTATATATACTTTCATCATTAAATATAGAATTTTTTTTAGCTTTATAATGGTGTGTTTTATGCTGCACTCGATTTAATTATTGCAGTTTAACGAAAAATTTAATGATGATTCGATGAAATTTTTACATCAAACATCATTTTTACGCCAAATAATGTAGCAGAAAAATCAATTAAGGAAGATATCGAGGATATCCGTGAATTTTACAATTTAAATTCAAGTCAAATTTTTGAAGAAATGTTGAAGTTTAGAAATATTTATAAGATGGCCAAAATGGGGAATGTAATTATAACTCATAACGTAGAGGTTAAAGAATCTAAAGATTTATCGGATTCTGAGAATCGTAAATTTATTTAATTAAAAAATTTTTACCAATACATTATTTAGCTTCTTCTGATGATGATAATTCAGGGACTTACGATTCAGATTGGAAAAATTATTCATTTATTTTACCTTATGGTCTACTTTTAAATTTTTCTGTTCCCTAATTTAACAATTTTATATAAATATTTATTAACCATTCTTACAACCTCATGTACTGCCGAAAGAGTCATGAGTAAAATTAAGTTAAATAAAACAAGACTTGTAGTACCATGAAAGATTCATTTCTCAATAATTTAACCATATTGTCAATGGGAAAAATTTTTTTAAACAATTAAATATTGATGAAATTATAAAATCTTTGGCTTTCTCTTCCCCTAATTTATCTAAATTATTAATTTAAAAATAATATTTATAAAGTATATATTTTTTCCATTTTATTTATATTATATATTAAAAATTGATGCAATAAAAATTATTTTTGAAATTTATGGGTGTCATAAAATAATTACATTTTTTTCGAGGGGGGGTGGGTACTTTTTACGTGGGTATTCTACTTTATTCGCTCAGAAAGTGTAGGGACCACTGCATATTATTTTATAAGCATAAAATCATGAGACTCGAACCGGTTCAGAAGCATTTTAGCGGTTCGGCTGGAATTTTTTTAGCGGTTTAGATTAGGTTCAGGTTCGATAAAAAATACCAGTTTTTAGTGGTGTAACGGTTCGGTTTGAATCCCTGGTTTTTTTAATATAGTATTTAAATATTTTTTATATAATTTAGTATTTCATATACTAAAAAATATTTTGGATAATACAAAAAGTTGTTTTTATTATAAGTTGATTTTAAATGTAAATACAAAATTAAATTTGTAAGGCTAGCAAATAAATATTTACAAAAGTGAAATCAAAAATATAAATTTTTTTGAATATATTGATATAAAACTACTATTGAGTGTTTTTATTAAGTTATTACAAAACAATGTCCATATCCTTTACATGTATATAAACAATTTTGATGGAAAGTGTCACCCACACCCATATTGGCTGTGCTAAACATACATTAAACTAGAATGATGGGAGGGTTGAAAATATTTGATATGCTTTTGGGTTGAGTTGATTGAAAAAATGGAACAAAAATATTCAAACTTTATAAGTTAAGGAATATGATTATTTTAGTTTTGATAAATATATTAATGTTAATAAAACTTCTAACAATGCAGAATTAGAAGTATTAAATTATTTAAAAGATGAGTACCAAGATAATGATCTGCATCAGGATGCATAATTTTTCAAGCATAACCTGACTCAAATTTTTTTTAAAAAACTGGTCTAGCCCAATACTGAACAAAAAATATTTTGTCCTATAAGGCATGACACTAAATATAAAAAAATTATTTGTCCACAAAATACAAATATATTAAATATAGAACTTGTTTCTTCCAAGAATTTTAAAATACTTCAATTTATTCCATAAAATTAAGTGATATCATATTTTAAAAAACTAAACTTTGCAGAGCCCAAAACTATCTTTAAAAAATAAGTCTAGATGTTTAGATTATGATATGCTATCTCTGCACTAAGATATCTATATATATGCTAAATAATTTTGGAAATTTTTTATATTTCTATTATACCATCTCCTGCTATGCTGTAATTATTGTATTTTGCAAATTTAATTAATAGGCCTACTAAGCATAAATTAAATATTTTATTTAAAAGCTAATATTAAAAAATAATGTATTCTAATTTTAGAAAATGGTTAAATCAAATATTATATAAGTAAAGAAAATTGATAGTGGTTCTATAAAATTGACTTGCAAAAGGTATTTATTTGTGCAAAAAGTTTTCATCAATTAAATAATTTTTTTGAAAAATTGCCCAACCCTAAACATTTAATGAACATTTGTAGTGTTTTTTTTTAATATTAATAATGTGTTAATCCCAGTTATGCATGTTTTTTAAAATATAATTTGTCTTATTTAAAAGTATAAAATTAAAACATCATATACTAAACAAAAACATCAATCTTATTCTAGAATTTGACATATATATTTAGCATAACCTTATATCATTAAATTTACACTATTAATCAAAACAGTTTAAAAGTAAATGTTGTATTCATGGAAATTACAAATTTTTCATAGCAATATATATTTAAATGATTTATAAAAGGTATTATACAATATATTTTGCATGCATACCAATAGCATTAATGTTAAATAGATATTTATACACTATTTTTTCCCAGATTTTTTTATTCCACCGCCAACTATATTTAATTAAATAAAAGTATTTATAATAAGTAATAACCTAATGGTCCCTTCTGGGAAGCTTTAACTGCTGCTTCTTTCAATAATTTTTCCTCTTGCTTTTTCTTATCTTGAAAGGCTTTATCTTGCTTGAAAATAGAGTATTTTAAAAATTAGTTAATAATTTACTTCATCCATATCCTTAGATTCTTTTTTGGGTTGTTTTAAAGGTTTTTTTTTACCTCCTTTATAAATAGTTATCAAATTTTATATTAATGTATTTACCTTCTCGTCCAGACATTTGAGCGGTAAATTATAAATAAGAGAGGTGTATGAAAGTTTGAAAAAATTACGGTTTTACTAAAATGTGTATAGAAAGGTAAAAAAAAATATCATAGTTTATAGTTATTCAATTATAGGTTAAAATTAGAATTAAAATTGTTTTATAATATAATCAAAAATAATTTTAATTTAGATTTATATTAAATAAAATAGTAAATGGAAAGAAAATAGTTTATAGATATGATTTAACTTTTTAAAAGAACATATATACATAATTATAAATTTATAAAATGATAGGATAATCTTCATTAGAGGGCATATAGTAGACTTTTTTAAATCATATATAATTATAAGTGATGTTTGTTTAGCGTTAACCCTTCAATACTCCGGTGGGGTATATGAAACCGCAGGCATGCTAGATATGGTATTATATAATAACGGCTAAATATTATGATCTAGATTCTTCAGTAGCTTTAAAAAATATATCTTAGAACCTATATTCCAAATTTCATATATTTCGGTTAGTAGTTTTTAGGATATAAATATTTTGTGCCTGATTGGGGTTTGTGAAACCCACTCCACCAGAGTAAATTTGTAATTTTTTCAGAAATTTTATTATTTTAATTTTTAAAATTATTAATATATTCTACTTATTATAAAATTTATTAAAACAAAATTTAAATAACTTATATTTTGAATGAGATATTTCAAAAAGAAAACATTTTCTCTGGAGGAGTTATTTTATTTTTATTTTTCACCAGCTGACTCATATCTCAAATTATTTTTATCATTTATAATGAATTTTGCAGATTTTGAAACTATATATATAATTATTTAAGATGTAATATCATTTTATTTGAGGTGATTATGACAATGTAATTAATAGTGAATGAAGATTTTATATATGATAGTGATCATGATACACAATCTGAATTAGATGAAGAAAAAATGTTAGTTGAAGAAAATAAACTTAATATTATTTAAATAAATATGGAATCATCTATCATAGAATATCCCTCTTTAAAATTAACTAAAAATATAAGTTTATTAAATGAAAAAAGGATCTTCCTAATTAACGAATTAGAACTTGTCAACAAAATTTAGTTATTCATCTTCCAGGAGTAAAAGAAATTGGAAAGAAGCTGACACTCCAGAAAAATGTTTTGGCGTGTTTATAACACCAAAAATGATTGAAGAGATTAGTTTTCATACCAATGAAAAGAAGAAAATTATATGTATTAACTATACTCACCAGTAAGAAAATTCTACTAAAGAAGTTGATGTAACACAATTTAAGGCATCATTGGTTTTGAACAACTATCACTAACACATACTTTAAAATATACATATGAATATATGTATAATAAAAATTAACTTTATTTCCCATAAATTATATTAATCTTATAATCATACACATCAGTCATCACATAAACATATATTTAAGTATATACAAAAATCCATCAACCAAAGAACATCTGATCTTCTCTTTTTTACATTCATCCTCTAGCAAAAACTAATTACAAAGATCACTTTTGATTGACATTTCATATATATCATTTTGTTATATAAATAAATATATAACAATAATACAAAACTACAATTGGTAAATCTTTATTTAGCTGGAATTTTTAAATCTAACCATCATAATAAAAAAACAAAATATTTTTTTTCAAATATGTAAAATAAATTTGTGTTTAGAACACATTAATGTTTTATGTAAAAAATGTTTTACATGTCAAATTTAACATATTTCAATGTTCTATATTTTTTTTATGTTTGAATGTATTAATGTAATTTTTTATATATTGAAAAAAAAGATCCATATTATGAATTATCATGATTTTATGGTAGATACGTTTTTTTTTTAATTTAAATTTTTTTTTAGAAAATTTTGGCACAAATTATATTTATCCTCATCATTCAATGACATATAATAATACCTAGACTGACGATTCATTCATTAAAAGTGTACATCAATACAAATCAGCTAGAGACGCCATCTTGGTTACTGTAATAAATATTAAAATTTTAAACGAGAGCCTAATTTTATATTATATCTGATGCAAACTTTATTAAAGAATTGCCTGTTCATCGAGATAATAAGAAAGTAAGTTATCAATTTAATATTAGTTTTTAACATGAAAATAATTATTATAAAGGTTACCAAAATGGCGGGTCCAGCTGATTTGCTTTTAACGACGCTTAAAAATGCATTTTAATGAATGAATCGTCAGTCTAGGTATTATTATATGTCATCATCTTTAATCTAAACTTAAGAAATAAAAATAAATAAATATTTTATCAAGTTTAAGGTTAGTTTTATCTTATATACAAATATTAAATAAAAATAGTGTTGTACGAAGTTCGTTTTTTTGAAAAAAATGATGAACGGCATTCCTTTTATTTTTGACGAACTTTGAACGTGAACGCGTTCCTTTTTTATGATGAACGCGTTCGAATTTAGAGCGTTCAATTTTAAAGATACTTTTCATTTTTATTTATTTGAAAAATTTAATATTTCCGAATTTTTTTAAAAAAGGTATTATTTATATTTTTTTAATCGGCTGCGTATTTCCTTTTTACATTTCAATTTTTTTAACACATAGTTTATTAAGTTGAATATTATTGTTTATATTTTAATTTAATAGATTAGCATAAACTTGGATATTATTATTTAATCCTCATCATCTGATTCTGAAAATCCAAAATCAGATGAATTATCATTAACATGGCCAAATATGATAAATGCTTTAAAGTAACATCCTATATTAAAGGAACTAATTCAATGCTTACCAAGTGTAAAATGTGCCCAAAAAGTATTATATTGTCAAAATCTTCAGGTTCCAATTTAAAACGACATTTGATTGTAATATTAATTATTTTATTTTATATAATATAACTAAGTAAAATCATTATGAAGAAAAAATGCATTTGAGATATTTGACCCCAACAATAACGATAGTTATTTCAAAATTAAAAATTTAGTGGCCTCAAATATAGTCAGTCAACCATTGATACACGCCGTATTAAATGGGATTAATAAAAGGTATTAAACTTATCACTCTCAATTAATTACATATATTTTATTTTTTTTTAAAGATTTAAACATATATATGAAGATCAATATGTTCTTTCTGCAATTATACATCCAGTATTCAAGCTTCAATGGCTATGGATAAAACTTCCACAGAACGAACCTATTAAAAATAAACTTATAGCGTTATTGACAAAAATGCTTTAAAAACCCTAGAAATGATAATACAAGAAGTGTTAATTTCGAGATATCCTATTTTTTGTCGAGGAAGTAGAGAATGGATTGGAGGATAACTTATCTTAATTCTTGGAAGCAAATAACAAAACAATAAATGTTTCTAATAAATTTCCCACGTTAAGTTATTTATTAAGTATAATACCGCAATCATCTACCTGTGAGCGCGTTTTTAGTATAGCTATTAGCTAATGCCGTATTAACTGCCAAGCGTTCTTGCATGAAAATTTTGAAAAATTAATAAGAAAAATTTTTTTAAATAAAAATATCCTTTTATTTTATATATTATTTTGAATTTATAATTATATATCAAAATAAAACTATATTATTTTTTAACATGGCTAATATTGTGTTAATCAATAAGATATTTATTTATATTAGAAAATTTTTAAAAAAATTTATCATAATTTTGAACGGTTCATGAACGTGTTCGATTTTTGTCAATGAACGTTGAACGCGTTCGATTTTTTAAAAATGTTTACAGCACTAAATAAAAATAATGAATATAACTGGCAATATATACATTTGAAATTGGGGTATATTAAACCCCACACGAGTACTAACGTCACTTATTTCACCGAGGTATTGAAGGGTTAATATAAACTCTCCTAAGAGAGCGTCTACATGACAAAATTTCCATTAGATGCGAACTCTTCTCAAAAACTCCCCTTTACATCTAAAAATTTAATAGATAACTCCCCAGTATATTTTCCTATCCCTTAAAGGCGCCTACCTGCCCCCTTCAAATTGTAGGACCCCCCTCCACCACTACTCATGTAGACGCTGTGCTAAGATGCTTATTTACAAAGTAAAAAATCTGAGGTTTCCATCATGTGTCTAAGAATTATGCCGTAAATATAAGACTATTCACAGTTTAGTAATTTTTTAAAATAAATTAAATTTTTATTAGTTTAAATAATGTTATAAATACTAACTTGTTAAAGCGCAAAATATTTGAGGTATCCAGTTTAGTTAAGAATACCGAAAATAAAAGTGCATTCGAATTTTAGTCTTTTCTATTTTTTAAATTTTTGGAATATACCAAGTATATAATTTATTTAATTATAAAATGCAAAATACCCCGGGTTCCATCATTACCCTATGAATAATTCTGAAAATAAAAGTTCCTCATTTGTTATTTTTTTAAAAGAGTAAAATATTATATTTTTACGTAATATTATATATTCTAACTTATTTAATCGCATAGTGCAAAGAATTTGAATTTTCCATTATTTACTTAAGAATTATATCGAAAACAATGATATATATCATTGACCGAAAATAAAAGTCCATTCGCAGTTTAGCCTTTCCTATTTTTTAGATTTTCGCTATAAGTATTTATTTATTGTACGAATTTTGTAATACTAAATTATTTAATTTAAAAATACAAAAAATATCGGAGTTCCGTCATTACTTAATAAATTATTCCGAAAATAAAACTCCATTTTTAGTTGTCATTTTTTAAATAGTAAAATTTTATATTACTATATAATATTGAAGACACTAACTTATTTAATCATAAAGAGGAAGAAATTTGATGTTTCCATCATTATTCTAAGAATTCTGCCGAAAATAAAAGTTCATTCAGTTTAGTCCTTTCTATTATTTAGATTTTTAGAATATTAAAAATATTTTCTTTGTACTAATTTTGTAGATACTAACTTATTCAACTATAAAATAGGGCCCGGATTTTATTCGTTTAAATAAGTTAGTATCTACAAAATTCATTCAAAAAACCAATACTTTTAATATTCCAAAAAAATCTAGAAAAGATTAAACTGAGAATGGGCTTTTATTTTCAGTATAATTCTTAAAGAAATGATGGAAACCCCAAATTTTTTGCGCTATGATTTAATAAGTTAATATCTACAATAATTTTATAAAAGTAAAAAATGTAAATTTTTTTAAAATAATAGCTAAACTGAGAATTTACTTTTATTCTAGGCATATTTCTCGAGTGAATTATGGAAACCTCAAATTTTTCTTGCTTTAAATTATGTAAAAAATTTTAAATTATAATATTTAAATAATGATTAAACTGAGAATGAACTTTATTTTGGGAATAATTCTAAGTAAAAACTCCCGACTTGCATTTTATAATTAAATAAGTTATTATTTACAAAAAATAAATATTTTTAATATTCCAAAAATTAATAGAAGAAGCTAAAATAGAGAATAGACTTTATTTTTGGAATAATTCTTAGGACTCAACTTCAAAACTATATTTGTCTATTAATTGAAGAAAAAATTTTTGATCCAGATTTATCAAAACTATATTTGTCTAATAATTGAAGAAAGAAATTTGCTCGTGTTTTCTCTTAAAATTTATGTTAGGAAGCGTCCGATCTTGTATCGCGCTACTTCCAAAAATTCACGGGCTGAATATTAAATCTATTTAGATATCATCTCCCAAATTAATAAAAAAAACAAATAATCAGATTAGCGTTAGCTAAAAAGCTGACATAAATTTTTACAATTATTAAATTATACCAAATATATTATTATTATCCAAAAGTTATATTCACCAATCTGATATATATAAATGGCGGATAAATAATATTTATCTATATATTAAATCATGGAAATTTAAAAATATACAATTATAATTCTTTGAAATGGGAATATCCCTCTTGCTTTATGATATTTTACTATTAATTCCATTTCTCATATTTTAATTATGTCATTATTATTAAAAATCGTATATGGTGATATCAGAATGAGTAATTAAGTCATGTATAATGTTTATTTTATATATTTTTTTATGTGAATTTTATCATTTTTTGGAATTGTACATACAATTAATTAATCATTATATACAATATTTACAAGTTTGAAATTAAAATATATGGAGGAGACAAATTATACCAATATTATATTACATTTAATATCGCATCTAAACTACATTTATGCACAGCATGCAAATATATCACAATTTATTATTTTTTCATTCTTCCTAGTCTGATAAAACTTGTTAATAGCCCCAGTAAGGCGGTCTACGACCTCTGTAGTATATTTAAAAAATTAATAACATTATATAAACAAAAATGATCACTCTGATTTAAATTTAGTGAA
The DNA here is from genome assembly GCF_954871325.1 of Gordionus sp. m RMFG-2023. Taxonomy (NCBI): domain Eukaryota; kingdom Metazoa; phylum Nematomorpha; class Gordioida; order Chordodea; family Parachordodidae; genus Gordionus; species Gordionus sp. m RMFG-2023. Next base: position 19,904,303 of record NC_088776.1, read on the forward strand.
AATAGTTGGATAAATTGAGACCTCTTAAAAAAACTAATATATACTCTAACTTTTTATAAATTTTCAATGATTCTACTATCAATAATAATATTTGATTGAATAATTAAGATGTACCCTCATTAGGGTTGTCAAAATTTGTGATTTTTTTAAAAAAATCGCAATTTCAATCGTATACTAATATTTTAATCAGAGTAGTACTGATTTAGATTGAAAAATATCATACACCATAAAAAATTAATTTAGTATAATAATACCTTGCAAGTAAAAAGTTAATGCTTCAGGAGACCCGGTCAGGAAAATGTCGAAAAAATATATATTGATAAGTCATAAGCTAATTTAATATTTATTTTGTCAAATAAAATGCCTGTAAATCAAAAATTGCAAGACCAGGCAATATCTGAAAAAAATTATTTGGGTCAGGATAGGCAAAAAAATTTTGAGATGAATTATTGATGAATTCTGATATTTGATAGAAAAGATAATCTATAAAGCGTGGTGTTTTTAATTTAAACCCTCCCCCTCCCTTCCAAAAAAATTTTTTTAAATAAATATTTGCTTATTTTGGTGTTCAACTAAATATATTTCAGGTTAAGTCTTGTATTTAAAAAACCGAACTGAGCCAGATACAAATTTAAAAAAATATAACTAGTCGATAACAGTCTGTCAAAAAGAAAATCATTCCATATTTTCTAAAACTATTATGAATGATCTCAAATAAAACTGTCAAACCAAATTTAAAACAATATTTTTTTGACTAATATAATAACGGTGGTTTTATTATTTTTAATTTAGCTACTGTTATTTCTAAATTGGGTGTCCTGATGCATTAGCCCAATTTAAAATGCTAAGGTAATATTCATTCATTCGTTAATACTCGTATATTTAAAATAATTTTGATTATTAATTTTGTGTCAATTATTTGGTATGCCCCAAAAACTCCTCCTTTTTTTATTAGACGTTAGTTTTTAAATTATATTAAGATAGTTTTAATTAATTAACATTAAATAAATCAATTGCTAATAACAAAATATTATATAAATTAAATAAGCAATCTAATCATTTTTAAAATGTTTAGTTATTTGACAAAATTTTTTATAATTATATCTAAATTAGTTAAATATTTAATTATTATATGGTTGTTATTGTGACCCCCATCCAAATATGTTTCAAATTAACAAACAATGAGACCGAAGTGACAATGGATCGAGGCTAATATTATATCTTAACACTAATCTCATGCCTATCATGGGAAAATTCCAAGTTACATCTGATCTGTATAAAAATATTATATTTTTAGGGGAAATAATTAAGTTTAAAAAATTGACTGATGGTTAGCTGGGCCATAATTCAGGATAAAATCATAGTAAAGTAATCAACAGTAGTAGAGAGAGTATTTTCATCATTGAAGTGTATTCCAAGCACGTTTAGGAAAACTGTTTTCTTTTAAACAATACCAATGTCGAGGACATGAATATTAATAGCGACATTTAATTTATTATTAAAATTTTTTAATTTAACAAGTGAATTATTTCTTTCATTATAAAGAAAAACTGATAGCACTGGATTGACAAAATAAAAAAAATTTAAATTTTAAGTTTATTATTAGTTTAGGTTTTATATTTAGCATATTAAATATTTTCACCCTATTGAGATTAGTTATATAATTAAAAACTATTTTATATATTTTGTTAAAAATTGAAACAATGAAAAATCAAAATAAATCAAGTAATTTTTTTTTACTTAATAAGTAATGATTACTAGTGCAATTTAGTATTTTTTAAAAGTATAAAAATCGCAATATTTTTTTAAATAAATATCCAGCCATGCTAATTGTTGAAGAAATTATTAAAAAAATAGTAAACGAATAATATTTCTTAAAAAAAATTAAAAATCGGAGATCATATACATTTCGAAATATTAATTTCAAGTTTTCAACTGATCATAAGATGACCCATATTTTATCAAAAATTAATTTTGATGTTTTCGCCATAATTATCAATTATTAACTTAGCTATTGATATTAGATTCAATATTTGATCATATTTAGTTTTAAATTTAAAACTAATTTTTTGACATCAGTAAAAAGCAAAAAAAGACGTTTTTTGGACCTTTAACCCCGATTATCTCCGCTAATATAGTTGCTAATGTGCTAAAATTTTGTTTATAATCTAATAGGAACATATATAACCACCCTACGATTTTTTATCGAAAGGGGTCGGCCGAAAAGTGATTGATTTGACATGGAATGACCCAATTACCCTTAACCACGATAATTTTGTCAAAAATATATCCCTATATAGTATGACTAATTATTATTATTATAGTTATATGCGATTTTTGAACCAAAATGCGTCAAACTTAAAATATGATAATAAAAAAATTGGCTAAAATTAAAACTAAAATAGTAAATAAATTGGTGGGAGACCGAATATATTTTTTCAGGGTTTAACACTTAGTATAAGGTACTAAAACATTTATCTACAAAATAAATTTGTTGAAATTTAGAGATTTGAGGGTTAATAATATCATTTTTTGGCAAAAAGGCTATATTTTATAAAAAATTCTAAAAAATAGATTTGACATAGTTTAATATATGTTAAATTTAATTTTTTTTGTCTTAATATTAGTTAATGCGCATTGTATTTTTTTAAATCACACTGGAGAAAAATAGATCTGAGTAGACAAAGAACCCCATAATTATCAGGTAGTAATTAAGTGTTTAAATATAGAATATTAATTAATACTAAATAAATGTAATCCTATCTAGGCTGACTCAAAAATATATTTTTATAAATATCTTAAGCTAGAGCTAAGTTTTGACAAAATTTTAGATAATCATAAATTTACTGTCATTTGATTGTTTAAATAATGTAAAAAAAATAAAATTACTCGAGCATTTAATTAATTGCATAATACTATAAATGCCAAACATACCTGAAACGTGTTGCTCTCCTAGGGGCGTATGGTGCATAAGGACTGGCTCCAAAGTGAGAATAAGAAGGCCTTCTCATTACCCTACCTCCAAATCCTCTGGGTCGCCGATTCGTTGTGCTTATACCAGGTTGATTTGTTCTTTTGGCATTTACCTGAGATCATACAAAGGTAAAATAATAATTTGAGCAATATGAATCAAATTAATACATAATAATTTGATGAATTTTTTTGTATGAAGAAATATGAATAATATCTTAGTATGATTTTCCTTTTCTTAAATTATCTTTATTAAAATTCACTTCATGTAAAGGTTATTTTGTTTTATCTCAATTAAAAGTCTTATTAGGTGGGAAGATAGGATTGGGTTATATTTACTAATAATAAGTTCAATATTTTAATTTCTAAGTTTAAGTATAAATATATTATATTAAATTAACCAAATAAATAAAGATTAAACCATCCAAAATAATTTTTAAACAAATGTAGTTATTATTTTTCGAGGCTTGTGGTAAGCCGCCTCTAGCCTTAACTGTTGGCATCATGTTCTGAAGGGTCAAATTTAAAATAATGTCAGCAATTTGTATTAATCAATAAGGTATTGTTATTTAAAAATAAATCACAAATTTCAAAAAATCGATTTTGGTAGGAAATACGAAGGAAAAAGGGTAGGCATATTTGATATATATTCTAGAAAAAAATACAATGTATTCAATGTATCGTATATTCGGATAATAAAGTAAAGACAATCGTAACATCACATTTGGCAACCACAAATAAACATATTCAAATAGAAACATTCATAATAAATAAGCAGTAAACAATTACCATCATTTCTTTGGATGTATGAATCCCCCAATCTATGGTAAGTAATTTAATACAGTGGATTTTTTTTTAGTTATTTTGAATAAACATTCTCAGAAAATTTAGTAATATTTATGATATCTCCTCCATATTTAGAATATTTTTAAAAACTTAAATGAAATGTAAGTATTGATAACTGAAAGGACTAAGTTTTCTGGTAAAATATTCAAAAACTTTTAGCAAAGACAATTTATAATTCATTAGAACAGTTTTTAGCCTGATTCCATGAAGAAAAATTATATGAATTAAATTTATTGAAGTGCATATGTTACATTTTGATCTTATTTAATAATATTTTTCCGTTATTCTTTTTTAACATCACAATGCTAAATAAATAGTTCTTGACAAAGATAATATATAACTCATCGATCAGTTATTATGTGAATTATATTTTTTGAAGCTTATATTTTTTAGTTTAGTACTATTGCTTAATTAATCATTATTTTTTTGCAGGTATTCTTTTGTGCGTCATAATTCTAAATAAACTTAAATTAACCTAGCCAAAATCCTTTAGCCAGCTCAAAGTTGGTGGATAATTCTTCTCATTTAAATTTAACCCTCAAAAATTTCCATAATTTGATGGGCATGAGAAAAATCAAGAATTGTTGTTTTTTTACAACATAAAAGAGCAATGGGTCATTCATTCCATGTCAAAATCGATCAAAAAAAACATGATTCTCGGCCGACCCTTTATAATTTTGTTAAAAATCCATTTATAAACTAAGATTCTTGTAATCTATATTTGAGAAAAATTTTAGCTATCTAGCTTTTATACTTTTGAAGATATTTACGGTTAAAGCATAAAACATGAAAAATTGTCTTACAGGCTAGTTCCTATATTTAATGGTTGCTTAAAAATTATGAAAAATATATGAAATAAATCTAGTATTAAAATAATTGCTATTATCATTCTATATGAGTAAAAAAAATAGGGTGGAACTTATACTACTTCATAGACAAAATCAATAAAACAGTAAAAAATATATTATAAAACTAGAGATGGGGCTAAATGGTCAGGCTTACATTCTTAATGTATTTTTACAATTTTCTAATAAATTTCTCAATGACATTCCTTTTAAACATGAGAACTATTTTATACTTAGGGCTGTGTCGATATTAAATATCGCATCGGATCGGCACCGATATCTCGAGTTTTCCAAAAATATCGAATCGGGCCGATACATATAAAAAACCCGATCCGATCTTTTTATTTTTCTTTTTTTGTTATTTTATGTATATTTATTTTACATTAATAATATTTCCTAAATATTTTTTTATAAACAATGCAAATGCATAACACCAAATTTTATTTATTTTTTAAAATAGATTTATAGTATTTTAAAAGTTTTTTTATAAAAATAGAAAGGAACACCCAATTATTTATTTTAAATCTTTTTAAATAATGCAAATTTTATTATTTATTTAAATAAAAGAATTTTTTTAAATATGTTATCTGAATTACGGAAATATTTTACAAAAGACAAAGATAATTTTGCAAAATGCGTTATCTGCGGAATTCTAATTTCACGGGGAGGAATAATGAAAAATTCATTTAATACTACCAATATCCTCTTTTTAAAATTATTTTAGAAATAAAAAAATTAAATTAATTGAATAATTCGATTTTTTGCATAAAAAATATTGATTTCTTAATTACATTTGGTTCGAAAGGGGGGGGGGTGAAAAATCAATAAAAATATCGGATCTGTATCGGTATCTGATTTTAACCAATATCGGAAAATATCGGATCGGATAGGTGAAAAATATGTGGATCGGCATAGCCCTAATGTATACTATATTTTATTATGAATTTATTTTAAAATATATTATCATATTTTTATATAATATAACATTTATGTTTATATTAATATAAATGATATGGGTGTTAATATTTAATGATTCATAATATAACACTTGTTACATTGGCATACGTCTTCCTAAAAAATTGAATATGGCTAGAATACAGCTGTGGTTTGCGACTTAATTAGGTAGAGCGTCATCTATTCCTGGAAATGTAAAAGATTTCGACAGCCTGCAAGGGGGTGTAAAAATTTCAAAAAACACTTCCTCCGTTTTTTCATTCTTTTCCATGACCAAAGCCAACCACCAATTTAAAACATATATGCATGTCACAAAGCATGATATATTCTCAAATGTAATCCATTCGACTCAGTACACCAAGTTTCTGTCGAACTCGAATACATTTTTGAAATAAAAAGTTCAAATCCCATTCCATGTGCAGTAGCTGAAAAGTTTTATTCTGCTGGAATACCAAATCTGTGTTGAAATATATTTGAATTTTCGATTTTTGTATTGAGCCATGACCAGTCAGAAAAATAAAAAAATTGAAGGTATCGCGTCGAATTTATTTTTAATGAAATTTACAAGGCGAGTTTGAAAAAAGTGCAATGCGACTGTATCATGCTGTAAGCAATCGATATCATAACAAATGATAGTATGATATTTTTATTGTATACAATAAACGGGAGAATTGTTGTGTGTGCATTTGTCATAAATGGTATTTTTCGAAAAAAGATCATTTGGCACTTTTGACCATTGCTATTCAGAAACTATTAGTATTTGGAGGTTAAAATTTTGGATTCAATGCTCTCTAATGATGTTCTCTCATAAGATTTTATCAAAATCAAAAAGGTCGGGCCAAAAAGTTATCGATATGGTATGGAATTACTCTCATGATCTTTTGTTGAAAATAGAAAATTTGAACGAATTACAATATAAAATTTTGGTGGCAAGTACATACACATACATTATGTGTATCACAATCTCCCAATAATATACAATTTTTCGGCCTTAAACAGTCAAATTTAGAAAATCTTACTGAAATATTAATTTGTTTCTTTGAACAGAATAAATATTTCTTTTAGATTACCAAGAATTAACCTTTTCCGTATTTTTGTTTTTTCTAAATAATAATGTCGTGCCAGGTATTCCTCTGATGGTATATTCGCTGTTATAGAATCACAGCATTCACTATACTTTCATCAACACTTCTCCCATGTTTAGGATAAAGGGTTCATACAATATCCTTTCCCATATAAGTATTTTTGCTGTTATTACCATATATGATACTTAAAATTCCTTTTAAATCTTTAAATAGACCAGCTATCTAACATCGAGGTTACAATTTTCCATTTATTAAAATATGATAATTGTTTGATTTTATCTTTAGGGTACTGATATATTATCTATATTTTCTTTTGAATTCCATACTGTCTCCTCAATAATTAAGCTAGTTGCAATGGCTTTGGCTATTTTATCAAATTTTCTGATAGTTTTTCAGTCTATTTTTATGGGAGATTCTTCAGTGTATTAATTGTTGTGTTGATTGATTCAATAATATAGGCATTTATGCCAAAAGTTTTAGTTTTTTTCGAACTTCAATTGACAGTTATTGCAAATCTTTTCATTGATGGTTAGAAATATTGAGCAGATTACAGCATCTAGTTTGTTTATTAAGAATACACATAATATTTTGTTTTATTTGGGGAAACAGAAAATTAAAAAGTTAAAAATTTAATCGATCATTGCATATATTATAATTCATTTTATAAAAAAATATATCGTGATAAATATAGAAACATAAATGTTAATGATATTATAAAATATAATTAATAATAAAATATAGGATACATAGTATAAAAGCAGTTCTTTTAATAAAAACTTGGTAGAGAAGTTATGATCGTAAAAATACAATATTTATAATATTAGGCTTATATAATTAAACGCCATCTATATTGTAAAAATATATTTATCATATTTTTTTACTGGTTTTTATTAATTTTGCTTATGAAGTTGAATATGCTATGCTCCAATCTAATATGCAAAAAATTATAATGGTTACGTTTTGGTTACGGTTCTTAAGAAGAAATTTATAGGTTCGTTTTAGCTAATAAAGGTTTATGATTCATTATAGTTAGAAATTTCTTTTTTATTGAAGCAACACTATCTTCTAATTTATTTTTATATAGGAATCTATGACTTGTATATAAAAAATTTTTATAAGATTCAAAATAACTCTTTTTAAATATATTATTTGAACGTATAGTATAGGTAATATTTTTCTAATATAAAGGGTTCCCTTTATTTTGTTGTAACGATAACACAAATTTTAGCCCCGAAAAAGCCCTTTCCACAGAAACTTGTGTTGCAGGAACTGCCAGTACTATAAGAGCAAGTTTATATAATTCTGGATATTCAAATTATTTCCATTTCTAAAATATAAAAACTGAACTGGAACCAGTTTTTATACTCCTTCAAAAAATAATTATATTGGTTCAGTTACAGTTATGGTTCATATATTTATAATGGTTTAACGGTTCATTACAGTTTATTCCAGATCCCTGTTCATATAGAATGGTAATAGTAATGTTTATCTACTATTTCATAAAAATCGATTTTACCCAATTTTTGTCATCAGGATTTTAATTTATTCTGGGTATAAGAGGTATAAAAATTTTAGAAAATAATTTTTTACTTATATTTTCTGAAGATAAAGAGTATATTCATTATTTTAATAGTAGATTCATTACATAAATTTCATATACCAAAAATTAATCTTAATGAATAAAGTATTATTATTGGCATAGTTTATTTATCCATAATAATTCTCTCAATTAAAATAAAATTAATAATAAGTGCTATTTTTAAATAATAAATTAACATTTCAAATATCTGATTTTAGGGACTTCATTAGTCCCTCTTTCTATAAGTTTGACTCATTTTTATAATTTCTATTAAAGTTTTTTTTATTCTATGTGGGGAATTCTAACAAGCAAAATTCATTATGGCATAAAAATTTGAATTATCATAGGCATAAGATTTTTTTGTATCAATAAGATTTGCTAAATAAAAAATTTAATGATTTTTATTGAATTTATATCTAAAGATTGTAAATATTTTCCAAAATCAGCATTTGTAAATTAGAATACAATTTAATAAATAAGGCTTATGTTAAAATTAGATTTGTTTAAATATATTTATAATCAAAAAGTTTGCAAAAAAATTGATGAGTAGCGAAAAATTTGATGAATGTATCTTTTTCTAGTAAGCTTTAGTTTACCTTAAAATTTCCCCTACAGAAATTGTCATTAATATCTATAGATAGCAATGTTAAACAGCTTGATTTTTTAAAATAGTAACCCCAATATTTCAATTAACAATTATCACATCCTAGAGATTTTGCTCATAGAATGGCAGAAAGATTTGAACACCTATTAATAAAATCTCAAGGCGCATATTATTTTGGCAAAAATGCTAAATCAAACCATTTAACATTAGCTATGAGAGAATATTTTTTAGGAGGGGTCTAAACATATTTATTAGAGTATAGTTGGCAAGGTTACTTCTTAATTTTAAATATATACTTTGATTTGCCTGCCACGAAATAAGGATTCATCTAAAGCAATAGCAGGATTCATTGATTCTTTGTCAGCAAACTCAATATATGCAAACCTATTTATAATATTGTCAATTATATAATATTTCAATTAAATATATTTTTCTCATTTAATTAAATTTAAAAACTTATGTAAAAACATATATTGAGTATTAGCACAATATAATAAAATATTGTTTATATCTTAAATATAAAAAGTACCCTTTTGGTTTTCCAGTAAATTTATCAACTAAAATAGTAACTCTATTAACTGGACCACAGCCATGAAAATGATACTCTAATTCTTCAGCAGTCGCTCCATAATCAACCTTTTCATATTAATTAAATATTGAATAAAATTTAAACTGACATTTCCAACATATATAGATCTGGCATCAGCTTCAATTTTCTCTTCAACTGATGGAAAATTTAAAGAGGGGCTTGCTGTTTAACAGGATATATTTACAATAAAATCATTGTAATATTTATAATAACCTAAATTCATTTGTTTTTCAACTTCATTTTGCATTTGTTTTAATTTTGCAGCTTCTTCTTCCATTTCTCTAACTCTAGCCTTGATATCCTCTAATTCCTTATGATATATTTACATATTTTTATATAGGTATTATATATTTATTACTGGGTCTTCTATTTGCAAATCAAGATTTGAATCCCCCGTGCCATCTAAATTTGGATCTTCTAAAACGTCTAATGTATCATTTTCATCTTGTTCATCAGGCATGGTCAATAATCGGCTATCTCCATTCATTTCATTTTCATTGAAGCCACTCATAATCTACTTAAATTTTTATAAATATTATTATAATTTTAATAAATACTTAATATAATTTTATTTTTTTAATAAGCATAAGTATATTCAGTTTAACTAACATCTTTTAAAATAAAAATGGTATATAATATCGTATATTCCTCACGTTTTTTCTATGAGCAATTGAGGGTGGACGCAGCAACAAACTAACTATGTATGGTGAATAGTTTGGAGTAATATCTAAATTAAAAATTTGACAATATATTATTATTATATGGTAATACCATTAGGTAATAATATATCAAAAATTATAATTGTTAATATAAACTATATTTATTTATTAATAAATTTTTATGATGTCATTTTATAAAAAAAAGTCGATTATATTTATATTTATTTATTCTGTAAAGTAACGTCTAAATAGTCATTATTAACGGCGTTACCTCTTTTGAGGAAAAGAACGCCATTAGTTACTTGTTTCAAAAGGCAACGTGTAATACATTTCTATTTTTTTAATCTGTAAAGCAAAACATTGCGTGTTACTTTAAATTTTTTCTTATAAAAAATAATATATATATTTTACTATTCATATTATATTTTTTTGAATTTTATAAATAATTAAAGATAATTTAGATCAACCACCAAAGTTCTTCATTTCTATTTTATTTATTACATTTATGTTGTCTAATATTAGAGTCAGTCAAGATTGTTAATTTAATTTCAATCAATCAGGGTGATTTATATTCTATAATATTATAATTTATATAATGAATATATGTCATTTATATGTCATTTATATATATTTCTTCAGATGAAGATAATTTAACTCGGTCTCAGTATGAAATTTTATTACACCAATTGTTAATTGTGTTGTTTATTCAAATTTGTGATCAGTTGAAATAATTTATTTTAATGTTAGTTGTGTTGTTTATTCAAATTTGTGATCAGTTGAAATAATTTATTTTAATGTTAATTGAGTATTAATTTGAATATCTATTGAAATGTTTTAGTATATATACCAGTTGATTGTTATACATATCATTATTATTATTATTTGATTTTTTAAAAGAAGAAATAAAATTTAATATAAAACACAAATTATAACTTGTTTTCTTCATGGCGTTCCGGTACGTTTTTGTAAAAAAAAAGAAGAAAATATATAAAATTTGCCTAAAATTAAAAAAAAAGTAATAATTAAATTAAATTAAATTCGAAGGACATGACTTGTTTTTTTTAAAAAAAATATATATAGTCAAATATTATTCTGATATATACATATACAAAAGTGAGCTACCTATTGAGATGACTACCTTATCTATTGATATGACTACCTATCGTGATGACTACCTATTGTGATGACTACCTATTGTGATGACTACCTATTGTGATGACTACCTATTGTGATGACTACCTATTGTGATGACCTATTGCGATGACTACCTATTGTGATGACTACCTATTGTGATGACTACCTATTGTGATGATTGCTTAATCTATTGAGATGACTACCTATTGAGATGACTACCTTATTTATTGATATGACTACCTATTGTGATGACTGCTTAACCTATTTGACTCCCTATTGAGATGACTACCTTATCTATTGATATGACTACCTATTGTGATGACTGCTTAACCTATTTGACTCCCTATTGAGATGACTACCTTATCTATTGATATGACTACCTATTGTGATGATTGCTTAATCTATAGAGATGACTACCTAAACCTATTGAGATGACTACCTTATCTATTGATATGACTACCTATTGTGATGACTACCTATTGAGATGACTACCTATTGAGATGACTACCTATTGAGATGACTACCTATTGAGATGACTACCGATTGAGATGACTACCTATTGAGATGCCTACCTTATCTATGGATATGACTACCTATTGTGATGACTACCTAATCTATTGAGATGACTGCTTAACCTATTGAGATGATTACCTAGTGAGATGACTACCTTATCTATTGATATGACTACCTATTGTGATGACTACCTAATTAATTGATATGACTGCCTAATCTATTGAGATGACTACCTAATCTATTGAGATGACTACCTATTGAGATGACTGCTTAATCTATTGATGACTACCTAATCTATTGAGATGACTACCTAATCTATTGATATGACCAATGCCTAATCTATTGAGATGACTACCTAATCTATTGATATGACCAATGCCTAATCTATTGAGATAACTACCTAATCTATTGATATGACCAAGAATCATACCTTAGCACGTTCTTTCATGCAAAAAGCTTCTTTCTTCATGGTGTCCTGGCACTGGATGTTGGACTGGAATATGATAACCAGCACCTAACCTAATGTGACAACCTAAAAAGTACCAATATGGAAGTTGGAGTTAGGTTATGAATTCTATATTGTGAGACCAATGATGATTACTTATTATTCTACTCCACATAAGAAAAAAAGTTATTATAAATTAAGATTTTATGCCGGGATAAAGGCATGTTATAAATCATTAAAATAACTAAAATGTAAAATCATAATGGATATATTTGAACACATAAAAAGCCTTAAAAAAAATTATTTACTTAATTTCTTAGTGAAATATTGATATTTTTGATTTCTTGTATGATGACCAATTGTTGTAAATTAACTAAACTTAAAGATGAATTTTTAGATATAATGAAAAATAAACCATTAAAAATCCTAAACAAGAAGATAAAACTTTAATTTTAAATATATTAAAATGTAATTAAAACATGAATTAAAAGGTTTAAATCATATGATTGATTTAAATAACCCTTATAAGTAATACTTAATATGATAAAAATGTTTTTGAAATAAAGCTTTGAAGATAAAAGGTTATGTAAAAATTAAACATCATTATTTTAGAAAAATATTGTTTGAAATTTAAATTTTTTTTTAAGAGAGGGAAATGTGCATAATATTTTATTTGCATATTTTAACCTCGGAGATTGAAAATAAATTAAATATTAAAACGTAACTTAAATTATTAAAATAAAATATTAAAACGTAACTTAAATTATTAAAATAAAATATTAAAACGCAACTTAAATTATTAAAATAAAATATTAAAACGCAACTTAAATTATTAAAATAAAATATTAAAACGTAACTTAAATTATTAAAATAAAATATATAAAACGCGAAATATCATATAATAATTTTTTTTGATTTATCATTCTTACGGAATTCTACATATTTATCATTCCATATTCCAAAATTTTTATTCCAAATTCTTTTTTCTAAATTTAAAATTTTATTCCGTATTCCATATATTCAAATTTGATCAATTATCCCTTATGATAATGATAACGTACAATTTTAACAAACCTACGAAAACGTATGGACTCACGCGACTCAAACAGACTTATGCGTCCACCGAACAGCAACTTGATACTTTATCGAGGAGGGGAATGTTAATTATGTTGTTTATTCAAATTTGTGATCAGTTGAAATAATTTATTTTAATGTTAATTGTGTTGTTTATTCAAATTTGTGATCAGTTGAAATAATTTATTTTAATGTTAATTGTGTTGTTTATTCAAATTTGTGATCAGTTGAAATAATTTATTTTAATGTTAATTGAGTATTAATTTGAATATCTATTGAAATGTTTTAGTATATATACCAGTTGATTGTTATACATATCATTATTATTATTATTTGACTTTTTAAAAGAAGAAATAAAGTTAATTTAAAACTAAAAAAATAATTTGTTTTCTTCACCAATAGAGAAAGTTAAGGGAACTAGTTCTATATTATCTGGTCCTAATTCAAATATTTCAATCATGAAAAAGATCTTGACAAATATAAACAAAAATTAGATATGATTTCTTTAAATAACGCACTTATCAGATAACTTTTGCTAAAGATTTTAAAAAAAATTCAATAAGGGTTTGAACGATACTTGTTTTGTGGTGATAAAATAATTTTTTATTTTTAATATTAAAGTAGCGATCTTATACAGGTAGAATATCAGAAGTAGGAGACATTTCATCCAGATACGTTTGAGATCAAGTCAGTGTCATTAGAATTTACCATATACAAATAATCAAGATTGTTTTACCAGCAAAATTTAATAAACCACAAAAATAATTTGAAATAGACTTTTATTAAAAGTAAAATAACTAAAAGAATATATAAGTTTGAACCTCAATTTATTTAATACCAAAAAAAAATATATTTATATAACTTTTATTAAAAAATTAATTAATTACAAATAGTGCTGTAAAGATACTTCAAAAAAATAACGTCGTTACTAACTGCTATACCTTTTTTAAAGTAAAGGAACTCAAGGTAACGGGCAGGGTTGGGCAGTATCGCGGATAATTGTATCTTTTTTAAAATTTTGGAAAGTATCTAGTATCCAGTATCTAAGATACATATTATTTAAAAGTATTTGTATCTTAACCAACTTTGTAATCAAAAAGATATAGATACTTTAAAAAAAATTTTATTGATTAATTTAAATAGTATTAAAATTTAAAATGAAATTGTTTTAAGATTTAAATGAAAAATTTAATCAAAATTTAGATATTTTAAGATAATTTTTGATATATGACGTTGGTCGTCATATAGCAATTTGCTAACAATTATAACTACCATATTTGAATCGTTTTATATCTGTCTATTTTAAAATTATGGAAGAAGAAAATAGAATAATATGTTTATCTTCGTCTTCAGATGATTCTTCAACCGAAAATTATAACAATAAATCTAAACTAAGCATACTTAATGGCAAATTTTTTGAAGTACTTCAAGATGATCATAATAAAGAAATTCATCGTGACTTTGGTATTGACGAAAAAGTTATAGCAACTGTTACAGATAGCGGCTCTAACTTTAAGAAAGCTTTCATTAAGTTTGGATATTCTATGGAAGCTGTAGAGAATGACTTTGACATCAATGATGATGAATGTATAGAATTCGAAATCATTGAAAGTATTATTTAATACTTCCTTAAAATTTATTATGATATTGTAAATTTAGTAAAAAATTTTATTCAAATAAAATTATTTATTTGTTTATTTAAGGGTCTAAAGAAGCCTCAATAACATTGCCTCAACACATTCGTTATTTGTGCCATACGATAAGTCTAATTGCCACAACAGATGTCGAGAGAGCTATTAAGGATTCTCCTAACATTTCTAAAATTCATCATCCTGCAATAGCTAAATGTACTAAGCTATGGAATGCAAATAATAGGCCTAAAACTGCAGAACTTATCAAAGCAGTTTTAGGAAAACAATTAGTTACACCTTGTTGCACTAGATGGAATAATTTGTATGATAGTCTTCATAGTTTATTAAAATTTAAAGGCGAACTTCCTAAATTATGTCAAAAATTAGAATTTCCTAAATTAAGAGATATTGAAATTCAATATTTAGAAGAATATTGCAATATAATGGCCTCATTGGCTATAGCGATTGACAAAATACAGAGTGAAATCAACTGCTATTATGGAGAATCAGCTCTAATTTTAAATGTCGTTAAAAAAAATTACAAATTTAATTCAAACCATTCTACAATTTTGCAAACCATTAGCTATTGCCATAGAAAATTATTTAAATAAAAGATTTAAAAATATATATGATTTTGATAACAATTTTAAAAGTGCATTTTTGGCAACTATTTCTCATCCTTATTTTAAAAATCGTTGGATTGATGGTGAAAAAGAAAAAAAATACCTTCAGGATTTGTTATTACATGAAGGTTTAATCGTTTTTAAAAATAATATTAAAATGAATACATCAACAAAATCTCATTTGATGAAGATGATGATTACTTTTGCCTTAAAAGTACCACATCCAATTCTAATAATTCAATAAATGATATATAAATAGAGGTCCTCAATTATATGAAAGATGACAGGCGTAGAGGTCCTCAATTATATGAAAGATGACAGGCGGAGTATAAATATGTTAAATAGTTATAAATAAAGAAATATTTATTAAATATAACACAATATTACCATCCTCAGCCCTCGTTGAAAGATTATTTAGCTTTGCTAATATGGTTAATAGACCAAATCGTCAAAGATTGAACAATAAATCATTTGAAAAATTAATAATATTAAAAAATAATGCTGATTTATTATTATTTACTAATTATATAATTATTAAATGGAATATCGCATTATCTTTTATAATAAATTTGTTATTTTCTACAATTTATTTTAAATATTTTTTTATAAATTTATATTATAGATAAGAAAATAAAGCTTTATACATTTTGATTTTGACTATTTAAAGTTTTTTAAAAAAGTATCTTGTATCTTAGATACTTTTTTTTAAAAAAAATACAAGTATCTTGTATCTTATATCTTATTGAAATTTTTCTAAAGTATCTAGTATCTTGTATCTTAAATACAAAATTTTATAAAGTATCTGTATCCAAATACAATTTTCTGAAAATTTGCCCAACCCTGGTAACGGGTAACCCTTTATTTTTTTTTGATTTACGATTATGGAAGCGTTACTCTTTACTTTAAACTTTTTCTTATAAAATATGGAAAAAAATATATGATTGTATTATAAAATTATTTTTATTTAAATTTTACATTTTATAAATAATTTAAACTATGTTAGATTAACCACAAAATTCCTTGATTTTTATTTTAAATATTCGTTCTTAAGGTATCTAATTAATATTGAATTAATCAAGATATGTTTTCACTAATATTATAATTATATTTTATAAAGTGTATTTTGTCAATTGTATATATTCCTTCAGATGAAGAATATTTAACCTGCTCTAGCCCTAATATAAATGATTTTTATTTTCAATAAAGAAAATTATAGTCCAAATTCTACATTTTGTAAAATTGTATCCCAATCCAGATATTTTTCCATGGAATAAATATGGGCAATCTCGAAAATATAGCCATTCTAAAAGAAAAAATAGGAAGATATCTGATTACCCCGATTATAACAAGATGCAACTCTTTTTATAACACCATGAAATTAATATTCTTATTAAGGAGATTGGTAAATTTGACAAATCTTTTGATAAATCCAATTACTGAGATTTTTAGATAATGACAAGTCTTTCAGGTTAATGTTAAATAAAAAATAATATATGTAAATATATCATTTTATATGGACCTGTTGCTACGGCTCTTTCAATTTTAAAATTTGGGATATCTCTCCCATGATAAGTTTTATAATATTAAAACTTAAAAATTTGCTTTAAATAATTTCAAATTTAGTATGTACTTATTAATGCAATCCTGCAAGACATAGATAAAAGGTATATAGATGGAATATTGTTCACAATTTACTTTTTGATTATATTCATAAACCCACCTATAAAGATGGATATATACCATACCATCACCAATAATCCACTCGCTTATTAAATTTGATTAGCCCTGGACAAAAATATAGGTCAACTAATATAGGAAGCGTGAATTTATTTCTAGTTTGAGAAAATATTGTCAAAGATGGCAAACTTTTGTTCCTTTAAAAAACAATACACATATCAGATTATTTTTTGATAAAGATTTAAAAAAATTTGATGAGTATCTGAATGAAGATTCTTTTGAATATGATCTATTAAGGTTTTTCAAAATAGGGATTATTTTTAATTTTTAAAAAATTCCCCCAATTAACATTTTTACTTATTAAATAGAATACAACCCTCTCACCCACTGTGGCCAGTTGACGTGTGTTTAGCACGGCAGAAGATGTGTTGAGCACAGGCGCGTACGCGGGAATTTGGTTTGGGGGGGGGCGGATAATAAAATTTTTTAAGAAATATTATTGTTTTTTAAAAATATCAAGCATAAATTTATTACTATTACTAATACACAATTTAAATTAATGTGAATTATAAAAAAATTATATGTATAAACCGGCATATAAAAAACTATAAAATAAATGTGAATTAAAAAATATTAAACGGATATAACTGAAAGTATGTGAAAAAATATAAAATAAATGTGAATGATAAAATATAAAGTCAATATAACAACTAATAAGAATCACTTAAATGACCTAAAATAAAAATTTGAATTTTTTGAGCCTTTAAAATTTATACATAAAGTATAAAAAATTTAAATGTTAGAAATATAAATTAATACACGAAAAGTTTATTAGAAATAATTGTATTTCGTATGTTATATATTTACAATGTAAAATCCAATTTTCGTTGGGATTGTGCTAATTTTTCAATTATCTCATCCTTGCTTGTCGTCAAATGCATATGAATATTCAAAAGATCCAAACCTTTCAATCTACTTTCAGAAGTTGTACTTCTTGGAATGTTTTTCAGAGACCTGCAAGCCCTGCTCCAGGGGTTTATTTAAAGAACACCCAGGCCTGGCCTGAATTTTTTTTTTAAAATATCCGGGCCGGGCTATATATTTTAAAACAGCCTATATTTGAAATCGTTATTATTAATTTTTTTGAGAAAACCCGACCGTAAAAAATTTTAAAAAAACGGGCCGTGCCCTTAAAATATTACCTCTACAAGACTCTGTTATTCTTCTTAAAAAAAAGAATGTTCTCTAATTAGTTTAATAATGGGAAGAGTTGCTAAGATATATAAACCCTTTTAATACATTGAGGATATAATATAAGTGTTTGAAATAATGCAGAGCATCCATAGCATTTTTTGGGACTATATTGTCATAATTGGGAGACTTTGATTTGTAAAATTTGATTTTTGGTAAAGTCAGTATGTATTGCGTTTGATGAGTCATTTTTATTTTTATAATTTTATGTTTTAGTTAAATTGGTGAGTCATTGTTATTTTTATAATTTTATGTTTTAGTTTAATCGCGTTAACATTTTATTTTTAGATTTATAAAAGTTAATTATTGTAAAGTCATTATGATGATAGGATTTAATTATTTATTTGTGATGATTATTGCTTCCCTATAAAAGGGAAGCGAAAATTGTAAATAATCAATTCATTTCTTTTTTTGAATTCATTTTTTTTTAAATTAATTTTTTTTAACAATTAATTTTTTTTCGATTAGAATTATTATGAAATTATTATAAAATTATATAAATTTGGATTGAAATAAGATTATTGCTTTCTACCCGGACTTGTACGGCACAACGTAATAGTTGGTGCCGTGACTAAATAACTAAGGTAAAAACAATTATTTTTATAAATTATTTTTGGGAAAATATTTTTGTGGAGCGCTGTGGTGGATAAGACCGTCAATTTGTGAGAACAAGTACCGTCAAGAGCAAGAACCGTCAAGAGCAAGTACCGTCAAGAGCAAGTACCGTCAAGAGCAAGTACCGTCAAGAACAAGTACCGTCAAAAGAGGTGACCGTCAAGTGAAAATTTTCAAAAGACGTAAAGTACACGGAAGTGCTGCCCAAATTTTTGCCTATATAAATCTATTAGACGAAAATCCGAAAATTTACTAAAAAGGTAGAGTACACGGAAGTGCTGCCCAAATTTTTGACTATATAAATCTATTAGAAGAAAATTCGAAAAAGTTTATTAGAAGGCAAGTTACACGGAAGTGCTGCCAATTTTTTTTTCAAAAGACGTCAATGCACGGAAAAGGTTAAAGATTTGCTGAAAGTATTGATTTTTTTTTTTTTGAAATTGATGAATGTATATGTGTATTATTGGAGTTTTTACCTTATTGATTTTATCTTATTGTTTGACGTTACAAGTAGTTAAGATATTTTTGGTGAAGTTAATTATTAATTTTTTGTGAATATTTTATAAAATATAGTGTTGCTAGAGAAATAAATTATAAAAAATTTAAATACGTAAATATTTTTATGAAGGGTTTTAAAATTACAAAATATGTGGAGTTGCAATATAATGTATTGGGAGCGGTGGTAGTATTGATAATATGGTTGTGTAGTTTATATTTTGGAAGGAGAATGCGAAGAGAAAGGAGTATTAGGATTCGTGGGCAATTGTTGTTGGTAGAAGGGAATAATGGAGAGGATGATAGATTGTGGAGAGTGACGTGGTTACCGGTTCAAGAAATAATGAAGGGTTGGGTCAATAATGAAGAAATTGACCGGTTAAAGAACGAGAGGATAGATGACAGACATTTGGACGTATACCGGGGACGTCAGGACATGCCGAGGCCGTTCAGCAGTGGGGGACAGAGAGGTCGGAATGGTAGATGTTATAAATGTGGGGATGGGTCATATTGCGGTGAATTGTAGAGATGTCAAATGTTTTGCGTGTGGGGAGATAGAACATATTTCGACATATTGTCCGGGCAGAGCAGAGAGAATACGTTGCGCGGGTTGTGGAAGATTTGGACATGTGTTAAAAGATTGCCGCGTGGGAAAGGTAGAAACAAGGGCAGGTTTTCCACAGAGAGGATAGACTTCGGGGGCCGTGAATATGAGGAGTATACGGAGATAGCTGGGAAAGGAGGAAAGGATATTGAAGAGGAGATGACATGTTTCAGGTGCCGAAAAAGGGGACATTGGGCAGAGATTGTGATAGAGATTGACTATATGATGGGAAGGAGAGTAAAATGATGACCGTGGCGTTAGGAGGAGGCAAGAAAGAGTTGAGAGTTAAAATGTTGCAGCAGGAGGTTCAAAGGGAGTTAACGTATCTGCCGAGTCCAAGGGTATGGTTCGATATAAACGGGAAGATGGTATCTATGTTATTTGATACCGGAGCAGCTATTTCGGTGATAGGATAAGAGGATTTTACAAGACTTTGGCCGGGTAGTAAAATAATTAGAGACGTTATGCAAGTGAGGCAGTTTGATGGATCGGAGATGGAGATGATGGGAAGAGTGCATATTGGGGATGTAGGGAGAGAAGGATGTAAAATGTTGGACTTATGGATAATTAACCGAGACGTTGAGCCGGTGATGGGATGGGATTGGATAACAAATGTGGGGCCGGAGTATGGATTTTGGGGAGTATTTGCGCGATGGGGAGTATTTGTGGCGATCGAAGAAGATATTCGGGAAGACTTGATAAATATGGTCCGAGAGAATGAGGAGGAGAGAATGTCGGGAGGAAATTTGGAATGGAGGGCCGAGATAATATTGAAGTAGACGAGGGAAGATCCGTGTTTTGGGGAGAAAGCGAAGGAAATGCGAGGGAAGATATGTTGGGGAGAGGTCCGATTTATGTAGATGGAGAAATAGGAAATATCCGAGACAGTAGATATGGAGTATTGAGGCCGCTGGTTAGTGAGAGGAGGGAGAATTTTGTAGAACAGGAAGTTGTGGAAAATTTGTGGGAGTGTGGAGAGGGAATAAAGGATGTCCAAAAGGAGGTGGAGAAGTTAGTGGAGAGGTATGGAGAAATATTTGGGGAAGAGTTGGGTTGACTAAAGGGTTATGAAGTGGAGATTCGGATGAAGGATGGATGCGTACCAAAATTTTGTGCTGTTCGTAGAGTACCTTTTGAATGGAGGCAGGAGGTAGGGAAGGAGTTGGATCGTTGGGTAAAAGAGGTTATCGTGAGTCCGGTTGAATACAGCGAATGGGCGACGCCTTTGGTACCCGTAAAGAAGGCCAATGGGAGTTTGAGGTTGTGTGCGGATTTCCAGGTAGCGTTGAATCCATGTGTAGTAGAGGTGAAGTATCCGTTACCCAGGATAGAGGAGATATTGGCCAGTTTAAAGGGGAGCAGATATTTTTCGAAAGTGGATTTTTCGAACGCGTATTTGCAATTACGGGTAAAAAAGGAGAGGCAGAGGTTGTTGACTATAACAACGCCAAAGGGCTTATTTGCTTTTAGAAGGTTGCCGTTAGGGTTGAGCGTATCGGCACCTATGTTTCGACGGACGATGGCGGTAGTTTTTCAGGGATTAGAGGGAGTGTTTTATTATACCATGATGTAAAAATAACAGGGGTTACTCTAGAGCAGAAAAATCGAAGGTTGGAGGTGGATGAGTATTTGCAGCGTGTTACTGGAGTGGTGGAGTCTTTTCAGCGTGTATGCAAAAGTGGGAGTCCGAAATTTTTTTAGTAATGAAATAAATTAAAAGGATTTTAGGTTGTAGTTACTCTTAGAAGAAGACGATGGAGGAATAATAATTATGGAAATATTTTCGAATAATCGATGGTCAAAGGTGTCCACTTACAACAATAACAGAAGAATTCCTAGGGGTGATCAAAGGGATTGGGGTCTCAAGGATTGGTTAAAGGGGGGAGGTGTCATAATTGGGAGACTTTGATTTGTAAAATTTGATTTTTGGTAAAGTCAGTATGTATTGCGTTTGATGAGTCATTTTTATTTTTATAATTTTATGTTTTAGTTAAATTGGTGAGTCATTGTTATTTTTATAATTTTATGTTTTAGTTTAATCGCGTTAACATTTTATTTTTAGATTTATAAAAGTTAATTATTGTAAATTCATCATGATGATAGGATTTAATTATTTATTTGTGATGATTATTGCTTCCCTATAAAAGGGAAGCGAAAATTATAAATAATCAATTCATTTCTTTTTTTGAATTCATTTTTTTTTTAATTAATTTTTTTTTAACAATTAATTTTTTTTCGATTAGAATTATTATGAAATTATTATAAAATTATATAAATTTGGATTGAAATAAAATTATTGTTTTCTACCCGGACTTGTACGGCACAACGCTAATATATATCATCCATAGTTAATCTTGTAAGCATAGTTATTCAACTAATAAGGCATCTTAAGATACTTTAACATCTTCTCATGATAAAAATCTAACAAATATTTTTTTTCTATCACCATCTAAAAAAGGTTGGGAAAGCTTTTGGGAAGTAATATTTTCAGATTGGTAAGTGTTGCATGATGATCATTTATTTGGGTTATAAATATATCTAAGATATACTCTTCTACTGGTCCTATATTAATGTTTTAACGATGAGCTTGCTTGTCGAGGGAGACAAATATTAAACACATATAGCTCTGCTTTTGACAACAATTATATATAAAATATGAAATTCTTCATCAACATTAGCCCTAATATCCTTGAGTTCTAATAAAATGCTCTCCGCTATTCTCATCTTCTTAATCAAATCAATGTCATGTTTTTGAAAAGTAATACATAAAATAGCTGTATAATTAAATAATACATTCTAATAGAAAAAAAATTTGGAATAAGCATTGAATCCAATAATTTTCTTGCTTCTGATATATTTCTTTCAGGCCATTGTGATATTTCAGTAAGAGCAAATAATTGGCTCTTCTAACTCCATAAAAGCTGTTACTGCTTGATGGCGGATAGTCTATCTCAACAAGGTTGCAATTTTTTCTCCCTGTTGGACAAGAAGTTTCAGAAATAATTATTATTTGACTTAAATTTAAAAATGGTAGACAAATATTACGCCACTAAAAATTTGAAAATTAAGTAAATATTACGACGGAAAACTTAAAATCGAAATTAATTTCTAAAATAACTTAGTAGATGAATGTGATAATAAATGTAATTAAATATATTGAATATAAAATTGGAATAAATATTAACAAATATAAATTAATATAAACAATAATATTTTTGAATAATATATCCGGAATCTGCATTTTTTAGCTTCTTTTTTTTTTGGGGGGGGGGGGGATTTCCCCCCCCCAATTCCGCTGCGTACTTGCCTGGTTTAGCACCCTCTTGTATATCTGATCAAAATGTTATTTATTATGCTGTTAAAAATAGATAAAAAAAATTATTATAAAAAAATTTCATCTTATAATATATTATTGCTACATAATTATTTATATAATATATAATAATTTTTTATATATAATATTTAATTTCTCAAGTAGCGATTAACGACTTTATGAATAGCCGGTAACGCGCGTTCCTTTTTCACAAAGTAACAAGTAATAGTAATGTATTCCTTTTTTTTGACGTAACAAGTAACGCTCCTTTTTGAAGTAACGTTTAGAGCACTAATTACAAATATAAAAAGTTAGGCTTTAGAAATATATGATATCGTAACCATAAAATTAAAAAAAAATTGGCGCATAGTGAAAAAAGATGAAAGAGGAGGTGTTCGTTTTAATGATACCAACCCCAATATACTTCTCGGGATGTTACCCACGGATTCAGAACGATCTCTGAGAGCTAACTATTTAATTTTTAATTCATGTATACCTACAAAGAAATTCAAGTATGAAAAACTCACGATCGATTATAAGAAAACATAAAAGCCATATGTTTTAATTTTCATGTATTTTAACCAAAACAAAAGAGAGTCGTGAAAAAAACTATTTGAATTTTTATATATTTAAACCTAAACAAAATAAGGTAAAAAAACCCATTATACAATAAAATAAGAAACAATATTTAACAAATAAATTACCCCAATTAATTTTTTTTATTAAATACAATTATACAAAACTCTCATCCTGTGATCCAGTTATGAGGGTTTAACTCTGCAAAAGCTATGCTAAGTTCTAAGTGCCATATCATATTTTTATCGAAAAAAGGATATGAAAATCAATTGTTAAAAATATAATAAAAAATCATTACAAAATCTTATCTATAATGGGGAAAAAATAAATAATAATAAATTTATATATAATATTTAGTATAAGCAACGAGTAACGTAAATGGGGAGTAACGCTTACTTTTTTTTTCATCTAAGTAATTTGTAAAATTTCTTTGTAAAAATTTAGTGTATTTTATTTAAGCAAGTCGAATAGAATAAAGTAATTTAGATCAAATCCTTTAAATGAGTTAGACGGTTTAAGACCGGCTAATTAAATTAAATAAATCAATTAAAGTTTTTAACAATAGCACCATATTGATTAAATTAGTAATTATTCATTTACAAATTATTGGATATTTTATTGATTTATTAATTAATAGTTAATGTGCTCTGTGCTATTTAATAATTTAATTCATTTGAACCTTATTATATTTATGGTTTTACTTTGGCATCCTACAGTTGCATGGTTAACTGAAGTTATAGGCTCATCTGTTAGTATAGATGTTGAAAAATAAATAAATAAATAAACAAATAAAATATAAAAAAATACGTACAGATGACATGACGTAGCGATGTGACGTAGTGAGGACATCGGAAAATTATAATATAGATATCATCAAAATTGGATAGTGATTAATCACCCATGTAGATAATTTTAGTTGTGCAATATGTTATTCTTGCCAGCCTTTCTCCTGTATTTATGAAGTGAAGTAGTGTAAACCGTCCTATTAAAAAAACTGTCTTAAATCCAATTCTATACATTTGTGCGATATTAACCATCACATTAAAAATAACTTAGCCTTAAATCCACACTTATGCAATGGTTTTAAATTAACTCTATCTACCCTTATACGGTGGTGTGGTATAAACCGTCACTTTTCAAATAACTTAGATTATAAGATATATTTTAAATTCATTTTTATAGAGTTATATTGATGCTATATAAACCGTCCTACGATAAATAAAGTGGAGAGGTGAAAGTCCATTTATTTAGTAAATGTTTAAGGTGTCAGTTTTCAATTTGCTTTTCTTTAGATTTAGATTAGCAACCGATAACTCAGATTTAGAAGAAACAGGTCCCTATTCACCCCTCCCCCAGAAATTTCCGGACCATCCTGTAATCGATCTCTCCCCCGTTTCATCATTTGTGGCTACCACGAGCTAGATGAAAGCACAATAAATACCTAGCTTAAGCTTATTTGTCCACAAGGAATCACCCAACCCTGAAAAAAAATTCCCAGGAAAATAATACCCCAGAAATACTCCCTGGAAAAAATCTCCATTAAACCATAAATGAAATTTTCTAGAAAGTAATTCCCCAGAAAGAAATTTATCGGAAAATAATTCCCCGGAAAAAAATCTTAGGAAAAAATTTCACTGAAAAAAGTTAATTAATTAAATACGTTTTCAAAAAATTAACAAAATTTATAATATATCTTTTTATTTTACCAATTAATTAAAAAAATTAGAAAAAATTGCCACTTAACTTCTTCACTGAGATAATAATTTTTAAGAAATATTTTCCTTTTTTTCTGTCGGCGGTGTTATTTATGATAATTAAAAAAACCTATTAGGGGAATTTTTTCCCAGGGAATTTATCTTTGCATTATAAATTTAAATTTTGAAAATTAGGGGATCTATTTTCAGGGAAATTTTTTTACCGGGGAGATTTTTCCAGGTAAATATTTTCTTGTGATTTATTTTTTGTGTATTTCTCGATGGAATTTTTTTGGTGAATTATTTTCCCCTCACCATCCACAACACTAGAAAGCATACTCTTATATCACGTATTTTTCTGCGAATACATAATTTGCGCACAAACACCTAAACGCTACAAGAACAAAATAATTAAAAATATTCAAACCATTCGTTCATAAAATATGCTCAAGTAAAAAAAAAATCAATTTTATATTTTTGAATTTATATAATCCTAGGAATTTTCTACCAAAGGAATTTTATGAAAAATGTTTAGTAAGTTTTTATTTAATATATATATATATATATATTATATTTTCGTAATAATTATTTAAAGGAAGCAAATTTAAGACCTGATTATAGAAAATATAATGAATACAGAAATATAAATTTATCTGGAGGTAAATAACATTGTTTATAACTAAAAGGCGATATTTTTTTGAAATTGATAAAATTTATCTACTTTTTTTTGATAATATTATCAAATAATAAAGACAGTTTATAAGTTATAACTTTTATAGGTATTTTATATTTATCATGAAATATATTTTTTTATCAATAAATTTACCTATATTTTATAATAATTATAAATTTGTAGGTTCAATTACTTGTGCAAATGGTTCATCCTTGATTAAAATTGGCAATACAATTGTTACGTGTGGTGTTCAAGCCAAGCTCAATCCATTTGATAAAATTAATCCATATGAAATTAAAATTGAAGAAATATTTAGTAATATGGTTTATATTAAAAAATGATTTATTTTCTTCATTAGATATTAGGGTTCATATTCCTGCCATTTGTCATTTACAATTTAAAAATGATATGATTTTATCTGATTACATTTTATATCTTAGACAATTTGTAATAGAGGCCTTTGAAAGGTAAACCCCAAAATAATGTATTTATTGAGAATAAATGATTATTTATATATTATATTTGTTTTATTCATTTAAGCTCTAATATAATTGATTATAAGGACTTTTTAACCATGAAAGAAAAATATATTTGGGAAATAATTTGTGATATAATGTGCATAAATGATGATGGAAATTTGCAAGATGCCTTGTTGCTCAGCTTGGTAGCCGCGCTTAAGAATAGTATTATATTGTTGCCTATATCTTTTACTATTATTAATTGGCTCAATTTTTTAAAATGGCTAGCCAAATATTTTGCCAAAAATTATTACACAAGTCTAGAGATTTATCTCATAGATGGCAAAATGGTTTGGACATCTATAAACAAAATCTCGAAGCTTGTATAATATTATTTTGGCTAAACTCTTAATTTAAAATTGCATAAATCGTATATCATCTAACAACACTAATATTTCTTACCCTTTTTACATTATATTTATTAGTTTGTTGATATATTTTTTGTTAAGTTATAACTATTATACTTTATAATATTTATTTATATTAAAAAAAATTAAATTTGTAATAGCAAAGATTCCCATTATCAATGAAACAACTGTATCTACAAAAGAAAACATAGTTAATACAGATGAAAACATGATTATAGAAAATGCCAATAATCAAAATTTTAATACTGACAATAAAAAAGAGGATATATCTAAAAATGTTAATTTTAATATTCCAGATGATTGCCCTACACAAAATTTGATACTTAAATCGGCACCCATATCAGTGACATTTGTATACTTTGACAAGTTAATTAATGATAGAATTGTTTTATTTTTTTTTGAAACCTTTATTTTAATGAATTAAGTTTAATTAATACACATATATTAATGGCCATGCTAAAATATCTGTTTAAAAAAAACAGGCTTAAACTAAATGAAATTTATAAAATTTAATTTGTGAAATATTTGATCAAATAACTTGAACTCCTTAAAAGTTAATCTCATAAAATATGGGCAATATTTAGCTGAATTTGACTTGCTAAATATAATAAAATCAATTTATTGTTGCAAATATTATAACTTAATTAAACATTAAAAAAAAATATAATTTTGATTTATTCACATAGCATTAATAGGAAATTATATATAGAATGAAAATATTTTATAAAATCATAAAATCAATTTAATTTTTATAAAAAACTTTATTTTATATTTATTGTAAAAATCAATAATTATGTTTCCATGGGGATTCAAAATCTCAATTTATGACCATTTACTGAGGGAGATTTTTAAAAGGCTAAAAATCTGATTTGACCATAAATGTATTCTAGCATACGTATAATACCTACCCTACAAATTTTAGCAATTTTGTGTATTTTTTAATTTATATAAAAATTGATATAAATTTAGAATCTTCAAAAGTTCTAGCCAAGATTGCTTGAAATTTATAAACATTTAATACATTTCCGGTCAAATCAATATTTTAAAATCGCCCTTGGGTCATGCCAAACCGATCATGGTTTGGCCGACCCCTTTCAATTTTGATGAAAATTCGTATACAAAACTAAAATTCTGGTAATCTATACTTGGGCAAAATTTTAGCTTCCTAGCTGTTATATTTTTGAAGATATTTACTGTACATGAAAAGATGCCTTTTTTTTGTTCGTGGCTATATTCATTAATTTAAGGATTGATTAAAAATTACGCAATTATTTATAATAAATCTAGTATTAAAATAAAGTGTTACAATTCCGTATAATTGTATCATATTTATCGAAGGATTTAAGGGAGACAACTAAAAGCTCCAAGGCAAATTACCGAGCTTATTATATCTGAAAATAAAAATGAAACTTTTAATAATTTGTATAAATTATAAGAAAAAGACTAATATAATTAATTAATTTAATAATAATTCTTACGACTTTATTCACGAGAGATTTCAACAATTTTCACCAAAAAGATTTTATTCACGAGATTTCAACAATTTACACTAAAAATTTACTAAATCAAAAAAAAAACTACTTTATTTAAAAATTTTTATGTTTTTTATATAAATTTTTAATATGTAAAAAAAAATTGAAAGTAAATTAAAGTTCATCATATAATAATATATTCCAAAAACCTAAATATTCAAATATGTCTAAATATTAAATTACAATCGTCAAAACTCGATTAACAATATTCAAAACGAAAATAATTATTTTACAACATATCAAATTACCGCGTAATTATAAAAATGGAATAAAACACATAAATATAGCATCCCCTCCCCCTTGAAAACTAACTTTCTACAGCGTTTTTCGTCTGCTCCCCATTTTCTCACACTGGTAAAGCTGCGTTATTATCCGACGTTTCCAATGCGATGGGAAATCTTAACTTGTGCATCCCTCCACAAGACCAACATTCTAAACGGCTTTTCTTTACCCAAAATTGTGCAGTCCTACGTTCATATCGTTGTCTCCTGGGCACCTCCTGCAGTGATTTTGTTGGGCTTCTGTTCTTGCAGCTTCCATCCATTTGTTTGATTCTAACGACCCATCCACCTCTCTAATTTCAATTTTTATGATTTTATTTCCTATTCGGAAGTAGGAAGCCATCTAAAAAAAATTACTATATAAATATATCTATATTCTTCATTCTTCTAATGATCCTTTATAATCCATGGTATTCCATCAACATTATTATTCTCGTAACCGTTTTATTCCTTTATAAATTATGATTCTCATAATTAGGTCTATCATCAATTTTATTTCATCAAAAATTATGATTCTCCTAATTAGGTCTATCATCACTATTCCTTTATAAATTATGATTCTCATAATTATGTCTATCATCTATCTCATTTCATCAGAAATTATGATTCTCATAATTAGGTCTATCATCAATTTATTCCTTCATAAGTTATGATTCTCATAATTATGTCCTATCATCAATTTCATTTCATCAGAAAATATGATTCTCATAATTAGGTCGATAGGTCTATCATCAATTTATTTCTTCTAATAATTCTAATATAATTATATCTAATATCCCTTTATTGCCCTAAGCTTCTAAGTCTTACTTGTTTAAGGTGTCTAGTACAGGTTCCCCTTTGTCCTTCAATTTCTACCTCTACTCTATTTATTCCTACATTTTTTTTACTACACCCTTTCCCCATTTTATTGGACCATCAATCATCAGTATCCACACTAAGCTTCCAATTTTAAATTTATTATTATATGGGCTTTCTTGCTTCTCTAATTTTTCCTTTAAAAATTCTAATTCAGTTCTTGTTTTCCTACCTAAAAATATCTAAGCGGGTGACTTTCCTTTGGCTATTTTAGAGTTGTTGTAATCTAATAATAATAACCACCATTTTCCTTCTCCATATTTTTCTTTCTTTAGCCAACTTTTAACAATAGCTACCATTCTCTCGGCTTGCCCATTACTTCACGGGTAATGTAGTGGAGACAATAAATGCTTAATATTCTACCTATCACAAAATTGGTCAAAAACTCTACCTTTAAACGCTGGGCCTCCATCCGATACCAAAGTTTCCATTAATCCATATTTACCTGCAAAATCTTTTATTTTCGTCAAAGCTATTTTTGTTGTTAAACCTGAAACCTGTTGACAATCTATCCAGAATTACTGCAGGAGGTGCCTAGGAGACAATGATATGAACGTAAAACTGAACAATTTTTGGTAAAGAAAAGCCGTTTAGAATGTTGATCTTGTGGAGGGATGCACAAGTTATGATTTCCCATCGCAGTGGAAACGTCGGATAATAACGCAGCTTTACCAGTGCGAGAAAATGGGGAGAAGACAAAAAACGCTGTAGAAAGTTAGTTTTCAAGGGAGGAGATGTTATATTTATGTGTTTATTTCATTTTTTATAATTACGCGTTAATTTGAATATTTGAACCAGAATTATGTTGTTATATGTATTTTCGTTTTGAATATTGTTAATCGAGTTTTCGACGTTTGTAATTTAATATTTAGATAGATTTGAATATTTAGTTTTAGGAATATATTGTCATATGATGAACTTTAATTTACTTTCAATTTTTTTTTGCATAGTAAAAATTTATATAAATACACAAAAAATTTTAAATAAAGTAGTGTTTTTTGATTTAGTAAATTTTTAGTGTAAATTGTTGAAATCTCGTGAATAAAATCTTTTTGGTGTAAATTGTTGAAATCTCTCGTGAATAAAGTCGTAAAAATTATTATTAAATTAATTAATTATATTAGTCTTTTTCTTATAATTTATACAAATTATTAAAAGTTGCATTTTTATTTTTAGATATAATAAGCTCAGTAATTTGCCTTGGAGCTTTTAATTAGTCTCCCTTAAATCCTTCGATAAATATATAACAATTATAAGGAATTGTAACAGTGTGTTGTGATATGTAAGAAATAAAATCGAGAAAAAGGAAGTAATATTCAAATCGACCTTTAAACAGAAAAACGAAACGAATTATTATATTATTTGAGTACAGACTATGTAAATGAATAGTATAGAAAAGTATATATAATCGAGGATATTTTACTTGTAAAAGATATTATGAATTTGCGAACATAATTTTTGATCTTTTAATTTTAATTTTTCTTATATGATTTTATTTTGCTGTTTTATTTTTGATTTATTTAAATACAATTTATATTAATTAATAAAGTATTAGTAGTTAATTTATTTATGCTATTTATTTGTATTCTAAATTCACAACTACAACAGAATTGTAACAGTTTTATCGAAGGATTTAAGGGAGACTAACTAAAAGCTCCAAGACAAATTACCAAGCTTATTATATCTAAAAATAAAAATGAAACTTTTAATTAATTTGTATAAATTATAAGAAAAAGCTTATATAATTAGTTAATTAAATAATAATTCTTACGACTTACCAAAAAGATTTTATCAACGAGATTTCAACAATTTACACTAAAAATTTACTAAATCAAAAAACACTACTTTATTTAAATTTTTTTGTGTATATATATAAATTTTTAATGTGCAAAAAAAAATTGAAAGTAAATTAAAGTTCATCATATAATAATATATTTCAAAAACTTAAATATTCAAATATGTCTAAATATTAAATTACAACCGTCGAAAACTCGATTAACAATATTCAAAACAAAAATAATTTTACAACATAATTCTGGTTCAAATATTCAAATTACCGCGTAATTATAAAAATGAAATAAAACACATAAATATAACATAAAGAATATACTTTTTATCTTTAGTAAATATAAGTAAAAAAATAAAAATTATTTTAAAAAATTTCTAGACCTCTTATTCTCAGAATAAAAATTCAAATCCTGATAACGAAAATTGAGTAACATAGATTTATATAAAACTTAAGATAAACATTACTATCACCATTCTATATGAGTTTATAAAACAATGGAGCCGATCGACTTGTCAAAATCGATAAAAACCAGTAAAAAATAAAAATAAATTTTATACTCTAGATGGCATTTAATTTTTCTAATTATTTTTAATAATGTATTTTTACGATTAATTTTATATAATAACTTCTCTACTTCTTTCCTAATTCAACACTAAGTTCTGTAATCTAGTCAATATTCCTAACCATCAATGGCTAAAAAAAGAAAATTCAATATGAATGGAAAGTTTTTCAATAGCTGGCAATCAAAGTTTGCAAAAACTAAGCTATTGGCAGACAATGAATTATTAATTGTATAATTTTGCAGTGAATTATAGCCTTGTTATTCAGGATGCAGCACAAAGTTATTACTAGACCAACACTGTGGCAACAATTCATCCGTTTGTTATATATATAATATAGATATCACACTATTGTTTGTTATGATATGTTGAATTGTACTTTTTTCAAACTTGTCTTGTAAATTTCATTAAAAATACCCAATTTTTTTTTAATTTTTCTGACAGGTCGGTAGCTCAGTCAAAAATCGAAAAAACTTTTCAAATATATGTCATCACGCGAAAGATTTTAGCATTCCATTAGAATGTCACTTTTCAGCCACTGTGCATGGAAAAATTATGTAATAATGTTGGAGACACAGTGAGCTATCATGAGAGCCAGTTTACAGAGGTTGTATACTGATCAAATAACATACCCAATGGAGTTGTACGAATATGCAAAACATAATATAAAGGGCATCAAGTTTGAATTCATGACACAAAGTGAGTATAATGCAGAGGAAATTATCCTAAAATAGCCATTTTTGAAGGAAAGACAAATCCCAAGAACATAAAAGATGCATGCAGAAACTATATTAGAAAATTTGGGGTACAGAGGCGGAAATATTACATTTGAAAATATACCAAGCTAATGTGACTTGCATATATGATTCAAATTGGTGGTTGACTTTGATCATGGAAAAGAATGAAAGAGTCTTTTACATTTCCAGGAATAGATAACACTCTTTACCTCTCTAGGGTGCAAATTTTAATTACAGTTTCACCATCAACGTCGACTATTTAAACACATCTTCCTATCAGGAAAGTTTGCATGCGACATAAGTAAGCATTAATTGATTATTTAGATATATCTGTATTCTAATTCATATGTAATAAGTTTTATATTATAAAACAAGGAATGAATAATTAATTAATACCCATATTTATATTACATAGGTTAATATGATATTATATAAAAATATAATTAAAATATAAATAATAAATTCATAATAAAATATAGTATATTATAAAAATACTTCTCCTGTTTAATAGAAATTAGAGAAGTTATTATATTGAAATAAAATAGGAATTTTAGACTCACAAAAATTAAACGTGATCTATAAGCGTAAAAATATATTTTACACTTTTTACTGGTTTTTATCGATTTTGTTTATGAAGTCATATCGGCTCCATATTTTTTTTCATACACATTTAGAATGGTAATAATAATGTTTATCTAAAGTTTCATAAAAATCGATTTTACAATTTTTGTTATCAGGATTTCAAATTTTATTCTGGAATAAGAGGTCTAGAAATTTTTAAAAATAACCTTTTAATTTTTTGCTTATATTTTCTGAAGATAAAGTGTAATAATCATTTTTTTAAAACTAGATTTATTATATATAGTCGCATTTTAATCATTCATTAAATTAATGAATATAGACACTCACAGAAAAAGGCAATTTTTTTGTTAATAAAATATGGGAAAAATATTTTTTACTTTATTATATATTATATTTTTTAAAATTTTATAAATAGATCAACCACTAAAGTTCTTCATTTTTTTTTATTTATTAAATTTTTATTGTTGAATTTTTTTTCCGTATTATTATTATATATTTTATTATAATAAATCTTTATTAATATAAAATTATTGAAAAAGTTTTAAAAATTAAAATAAAAATATATTTAAAAGAATATATTATAATTAATTAAAAATATCGACTATTTGAGCTCCCAAAATGAAACTGTAGTTATGTCGATATTTCAAGTTAAATATTTTGTCGGATAAAAAGGAATTCCCTAGCCTAGTTAGTGAAAATGTCTGATTTTGAGGCCTATGGTTTTTAAAAATTTTTAAGTTTAAGGGGAAAGTTGCCGTTTGTGGAGATATGTATTTGAATAAATATAAAATTGTTGAGATCTTTGTATTTTTAATCTTTTTTTTGATTTGACTTGGGTTAATATATGTTTGTGTTAGGAGAAATAATGAAAAATCTTATATTAACAATTTATGAGAGTCTAATGAATTGTAGTCATTCCATCAGGTCTTAATCCGTATGAGGGGGTTAGGTTGGTGGGCTCTAGGTGGTTAGATAAGTGAGCGACTGTCAAGTATTGATGACATGACTATATAAACAATTCAGGCAGTCTGCCTTTCGAATCTACTGGAGTAAATTGTGAGACTGTACGATGTCACACCAAGGCGTAAACCGATGGCGACTCAATAATTCATCGATAAGAGATTACCAACCAAAGTTACGACTAGAGAGGACTTCTAGCAATTCTTGACCACCAAATCTGTCTTCTAATTGAAGAAATTGTATATAGTTTCTCAATGGATTGACTGATAAAGTTGATTAGAGGTTGAATATTAAGGGTGTGAAAAGGAATTTGTGGGTATTGATTGATGGGAAAGGAGTGTTTGGGGGTGTGTTGGCTTCCCGTCTGTTTGTTGCGCCATTCAATAGTCGGTGGGGGGTGGGTATGAAGCTTGAGATTATATAGTTTTTATTAATCTGGATATAAGGACGATAAAGCTAATAGCCGGGGTGGCCTAATGGGTTAGGTATATGCTTAGAAACAGAAGGACGCAGGTTCAATCCTGGTAAGGAGCATAAATACTTTCAAGTTTTTCTTCGATGACTGATGTGTAAAGACATATGGTAAGATGAATTTCGGAGCTTAGAGATGACACCACGGTCACCGACAGGCCTGGACAGCCGGGTGCTAAGGATACCTGTCCAATAAACAAAAATGAAGGAAACAAATGGAAATATGAGTATGAAAGCTAGGGAGTTCCCTCCAAGCAACGCGCAGGGTGTAGACCTCCATCCTGTGAAAATTAAAATAAAGGTCAAAGCAAAGAAGACAAGATTAGCAAGGTTGAATATTGGGATGCTTAAAGGTAAGACGAGAGAATTGGCATCAATGTTGAACAAGAGAAAAGTTGATATAGCGTGCATACAAGAGACGAAATGGAAGGGACAGAAAACTTTTATGATTGGAGATGGGTATAAATCGTACTACAATGGAATTGTTAGCAATAAGAACGGTGTCGGCATCATCCTCAGTCAAGATCTAACCTCCTCAGTAGTAGAAGTCAACAGGATCTCTGATAGACTAATGAAGATAAAACTCTGCATTGAATCAATACTACACATCCTTTTAGTATATGCTCCTCAAACGGGTTGCAAGGAAGAAGAGAAAGATGACTTTAGAGCTATCCTTGAGGAAGCTGTAATGGAAATCCCTAAGGATGACCTAGTCATAATTGATGGTGACTTAAATGCGCATGTGGGGAAAGCAAGAGATAGCTACAAAAGGCATCATGGTGGTTTTGGATATGGAGAAAAAAATGATGAATAAGAGCATGTACTGAAATTTATGCAAGCCTTCGACCTTGCCTTAACTAACACCTACTATAGGAAAAAAGACAGTCATCTAATAACATATGAAAGTGGTACAAGGAAAACACAGATAGATTACATGCTAATCTCTCGCAGAAGATTAAAAGATGTAATAGACTGCAAAGTCATCCCAGGAGAAGATATCGCCGCGCAACACAAGCTACTAGTCATGGATTTACACATCTCAAATAAATCCACTCAAAACAAGATAAAACTGGAACAATGCATCAAATGGGGCAAATTAAAAACAATGACAGATGCCTTTGCAATCAATGCAAACATTGAAACAATAGATTCCTCACAAGTCAGTGAAAAAATGTGGACAGACCTTTCATCCAGTTTAATAGACACTGCCAAATCGACATTAGGCTTGACAAGGGGAGGCAACAAATCATACAAAGAACTATGGTGGTGTAATGAAGAGGTACAAACCACTATACAGGAGAAAAAAGCTCTTTATAAAATATGGTACAAATTCAAAAACCCAGATGACAAGACAAGATACAAAAAATCCAAGAGATTAGCTACAAAGGCGGTGGCTAGGGCCAAATCTATGGCATACAATGACATGTATGAAGAACTACATACCAAAGAAGGGCAAAATAAAATATACAGATTATCCAAACAGCGAGAAAAGAATTCTAGCGATATAAACGGAGCTCCGAAAGTAATCAAGAATAAAGATGGAAAATTGATAATAAAGGAAAAAGAAATAATGAATAAATGGAAAGAATATTTTCAGGAGCTTCTCAACTTTAATTCCCACATATCACATCTAGACGAACAACTCCCCATGTTAAAACCTTGTACAACCTATAACAAAGAAATAATCACATGCCTCAAGCATATGAAAAACAACAAAGTTAGGGGTCCAGACGATATTCCAATAGAAAGCCTTAAAGCACTAGGAGATGATGGAATACATCTCCTCACTACTGTGCAATAAAATACTTGGAAATGAAGAGGTTCCCCAAAAATGGAGGCAGAGCTATCTAGT
Source organism: Gordionus sp. m RMFG-2023 (assembly GCF_954871325.1). Classification (NCBI taxonomy): domain Eukaryota; kingdom Metazoa; phylum Nematomorpha; class Gordioida; order Chordodea; family Parachordodidae; genus Gordionus; species Gordionus sp. m RMFG-2023. The sequence continues at coordinate 19,941,257 of NC_088776.1, forward strand.
TCCTATCTTCAAAAATAAAGGGGATCCACACAATTGTCAAAATTACAGGGGCATAAAACTAATGTCACACTGTCTAAAACTATACGAAAAAATAATAGAAAAAAGATTAAGAGACATAATCGAAATAGGAGAGACTCAGTTTGGCTTTATGTCTGGAAGATCATCAACTGATGCTATCCACGCAATTAGGCAAATGAGTGAAAAATACAGGGAAAAGAACAGAAAGCTATACATGGTCTTTCTCGATCTAGAAAAGGCCTTCGATAGAATCCCAAGAAAACTTATCTGGTGGGCGCTACGCCACAAAAAGGTTCCCGAAAAATATATAAGAATAATACAGGATATGTATATGGGCCATACAACAATGGTCCGTAGCACAACAGGTACTTCAGCAGGCTTCACAATAGCCGAAGGAGTTCATCAAGGGTCGGCTCTCAGCCTACTTCTCTTCATTACAGTAATAGATGTATTAGCACAGTCTATACCTCAAACAGTCCCGTGAAATATGATATTTTTAGATGATATTTTGATACTTGCCGATTCCAAGGATGAAATGAAAGAAAGATTAGTGAGTTGGATAAATATCCTAGAAAAGCACGGACTAAAAGTAAATAGAGAAAAGACGGAGTATATGGTGATAGGAGGAGATGAAACAGAAAGTATTAATATAAATGAATGGCAGATATCGGCAATTGAAAGCTGCAAATATTTGGGACTATACAATCAAACGGCACAATAGAAAAAGAGATAAAGAGTAAAATTAATCAAGGGTGGTTTAAGTGGAGATCTTTATCTGGAGTGCTATTTGACAACCACACAAATTAAAGGAAAAAATTTACACTTCCATAGCACAACCAACTATTCTATATAGTTCGGAAACATAGCCAACCAAAGAATCAGACGAGATAAGTCTACAAACTATGGAGATGAGAGTGCTGAGGATGATTGCTGGGGTAACAAGAAAGGATAAAGTGCGCAGTACAAGAATACTATGTAGTTTAAAGGTAGTGCCCATTAAGACTAAGTTAATGGTAAACAGACTTAGGTGGTATGGGCATACAATGAGAAGGCCTATGAACTACATAAGAAATAAGGTTGAGAGTTTGAAAGTGATGGGCAAACGTAAAAGAGGAAGGCCAAAACTTCAATGGGGCCATAAAGTTAGAGCCAATATAAAGAAGTATAAATTAGATAAAAGAGATTGTATGAATAACATAAAGTGGAGAGAGATGTTGAAGGAGCTTACCACCAGAAAAGGTGAAAGCTAAAGAGAGAAATAAAAGAAGGATGATAAAGCTAAAGAGAGAAATAAAAGAAGGATGATAAAGCTAAAGAGAGAAATAAAAGAAGGATGATAAAGCTAGAAGATTAACTGGAAATAAGTTTAGGCTTTGCCTTACAACACGGTTTAAAAAGTATTAGTATTCGTTTGATATCGTAATAAATATAAAATACCTTTTAATTTTAGTATTTAAAATTTTGTTAATATTCAAATAAGAAATACAAATACATAAAGCTATTTATATTTAGTATATTAAATACAAGTATTCGCGTTACAACTAGTTTTGTTAATCGCGATTTGAGCCGATTTTTAAAAACGGCTAACTCAATATTTTAGCCAGAAAAATCTTGTCCAAGCCTCGAGATTTTGTTAGTAGATGTTCAAACCTTTTCCCCACTTATGAGCAAAATCTTAAGGCTTGCTTAATATTTTTCCTATAAAAATATTTAGTTAGCTGTTTTTAAAAATCGGCTCAAAATGAGCCGTTTAACAACACTAGTTACAACCCAACCTTGACTATACTATTATAGGACAGAAATAGTGGCCCGTTAAAAAATTCAAATGTGATAAAGGAAACAGATTATTAAAAAATTAGGATCAATATTTTTTATTTTCAAATGAATAAAAATAAGAAAGTTTTTTTAAAATTGAAAACCAACGTAAAACACAAACGCGTTCATCAAAAAAGGAACGCGTTTACATTCAAAGTTCGTTAAAAATAAAAGGAACGCAGTTCATAATTTTTTTAAAAAAAAAACGAAGTCTAAATTTTTTTCCACTGATTTTGATTCTGGATACAAGACATTAGTTATTACTCTATTGTCCTTCTTGGTTTTTAAATCGCATTTGTTAACAATCGTTATTTTAGAATTCTGAAATGACAATAAACGATCCCCGCGTTATATAGATATAGATAATAGTTTCAAAAATCAACCTTGTGATGTGATAGAAACCTCATTTTAATTAATTTTATTACTATGAGGATCTAACCAACTCATATTATATTAAAGCTTCTTACACGGCAATTTTTATTTATAATCTATAATATATAAAATGTCACAAAAATAGCTTACGCTCTCATGTCCCACTTTTCATGTCCCACTTTATAATATATATTCCAAAAATCGTTAATTTTGAAAAGTGCCAGTGGCCCAATCGGGCAAGAACTTCGCTGGATTATTGGACTTGGGTTCGAATCCCGACAAATGTTTTTTTTCTTAATCTGGTAAAATATTTTTTTTTTTAATCTGACAAAATTAATCAAATAGATACGATTCAAAGAGTACGAGATTTATTCAAATACTTTTTTATTTCTTGAATTTATGTATAATTTAAAATTTAAACCATTATATGGGGAATCAGAATTTTCTCTTTTATTTGATGAGGGATGAATCAGAAATTTTCCTCTCTTATGAGGTGTTATTTAAAAGTTTATATTTATTTAGGGTTATTCTAAAATTTTCCATTATTTTTATAAAATATGTTAATAAAGTATATATTTATAATTTTAATTTATGTGTACAATTAAAAAGTCTTTTAAAATAAATTTTTATTCATTTGTATTTTATAATCTAAAAATTTATTCTTGCAGGTGAGAGTTTTATGTTAAAACCCTTAAGAAGGATCCATTCCACATTGAATTTTATACAACTTTATATCTCTTAATTAGGTAGCATCTCTCTTATCTTTTCTGAAATTGGCCTTTCTACATCCATTCCATAGTTTTGTTTATTTTCTCATAACTTCATAATTTAATTGTAGAATGTATATTTTTCATAACTTATTATAACATTTTTGATTAAATGTATAACTTTTTTGTTTAACTTATATATAATTTGACTATGATTAAAGTTAACCTCCTATTATTTGTTAACTTAGAATATCTTTTTATTTTTTCTATTGTAATTTAATAACAATATCTTAAATTTAAATTTATATTTTGTAACTAAGTAATAAATCATTTGGAAGGGTGGTGGTTTGTTTAAAATTTAAATTAGAATGAACATATTTTTAGCATGGTACTTTAATATGTATTCATGATTTTCATATAAATACCAGGCAGGAGCTAACCAGTAGAATGATAGGTAAATCAGATATTTCCCCTTCATTTGATCTTAATTTTGAAAAATTTTCCCAATAATATAAATGGCAAAAAAAATATATACATATTAGACAGATTTGATTCTTATAATCTCCTACATCACACCTATTTTTCTGGATCCAAGAAAAAAATAAATTATTCTGGGTTTTCCTGGGTTTGGGAAATATTTTTCACAATTAATATGGACTTGGAAGTAGCTTGGGAAGCATTTTTTAAAATTAATATAGTCTTAGATTCCTGAAAATTTTTTAATTTTAAATATGGGTTAGAAATTGGCCTGAAAATTTCTTTTGGAAACATGGCCAGGCCTGATGAAATATTAAGGCCCATGCAACTTTCATATTCTGATTGTATTTTTAAATGCATTGTGACTTTTTATATATTTTATTTCAGTTCTCAACTATCAAAATTATTATGATCTTTTTGAGAAAATTTTCCCAAGTACGTGGACCTGGCTTGTGAATTTTTTTTAATATTAGCATAGGTGTAATATTTAACACAGAATATTTATATGGCCCTCAGGTAAAAGCTAATTTAAATATATTTTTATAAAAATAGTATTCATTTTCAGTCTTAATGGGTTGACCTTTGTCTAAAGTAGGGGTGAGCTGGGTTAAAATAGAATAAAAAATAGATATGGTTTTTAGAGATTTACCTATCTCCTGGGTTGGGAAAAAATTTTGAAAATTACTATGGGTTGGCCAGGCTTGGGAAAATTTTTTTTATAAAATTTTTATAGGTTGGGCTGGGTTTGAAAAATATTTTTATAAAATATATTAGGCTGGGCTTGGGGAAAATTTTTCAAAAATATTATGAGCTAGAATTCTTGAGAATTTTTTCATTATTAACTATGAGTCAGACATTGGCCTAAAAAAAATTTTATGCAGGCCTGGGCTCGGCCTGATCAAAAAACCTAGGCCCATGAAAATCTGATTTTGATTGTATTTTTAACATTATGATTATTTAAATATTTTATTTCATTTCTCAACTACCAAAATTATTATATTCACTGGGCTTGGAAGAATTTTTCAAAATTATTATGGCTTTGTACTTTGCCTGGGAATTTTTTAATATTAAATATTAGGTATAAATGATCAGTAATATTTATCAAATAATATTGCTATTATCAAGTAAAAGCTTTAAATTTAATTTTACAAACCATAGTATTTACACTTAGTTTTAATGATTAAATCTGACATGAAGGGGGGGGGGGATTAAAAGAATAATAATTGGATATTATTTTCAAATAAGAGGTAACAATTATCATAAAAGTAAGAAGAAAATTCTCATTCCCCGTCATTTTTGACGGGCTATCTTTTAGTAATATAATAATATAACAATTTTTTTTTTAAAAAAAGGCAAATAATTGTCGACCCTACATCGCAAGAAGAGCAATTAGCCACTGGGAAAATTTCTATCATACTTTCAGATTCACAGAACGTAATATGGTTTTATAAAACAGGTTATTTAAAAAAAAGAGTAATATATCAAGATGAGTTTCGGGGAAAACCCCCAAGGAAAAATTTCCTACGATGTAAAAAGCCCACGCACTTTTAATTTTTATTTAACAAAATGCTTTCAACATTTTGAGCATAAAACTAGTTATTGATTTTAGTCGCAAACTTCCTAAATATTACTACCATCTATATTATTATCAATAAAAAACCAAAACGTTGCTATAATATAATATAGGAAAAAGAAAGAAAAAATTGATATTTTAAAATACTAATTATATAAAAATAACATTATAAATTAAACACAACTCGTTTATATATATAAAAATCTTTTTTATAATAAAGGCAACTTTCTTCAAAACTTAAAAACACAAAATATCATGCAATATCCTTAAAAAAGATATTTATAAAAGTTGACTTGGAACATCGCGATTTGGGCTGCTCATATAATTTTAAGTGAAGATCCATGATCCCCATTGATTTGTACATTTTTTCCCCTAAAATATTGAAAAATTGTGTCTTGGGGACCTAAGAAGGTATATTTAAAATACGACAGGTCTAAAGAAAATTAAAAATTTGAGAAATAGGCGCAAAAAATGAATGACAGGAAAGGAAAGAAAACAACTCAGTTACCTGCCAGGTTTTATCCCTTTTTCGGTAAAATTAAGCAAAACTTAATAAATATTGTTTAAGCTATACTCCAAATCAGACCTTAGTTCGGATCAAGAGTCAATAAAATTAATAATAGATTGATCTTACTGATTAGCCAGTTTTTTCAATTTCATGGTAATTTTATTTCCAGTTAATTTATTTTCGGAATTTAGTTGTTTTATTGCACAGTAAAAAAAAATTAATGGGGTTTTTCCTGCCGTATTTTTTTTAGATACCTATATAGGTGCCATTTGCACTTCCCGGCTCAAATTTTTTTTAAAAAAATTATTCGCCCCGGCTTGGTTCGGATTCTTATCGGCTCGGCCCTGGTTTTATATTTTTAGAACCGACCGGATTTTTTTTTTAAAAAGTTTTCAGGCCCGACCTGGATTTTTTAAAATATATTTTATTTCTTTTTGCGATTTAAAATAGTTGGAATTATAATATACGGCCCAGCCCGGTCCGGATATTTTTTTAAAAAAATTTTGGGCCCAGTCCTAGTATATTTAAAAAAATTAAAACACGACCCCCGTGTACCCGAGCTTAGAACCGGGCCTGCAGGTCTTTGATTTTTTATTACCATTCAGGGTAGCAATTAATAATTATCCATCTTAATTTTCTTTATATACACTCTTACTTTCAACATAAGAAATATTACCTGTTAGATTTAAATATGGATTAATTTTAATATTGGAGCTCTGCACGAACCAATCCCGAGTCGGATCGAATTCGGACTTTAAATTATTTTATTTTTCCAATAGTTTTATGATCGTTTTAAAGAATATTACCAAATTTTTATATTGCCTTTTCAGTGTCTTAGAATTTTCCTGTCTTAGTTGAAAGGTCTTATTTTTTTAACAGTCTAATAAAACAAAATCGGACTTGGATCCTTGAGGAAAATTATTGAATTCAATCGGTCGGACTTGAAAAATAGGTTCGGTGCGGGGTTCTGAACCATTTTCCGGAATAAAATGAAATTTCAAATATACAAGATAAATTTGCTTTGAAATAAAACAATTGATTATAGTGTATATTTTTCTAAAATTAGTAATTTTTGACCTATTAATGAAAGAAATGTAATTCTGTAAAAAAAATCGCGCTTTTTGCATCTTTATATAATTATATAATTAGGAAAAGGCCTAAATCCATTTTTTAAGGTTTCTTGAACTCTTAACCCCTGTAGACCGAGTCACGTAATAACTTAAAATGGAGAAAGTTTAATAGTTTTGACGAAAAATCGTTTTAGTTTATTTTTTACAGTTAATGCCATGTGTATAATTCATTCTTTTAAAAAAAACAATCATATTTGATCCCTTAGTTACCTTACTTTCGGAAAACTGGGAAAGGTTAGTTGGCAAACAGTTTATTTAAAATGTCGTATATAGAATAGATTGTGTTTTCAAAAAAAAGTTTTTGAAAATTTATGTTATGTAAATTATTAAACCCATTTTTTTTACAGGAAGCACGCCTTTAAATGAAACCACTAGGAAGGAATGTATACAAATGGCAAAGCAACATTTTGAAGCAATGTCCGAAAAATTAGAAAATATGGAGATTTAAAACTAAATTTTCTAAATCATAATTTGTACAATAGATTAATAAAAAAAAATTTGGATTTATTATTGACAATTTTTAAAAAAATAAAAAAATATATGTACACAATTTTACAGAGGTGCTAAAATATTTATAAAACTTTTCTATTTGACATTTATCATCAAATTTAGGCGTGCTCAGTAAGAATATGTGACTTTCCATTGAGTCATTATTAGACAATCTGGGTAAAATAAAAATTTTCTGGCAATGAGAAAGAAAAATTAAATAAAAATTAAAAATAATTACAAAAAAGAATGATAAAAAATAAGAAGATAAAAAAATTGAGAAAAGATAAGAAATATAAAGATTAAAAATAACTTAAAGAGATTGAAAGAGTTAGAAATGTCTAAAAGATAACAATATAAGGAGAAAAAATCATAAAAAGTCAAAATATTATTATGTAGGATGAAAAAAGAGGAAAAAATTGTTAAAAAATAATAGAGAAATGAAGAAAAATAATAGAAAATTTATAAATTATTTTTAAAAAGACAAAAATGAATTATTAAAAATGAGAAAAAAAAATAAATAAGATAAGAAAAAACTTAAAGAAATCGCAAAAAGTTAGAAATAAAATAGGAAGGAATAAAAAAAAATTTAAGGAAAATTGACAATAAATTTTACTTTTTGATTAAACCTTTTCTTTTTTTGTTTGACATTTTTCCTTTTTTGATCGGACCTTTTCCTTTTATGATCGACATCTTTTCCTTTTATGATCGACATCTTTTCCTTTTATGATCGACACCTTTCCTATTTAGATTGGGATTTTTTTTTTGAATAGGAAACCCTGTAAGTGAGGCGGCTGATTATAAAAAAGGGATTACCAAAGTCCAGGCGCTTACGCAGGAATTTGGTCTGGGGGGGGGATAATAAAATTTTTTAAGAAATATTGTTTTTTAAAAATATCAAGCATATATTTATTAGGACTAATAACTATTTCTAATACACAATTTTAAATTTATGTGAATTATAAAAAAATTATATTTAAAGAATCACTTAAATGACCCAAAATAGAAATTTGAATTTTTTGAGCCTTTACACAAAAAGTTTCTTAGGAATAATTGCATTTTATATTTTATATATTTACAATGTAAAATCCAATCTTCGTTGTGATTGAGCTAATTTTTCAATTATCTCATCCTTGCTTGTCGTCAAATGCCTATGAATATTCAAAAGATCCAAACCTTTCAATCTACTTTAAGATGTACTTCTTGGTATGTTTTTTACAGTATTTTAATTTTTTTAAATATACCCTGGCCGGGCCCGAAATTTTTTTAAAAAAATACCCAAGCCGGGCCTAAAAATTTTATTTTTAAAAAAGCCGAGCCGGGCTTGAAATTTTTTTAAAGGGGCCTAAAAATTTTTTAAAAAAAGCCGGACCGGGCCTGATAATTTTAAAAAAAAACCAGGCTGGGCCGTAAAAAATCTTTAAAAAAAATCCGGGCCGTGCCCTGCAAATGGTATATCTGCAGGCCTCTTTTATTCTTCTTAAAAAAGAGAATGTTCTCTCATTAGTTTACTAATGGTAAGAGTTTATAAACCCTTTTAATACATTGGGAATTTATTCTAAAATGTGTTTGAAATAATGCAGAGCATCCATAGCATTTTTTGGGACTATATCAACCATTTTTAATCTTATAAACATAGTTATTCAGCTAGTAAGGCATTATAAGATACTTTAACATCTTCTTAATAAAAATCTAACAAATATTTTTTTTTCTATCACCATCTGAAAAAGGTTGGGAAGGCTTTTGTGGAAGTAATATTTGCAGATTAGTAAGTGCTGCGTGATGAATTAAAAATTCATTTATTTGGGTTATAAATGTATCTGTATTTAAGATATACTCTTCTACTTATCCTATATTAATGTTTTAACGATGAGCTTGCCTTGCTCAAGAAACACGTATAGCTCTGCTTTTGACTCAACAATAAAATATGAAATTCTTCATCAACATTAGCCCTAATTTCCTTGAGTTATGATAAAATGCTCTCCGCTATTCTCATCTTCTTAATCAAGTCAATCAGTGGCCCCTACACTTTTTGAGCGAATGAAGCAGAATACCCCCATGAAAAGTACCCCCTTGAAAAGTATCCCCCCCCTTCGAAAAAATGATAATTATGACACTCATAAATTTCAAAAATAATTTTTATTGCATCAATTTATAATATATAATATAAATAACATGCAAAAAATACAACTTTATAAATATTATTTTAAATTAATAATTTAGATAAATTAGGGGAAGAGAAAGCGAAAGAATTTATAATTTCATCAGTATTTAATTGTTTAAATAAAATTTTTCCCATTGATAATATGGTTAAATTATTGAGAAAAGAATCATTCATGGTACTGCGCAGTCTTGTTTTAATTAATTTAATTTTACTCATGACTTTCGGCAGTACATGAGGTTGTGAGAATGGTTAATAAATATTTATATAAAATTTTTAAATTAGGGAAAGCAGAAAAATTTTAAAGTAAACGATAAGGTAAAATAAATGAATAGTTTTTCCAATCTGAATCGTAAGTCCCTGAATTATCATCATCATCAGAAGAAGCTAAATAATGTATTGGTAAAAATATTTTAATTAAATAACTTTACAATTCTCAGAATCTGACAAATCTTTAGATTCTTGAACCTCTAGGTCATGAGTAATAATTACATTCCCCATTTTGGCCATCTTATAAATATTTCTAAACTTCAACATTTCTTCGAAAATTTTACTTGAATTTAAATTGTAAAATTCACAGATATCCTCGATATCTTCTTTAATAATTGATTTTTCTGCCATTCCCTTTGGCGTAAAAAATGATGTTTGATGTAGAGATTTCATGGAATCATTATTAAATCTTTCGTTAAACTGCATAATAATTAAATCGAGTGCAGCATTAAACACACCTAATCAAAAATGTAGATTTCTCTCCTTCATAAAATCTTGCGCCTTTGAAAAAACATCCAAAAATTCAGTGTTATTATCTATTAGATTAAAAAATAATTAAGACAATAATTTTTATTATACTTCTCAAATTAATCAAGCAATCTTTTGCCAATTGAATTTGATTTATTGCATACCATATATCCTTCGAAATGGTTTGCAATTTTGTACAAGTCAAACTTGTTATCAACAATATTTTATCCAAAACACAAAGTGATAAGATAAAATCAAATTTTTCTATTCTAAAGACTATAGCACTAGCCATAGTGGAAGTGGCAGGATCTTCAGAATCCTTCTGCCCTCAAGGCATCATAAAGTAGAAAAAAATTTACAATAGCTTTATATGAGGATAACCAGCTTCTAAATAAAAAAACATTTTAAATCTAAATAAATAAGGTACTATTACCGAGTGGTATTATTGATGCGTAGAAATCGTTCGATTTTTTCAGATCATTATACTGAAATTTTTTGAGTACCTCATATCTTTTTACACCATTAAAATAGACATAAATCTCATCTAGTATTCCTAGAACATTTCGAAGTTCTTTAATTGATTGGCATAATTGAACAACGATTAAATTTAATCAATGACAATAACACCAAATAAAATCTGCCTTTGGCGCCTCTGCTCTAATCAAGGCTTTCACACCATTGATTCTTCCACTCATGTTTGAGGCGCCATCATAACTTTGCCCAAATAGTTGTTCAAGAGGTAAATTCATCGAGCCAAGTTTGGATATTATATTATGCTTTTTATGGAGACCTGTGGTATTTCCCCTACAATATATGTCAATCAGTCTTTCAACAGGCTTCGGCATCTCACTATTTTCAACATATCTTACTATCAAAGCTATTGCTTCTGATTTCGAAACATCGTATGTGCATGATTGAAAAGCACCTGTTAAATGTAATCTCATTTTGAATTTTTTTTATAACCATATTTTTCATGGTTTCAATGTGAATGTTTATGTTATTATATGATAATAGGTTTGAATATAATTTCGTTTTTAATCCTTTTTTCTTTCTTCATTTTGCTGTATATACATTTTTAGTATAGGTTCAGAATCTGCAATAAACTTAATAAGGGCCATCATATTGACTTCTTGTTGCCTGTTACCCCAGAAGGCTTGGTTACGAGATATTAAATAATCTAAACATCTTATTATAATTCTTATAATAGAACGGTTATTATCTACACATTCTTTCTGAGGTGTTATAAATTTTAATATCGAATTTTAATATCGAATTTTTATTATGAGAAAGCCTTCCATAATCGGCCATCATATGTGCCTGTGAAGATTCATGCAGAATAATATCACGTTTATCTAGACCTTCACATGTCCATTTTTTGCGTGTGGACCACCAAATAAGAGACATGTTAAGCAAAAAACTTTATACATTTTAATACTATAAGTAATCAAATTTCTAGGAATTTTGCTATTGTCAATATTGGTTAATATTTTTAGGCATATTTTAAAATTGGAAAAATAATTTATGACAAGAAATTTCGGATAACAAATTTACTAAACATCGACCAAAATTTCCCTCAATATATTAAATTAAATATTAAGTGGGGGGGGGGGGTCTTATTGTTACATTTATAAACCAGAAATCACATGATCATGATGGATGTAAAAAAAAAGTACCCCCACTCAAATTTACTGAAGCAGTTGCTTCGGACCCCCCCCCCGTTGTAGGGGCCCCTGAAGTCAATGTTATGTTTTTGAAAAGTAATACTTAAAATAGTTGTATAATTAAATAATACATTCTAATGAGAAATAAAATTCGGAATAAGCATTGAATCCAATAATTTTCTTGCTTCTGAGGAAATATTTCTTTCAAGCCATTGTGATATTTCAGTAATAGCAAATAATTGGTCTTCTAACTCCTTAAAAGCTGTTACTGCTTGATGGCAGAGACTCTATCTCGTTGGACAAGGTTGCAATTTCTTTTTCCCTGTTGGACAAGAAGTTTCAGAAATAATAATTATTTGACTAGAAATTTGAAAATGGTAGATAAATATTACGCCACTAAAAATTTGAAAATAATAAGTAAATATTACGCCGGAAAACTTGAAATCGAAATTAATTGATAAAATAACTTAGTAGATAAATGTGATACCCCCCCCCCCGCTGAGTACGCCAATGCCAAAGTCATATTAACTGAGTGGTGGAATATAAAAAAAGGGATTACCAAAGTCCTTTTAAGTGAGGCGGCGGAATCTAAAAAAGGGATTACCCAAAATCCTCTTAAGTGAGGCGGAATATAAAAAGGGAGTTAACCAGAGTCCTCTTATTTGTAAGCGACCTTCGCACTAATATCTTTACAGTAAGACCTGAAGTACGGAAGTGCTGCCCTATTTTTGTTTTATTTTTAGTAAGACCTGTCCCAAACAAGTGCTGCCGAAATTTTTTTTACAATATAATTAATTTTTTATTGCATCTCAATAATAACATTTCCTACTGGTATCCCCAATGTCATAGCCTTTTCTTATTTTTTTAATACTTATACGTATTTATATATATGGAATGTCAATCATAAATGTTAAAAGAAAAAATATTGTTATGAAAATAATAATAATTATTATTTTTGAAATGATTATTTTTGTTATCTCCGATGATTTTTCTAGTGTTAAAGGGCTCGTTTTGAGCCGATTTTTAAAAACGCCTAACTCAATATTTTAGCATATAGCCTAAGCCTTGAGATTTCGATAATATATGTATGGACCTTTGTTCTTTCTATGAGCAAAATCTTCAGGCTTGCGTAATGTTTTTCTAGGTGAAATATTGCGTTAGCCGTTTTTAAAAATCAGCTCAAAACGATCCGTTTAACAACACTAGATTTTTCTGATTTGGAATTCATTTTTTTTTAATGAAAAAATTTCAAATAAAATCAAATTAAAGTGTCAATTATAAAGCATCTTTAAGCGGGAATTAATTTAGTTAATTATATATCAGACTAAGTTCGAAGTCTTTGTTAGTGGTGCCCGTAACTAGCAGATCGAAAGTTTTGATTAATTCGGTTTATAAAGGTTAAAAAAAATTTTATTTTTTTTTATATATAAGATTTTTATAAACTATAATTTATTTCATATGACATAGGTCTATATTTTAATAATAATGAGCCTCGTTTTTTTGATAAAATTTTCATATATAAGGATCTGGGTCATAAAATTTTGCATAAAAACCTTATTGAACTGGATATAGGTAATCAATTATTTACGGTAGTATTTTTGTTAGAAATATATAAACTATGTATTAGAAATTTTTAATAAAAAAAAGTACCGTTGAAGTGACAGTGGTATATTGTAATTTGAAGAAAGACACTGTGGTGCTGGATAATTATGTTAAGAAAATATTAGACTTGAAAAGTAGTTTAAAAGATGTTATAAATGAAATCAAGAGTTCTGATTGTGTGGAGAGATCGGTGGTTTTCCTCCAAGAATTGAAGGAAATAACAGAAATCATCAATGTGTTAATGAATGTGAGCAAAAGTTCAGTGAAGTGCCAGACATGTGGCCGGAATAATAGTAATCAAAAGAATGGTTCAGATGAAAAAACTGGTAGAGAACAAAAAATTTCGTGAAGATTTTAGTAAATGTACCCGCTGTGATTATAAGGGACACAAGGTAGAAACTTATATTGTTAAAGAACAAAATTTTCGGGGAGGTTTTCCGTTTAAAAATCGATATTAGAAAATTCTAATATTAGAAAAATTTCGGGCATCAGTACAAATAAATTTGATATACTACAATTAAATTATGATGATTCTCGAGTGTGCTTTAAGTGTAAAAAGACGGGACATGTAGCCATGCATTGTGGTGAAATGTCAGGTAATTTACAATGACTATATAATTGCCGATGTAATCATATAGTGGGTAGGAGACCGAGAAGTCGAAATTTTAATAAATTATATAATCATGATAAAATGAGATATAATTCTCACGAAAGGAGGGAAGAGAAATTTTTTTTTATCATGATGATAAAATTAAAAATGTTAGCTATCATTATAATTCAAATAAAAGGAGTTATAATAATTTCAAATGGGAAAAGTATGCTATGGGTATTGTTAAATATCCAGGTAAAAGGAATTATAATAATTTCAATCCTGTGGTTAGTGTTGTTAAACGCTTCGTTTTGAGCCGATTTTTAAAAACGGCTAACTCAATATTTCATCCAGAATAGTATTACGCAAGCCTGAAGATTTTCTTTGCAGAAGGAACAAAGGTTTGGACATCTATTAGCGAAATCTCGAGGCTTATGAAATATTTATCTGGCTAAAATATTGAATTGGCAATCGGCTCAAAACGAGCCATTTAACATCACTACCTGTGCATAATGTTAAAAAAATATCAATATTATTTAAAAACCTCTAAATTCCGAGTTGAATTTATGTTCACATGTAGATTTTAATGAAATTGATATTTCAAATAGAATGGATATTCATCAGCCGTTGAAAACATGAAATTTTAATGACTGAAAAAAAACTGAATGAGCTATGTCCTTGTTCTCAGGTTAGGGTGAGGATTGATCAAATATACATTGATATATTTGATACAGGGGCTAGTATTTCGATAATGTCTACGGAATTATAAATATTGTCTTGAGGGTACACTCGAAAAGGAGTTTATATATGTCAGACAATTTGATGGGTCTGAAATAGAGGTTTTGGGTAAAACCAAATTGGGAGGAGTTCTTATTGATACAACATTTTTCCTGAATTTATGAGTGGTAAAGAAAAATGTTGAAACTATTATGGGATGGGATGGATTACCAAACTCGGTCTTCACAATAATTATTGGAATATTTTTGCAATAAATTTGGCTATATATAAGGCTAACCGAAAAATTATGGTCGAAAATGTCCGAAGTAAAATTGGTGAAATAAAAGGACAGATTTAACACCCTCATTAATGCTGATATATGTGAAATTTCCTCGGAATTATGGTTGATAATAATATTGAAATTAATGAAAGGCAAATTGTTGCTATCAAAGTTAATAAATTACATAAAATGTGTGAAGGGTAATTTTTGAAGACACTCTGGGATGTCTTAATGATCATTAAGGGGATATGAAATTAAAAGAGGGATCTTCGCCCATTTTTTTAGTGTGTCGACGAGTTCCTTTTGAGTGGAAAAAGGAGATCGAGGATGAATTAGACCGCTGGGTCGAAGATGACATTATTTTTCCAGTGGAATATAGTGATTGGGCCATACCATTGGTTCCCGTGAAGAAGTCCAATGGAAAATTGAGGCTATGTGCCGATTTTCGATTAACTGTAAACCGTTGGGTTGTGGAAGTTAAGTATTCATTACCCAGAATTAAAGAAATTTTGGCCAATTTAGAGTTTGCAAAATATTTTTCCAAAGTTGATTTTTTTTCAGCTTATTTACAGTTACCTTTGAGGGAGGAAATACATAAATTATTAACAATAATGACTCCTAAAGGAATGTTTGTCTTTTGTAGGATACCGTTTGGATTGAGTGTGCCGGCACCTATTTCCCAACGTACCATGGCATCTGTTTTCAAGGGCCTAGAAGGAGTTTTTTTATTATATAGATGATGTGTTGATTACGGTACACTGGATTGGAAGAAGTTTTCAAGAGAATTCGTGATAAAGGTCTGAGGGCCAGCAGAGAAAAAAGTGTTCTTGGGGTAACCGAAGTTATCTATTTAGGACATCAAATTAATGATGGGTCGGAGTTGTAATCTCCTTTATATAAAATATCACAAAAGGGAGTTCCTTTTAAATGGGTTTCTTTTTGAATGGGCAGGGAAAACAAATTGCATTTGAATCGTTGAAAAAGAAATTGGGAAAGAATCTCTTTTAGTATGTTTTAACAACGATTTAGAAATAATATTAGCAGTGGATGCATCTAACAAAGATGTTCGGAGTGCATTATTGAATTTATTTGATGGTTTAGAAAAACCGATTTTATTCTTTTCAAGAGTTTTCCGAGAAGTGGAAACGCGGTATTCGGTTATTGAGCACAGGAAGCGTTCGCCGTTATTTTTGGTTTAACCAAATGTAGGGAATATTTAATCAGGAAAAAATTTGTAATTTATACCGATCACAAACCATTGATTCATTTTCAAAAAGGATAAACGGTAATTATTGTTATCTTCCCGATTACAACGTTAGTTGTTATTCGTGGGAAGTTTTAATGTGGAAATTAGATATCTTCAAGGCAAAGAAAATTGTTTGCCTTATATTTTATCCAGGTTGGGATCGGGATAAGAAGACCTTGAATTTAATAAAAATCAAGTAATAAATAATGAGAAAGCATTGATTTGTTTTCTTTCGCATATGCTAAAGGGTGTTCCTACGAATTGGGAGGATCTTAAATTCAGTACGTTAAAGGACAAAGAATTGAGTTAAAATTATTTTTAACGGGTAAAAAATCGTGGTGAAATAATTCTATAGTTTATAGAAAAATTGAAAAGGAATTATCCGTGGTGAATGAGTGTTTAATGCGGGGACATAGAGCTGTAATTCTCTTGAAATTACGTGGTAAAATTATAAATTTATTACATGCTGGACATTAGGGTAGGGATAAGATGAAATCTTGGTCTCGTGAAAATGTATGGTGGCCTGATATGGGTATTGATATTGAAAAGATTACAAGGAAATGTGTTCCATGTAACACCTGTGCACCTATACCCAGTAAAGAAGTAGGTCAAATGTGGCTCAGATAAAAGAAACCGTGGGAACGTCTCCACATCGATTTCTTTGATCTAAACAAAGTCCTACTTTTTAGTGGTAGATTCATATTCAAAGTGGATAGAATATGCAGAGATTCACGGTTATACCACAAAGATTGTTATTAGGAAACTACGTGTATATGCACGGTTCGGTTTACCTGATACAATAGTATCTTATGGAGGTCCTGCCTTCGTAAGTGATAATTTTAAACAGTTTTGTATGGAGTCACAGACTCAACACATTCTGGCTCCGCCATATCATCCCAGCTCGAATGGACAAGCTGAGAGGATGGTAGCCATTAAAATTGGATTAGAAAATCAGGAAATAATAAGGACGAGGCTTAATTATTTCAGTTGTATTATATTAATTCTTGAAATCGAGAAGGTATTACTACTTCGGAATTATTTCTTGGTCGAAGAACCAAGGTTCAGTTAGATTTATTGAAAGTAAGGAATAAAAGTGATATAGTCCAGAGAGACCAAATAATTAGGTTTGGTGTGGGAAAAAGGGTGTGGACGCGCTTGTTTGATCATAGGAGCAAAAAATGGGCTAAGGTTATTATATTGGAGAATAGGGAAACGAGGTTAAATCTCATAAATTTGAAGAGTGGGGTCGGTGTCCTGAGACATAATGAACATATTAGACCACGGGAGTAACCAGTGATAAAGGGTAATCTGATGTGGATATCGTAAATAAAACGAAGGAAAGAAAAAGGAGCGTTTGATGAACTCCATTGAAGGATGTATTTTTGATATTTTGGTGAGTTAATTGATGGGGAAATGACCTTTGTATATATATTATCGTTTTCCATAACATTTGCTAGAAGGAAAAATATTTTTGTGATAATGTCGGTATAATGAGTTTGAAGGCCTTAAATAGGAAGATTTTTTTTCTCTCCCTTTTGATGAGTTCGATTTGGAGATGACCTTTGTATATTACGGTTATCCATAGCATTTGTTAGAAGGAAAAACATCTTTGTGATAATGTCGTTATGATGGTACTACAGTGAAGGCAATAAATAGGCAGATTTTTTCCTCTCTCCCTTTTTTTGATAATTTTGAATTGTGCCGTAAAGGGAAAGAGAAGACGGAAGTGCGTTTTAAATGTTTAATTACTGATTAATAATTGAACATGGTGATGCACATGCACATGTCCTTTTTAGATTTTTTAAAAATAAAACAACAGGGAGGAAAGTTTTTTCTTTTTCACGGTATAGATTGTTTCATTGTTCCCCAACCAAATTTTATATATTTTTTTAATCTCAGAATTATATATATTTTTTTAATTACAAAAAAAACTTTCATAATTTTATTTTCGGTTAAAAAAAAAGAAGAACTCTTATAAATTTATTTTTAATTAAGAAAAAAATCTTTCATAACTTTGTTTTGTAAAAAAGATCTTGTAATTTAAATGGTGTCAATGGAAACCAAATCGCGACTAGTGGATTTTGGAGAGTACTATGTCCAACTCACGCTAATCCAAAAAACAATGGATTAAACATCGGTTCTGGTCGGCAAAAGGAAAATATGATTCAATCTTCGGCCGCAAGAAAAAGGCGATGTTTCAATTGCTAGGTCGACGAACATCTCATTGGGCAGTGCGAATTACCATCGCGAAATGGAAGGATGCCGCTAGAAAATAGTAACAATATTTCCATGATGGGTTCCCACTCAACGACGGAAGGATTAGCTCGGGAATTTGCCCGGAAGAGCGCGCTTACGCTACTTTAGAATTTTATTTAAAATATATTTTACGTATCTCTATTTCCACGAATAAAAAATATGACTAATATTTCAAATATATATTATTTTTTAGTATTAATAAAATTTCCATACTGTCATCTCAAGTCTAGAGCGACGATCAGAAAGTATCCATGACTAAGTAATCGCTCAGCACTAGCACTTGAGGACAATGCAGTATTAAATTGACTATACATATTTTTTATATAAGAAAAATCATCAAAAATTTTCATTTGAGTATTTTTAGATTTAAAAAAATCTAGAGGATTTACAATAATATTTTATAATTTATTTCAAAAAAATCATCTAGTATGGCGTCTTTGATCTGGCTAACGTCAGTCTAAAATTATGATAGTAATAGTTACAATAAAAACTATGTAAGGGATAAGTGGTATAAATGGCCATATTTGCTGATTGGCCAGGCCACCACCCTTTAACTTTTTACCTAGTAAATCAATTTCTCTTAAAATTGGTCAAAATGTGAAAGGATAGAAACAAGTATTTAGCATGTTTTGGTAAAATTTATAAATATATGAATGAGTAGTTAATTTTAAGAATGTTTAACATCCGGATAATAATTTATAAATTATTTCCTTAAATAGATGAGTCTGATGATAAAATGAAATGTTAATATTAATTATTTATTGTAATTTTTGATTTATACTATAATTCTTGAATAATATCTTTTAGACAGATGAAACATACCATGTTTGAATTGGGCTAGGAAATCAACTTTCATATAAATTTCTAGCTCAAAAACTATCATAGATACAGCTTTGATTTAATAATTTTTATTTTAAAGATTATGGATTGGGCCACCCATTGATATTATATCTGTTTGATATATTACTTCTAAATGTTTCTTCAATCCGACAAATCTTATAATTATACCATGTGTTAATTTTTTTTAATGAGATTAAAATATTTTCCAAGTTCAGGAAAAGGAAGTTCCATATTATCAACATTTTGAAGGGAAATTACTTTGTTGAAATGATCTGTACCAAAATTATCCTTATCAATCTCTATCGTCGACATATAAAATTTTAAATTTTATCAATACAGATTTTCAAATATAAATTTCAAAATTAAGCTAAATAAAAATATTATGATTTTAGAATAAATTATAAATATATTTTAATAATTTTTATGTGTAATTTATTATATAAAATTGAAAGTAGCACTTCGCTACTTTCTAAATTAGTAGTGAGCTACCGCATTTTTTTAAAAAATCGAAAACTATCACTACTGAAAATTAGCACGCTACTTTAACAACACTGGTGGCTAAAGTCTGAATAGCCCTAGAATCATTTTAATTAAACAACGAGATTATCAAATTTAAAAATATTTTATCGGATAGATTTAATGTGTTAATAGTGCTGTCTATAATATTATTAAAATTTCGTGTTAATTTTTTTCTGTATCTTCATTCCACCTTATTATTCCTTCGAAGGTAATTATCAAAAATTTTCATATTTCCTAAAAAAAATGGTGAATATTTTTCTTTTAAAATTAATCATTTTCTGTTTAAAAGTTTAAAACAGTGGGACCATTTACCCACTTGAAAAAATGTTCGAAAAAATCAAAAGACTTTTTGATTGTAACAAAAATAGATTTATTTATTTATATACAAAAATCAATAATAACTTAATTAAGGTCGGGTTTGAATATTATAATATATGAACAAATTGGTGATTATATTATACAAAACTAAAATTTCGTAAATAATTATGACAATAATTTTTGCAAAAAATATCAGATATTGATAAAGGCAATTATTTATAGATGATTTATTGACACTTAGGGTAATAAACTATCTGAATTGTCAATTTAAAGAAAATAATAAAATTGAGCCCAATAGTTAAAAATGAATTAAGCATTCTTAAAATTACTTGCCTAAAAGGATGTCCTATACTATATAATCAAAATATTGAATAGTAGAGCCTTTCATAAGAATAATAAGAAAATATAAACACCACTTTCCGACAGAGGCTTATATTACCAAAAATATTTGTATCATACCCCCTCCCCCAGGTCACATGAAATAAAATTAAGTCGAGACCCGATTATAGTCTAAAATATGGTCCAAAACATTTATATAAAAGAAAATTGTCCAAGCCCGCAAAAGTGGTCCTATATTTATATATGTTAGCGGCAATGTGAAAATTCCGGCAATGTGTTATTTTTTCAACTTTAAATCATTTTTTGAGCGCGTTTTTAAAAATTTTAAAATATAAATTATATTAAGTTTAAAACTTCATGGAAAAATTGTCTGAAATTCATGGGGTAGGTATTCTATACGTGGCGGCATATATTTTTGGTAAAATCAGATTTTAAAATTTTTAAAAACGCGCTCAAAAAATGATTTAAAGTTGAAAAAATAACACATTGCCGGAATTTTCACATTGCCGCTAACATATATAAATCTACTTTAAATTAACCAAAAAAGTTGAATTTTAAAATTTGGTATAATGATATGTAAAAATAACTAAGAATTGATTTCTCTACTCTTCTGCAAATATGGGTTAAAAAAGGAAAATTGATAATACACTTTATTTAATATCTTGGGAAATAATTAGCGTTGTTAAAGTTACATTCTCCCAAATGTAACTAGTTACATTGCATAGGCAGACGCGCATGCAGACATTCTCTATGGGGGTGGGGTAACTAAAAAATACTTAAAGAATTATTCTAGGAGTTATTCAAGAATATCTTATAATTAAATGGCTCAATTGGTTGTTAAAAACACTCAATATTTTAGCCAGAAAAATATAACGCTCTGAAGATTTTTCTCATTGATGGCACAAAGGTTTCGACATCTATTAGCGTAATCTCGAGGCTTAGACAATATTTTTCGCAGTTTTTAAAAATCGGCTTATTGAACCGTTTAGCCATACTAATGTCTTAAGTTTCAGAATTTATTTGGACACTGACTATAAAACATTGACAATTTCTAATACATAAATTCAAATATAAATTAATGATAAAATTAAATACATATAATCGGCATGAAGAAGAACTTTGTAAAAAATATAATTTTTAGAGCATTTTAGTTTTAAATTATATTTTAAAACAAATTTTGGAAATATAGATTAATGCATAAAAATATTCCTAAGAATGATTGTATGTATATAAACTTACAAAGAGCTTATAAAAAATATGGTATAATAAAACATGGGGAAAATATAATTAAGAAACATATTATAAATTTATAATGTGAAATAAATTCTATCTTCTTTGGGATTAAGCTAATTTTTCAATAATTCCATCAGTGCTTGGTGCCAACTACTTATGTATATTGTATTAATAAAAGCATTTTTTGGAGAGGTAATACTTTTCAGTAGTGTTGTAAACGACTCGATTTGTTGCTCATAGATGGCATAAAGGTTTGGACATCTATTATCGAAATTTCGAGGCCTAATCAATATTTTTCTGGTTAAAATATTAAGTTAGCCATTTTTAATAATCGGTTTAAATCGAGCCATTTAACAAGACTACTTCCCAGGTATGTTTTTAATTTTGTTAAAGAAAAAATGTTTCTCATTGGTAAAAGTACTAATGAGTTAAGTTGCCAAAATATATAATAATTTTTATTAGGGATCCGAACTTTTATTTATAATAGTTCAGTTGGTTATGGTTCAGTATGTAAATGGTTTTACAGTTCAGTTACGGTTCTTAATAAAAAATTTATAAAGTTTCGGTTAGGTTCAACTAATTGTAAAGGTTCATTACGATTAGAAATTTTTATTTTTAAGTATTAAAATTTTTGCCATCACTTAAGTTAATAGTATTGTTTATTTATACAGTAGATGAAATTAATTTATTTTTATTATAAGTATCTATGAATAATATATAAAAAAAATATGGTAAAATATGTAATACACCACAAGGAAAATAATGTAATAAAATAAAATGTAAAATAATTTATTTTATTTTGGCTGAAAGCGGTTCAAACCGGTTTAACTCTTATTAGAAAGGTTTTTTTTACCCCTTCAAAAAATAATTACATCGGTTCAGTACGGTTCAGATATTTATAAAGGTTTATAATAATTTAGCCGTTCATTTCGGTTCACCCCGGGGATTAACCGAGAACGTTCCATTCATTTGAGTTTTTAAAATATCCACGAGGGAGATAATGAGATTTATATTATAGTATTCATCGATTGACCCTATATTAATGTTAAAACGATAGGCCTGCCTTGCTGCGAATCGAGGTAGATAAATATTCAATTCTTAGAGTACTCTTTTGACTTTATAATGAATGACATGTAATTTATAAAATTCGTCATCTACATTTGCCCTAATTCCATTAAGTTTCAGTATAATACTTTCATCTCATAGTCTCAATCAAATCGAACATCATTATTTTGAAATATTTTTGTTTAGTTTGTGATAAATTCAAATGATTAGGTGGAAAATTTTTAAATGGTAGATAAATATAACACTAAGGAAAATTTGATATTGATATTAATTCATAGAATTAGTAGTGTATTTATTTCTGCTGTGAATGTGATATATAAATATAAATTGGAATATATATGAAATCGGTTCAAATGGAGTCGTTTAACAACACTAAAATTAACAATGTTAATATCACAAAATTTTATTTTCAATATAAATGGTGGAAAAGAATTATAAACAAGATTTACTTTAAACTTTAATTAAAAAAAAATTAACACACATTTCTAAATATAATACTTTTTATTTAACATTGTAACTAGTTATATTCATAGCTACATTCCAAAAAAAAAATGTAATTAGTTATAGCCTAAAGTTACCTTTTCGAAATATAACTTGTAAGAGTTAAAGCTCCTTGAAAAAAAGGTGATTCGTTTATAAACACTAAAATAAAGTAGATCAATGATTTATAGTTTATAATATAATAATAATTTCCATTTATTATGATATAAAATTCAATTTATTGCAAAAAAAATTGGTAGAATATCTTGAAATGACAATTTAAAATAATTTTTTTTTTCTAAGTAGATACGAGGCCGCTTTATATTTATTGGAATACCTAAACTGGGCTGAGCACGAGTCTAGAAGTTATCTTATAGCTAAAATCAGGGATTCGAACAGTAACGAATATCGGTTCAAGTTAATAAAAATAACTGCTCATGTAGTGAAGGTCACTATCGGACCGGATCACGGTCATTAAGAAAAAGATCGATCCAGACCGTGGTCCTAAATAAAAAGACCGGTTTAGGACCGTTCTTTTTATTTGTTTAAAAAACATATTTTTTTTAAACTAATTTAATTTGTTTTATCATTTTATTAAATATAAGAGTATTATATAAACAATAAAATTTATCCAATGGTATTGAAGAAAGTGATTTTGTGCTTGTGGAGGGCATATTAAAATTAAGAGTAGATTATGTTTTTGAGATATTTTCATTTCCATCATTAGAAGTAGAAGTATATATTTTATGTTTTATCATATGTCTGCTTAAGGTACCTAATTATTTTATTAAGAATAATGTTAAGTTATTTTGACAATGAATTATTCGGACAGTTTCTTAAGAAAAAATATAACCATATAAATAATAATCAAAATATTTTAATAATAATACTGCTTATTTTGATTAATTTATTGCTTAAAAAATTATAAACAATTATTTTGTTACTTGTTGCTGACGATACATTAAATTTGGTACTGTAGTTAACACATACTCTATTTAATTATTGGGACTATAAGTAAAATGTTTCTTGGACAAACTTATGGTTTTCATATTGTAAAATAAAAATTAACAAAATCTAAAATAACTCATCTAGAAAAATATCATAAAATAAAATATACAAAAAAATTATATTAATTGCATATTAAAGCAAACTTAAATAATAATAAAAGACCGGTCCGGACCGTTAAAAATAAAAAGACTGGTCCGCACTACGGTCCTCAAAAAAGACCGGTCCGACAATAGGTCCGGTCCCGGTCTAATACCGATAGGACCGGACCGTTGACCTTCACTAGGCTCATGGTTCAAAATAATAATTATTTTTTCGCATACAAACTTTAGAGAACCACATTTTTTAAAATTTATGACTATTTTCTAAAAATAATTAAATTAAATTAAAATATTTTCAAGATTGTTTTTGAATAAATTCTATGGCTGAGAACATATCTATATGCTATCTTGAGTAGCTGGCACCGTTAATTGGCAGTATAGAAAAATATCTAAATTTTCAAACAAAATGTTTCTTAATAAGCTTTAAAAGATTAGAAAATCAAAAGGTTTAATCTGGTTTACATACTTTCTTGAAGTTCGGTATAGGTTCGAGTAATAAATTGTTAGAGGTTCTGTAAACATTACCGGTTTATAGGTTAGGTTGAGGTTTTATAAACTTAAATACATTTAACATAAACATGAGAGATTTACCGCATCTTCCCTATTTAAATAGGGTTTAACTAGTTATTCCTCTTTATTTAAAATATAAAGATATCTAAATAAAATTATTATTTAAAATTTACTACGAAATTAAAGCATACGACACAAAATTTTCTATGTGAGTAAAATATTAAATACCATCGATTAATTTTAATTATATTTTTTTATTGTTGAAAGTATATTAATAAATTTAAAAATATGTTCTATTAAATTTAATTTACATATTTTAAGTATGCAAGTTAATAATTTTTTTTATAAGATCAAGATTTGGCGTGTAGCTAAACCAGTCCAGTACCGGTGAAAAAACTGGATCCGGTACATCTAGTAAATATCATTTATATTTAAAATATGTAATAATTTTGCAAACGTTAAAATATTTTATTCATTTTTCCAAAAATATTTAATATAATTATGAGAACTCTTGTACTTTAAGTTAAAATATAAAGTTGCTGAGGTTATGTGCAAAAGGCGTTTAGTAATCCAAACGACACTTGTTTTTTTCTTGCACCGAACCAAATCCGGTCTAGAAGGTTAACGGGTTTACTACCCTGCAAAAAAATAGTTATCTAATATAAAATATTATCATTCATGTCTCATCCATACTTTTAAAAATAACTTCAAATCTATATTAAGCGGACCGACATCTTAGTTTGGGGCCTGTAACAATTCAATCCCTTAATCAAGCATAAATAAAGATGCACACTCAGCTGCTGAGATCTCAAAAACTAATAAATACATCAATTTACTAAGCTCATACCTGTTCACCTCCAATCGCGTCCACTCGAATTTTGGTCAGAAGGCCCTAAAATTAATTAGGGAAATAGGTATAAGCACATATGCAATAAAAGGGTGAACCTAGAGAAAGAAGATATCTTTAACAGATGCTATTCATTTATATTATTCGTTCGAACTATTTAGGATTCTTTTCTCTGAATGCCAATAAATATTCATTTCTTTATTTTTTTTAAAAAAAAAATTTGCCCTTTTAATATTTATTGTGAAAAAATAAATCGAATCGGTCGGACAAATTTTCTAAAGGAATAGAGTCGGATTTGAAAAAATGGGGGCGATACAGGCCTCTAATATTTAAACATATATCCAATTTTCTTTCCTTTTTGAGATTCCTAAAAATAAAGCGTTATAGCATTTAAAAATACCTTTAAATAAATATTAACAATATTTCTGTTATGACCAAATTTTAAAATTTGCTAAACTACAAAGTACAATTATTTCTTTGCAGGCAATTAGTATGTAGTTTAGTTATGATTCTTTTTAAAATGTAATTAGTAGGCTCTGATTAAAAGATATTTATGAGTAATTTTACCTAACCCTACCTTATCAGGTCCCTGCTTATGATGATCAATATGTTAAGGTATAAATTTGAGTAAAAAATATGGGTTGAATTAACCGTTTTAAACAGAATTATTATATTTATTATACCTAAGAAAGAATAATAAACGTTATTGATATAAAATATTTATTAACAAAAATCAATATTGAAATAAATGGTTCTTCAAAATAAAGAAGAATATTTATCAGAGGGAGATTTTTTTATTATCTGATAATTAGCATTACATTTTGTATAATTTTTTTTAAAAATAATATAATATAAATAATTCTTATCAATTTTAGAAAAAGAGATTTTGAGCCACACCCTGTATTGGATCATCGACAAAAGATGAAATATATAAGTTTTTCTTTATTAAATACATAAATAATAAATATATAAAAGCATTTTTTTTTGAAATATTTGGTTCTGAACCCGAGGTCCACGCGAAAATATATATATTTTAGATTTATAACTAAAAATAAATATCAATGTTATAATATTTAGATAATAAATATTTGTATAATTTAATAATAAATCAGAAAATTTATAATAATAAATTAATTAAATTATATATATTACTTATGTTTGCATTTAATTAATCGCTTATAATAAGAAAAAAAGGAAAAAAATTGATATACATATTGATTCAGATCTAATCGTTTTGACTTTGAGTTAATGATGATTGATTTTCAAAAAGACTTGGCACTATTTGGATTATGTTGCATATTAAAGAGCAAAAAAGGGATCATTTCATAAAAATTTTAAATCTTAGAAAAAAAATACCCGTCATTCACAAAGTTAAAAATCAAATTTTAATATAAATAATTTTGTCTAACAAAATAGTAGTAGTAACTAATAAATCATTTTACGTAAGAACATAGTTTTTGTGTTACGTAATTTATAATCAATATTTTTGAAAGGAAATAATAATGTCATCAAACATATTTTCAAAAAAAAGTTTTTATAATGTACCATAACAAACTATTTTTTAAAAATCTTTTGGGAAATGTTAGATTATAAAAATGTGATAAAAAAAAATTTTCTATAAAAAAATGTTATAAATAACCTAGTCAGTATTATATGAGAGAAATAAATAGTAATATAAAATAAAAAATGGCAAAAATAATATGATAGTTAGCATGATTCGTTTTTTCCTACAAAATATTAATCTTGATAACTTATAGCGTGGTAACCGAGGGTTTTTAAAATATCAGGCATTTTTCCAACGTAATCATTGTGCCCGGTCACGACGGATGTTAGATTAACATTTATTAAACGCGGGTGCTGCTGGCCTTCCAGCGTTAATGTAAGAGGTTCCAGACCAGCTATGCTAATCTGGGCTGAGCTTGTTCTGTAAAGGAAACTAAGGATCCAATCCTTAGTGCAATAACAATTAGTGACGGTTCCCCCAACGACGTCCATCCAGGCCCCATAGGTGGAGTCATCGTGAGAGGGAATAGGGGCCCCCATTAGTATAACATCTGCTATCACTCCACGAGGATCTTTCCCTTTGAGACAAAGATCAGTGTCCGCGGTCGCTAAGTTATTGCTATAGCTATCATTCAGGTTTAGGTTGTCTGATGACTTATTAGGAGTAAGATTATTTTTGTCTGATCTAGGTTCTAGAAGATAAATATGATCGGTGTATTTTTTTGCATCGGGAACAAGATGCCTCTTTGGGGAAAAGATTTGAAGGAGGGATCCCTCGGAAGAGCAGGGTTTGAGTTGGGAATCGATACATCGACCCCCTACACTTTTAGCGCTACCGCCCCGAGCCATTGCTGTTGATTTAGTCCCTTTTGGGGGAGATAATAGTTGACACAAGAACTCCAGGGCATGGTATATGACGCGAGCACCTAGACTAAATCCGATTAAAGTAACTGGTCGTCGTCCGGCCACGCCAGTTATCAAGACATTAGCTAGTTCTAAACCGGCCTCTCGGGCCCGGGTAAAGCAAACTCCCCACGGGTTATCTATAACTCCAGCCAGGCTCACCAAAGTCAGGGGCCAAGAAACGCTAGCCATTAGGGCAGCGAGAACTGTTTCTTGCAAAATTTCTTGAACTACCGTGCTAGCAGCCCAACTTACGAGGTAATCCATGCCATGGCCGAACCTTTGAAGATGCCGACCGTCCCAGCGCAATGTGTAGGCCTCTCGGGTGATTCGTAAGTCACGCCATGGTGTAGCAAAGTCACAGTCTTTGGAAACCCAGCCAGAAACAGCTACTGTTATAGCTAGGGTAGACCGCTTTCGGTTAGAATTGGTACCTAATAAATTTTAAGATAAAAATTAATAAATCTAAAAGTAATGTAAATTAGAGCCCTCACGATCGAGCCCCGAGGGATGTTTTTAAAAATAGAGACCAGGTGAACTCACGCCTAATGTTTAAAATATCAGAAAGGTACAGATCTATTGTTTTTTGTTTATTATGTTAAATTTTTTTAAATTTTAAAGATTTTTATTTTACGTCACTTCATAATTTATCTAACACATTTAAAAGTTGTCAAAAAAATATCTATTTTATTAAGATAACTTTCAAGACCTAATTTTTCGAAACCAAATCTGGGGGACCCGACTTGATCAACAACAAAAATGAGACTTGCAGGATCGTTAAAAAGATATGATGCAAGATCTCCAAAAATAGAAAACGACATTATAAAATAATTTACCCAAATTCATAATTAGTGTCATAAAATATTATAGGTAGGACATTTTCAGGTTGCCTTCAATGAGAATGTACCTATACGTTCGAAGCGAAATTCCTCTAGTGCGCCAGCCCGCTGTTTCATTTTGTAACCAGTCAGGGTTGCCCCGGTAAGACCAAAGAGGGAACCTATAATGGAGACGCCTGCAGTCGTACCCAGCAAGGTAGCCCCAGCAGATCCTAAGATTATTCCTGAGCTGGCTGCTAAAAATGGCGCTATAAGACCACCGGTGACGCCTAGAAGAGTCCCACCAATTATTGTAGCTCCGGCTATCTTGCAATACCTTCATTTTATATAGGAAATAAAGGGTCATTGATGAATTGTTCTTGGAATAAAATGACCCATTTAAAGACACTATCCAATCTATCGTTAAATTTTCCCCAGCTATCTTGCAAAATTTAAGTTTATTATTTTTTATGCGCTGCGTAAACTCATACTTTCATAAATAAATGTTGTATGTTCTTTAAACGGTTTGGTTTCACTTCTAAACTAGACGTTTTGTAACGTGCCATTTTATTATTTGGTCATTTGATAACTAGTCAATTTGCAACGCGACTGCAAATTCAATTTTATTTTTCAGTCAGAACCCAGCTAGAAAATCTTATTTTAGGCTCGAGCCTGGCTTGGTGTAAAGTTGCAGCAATATTTAACTTTGCTAAACAAAGTAATCTAGTATAGTTTCTTTTAAAGTTTCGGCAATTTAAGTAAAGTTTTCTCAAAAAAAAACATATTGTAAAAAAGAAAAAAAAAATACATCAATTAACAGATCAGGTGACTCAATACGTAATCAGTTGACATTTTTGTCACAGATTTATGTAAAATTCAGGTAAGTTGTTATGCTCGTCGTCGAAAAATATATAGTAATTTATTAAACAATGACCAAATTTGATTAAACCATGTTTTATTTAGGGCTGTGCCAATCTACAAATTTTTTACTGATCCGATCCAATATTATCTCAAACCATATCCGAATTTGTTTTTTTATTCTCAAAAAGTTTTATCTCATTTAAAATATGGGCAATATTTATGGCTGAATGTAGTGTTGTTAACCGATAAAAAGGGCTATAAGCCTCGAAATTTTGACAATTGATATCCAAATTTTGCCAACTAGAGTTGCTTGGATAATTCACTTTTAACTAAAATCTTGAGTTGGCCATTTAAAAACAATTTTTTTGTTGCAGATATAACAAAAAAATTAAATTTTTAGTTGCTCTATCTTTTAAAAAAATTGGATTTTTTTAAAAACGCAAATAAATTGAATTTTGTGGTTCCTTTTATGAATTTATTATTACGAAATTATGTATAAAGCAAAAGGGATTGATCATATAATTACATATACAATCATAATATAACCAAAAATGATGAAAATATTGGATCGACTCGGTTCTTCTAAAAAGTATTGGCCCGATCCGATAGTTGTTAAAAACGTTAAATATCGGTTCCGATCTAATATTGAATATCGGCACGGCCCTAGTTTTATTATAAATTTAACCCAATCCCATATATGGCCACCCTTTTAACAATATCCTAACGTCGTCCAAGAAGTAGGTTTCGGAAAAAAATAAATCATTGGATTACTTTCTAAAATAAATACTTTTGCTACATTACACCGGCACGAATTTTTAATTAAAAAAAATATTTTAAATGCATTTTTATGAAGTTAAATGAGGTTTAAAAGAATCACAGATCGCTTTGTCCTAATGACGAACAAATTATAATTATTATTTTACGAGAGAGCATCATTTTCTGTTATTTTTTCTAATTTTATAAAATAATTTTCAAGTCCGAGTCAAAATATTTCAAAATTTTGGCAGGTTTGCAAGGCCTATTATGATCTATGAAATATAAATTTATTTATAATATCATAATAAATGTTTTTGCCCAGCTACTTGGAAACATTTTTTATAAAATATTTCGGTTGAGTCCTCGGCCAAAAAGACATGGTTGACTCACACTGGAGAACTCTATTTTATTTTCCTATCTATCTTTTTATTAATATGAAGTATACATTTAAAAATATTGAAAATTACACAAAAGGATGTTTCCCGAAATAAGTATATACCTACAAAAATACGAATCGAATCGAATAATTGCATTATATTATTAGTATTCGTTTAAATCGAATAATTCATTATTCGTATTCGTACAAATAATAAAATGATTATTCGATTCGATTCGTCGTATATTCAATTCAATTGGAATATTTTATTTAACCATAAATTAAAAAAGATATATATTAAATTTATTTTGTAAAAATTTAACTATGGATTAAAGACAAACAAATTTTATTAGTAAGATAATATAGAAGCATATATATATATAAATGTAGTAAAATCAATATAATATTCATATCAAGTAGAAGACAAATATACCAACAACAAATTTTTTAAACAAAAAGTTTTTGCAAAAAGTAAAATTTATGATTTTTCCATCATCAAACGACGGAAAAATATCTGGTTCGCCCGTCATTCTTGACGGGATGGCTACTAGTTTATTATAATTGTATATGTGTTATAAATTGCATATAAAAATAAATACTTTCTTCGTCCATCATAAAACAATTTTCGGAAGTTAATTTTGTATTAACCGCTAACAACAATTTTAGAAATATAAAATGTTTCTTCATTATTTCACTAGGAAATTTTATTAAATAGGAATAATTGCAAATAATTCCTACTAATAACGTATGATTATTTTTCAATATTTATTAATATAAATTATTTTAATCGAATAATTAGATCGAATAATAGATAAAAAATTATTCGACTAATAATATATTTTCCTTATTCGAATTCGATTCGAATAATTGTGATATTCGTATTCGTAAAATACGAATCGAATCAAATCGAATATCAAATAATTCGTAGGTATAACTAAGTACTTTAAGTTTATAGATGTTTCATATTAATTTCATATCAAACTATGTTTTGTCAATCTACAAAGCCTGAAAATGATCTTCCTCCCTATCTACTCATATGATAAAAATATTAAAATATGTAAGGTTAAAATTAAAATATCAATTTAAAAATAATTTTTCAAATTCAGATGCCTTATAATTTTGAAGGCTAAATTCGGGTG
Source organism: Gordionus sp. m RMFG-2023 (assembly GCF_954871325.1). Taxonomy (NCBI): domain Eukaryota; kingdom Metazoa; phylum Nematomorpha; class Gordioida; order Chordodea; family Parachordodidae; genus Gordionus; species Gordionus sp. m RMFG-2023. The sequence continues at coordinate 19,973,206 of NC_088776.1, forward strand.
TAAAAAAACAATATTTATTTAGATTTTTTAGTTACTAAATAATTATTTAATAGAGAAAAGGGGTTTAAAAAAAGTTAATTATTTTGAACCTTAAATCTCCATTATCTCAAATAATATGCCAACGAGCTAAAATCTCGTTTTAAATATAGCTAGAACATAAATGATACTCGGCCCGTGAAAATATTTTGCAAAAGTTGTCCTGCTCAGCCCTATAATCTTTTTGCCCTGTTAAGCTCGCGGGCTGAGCCTAAAATTTTTATACGCAAATGTAAAAATATTCTGTGAAAAAAATTAATTATATTAGTGATCTACATTGAGCCTAATTTTTCAAGCTTGGCCTGGCCCGAAATATTTTGTGGGTTTTGCAGATCTCATGTTAGCGTCAATGTGTTTTTTCAGACAATGTGTTATTTTTTCCACTTCGAATCATTTTTTAGGCGCGTTTTTTAATCTGATGAAATATATTCCAACATGTTTAGAATACCTATCTTATGAATTGCAATTAATATAAAAAATCTATGGAAAAATGAATATTAGTTATATTAGGTTCAAATCTTTATAGCAAAATTGTCTGAAATTCATAGGTTAGGTATTCAAAACATGATAGAATACATTTCCGCTAAAATCAAATTTTAACATTTTTTTCAAAGTGCCCAAAAAATGAATTAAAGTTGAAAAAATAACACATTGACGTTAACATTTACAACATATTTATATTTGTTGCAAAAAGATAGATAAATTAGTGATCTGCATCGGGCCTAACCCGATCCGAACCCGAATTTTATTTAAAAAGTTTTGCCAGCTCGGCCTGGATTTATTTAAATATTGAAATTCATTTTTATAATTACTCAAATAAATAAAATAAAATATTTTTTTTTACATAAAAAATTAAACATATAATTGATAAATTTAGATATATTTAAAAAAAATTTTCAAGGCCCGACCCAGCTTGAACCCGATTTTTTTTAAAAATAGGCTCGCCCCGGCCCGAAGCCCATTCTGGCCGACTACAGCCCGGGCCTAATTTTGTAGATCTCTAAGATAAATATCTAACTTAAATTTTTTGCATTACAAAGTGTCGCGTTATAAATTGATACCAGGCGAAATAAAAACTAAAAAGGATTTAGTAGAAAAATGGAACCTAATACCCTTGACTTGATAAAAATAATATTTCCAAAAGCTTTAAAAAAAATTTCAACATAATGAATGCAATTTTATTTTGCTTTTTTGAAATATTTTTTTTTAAAAAAATAGAAATTATTGTTAATGAAACAGATGGCATTATGAAATATTAAAATTCTCAGGTTGCCATTCCCAAAAATGCAATCTTACCAGCTAATCGATAGTCTTTCTCTTTTTATTAAAAAACTATTATAGCTTTCTATCTACTATTAAATAAACCTATGTGCGTACTGTGTGAGGTAAATTTCTCAAACAAACTTAATGCTCTTCGTAGGGATTGATTTTTTTTGTTTCTTGTAAAATTTAAACTGTCTAAAAAAATAGGGAATTTAAATTGCGTTCATTTGTCTATTTTTTAAATATGGCGGAATTGACTTGATAGCATAAAAATAACAAGGATATCATTAACAAACAAAATATTAATTTATTTTTTTTAAAAAAGTAAATTGTAAAGTTTATGGGTAGGGGATATTAAATAGAATTTGTGTATAAATTAGAGCTGGGCCCGGTTGGCGGATCAAGCAGGATAAAAAGATTATTGGACTGAGCAGGACAACTTGTGCAAAATATTTTTAAAGGGCCGGGTATCATGCATGTTCTAGCTATATTAAAAACGAGATTTTAGCTGATAATCGACTTTTATTTAACCCCTTTTCTCTATTAAATAATTTTTTAGAGCTGTGCCGATCCATAAATTTTTCACCGATTCTATCCGATATTATTAAAAACTGATCCAATAATCCAATATTTATATTGATTTTTATTTACCATCTATCTTTGAACCAATGTCATAATAAAAATTTTATTTTCTAGTAACCAGTCAACTTTCACGAACGATTAATTGAATTTTGTTTTTTCTTCTTCAAAAGTCAATCATCTCATTTGAAATATGGGTAATGTTTATAGCTGAACGTAGTGTTGTTGTTAAATGGCAAAATCAAGATGCCAGAATATTATTAAATAAGCCCCATAATTATATTAATAAATGTCCAAACCTTTCTGTCATCTCTAGGCAAAATCTCAAAGCTTGTGTAATTTACTTTTGGTTAAAATCTAAGGCTAGCCTATTTTAAAAATCGGCTAAATCAAGCCTAACAAAACTACTTGAATGTGACTCGTTATATTTATATTTAATTCCTTTTCTTGTTGCAAATATAACAAAATTAAATTTTTAGCAACTTTAGCTTTTAAAATATATCTGTTTTTTTAAATTGAATTTTGGTTCCTTTAAATAATTTATTATTATTAAATTATGTATAAAATAAAAGTATAATATATCGGGGAAATTTGGGCACGTTGAGTAGTATAGATGTTAGTCAACTTCAATTATAATTTATAATTTATAAAACTGAAAATTTAAGCCTATATTACGTCATACATGATTGAAAAATATTTAATATTTTAATTTTTACAGAGAAATATTTGTTTTTGAAAAATCTTAATGAATAAATTTTAGAAAAGTTTAAACCCTATTTATAAACTGACAATTTTTCAGAATAATAAAACAAATATTAATATGATCCTAAATGATTTATAAAGTTAGTGGGCTAGGTCATAGTTGGTCCTATTAAATATTGAGTATAAATTCCTAAAATTTCTTAAAATCTCTAAATACCATTTTACCTAATTATTGAATATTATGATTATCAATAAATTAGTATTATTTAAAACCTCTAGTATTATAAATATATCAAAAATTAATGTTATATTTAGACCTCTATTTTAAACTATCATATCACATATCGCACACAGAGCAGAGTTTGGCATGGTTGGGCCAAAAAAAAATTTCAGATAATTTTCCTATACTTTTAGGAAAAGATGTTTTATTTATTCAGATTGGTAAAATATTATTGAAATTATTCCGGTTTGAACGAAAAGTGTTCCAACCATCCCTGGTCTGCCTATAATCACATAAACCGAAAATAATAAGAATATTGGATCGAATCTTAAAAATATCGGCACGATTCGATATTTTTTAAAAGCTAAATATCGGTGCAGATTCAATCTTAAATATCGGCAAAGTCCTATATTTTACTAATTATAAACTAAATCAAATTGAAAACTAAATGTATATTTATAACTAAGTCAATTATTGATATTTATGGAATAACAAAAATGAGAAATTTTTCTGTACTTCCAGTTGTCAAAAATTAAATTTCCAAGAAGACTAGTAGCTACTTTTTTTCAAAATTTATTTCCTACTGCTCGTTTACAATTTTTCTAATAATTTCTTCCGCATTTTTTAACAACATCCGGTATCATGCCACTAGTTCTGCTTTCTTTTTATGTTTAGGTCGTTTGTCGTGAGACTTTTAGCTAAATCTTGCTTAAATTTTAGAATTTATATATTCAAATCAAATTTCTCAAGCTTATTTACCTATATTGTATTGATCTTCTTTCAAGTTTGTTATTATTATATATATTATTTTACTACAAAATGTAATTCTTCGCATTAAATTACAAATTTTAACATATTTGCAAAAGTCATTGTAAGTTTTAACTTTTTATTAATTTTAATAAATGCTTTAATATTTAACAATTAAGAAATTCAAAGCATGATCAGTAATAATTACTTGTCCATAACCACCGATTTATGGAAGGATGACTATATAAATCGAAGTTTTTTAACCATTACAGGACATATTATCAATAAGGATTTTGAATTGAAAACATTTGTTTTGGCCACAAGGGAAATGGATGAAAAAAAACAGGCGTCAATATTAAAAGTGTAGTCAATTCAATTTTAGAAGAATACACAAAAGTAGAAAATTATTTAAATAAATGTATAGTTGTGAAACAGAGCAAATCTTATAAGTGCATTCAAAGATGACGAAAGGATAGCATGTATATGCCATATATTAAATAATATTATGTCTTATATTTTTGACAATTGTTTACCTAAATAGCCTTAAATATAAATGGTGTAAAAAAATAGTACAATATTTCAAACAATCTACAGCTAATAGCAAACTAAGCCACACTCTTAAACAAGATGTAATAACGAGATGGAACTCTGTATATATCAAGATACATAGTTTCTTAAAATCATATTCTGAAATACAGGTGTACTTCTTTAGCAAGCAAGAATTAAATAGATTAGCCATTGATATCAACATTACGCGAATTGGAAAAATTTTTTTCAATATTTAAAGAATGCTAGCGCAGATTCACGTCTCAAAATAAATGAAGTTTGTCTATGGAAACAAAATTAGTAAATTTTGTCAACCTTCTGAAGGTGATACAATAATAATCGAAACTTTAAAAAACAGGACAAGATTTCTTGAAAGAATTTATTATGGAGCCACTACTAAGGTAGGCTTAATTGATCCAAATTTCAAAAGCCTTAAGTTTTTAATAGAAGTAAAATAAATATAAAACAACCGTAAAAATGCTAAATGATATAAAATTAGATGATATGCATAAGTCAATGCCAACTATCATTAATAATTTTCCTAATTCATCCTACACTCATAAAAAACCGTATATTCTAAATGAAACATTCAGAGAATTTTTAGATGATTCTGATGAAGCATCAACTTCTACTGATGAAAGTTGTTAGGGTGAACTTAAAAGATTCATCGCTCATATAACAAATTAAATAATGACAATATTTTGAAGTTTTGGAAGCAGGAATTGATTTACTTTTTTGAGAAAATTAGCTAGTAAAATTTTGTCAGCCCCTGCAAGTTTGGCTTATAGTGAAAGGTTATTTTCCATAGCCAATCTTTGGGATATTTTTTTTTGTTTTTAAGCCTAGGGATTTACATATCGCTGATAAATAGTATGAAATATTGTTAAACAATTAATAAATAATTCTCTGAGAGAACAGTATGATACTGAAATAACTATTGAGTTATTTTTAAAAATAAATTATAAGTACAGAAATTAATTGTTAAAAAATTGAATTTAGATTGTAATATAGAAATATTATTATAACTTTTTCATTTTATTGCTTTTAAATACTCCTTTTTCCTGTTGTGGAATTTGATTAATCAAATTTATCATGCTATCTTCATATTTTTCAAAAGAAATTGTGTTTAATTTTAAACATTGATTAATATTTCTAATTAGGAATAAATTTCTTGCATCATATTCTCCATCTTTAATAGAAAATGTTAATAAAAATAATGGAATTGAATATGGATCCTTCCGGAATAGTTGAAAGTTTTTGAGAGTTTCAATTAATGATTCCCTAGATACTTGTATTGAATTTTCATAATATTGATTATCCAGATTTAAGTATTTTAATAAATTTCCAGTAAATTGGGCTTTAAATTGTTTATAGCTTGGTTCAAAATATATATTATCTAGTGTTGCACTAAAAAATGAAGTTAAGCTACATTTAATATTTTCATCAATATTTGTAGGATCAAAGGAATCGCTCATAATTTTAAAATTAAGCGATCAATCTCAAATGTACGCGCTTGGAAAATATTTGATTATACCTGATGATTACCGAAAACGTTAGATATCTAGTCAATCATCGTCAAAAAGAAGCAAATAATATTTTAAAATATTGAATACTTTTAAAAATCTTTAGTTTAAATTATCTATATAATATTTTAGACTTGTTTAATTTTAGGATTATTTATAATTATCTTCAGTTTAAGATTTATAAATCTAAGAATATTAACAATTAATAAGAATTTTTATTAGAAAAATTTATAATCAATTCCAAAACTGGGTTCATTATTTAATCAAATAATTATTTCAAGCTAGATATCTTATCTTAGGGTGCAGTGAAACCAAACTTTATGGTTGAAGCTTAATTTATTACAGAGACGTACAGAGGTGTCATTTACAAGTGGCTCTTACAACGAATGGGGTAGGAAGCAACTACTTCTAAAAATTTGAGTAGGGGGTGGGGATGCTTATTTAAATTTTTTAAAATTCTTTTATTGTATTACTACACCCATCGATAACCAGGAGATGATGACTTATGCCAAATGGCGTATTAACAAGAAATAAAAGCTATATTTTTCTTATTTATACGCATTTTCCGAATCGATAAAAAGTTACGAAGTTAAATAAACGAAGTTAATTGCCCAATATTTTTTGATGATGTTCGCAATAGTTCTTAGTTCTTACCAAAGGTATATTGTTGATATAGACAAATTTATAAACGTTTTTAATTAGATAACAAAAAATCTTCTTTACACCTTTTTAAGGATCTTCAAGTGACCTAGTAGAGGTAGACTTTGTACACTCAGACTCAAAGTTAAAAAATTGTAATTATTTACAGTTAATTGTATACTAATTAAGTTTATTTGACTGGCAATCACCTGATGAATATATTAATATGATTGATTTGTATCTATGACATTTATAACGTTGATAATATATATATATATGAGATTTATAACATTGATAATATATAATATAAATCTCATTTATAACATATCCCCACACATATGATCTTACAATTCCTCAATAAGCCGATTTGTAGGTTTCCTGGCTCTTTGTGATTTCCGCGTTTCTAGTTTTCCGTTATCTTCCACATTTTCTAAAATCTCATCTATATCCGACTCTTTATTTTTTATATTTTCCTCTTCTCTCTCTGACTCCATATTTTCTCCATTTTCTTTCCTTGGCCCAGACTTCTCCATTTCTTTAGCTACCTCCCTTTTTCGAAGTTGATCCGCATGCTTTCGTACCATTCTATCCTTGCTTTCTACCAAATAAGAATATCTGCCAGTTCTGGATTTTATAATTCCTTCTCTCCAACCTGAATTTATTTCATTATGCACCCATACCGGTTGTGCAATCCCAAATTCTCTCATATGACTATGTTCATCATGCGCTACTTTTTGTCGTATATTCGATCGTTCCATTTCATAACTAACATTAGGACGTAACCAATTCAATCCCGTTTTTAAATTTCGCCCCAATAATAACTTAGCCGGTGAACGTCCAGTTGATTGATGCTCACCCATTCTACATGCTAGCAAAACTTCTCCCATGGCTTCCTCGGGCTCCCTGATGTCTTTCCAAGTTGCAAAATATCGACTCTTGAGGGTTAGTATCGTTCTTTCCGCTAAACCGTTCGTTTTTGGATGGTACGGTATTGTATGTATCAATTTAATATTTTTCTCGAAAGAAAATTTTTGAAATTCTCCAGAAATAAATTGAGGTCCATTATCTGATACGATTTGTCTAGGTGTTCCAAACCGTGCGAACCATTTCCTTAAAACCCTGATCATTGTCGTGGACGTAATCTCTCTCATTAACTCAACCTCAGCCCATTTAGTATGTGCATCAACTCCAACTAACCATGAATACGAATCAAAAGGCCCCGCGAAATCCAAATGAATTCGTTCCCATGGTATATTAGATATGTTCCACGAATATAAAGGAACCTCCATAATATTCGACCGATTACTTTGACAAGGCATACATTGACGAACATATTGTTCAATATCTTTATCGCAATTCGGCCACCAGCAATACATTCTAAAAATCGATTTCATAGCATTTATTCCTGGATGCCCTCTGTGTATAATCGTTAAAATTTATTTCCTCAAAATGGTGAATTACCAACCTCCCATTTCATTCAATAACATCATGATCTACTGACAATTCCTCTCTACGATTATAAAAACAAACTAACTCTGTATTTTTTTCGCATCAAAATCCACCCATCCATGCTCAATGTTTTTAACTACTTTTTTAAACAAGCTATCATTCCTTGTTTCCTTTTGGAGTTCAACTTGACTAATATTTATATCGTGCAAATTTATAGCTCTAATTTTTAACGCGTTTTTTTGATCATTATTTGATTTTATGCCATCTATTGGCAGTCTAGATAATGTATCCGCTACTTTATTATCTTTTCCAGGAACATATTCAATATCAAAATCATATGCGGACATTTTCCAAGCCCAGCGCGTTAATCGACTATTGGATATTTTTGGTAGTTCCCGTTTATCACCAAATAATTTTTCCAAAGGTTTGTGATCTGTTCGTAATAAAAATTTTCGACCAAAAATGAATGTATGAAATTTTTCCATACCAAACAAAAGTGCTCGTGCCTCTTTTTCTATTGGTGCATAATTTTTCTCTGACTCTAGAAGTGTTCGCGAGGCAAATGCGATTGGTCTGCTAATATCTTTTTTCACTAAATGACATAACACAGCTCCAAAACCAGTGTTGGAAGCGTCACATTTTAATATAATTGGCAAGTTTGGCGAATATGGAATTAGCGTTTTATTTGTTGACAAAAGCTGTTTTATTTTATCAAATACCTCTTGTTCCTTGTCCGACCAACCCCAGCAAGATTTAATGCTTGTTAATTTATGCAGAGGAGCGGCAATTCCATGTAGATGTGGCAAAAATCTCTCGTGATAATTCACAAGTCCTAAAAAAGATCGTAATTGGTGTATATTATTAGGAGTTGGTATCCTTCGAATAGCATCTATTTTTTCTTTCGCTGGATGTATTCCATATTTGTCTATTACGAAACCCAAAAAAGAAACTGATTCATTTAAAAAACGTATTTTGGCCCATTTTGCCTTCATACCCACCTGTTTTAGTTTCATAAGTACTTTTTTTACGTTATTCAAATGTTCTACATCATTTTTCCCCGTTATGATAATATCGTCAAGATATACTCCGGTCATTTGGCAGTCTTGTAATAAATTGTCCATATATCTTTGAAATATGGTCGGCGCACTAGAAAGACCGAAAGGCATACATTGATATTGGAAATAACCTATGTGGGTCGATATGGTTAAGTATTCTTTTGAACTTTCTTTTATTGGTAATTGTAAATATGCATCTTTCAAATCTATTACCGTAAATTTCAATCCATCTTTTAATTTGGTTAAAAGATCATCCACCGTTGGTATAATATGATAATCGTACAAAATATATGGGTTTAATGTCACCTTAAAATCCGCACAAATCCTGATTTCTCCATTTGTTTTTCGTACATTTACCGTTGGAGTGGCCCATGTCAATCGTTTTTGTGTTGGATCAATCGCCTTCAATATTCCTGATTTAACCAATCTATCGAGTTCCATTTCAATTGGTTTTCGTAATGGAAAAGGTACTCTACGAGCTGGCCATGATTTCGGCCTTGCTGCCTCACTCAAATGTATGCTAACTTCTATATCATTCACCCGTCAAGGCTTGTCATCAAAAACACTAATAAATTCTGTTGTCATGCCAGCAATTTGTTTATTGGTTGTCATAACCTCTTTATTTATGATACTACGTATAGTCACTTGTCGTGGAATAAACATATTAAATGCCAGTATCCATGGTAGTTTAAATAATGGAATGTCATTTGAACGGGTCATCACAATCGGTAGTGATCTGCTTATCTTTCCAAGACAAACCCTCACCATAGTTTCACCAAGCACATCTAGCGGTTGGTTACCATATACTGATAAAGGTTTGGTTGGTCCAAGTTTGGGTCGGCCAATTTCATCCCAATATTGTTTCCCAATCACCGATACCTGTGCCCCCGTATCATAGTCAAATTCTATAGGTACTCCATTTATCCAAACAAATATCTTTGCACTATTTCTACCAATTTGGGAAATATTATTAATTGAATCTGATGAATCATTGTCATCTATATGCATAGCATGTAACTTCTGTCCCTTACAATATTTAGCATAATGCCCTACCTTTTGGCAATTATAACATTTCACCCTTGATGCAAAACATTGAAAAGGGGGATGAGTTCTTCCACATTTTGAGCATTTATTAAACTTATACATATCATTATTGTTAAATTTATTGTTATCTCTAAACTTAAAATTATTATTATTGTTATTGTAATAACTAAAATTACCCTTTTCTTTGTTATTATTATATGAGTACTTTTGATTCGAAAAATTTTCTTGATTATTCTCTATCTGCTCCTTAGGTTTATTGACTTTTTTACCATCATATTTGTCACTTCATCTTCAGCCCTTTCCATTGCCAAAGCCATATTTAAAACCTGTTGAAAACTCACCCTTTCTCCTAAGTCATTTATTCCATCTGGAAATCTAGTGCGAATATCTTTCTCCAATGCACTCATTTTGATTCCAGCCACCATCTGATCCCTCAATCTCCCATCTAGGTCAGATTCAAATTTACACTCTTGAGCCAATTTTTTAAGTCGAGCTGCAAACTCCGCAACTGATTCACCAACCCCTCTTTCTATCCGAATAAATTTAATTCTCGAGCTAAATAATGTTGAAATAGGCTTAAAAACTTTCTTACCAACTTCAATAATCTCTTCATAATTAAGATCTTTCAATATTTTTGGATAAACAAAGGACCTCATCTCAGCTAAATTACTAATACCCATATACGCAAATAATATTTTTTTTTGGTTTCATTATTTATTAATATACCTCTTATCTCCAACATATCATCAATTTATTCAATGTAATCAGCAAAGTTGTTTTGATTGTCGAAGTTATCAAATTTGATCATAATGTTATCATTTTTTTCTTCTTTATTCATAATTACTTTATTTTTGTCTTCTTTGTTCATAATAAATCATCGACAACGTCGCCAATATACTAATTAAGTTTATTTGACTGGCAATCACCTGATGAATATATTAATATGATTGATTTGTATCTATGACATTTATAACATTGATAATATATATATGACATTTATAACATTGATAATATATAATATAAATCTCATTTATAACAAATTGTAATTCTTAAAAATCATGATTAATTTACTTTTTTAAAATATTTAAAGCCATAGATGACACATTTATTAAAATCATTCAACATACATTTAAACATTTTTATAATCCAACTACCAATATTTAGTGAAAATATGCTTCTAAAATTTAGTGTCAGTAAAAAAGAAAGTCTCCCAAAATATTGGAAGGGTGCTAACTGTTCCATAACAGATGGAAACAATTGAACCAGATGGGAATTGTTTTTACTGGTAATTTAAAAATCATAAAAAAAATTACCTGATTATATAGGTTAATATTTTATAAATCATAGTTGTATTTTTTTATACTAATATTCATAGGATATGGTTTTGTTTCTTTCTTTACCTTAAATTTTAATGATTATATCCTATATTAATTCAGAACATTATTTTTTTTAAAGCATGATTGATTTTTAGATAGTAACATTTAATTTTTTTTAAAAATTAATTAGATCTATAAGTATGGAGATTACAGGAAAACAAGACCCCTATGGTTTGATTAGATCACATATGGTCTTGCTGATGCTGTAAAAAATATATATTAGATTATGCTTAAGGTCAAAATACATGTGTAGATGATGTGAACAGTAAATAATAGAAAAGGTAAATAAGAATGCTGAATGGGTAATGATGCAAAGTGTTACCACATTTCTCAATACCCTGATTATGGTGTATGCTAACTATGAGGCTTCATTTTGCTGGCAAATGTATTCGCTATTTAAATATGATGGAAATAAAAAAATTTATATATTAATAATTCTGGATCCCATTGTTAATGTTATTGATTTTGAAGATTAATTACAAATGTTCATAATTTTTGTAAAAGTATTTTAGTTGATTGTATTGTCTAGTTTTTATGCATATTTCTTTTTATTTATTCTATTTTAAGCATATTATAAATAAATATATAGAATAAAGATATCTTTTTTAATCATACCATTTTTATATACATTTCATTACAACACCATATAATTACACCAATTATTATGTTTACTTTAAATTAATTTGTATTGCTTGTAGAATTTTTCCCAAATTCTAAAAATAAATTTGGAAATTTTTTAAAAATCTGAATTAATATTTTTTTTAAATCATCAACTCAAAAATGACTATAAAATTTAGCATATAACATGAATATCATTTTTTTTAATAAAATTCCACCAAATAAGTTTTAATAAAATGCTAAAATTCATAATGAATATTTTAATGGCAAAAATTTTGCCAAAATACATCATTTGATCAGTTTAAAGTAATTCTAGAAACCCTGAAGAAATATAAGAAAATCTCAAGAAGTCTTTTAGAAATTGATATAAATATTTTCCAAATGGTTCATAAGTTTTTAAAATTATATTAATTTAGGTAAATTAATTAAGAAGATTATGGGAGCTCATTAAGGGTAATTTATTTTTCTAAACTCTCTTCGTTAAAAAAAAATATCAAAAGATATAATTTATAAATCTCATCATAAATTCAATAAAAAAATTTATAAAAAATGAGCAATTGTTTGTAGATTTGAAGCTTGTTAGGGATTGTTGTGTGTCAATTTTATAGAATAAGTCATCACAAGGTAAGAACTTTAATGTTTCCAAGTAACCTTTAAAATAAGACATACTATATAATTTAAATGTATTTCTTTATATTTATTATTTTCTCAATCAATAAAAAAATTTATATAAAAAATGAACAATTGTTTGTAGATTTGAAGGTTGCTAGGGATTGTTGTGTGTCAATTTTATAGAATAAGTCATCGCAAGGTAAGAATTTTAATGTTTCCAAGTAACCTTTAAAATAAGACATACAATATAATTTAAAATGTATTTCTTTATATTTATTATTTTCTCAATCATTAAAAAAATTTATATAAGAAATGAGCAATTGTTTGTAGATTTGAAGCTTGCTAGAGATTGTTGTGTGTCAATTTTATAGAATAAGTCATCACAAGGTAAGAACTTTAATGTTTCCAATTAACCTTTAAAATAAGACATATACAATATAATTTAAAATGTATTACTTTATATTTATTATTTTCTCAATCAATAAAAAAATTTATATAAAAAATGAGCAATTGTTTGTAGATTTGAAGCTTGCTAGGGATTGTTGTGTGTATAGAATAAATCATCACAAGGTGAGAACTTTAATGTTTCCAAGTAACTTATAAAATAAGACACAATATAATTTAAAATGTATTTATTTATATTTATTATTTTCTCAATCATTCTATATTTCCTAATTCATTGCCATCTTATTTTTATTTTATATATCAAAAATAAACAACTGTAATTACTTGGAGTGACCAAAATTTTAAAAAATGATATATAACATTACTGAAAAGATGGCAATAAATTCTGAGGTAATTCAATTTCATTCATTCATTTATTACCACGCCAGAAATTGCCGTGCAATTTCATCACCCACCAGGAGTTGAAGCGTGCATCATGTATTTTCACTAGTATATAGATCCCATACATGATGTCTACCCATTTTATTATAGTGGACGGTACCACTATGTAGCCAGTTAGCAAAGTGAAGAAGGAAGAAGTACAATAATGCTGATGTATTAGTTACGCTACCGGCAGAATAATGTTAAGGAAAAAAAAATAATAACCCTTATATCTTGGCAAGTATTGAGAGTTTATGCTAAGTTTGCATGAAGAGTCTCTTCCTTGTTTGTTGTTCGGTGTGCCAAATATCGTATGTCCTGTAGATCTTGTATGTGCTGTGCCAATGATATTTGGGTTCGTCCGAGTTATTGCGTTATTATTATAACCAGTGTACCTTCTCATTGTCCATTATACAACTAATAGTCTCGTAATTGTTATCGTTATCGTCGCCGATATCGTGTTTCCAGAAAAGAAAGGTCGTGGGTTAATAAAGGAAGTTAAGTTATGTTGTTGTTGTTCAGGTTATTATCATTATCAAACATACTTTATTCTATTTATTGCAAGAAAGTAAAGGAAAAGAACGGTTTCAATATTAATTTAGGCCATATTTCAACATGTATTGTAAATGTTCTTTTAGGTGTTTCTTGATTTTGCTGAGTGCCATGAAATCTGCAAACGAGAGGTTAATCAGGTCCATATCTTTCAAACATTTCGCCAACCAATAGTATTTAGGAGTTTTCTTCCTACCGTCAGGGAACCATTTCAAGGACGAGAATATCATATTTTCATGCGAGTGTCTTAAGCTATGACCTAGTAATTCTAGTCTCCTCAAGGGTATGAGACGATTGATTGGTAGGATGTCGTATATATTCCAGAGCGTTGTATTTGATGTGTTGTATGGGTAATACGTTTTGGTGATTCTTCTAAGGCATTTGTTTATAAATGTCTGAATTGTGTTTATGTTACTTTTTGAGTCGCCAAGTCTCCAGGCCGTAGGTAAAAATGGGTACAATTAGGGACTTGAAGAGTCTTATTTTTAAATTAGTTGATATTTGGTTGGATGACCATAATTTCGACAGTTGATGATAGCGAAGTCTACCATTATTCGTTCTCGATTTCGTATCTAAAAAAGTGAGGCCTAATGATGTTATCCTGGTTCCTAGGTATTTAAAATCTGACACTAATTCTATCGTATTACCCTCAAAGTTAAAGGGGTTTAAGTTACTCGCATCGGTATTTGAGGTGATCAGCTTGGTTTTTGTGTAGTTAACTCTTAAACCATATCCATCACAGTTATTGACAAATAATGATAAAATATTTCTTAATTTGTATTCTGAGTTGGCTAGAATACATACGTCGTCGGCATAACATAGAAAGTTTAAAGAGTTATGCATATCATTGAGGTGCTGTTGATCACTGTAATATGTGTTGAGTGCATATTCCTGTTTAAAAGATTTATTTAGGATATCATTCATTATTACATTAAAAATAATCGGTAAAAGGATGCATCCTTGTTTGAGGCCCCTATTTGCTTTAAAAGGTTGTGATTTCATATTTAGATGTTGAGGAACTACGCTATGATTGTCATAAATTATCTTGCTATCAGATGTTTATCTATTGAAATGTTTTCCAGCAAGGGCCATTCTGAATTATGGTCAAAGGCTTGACTTAAATCAATCATTAGGACAAAGATGGGGGATTTATGCATTCTGGCCTTTAATGATCTTAAGTGCCATAGTCAACTCCGTAATATTTCTGCCCTTCCTGTATGATGTGATAGCGTTAGAAAGGAACCTGTTAATGATTGGTTTAATCCTGATCTATATGATGTATGTGAACATTTTTAGTGTGACTGGAATCAGTGCAATACCTCTGTAATCCTTAAGGCAGTTTGGGAACTTATTTTTAGGGAAGTTTAGTATAATTGATGTCATCCATTCGTCAGGAAACTTACCCGTATTCCAAATCTCCCTAAAGAGGGGAAGTAGTAAGCTGGCACTTAGGTCTACCTCTATCTTCCAGAGTTCTGCAAGGATCCCATCAGCTCCAGTAGCTTTATGCATTTTTAGACGTTTGATGGCACCGACTATATCGGACTTGTTCAGATTCTGACAGGGTGATTGGAAGGGGTAGTCACATCTAGGTCTAGGCCATCTCGTTCTGTAGAGGTTCATGTAGTGGTCTATCCATAAGTCTAATTGTTCCTTATGGTCAGTTATAATCTTGTTGTTATTTAATTGTAGTCTTGGTAAAGGATTGGTTTTAAAGGTGGTGAGTAATTTAGAAGATTGGAAGGCCTTATAAATATTATTATTATCAAAATTGAATTGGATAGAATTCGATAAGTTACCAATAAACAGTCTTTTGTCAGCCCTTATGCGGTGAGTAATGTACCTCCTATGATGTCTTGCGAATTGGTGGTGGGATATATTTGTTGTAAGATTCTTAATTATTTGTATTGTTGAAGGGGTGAGCCACTCTCTGCGCTTGGTGCGTGGTCTTAAGCATGATGTTATACTACCTAATAAATTAGCTTAATGTCCTTCCAGGTCAGATTTGGGTTTATCATGCCATTTACTGTATTTCTCCATGATGTTAATTTAGAGACGAACTCTTCTTTCACCTCTAAGTCATTTAGTTGTGCCAAGTCTTTTCTAGCTATGTATTTTACAGTGGTGAGACTGTTCTGTCTAGTGTGGTTTGGGAAGATACTGTTGTTAATTTTGAGTTCACAACCCAGTGGATAATGGTCCGTAAAAAGTGTAAGGTTTAGTTTTGATTACTCTGATGTCTCTCACCCACTTGAAGATGTTAGTGGAAATTACATAGAAATCTATCTGTGAGGTAGTGCCAAAGGAAGGACTCTTGTAAGTCATGATGTGATGAGTTGGATGATTGAAGAAAGTATTTCCAATTTTCATGTTGAAAAACTCACAGATTTCTATTAATCTTTTACCGTTGGGGTTCGTACTTTGTATTAATATGGCGTTTCCAAGGCAGGAAGAGTTCTTAGATTTACATACCGAAGCATTGAAATCGCCTGCTAGAATGATGCCATCCCGATGGCATAGTTCCTTTAAGACATTCTCCAATTCCATATAGAAAACACTACCATTGTGAGGCGGTATATCAGAGTTGTACATTTGCTCAAATAAAAGATCTTCGAAGATCTAGATCTTTGAAGATCGTAAAATTTGAAGATCTTTTATTTTTGTGCGATCAACGATCTTCAAAGATCTTCATGATATTTATTTTTTTACCCCTTTATTAAAAGCCCAGATGTTTTTCAATTTTATTAATATAATATTTCTTTTATGTTTTATACCTCTCCTCCTGCCTTGATGAAAATTGAAAAACATCTGGGCTTTTAATAAAGGGGTAAAAAAATAAATATCATGAAGATTTTTGAAGATCGTTGATCGCAGCGATCGTTACACAAAATTTTTAAAAAATAAAAGATCTTCAAATTTTACGATCTTCAAAGATCTTGCTCAAATTTTTGAGCTAGATCTCGCTCAAAAATCTTCAAAGAAGATCTTTTGTACAACTCTGGCGTATATATTAAACAAATGAACTTTTTTGTATCCTAAGTTTAGGGTAAGGCAGCATATTCGGCTGGAGATTGGGTTGAAGCATACGAATCTTATTAATTTATTATGTATCATAATCGCCACCCCAGCCCATACGTGTTCAGCATTTGAGCTGCAATATAAGGTGTAATCTAAGAGGTTCCTTACCTCAGTTACTTTAAGGTGGTTGTCCTGTAAAAGGAGGATATCGCAATGTTGGTTTTTCATGACTTGCCTAAGTATAGTTAGTTTATCATTCAGGGATCTTATATTTAAAGAGATCATTTTAATAATGTGGTCCTTCATTGAAAAATTTTATTAAAATTTAATTATGATTACCGTGCCGATTCTATACGTTTACGATATTATTTATACATCCATTTTCTTGACCATTTCGTAACTTTTTATTGATTCGGAAAAAATATAGCTTTTATTTCTTGCTAATACGCCATTTGGCGTAAGTCTATCATCTTCCTCGATAACCAGTGATTTATGAGTTACTATATAGGACTCGACCTCGTGATTCCGTTAATTATTTTTTAAAAGTCTACTAATATATACTTTCATTATTAAATATAACTAGTAGATAGCCCGTCAAAAATGACGGAGAATGAGAATTTTATTCGTTTTTTTAAGAAAGATGTTACCTTTTATTTTAAAATCATATCCAATTTATATAATTGTAAACCCCCCCCCTCCCCATTTAGGTCAAGTCCAAGCAATGTCATTGAGTCCAACTCATTAGGAATAAGAGTGGAAACTATTATTTGAGTCAAAATCTATTTAAATGAGCTTGTACCCAATACCAAAATTCTTTGAAAATATATTACTGGTTACATAAGACTAACATTTAACATTTAAAAATTTCAAGCCAGGTCCAAGCTCATAATATTTGTAAAAAATTTCCACGCGTTCAAGACCTTATAATTTATAAAAAAAATTCTCAAGCCTAGCTCAACCCATAATAATTTTGAAAATTTTTTCCTAGCCCGGCCCATAATAATTTGTATAAGATATTCCCAAGTCAGGTGCAAGCAAATATTAATCTTGAGGAATATTTTTCAAGAAACCCGGAGATAGTTAAATTTCTAAATAATTTATCAACACATGAAGGGGAAATCTCGGATTTACCAATTAGTGGGTTAACTCCTTTTATCTTGATAAGGGCTATCTATATCTTTTGTTAAGTACAATAAAATGCTATTTATTTAAATTACAAAAATGCCATTCAATACTAATGAAACTTATATGCAATTTATTTATATATTTTTTAAGATATTTGTTTTTCTTGCCATATAAATTTAGGTAATTTTTTTAAAAAATGATGAGGAATAATTATTACTCTGTGTGTCTGGTAAAATTAAGAGCAAATCCTTTCAGTCGTCTGCAGAAGAAAAAATTAATGTATAATATCATCCCATTTAGGGTTGTAGGTGAAAGTAATAAATAATGACGGATTACCAAAGCAGTGTACAACACCCATTGCGTCCTGATAAAGCTGAGGCCCTGGGCTACTGGTAAAAGAAGAACGCAAAATGATATTTCTGCCAAAGTGTCAGTTTTGGTATCCCCCTCTAAAATAGAATCATGAACGACATTGTCAACTCAACCATAAAACGGTCGTAAGTATTGTTATAAAGGCCATGACAAAACTACCGCATATTTTCCCATTAATAATGTTAATGATATTGGCCGCACTACACATTAACGTTTGAACATCTCTCTAAATATTCATGAAAGTTCCTCAGGGAATCGGATAAAGTATTATTTATAATAACTCCTAATGAGGTAAATGATAGTGGAATTAAATGCTTTTATTTGTTAAAAATTAGGCAGAGGTGGCATAGGGATTGTGGTAGGGGTGATAGAAATATCATTTGGAGGCAACTGGGTGTATAAAATAAACATATAGATATAAAACATTAGATAAAAAACAAAATAAACCTCCAGAGGAGTTCACAGTGCCTTATTATCTTGGCCACCAGTAACTTTAGAACGGGTAAGGCGGTTGTTGAATCGCCATTTTTTTCTTTGCTTATCTTTAATAAAAGATTCATCATGTTTGGTAGCAATGTGAGAGATTAGGGTTAGCCTAGACAAATAAAGAAATCAGGCAAAAATATAAATATACTATTGTTGAAATTAAACAAACATTAAAATAATGTAAAACCGGTAGAAGGGTCAATATTAGATGCATATTTCGAATAAGTTGGAGGGCTATCATCAAATAAAATTTTTGGGGACTAATCAAGTCTATTATGATATTCTAAAAGTTATAAAATAATATGATAAATGTAATGATCCAAGCATCCAAGATCTTAATATTTAAAAAGATTTTCTCAAGCCCACCTTCCCTAATAATTTTGAAATCAAGCCCAGAGATATTAAATTTATAACATAAGACTAACATTTAACATTAAAAAATCCTAATATAGGTTCTACCCTACAATATCTGGGAAAAATATCCAAG
This sequence comes from Gordionus sp. m RMFG-2023, assembly GCF_954871325.1. NCBI lineage: Eukaryota > Metazoa > Nematomorpha > Gordioida > Chordodea > Parachordodidae > Gordionus > Gordionus sp. m RMFG-2023. The sequence continues at coordinate 19,992,480 of NC_088776.1, forward strand.
CATCCAAGACGAACATTTAATAATAAAAATCCCAATATAGGTTAAATTGGATAAAATATCGCATCCAAGATCTTAATATTTAAAAAGATTTTATCAGCCCACCTTCCCTAATAATTTTGAAATCAAGCCCAGAGATATTAAATTTATAATTAATGAAGAGGAAATATCTGATTTACCAATTAATCAACAGGTAAAATATATTACTTTATAAAAAGAATTACATATGACTAACATTTAACATGGAAAAAATATCCAAGCATCCAAGACTAACATTTAACATTAAAATCCCAATATAGGTTCAAGAAAAAAGCATCCAAGATCTTAATATTTAAAAAGAATTTCTCTAACCCACCTTCCCTAATAATTTTGAAACCAAGCCCAGAGATATTAAATAAGACTAACATTAAACATTAACATTAAAAATCCCAATATAGGTTCAAGCCTACAATATCTGTAAAAAATATCCAAGCATCCAAGACTAACCTTTAACATTAAAAAATCCCAATATAGGTTCAAGCCTACAATATCTGGATAAAATATCCAAGCATCCAAGATATTAATAATTAAAAAGAATATCTCAAGCCCACCTTCCCTAATAATTTTGAAATCAAGCCCAGAGATATTAAATTTATAACATAAGACTAACATTTAACATTAAAAAATCCTAATATAGGTTCTACCCTACAATATCTGGAAAAAAATATCCAAGCATCCAAGACGAACATTTAATAATAAAAATCTAATATAGGTTAAACTGGATAAAATATCCAAGCATCCAAGATCTTAATATTTAAAAAGATTTTCTCAAGCCCACCTTCCCTAATAATTTTAAAATCAAGCCCAGAGATATTAAATTTATAATTAATGAAGAGGAAATATCTGATTTACCAATTAGTCAACAGGTAAAATATATTACTTTATAAAAAGAATAACATAAGACTAACATTTAACATGGAAAAAATATCCAAGCATCCAAGACTAACATTTAACATTAAAAAATCCAAATATAGGTTCAAGAAAAAAGCATCCAAGATCTTAATATTTAAAAAGAATTTCTCTAACCCACCTTCCCTAATAATTTTGAAACCAAGCCCAAAATTTATAATTATTGAAGAGGAAATCTCTAATTTACCAATTATTCTACAGGTAAAATATATTACTTTATAAAAATAATAACATAAGACTAACATTTAACATTAAAAAATCCCAATATAATTTTGAGAAAAATTATACTTGATAAATAAGAGAATGTTCTATTTTGTAGGTCCTCGCTATCCCTAGTGCGTTTCTTTTTTTGATTGATCTGCCATCTTTTTCTTTTATTAATGACGGAATCACCGCCTGTACTACAATCATTAACTGAGGTTAGGACATGGCTTGTTATCTAAAATAGAAACAAAAGAATAAATAAAAAAAATAAATACATTGAACTTGATGAGGAGTCAATATACCACCTGTACAATCATTAAATATGGGTAAGACAGGGCTTGTTATCCAAATAAAAAACAAAGAATAATATAAAGAATATAAATGCAATGAACCTGAAGAGGAGCCAATATTAGGTTCAACTCCCTAGAAATAGTTGGGACATTATCAGAAGCTAAAATTAATGTATTCTATAATATAAAAGAGTATAAAAAAAATATATATAAGGCTAACTTTATTTTGAGTTGTATTTTATTGGGCTTCATGTCTAAAAATATTTTCTATAAAAAAAATAAAAAAAAAATAAACTAAAAAAAATAAAAATAAGTACGTACCGATGACATGACGTCGCGATGACATGACGTAGCGATGACATGACGTAGCGATGATATGACGTAGCGATGACATGACGTAGCGATGACATGACATAGCGATGACATGACGTAGCGATGACGTAGTGAGGACATCGGAAAATTATAATATAGATAATAATCAAATAAAGTGCAGCATAAAATACACTAGTTTGAAGGTAAAATAAAATATCTTTATTATAATTTTCCGATGTCCTCACTACGTCATCGTGACGTCATGTCATCGCTACGTCATGTCATCGGTACGTACTTATTTTATTTTTTTATTGATGTTATTTTATTCTTTTTATAGAAAATATTTTTAGACATAATGCAAAATAAAGTTATTCATCTATATATACTAAAAAGGTTATACTTTTCATTTTAGTTCTAGAGAGGTTAATCTAATATTGACTCCTCTTCAGGTTTAATACATTAATATATTTTTTATTTATTCTTTTGTATTTATTTTAGATAACAAACCATGTCCCAACCTCACTTAATGATTTTACAGGTGGTATATTGACTCCTCATCAGGTTCAATGCATTTATTTTTTTTATTTATTTTGTTTTTATTTTAGGTAACAAGCCATGTCCTAACCTCAGTTAATGATTGTACAGGTGGTGATTTATCCATCATTAATAAAAAGAAAAAGATGGCAGATCAATCAAAAAAAGAAACGCACTAGGGATAGCGAGGACCTACAAAATAGAACATTCTCTTATTTATCAAGTATAATTTTTTTCAAAATTATATTGGGATTTTTTAATGTTAAATGTTAGTCTTATGTTATTATTTTTATAAAGTAATATATTTTACCTGTAGAATAATTGGTAAATTAGAGATTTCCTCTTCATTAATTATAAATTTTGGGCTTGGTTTCAAAATTAGGGAAGGTGGGGTAGAGTAATTCTTTTAAATATTAAGATCTTGGATGCTTTTTTCTTGAACCTATATTGGGAATTTCAAAATTATTAGGGAAGGTGGGCTTGAGAAAATCTTTTTAAATATTAATATCTTGGATGCTTGGATATTTTATCCAGATATTGTAGGCTTGAACCTATATTAAGATTTTTTAATGTTAAAGGTTAGTTTGAATGCTTGGATATTTTTTCCAGATATTGTGGGCTTGAACCTACGGCCCTGTTGTAGTACAGTCAAAACCGTTTAATTGCATATCGCTTAAGTGCAAAAACTTTTAAATGCGAAAAAACCCCGCGATTTTGATAATAACTACTATGGTATAATGTTAAATTACATTTATAATTGCGAATCGGTTAATTGCGAAATATCGGATAATTGAAAAATTTTTCAGGTCCCATTTATATAACAATAACGTTAATTTAATCGGATAAGTGAAAAAATAAAAAAAATTTATCGAAAAAAATTATTCATCATTTTTTTTATTTAACCTTTTTCCATTCATTCATTCATTCATTACCACGCCAGAAATTAATATAAAAATGGTAAAAAAATCATTCCAAACATTAACCCTGAAGCATAAAAAAGAAATAATTGATAAATTAAACACTACATCAAAAACACAATTAGAATCAAATTACAATTGCCACGTCTCGACAATAATAGCGAATAAAGAAAATCTATGCTCACAATTTCTAAGGAATAAACCTCCTACAACTAAAAGAGTTAGAATGAGTTGTTACCCAAAGACAGAAGCAGCTTTATTGGTTTGGTTTACACAAATGCGAAGTAAAAATTGCAGTCTAAATGGGCTAGTGATGTTAGAAAAAGCTATGTTTTTTAGCCAAACATTCAATGAAGATAATTATAAGTTTTTATATTATATATATATAAATTATAGGCATTACTACTAGCAGCTGGTTGCAGAGATTTAGGAAAAGACAGAATATAAATTTTCATAATGTTTGCAATGAAAAGGGGAGTGCAGATATTATTAATGCAAATGAATGGAGCAGAAATACACTCCCATCTCTGATAAAGATTATCAAAGGAGTAATATTTACAATTGTGATGAGGACTATACTACCGAGCATTACCAAAGGGCACAATGGAATTTAGTGGAACTCAACCACTGGGCTTCAAACCAGACAAGGAAAAGGTCACAGTTCTATTTATCATAAATGGGGATGGATCTGATAAAAAGTTATATGTTGTAGGGAAATTTAAAAACCCTAGGTGCTATAAAAATAAAAAATTACCAGTTAAATACTACTCCAATAAAAGCAGCTGGATGACAACCTCAACTTTTGAAGATATTCTTAAAGAATGGGATTCCTCATTAAAGAAGAAAATTTTATTGTTTTGTGACAATGCATCTTGTCACAAAACAAAATTAACATTTAACAATATAAAATTAATTTTTTTACCAGCAAATACAACATCATTAATTCAACCATTGGACATGGGTGCAATTAGATCCTTTAAATGTCATTATAGAAAGGGTATCATGAGAAAAATGATAACATTGATGGAAGGAAATGACACCATTTCTTTTTATAAAAGATTTACACTATATGATAGCCTCTATCTTATAAAATTTGCATGGGGTGAGGTGACAAGTACCACAATCATAAAGTGTTTTATTGAAGCTAAATTTTTTGATAAGTCTATGGCATTTGATTGGGAATCGGAGGATGAAATAGCATTAACTGACAACGAAGAAGATGAATTTGATCCCATATTTGAAGAATATGTGTTACACGATGATGATGCTAGCTGCCATGGAATTTTAGATGATCAGGATATTTGTAATCAGATAAGATTAGAGTTGGAAGGTTTAATTACTTAAAATTTTAATTAATCTTATTTTTTATAGAAGGTTATGAAAGCTCCGAGAATGACGAAGGGAACCTAGAGATATCTGATCATTTAATTACAAAAAATCAGGCTCTTAATGGTTATTATACTTTTCTTGAATATGCTCATGAACATCTAAGGGATCAAGATTCACTAAGAAAGCTAGAGAATATAGTGGAAAAAGAATTATTTACACCAGAGTCTAGCCAAACTCTTATCACAAAATATTTTTATTAAATCTTATATTACTTTATAATAATTGTGATACATGTATAATAAAATTAGTTCAAATAAAATCTTATGTTATAAAGCATTAATAAACTTTCATTCCAGCATGGTCTGTTAATACATTTACATTTATAATATTAGAATTTATAAGATTTGAATAAGCATAGGATTTTAAATCAAATATCATGTGAATGAAAACAAAACACTTAATAAACTTAAATTCTTTTATATTAATCTTATTGTTTCCAGTTTTTAGGCAAAATATTTTAAAATTTGGCTTTAATAATAAATTAGAATTTAAAAAGTGATAATATATTTGTGTAAAATTATATTTCAGTAAATTTAATGAAGGTAAAATGACAAAAGTAGTTAAAATTAATGGAAATAAATATTAGGGTATTGTAAAGGAAAAAATGTTATTATCTTTCATAAAAGCTTTTTTTTGCTTTAATTCTTACATATCTTAAATAAAAAATGAGATAAAATCAAGTAAACAAATTTAATTATAATTTTATTCAATAAAAAATAATTTATCAACAACTATAATGCTAATACATAAATAATTACAATCTTTTTATAATTAAGTCTTGTTTTCTTTGTTCCTTTCTGTCTATAATCATGTCTAGATCTAGAGAAAGTATATATATCAAAATATATCACATTACTTTCAAGTGCTTCAGATATTTTAATATTATTTGATTGATCTAAATTAATTGAATACTTTTTATAAAATAATAACTTGATGAATTGACGATAAAAATATAGGATTATTGGTGGGAAGAAAAAAAAGCTATGATCATATGTTTCAACAAATAAGATAAATTTTTAAAATTTAGTTTTTTTATTCGTTACATAACTTATTCAAATTAAAATATATAGTTGGTTACATTAATTAAAAATTGTATTTATTGCAAAGTTTGATGGCTTATTTGATTAAAATATATATAGATGATAAATATCTTTATAAAAAACACAAACTGATTTTTAATAAATAAATTGTTGAATTTTAATCGTATAATTCGAAATATCGGATAATTGCGAAATTTTTAAATATTTCGGTCCCAAGCTTTCGCAATTAAACGGTTTTGACTGTACCATGAAAGATCCATTTCTTAATAATTTAACCACTTTATCAATGGAAAATAATTTATTTAACAATTAAATATTGATAAAATTATAAACTCTTTCGCTTTCTCTTCCCCTAATTTGTCTAAATTATTTAAAAATAATATTTTTAAAATATAAATTTTTTTACATTTTATTTATATTATATATTTAAGATTTATGCAATAAAAATTACTTTTGAAATTTCGTGCCATAAAATAATTAACCATTTTTTTGAAGGGGGGTGAGGTACTTTTTAAGGGGGTATTCTGCTTTCCATCGCTCAGAAGGTGTAGGGGTCGACATTTGCACCCCGGATTCAAAGTTTTTTTAAAAAAGTTTTATATTTGACTTAAAAAAATAAGGCCCGGTCTGGGTATATTTACAAAAAGATATTTAGTCTAAGCCCGGCTCGCGTATATTCAAACAAATTAAAATACGGCCCTGCGGGAAAAGGGGCCGGGCCTGAAGGTTATTATTATCGTTTGATTTATTACACCTTTTAGAGTTCAGTCCAAATATCGTGTGCCATATGTCAGAAGATACTTGTAATATTTTTTTTATATATATATATTTTATTTACCCTAATTTTAATTTTTTTTATTAACAAATATGATATATCTATATTTTTTTAAAGGGGAAAATCATATTACAGATATTCCAGGATTTTATTATGATCCAAAAACTAAGAAACATTATAAAATTCAAGCAGGTCATAATAACTTTAACCCAATTCCAAAATGTTTAGTTAATCAAATGAAACAATCAAAACAACATTCTGAAAATCTTAATGCCTTGATATTCAACAAATTTACAGCCAACATATTGAGTAAATTGGAAATTTATCTTGTGTATTTAAATATAGCAATATTTTTACTAGTAATATGCATAATCAGGCAACATGTGTATTTTTTTAGAAGTAAATATGGAGTAGGTATTAAAGGTCTACAAAGGCAGCTTTTACCTGCCACATATAGTTTAAAATTTTTATTAACCTGCTTTCCTGTGATTATCTTGAAATTTACCTACCTGTCCATTTATCTAAAAATTTTGTTTAACTCACCTACCTGCCCAAGGTTTAGAAATTATTTTATTTGTTAGCTGGGCTCATTATTTATTGTATGTAATTTTTACTCTTATAAAACATGCAATATTATGAAATAAAATTTTTTTTAAATAGAAGTCTGTTGTGCGATTTTGCCACAAAAATATTTCAAATTCACCCACCCAATGTTTTAAAAATATTTTTTAACCTGTTAGCTCACCTGTCTCCAATATTTAAAATCTTTTTTATCGCTTGAATGGGGGGCAGGGGCTCTAGAAACTTGCCCATTGCAGATTTCTAGTGGGTATTATACTCATACTGAAATACACAACTCATACTTTTTTTTAAAATATGCTAAGTAAATGATTTAAAAATAATTAATGAAGTGCATTTTTAAATTTGTAGATTTGAATTGCCTGAATACATATATGACAGTATACCTAAAATACACCTATTTTATGAATTTAAAGCAATTTGGTCATAAGCATTTTAGCTATTTTTAATTTACCACATGGAATGACTGGTATTGCTGATTATACACATTGCTGGTGCCATATATGAATGCTCAGACATGAGCAAAATATTTTAACCAAGTACTTTTCTACAGATTTTTAAAAAAATTAAATTATTTTGATTGCATGTTATGTAAATATTCAAAAAATGCAAAAAGTATTTGAATATAAATACAAAATGTTTTTGTATATAAATACTCATTACTTATAAAAAAGATTTAAAAATAGTATATAATATAAATACCTAGATGTATACTTTTTGCAAGTCCATTTTTATAGTACCACTATCAATTTTTACTTACAAACATAACTATATTGTAGCAGCACATCACATACTGCAAATATAATTAATTGTATAGTTATATAGATTATTATAAAACATGACACTATTATTAAGGCATATAATATTTAATAAAATAAAGCAAACTTGATATTTTTTCAAATATATCTCATAATGAAAAAATTAATGATTTTAAATATAATAAAGTTTTCAAAATATTAAATTTAATCTATGCCTATTTCAACCATTAATTAAATTTGCAAAACTGAATAATCCTTCTAAAATAGCATTATATGCAAAATAGGAATCCCGGAAAAAAAACCCTAGGAAAAAATACACCCAAGAAAAAAAAACCCCAAATTTTTTTTCGGTATATTTTTATTTGGATTTAATAAGGTATAGACAAATTAATATTTTAGAAAAAAAATATTGTAGATCTCATATACCCTCCATAAAAAAAATGCTTATGTTCAAATTGGTACTGGGACAAAAAACATCAGTAAAATAACCCATGTATTACTTATTTTCGTAAAAATTATTTGCTATAATAAATACAATATCCATTCTTAATTACTATATTAAGTAGACTAAATTTGATAAAATTTGCAATAAGATCTGTTTATTTTATTAAAAAATCATTATTATGTATATACAAATTTAAAATTTTTCAATAATAATTATATCGGTTGACATCGTATATTGAAGGAAATCGCCCTCATAAAATCTGGACGCACCCCATCACGGTATTCCTCGCAAAGTTTCTTTAACCGAATCTGTGTATTGAAACTCTGCGATTTTGTTTTCGGTGTCCAACTGCATACACGCCATCGTTCAAGTTTGGTTTCATCGGCAGCCACCTCGCATTTCATTTTTTTAATCAATACCCAGATTGATGGGTGCTTGTTCCCAGGTTAGAAAAACGATGATTCCCACCTTCGCATTGATTATTTGTGCGTTCTTCGTCGGATAGAGTGCTCTCATTCACGTTCCAAGTTTCTGGAGTTTTCCATGGGGTTTTTTCCGGGGTTTTTTTTTCCTATTACCGCAAAATAGTATTATATTTAAAATTGGACAATTCTGCTGGCCCCATCACTTTCTCTGCAAGGAGAGTACCATTTACTCTTGACCAACCAATTAAACTTGAATTAAATTGACTAGTGTCTGTTGGGATTTTTGAGCCTACCAACTTGACTACGATTATATTTTAATAGACTCATAGTGAATGTACACAAATCCAATGGGGAAATTAAGATTTGTGCTGATTTTAAGGTCACTCTTAATCCATTTATTTTGTACAAGCATAATCATTCCAACTCTGGATGATCTTCTCGAGAAAATTCAGGGTAGAATTAAATATACCATTATTGATCTAAAAAATTCATATTTGTAAATGGAAGTTGGTAAAAAATCATAATATAATTTTAATATTACAACACACAAATGATACTTTGTTATCAAAGGATGTCGTTTGGGTTATATTGCACACCAACCATTTTAGGAGATATACTGTCTAATGACTGGGGTTTATATTGATCATGTCATGAGTATCTCATCAATCTTTGAGCAATTTTAGATAGCTTACAGAGGGCAGATTTCAAAACAAAACTGGCGAAATGAAATTATTACAAGAACTGTTTCGTTTCTAGGAGTAAATATTGACAAAACTCAGTTTTCAATAAGTTAATTAAGAACCTTCTTGGTAAGACAGCTCCTTTGCACAGTCGGTTAATTTGTACCCTGGGTACGGTAAAAAATGGCACACTTCACATAACTTATAACTTTTAAAGTATTTTAGGTAGAAGCTAGACCTTTTTTTATTTTGTAGATGAGAGATTGGACTACATATAAGTTTATAATTTGTTTTTGTTTTGGTAAAAATTGTAAAATACCGATTGTTTTATCCCGGTCTTCCCTATCCAAGAATCGAATATACTTAATAATTTTATTTGTTTTTATGGAAATATATATTGAATATTTTTTTATTATCATTCGAAGTTCATCTGTTAAAAAGACAAATCCAAATGATACCATTTAATGACATGAATTTGATCAAAACTCGATTTCAAAATATAGTAGAATATCCAAAATCCTTCGTCCGACTAAAATCTGCAGAAATCTTTCAGAAACGTACTAATATATCTGATCTTTATCTCTCACCCCTTAAAGATTACATTATCTGTAAGTTTTAAATTTTTTAAATTTTTGTCAAATTATTCACCCAAATGGTGGTATAGTTATTTGAAATTCCAAATTTATATGCTCTATTTTATTAATTATAAAGAATTCGTTATTATTATTATTATTATTAATTATCAATCACAAATTTATGACTTTTAAATTTAGCAATCAAATTTATTTTATTATGATTATAAGCTACGAGTAGAGCATTTGGTATGAATATTTCTGAAAAATATCAAAAATTGGACAATACTCTGTCCTCATTGATCGACGAAGAAGGATTCGTAGATTCGTACAATAACATATTCCCATACGGAATGTAAATTCCCATTTAAATTTAAATTTATTAAATGGATGCAAATTATAAGATTTCGTTATTAATTTTCCTTTTTATTTTTACAATTAAATTTGAATCGGAAAATTATTTTAATTTTAAATAACAATTCAACCCTTAATAATTGTAAGTAATGATATATAGCGTTGAACGCTATGAATATTTTTTATCTATATTACTAAAATATTAGATAGCATCCTAATTTTATCCTTATAGGAAAAAAATTTTTTGTTTTCAAGTAGCATCTCGCCTTTGGACTATTCGATATGTGCGACTATCACTAATCCGATAATTCTGAGTTCGAATCCAAAAAGGAATAGATTTTTGTATGTGGCCAACTAGGTGGTTGGGGGATGATATATAGACGATCGGTATCGCAGGGTTCCGCTTGTCATCAATAATATTAAATAATTAATTAGTCATATTGCATTTTAGTAAAATTTGGTCGTTATTTAAAAAATTACTATACGACGACCAACGCTATATATCATTACCCGATTATTATATCGTTTATTTCTTACCCATTTTGAGTAAAATTGAGTTGTGATCATAATATAATTCTTAGAGATGCCCTCACATTAAAGGAAAAATCTTTAAAAAATTTATTTTAGGCTGTGTCCAAAACCATATTAAAAAATCCAAAAGTTTCAAAACTTTCGCAAATTTTAAAGTTATAATGAAATCGTATGTTAAATTTATGAATTTTTCTAGAATTTATATTTAAAATAGCTTATTTATTTTATTTCGTTAAAGTTTCAAAATTTGAGAATTTAATTTTTTGATGTGTTTGGAGCCTTTATTGGATATTTTAGAAAAATATTTATTATACATAAAGTTTATTTAATTTTAACTAGATGGTCATTTTATTTTGTAGCGAATTATATCGAATTTCTTTTTAAAACTATTTTTTTAAAGAGATGGGCCTCAAACTCTTAGAGTGGTTAACTCATTTAGTAACCTGCGATTTTACGATTACGCTTACGCTACCCCTCCTATATGTCACAGGCCTTATCGTTTTTATGTTTCCTCTTACGGTTTTGATAATAATCGCCCCTTCGAGGAATATCCGGGGAATATGCAGGCGGAGAATAATCTAGATAATTTTAGCGATCCCTCTATTTTGAGTGAAAGAAGCGATCCAATCGACAATTTTCACCCAGCTATACTTTGTTCCGATTGGCATCTAAACGCTCCTTATGTGATAACCAAACGGATGAGTACTATAATACATAAATTTCATAGTTTTTCTAGGATATTTTTTTATTATACCCATATTATCTTGTTATCTTATCTCGATTCTTATACACATTTTCTCCACTTTTCCATAATTTGTTATAATTTATTTATCCCCGCCCCCCCCCCCCCATCCCCACAATAAGTCATCTTCTGCTTACTATTTATGTGATCTTACTGCAGTCAGAAAATCGAAAGCTCTTCTTTCTATTTCTACCTCTTTTCACTCTACCCCCCCAACATTATTGGATATTTTAAATGTTTGCGTGGCCCCCCCCCTCCTCTTCACTTGACTCTCGCATAAACCAGTATTCATTTAATCACAAGTTTCACCTTTTCTTTACTCAAGTTCATAAAAATCCTACCTCCTTTTATCTTTCCTATTTTTCTATTTTATAAGAGTCCATAGACACCTTTTGCATAAACCCGGTTAAGCCCATTTTAGCATGCGTTTGTAGAGACCAAATTCATTTCCTAGACCTCTTAACTTTATCCGCGAGGGACCAATGCTCACTTTTATCTAAGCATCAAAGAATTAGTATGGAATCCAACGAGGAATTACTAAGCGACGTTTTGTCTTCAACATTCTCGGAGGATGGATGCCTTTTGTTGCTGTAAAAGCGTTTTTAGAAATTTCCCAAAAATAAATACGGAACATTTTATTATATTGCGTTTTTTAAATAATTTTTTCTTTAAACATGCTTGGTAGAAAGAAAGAAAGAGAGATGAGAAATAAAAAAAATTTATAAAGAAAAAAAGATTAAATATATATGGATTTTTTTAAAAGTAGATATAGATTCCCAAATCACTAAGGTTTTGGGTGGATTTTTGAAAGTATATAAGAATTAAGGGAGGAACAAAAAATGGAATGCTTTATATACCGATTAAAATAACATAAATATTTTTTTTTCTCATTCATCTGTTATTCTTAATAAAATTCGATCAACATCAAAGTTAGACTATGTAATACAATTCATTTTTTTAGAAATATAATTAATTCCACTTTTTAAAAAAGGAATTAGTAATTATAATCATTAAGGATGAGGTATAAACAGGCGGGTACGCAGGAATTTGGAGTGGAGGGGGGGGGATAATTAAAAAATTTTTAAATAAAATTATTGTTATTTAAAAATATTAAACATAAATTTATTATGATTAATAACTATTTCTAATACACAATTTTAAATTAATGTGAATTATAAAATAAACGGATATAACCGGCGGTTGAAAAACTATTATAAATGTGAATTATAAAATATTAAGTGGATATAACCGCATATAAATCACCATAAAATAAATGACCATAAAATAAATGACCCAAAAATAGAAATTTAAATTTTTTGAGCCTTTAAAATTTATATAAAGTATAAAAAATTTAAATGTTGATGTAATAACTTAAAAAGTATTCATGAAAAAATATATAACACATTAAAAAATAAATCGCACAAAAAATATTATTAAGATGCATATTATAAATTTATAATGTGAAATTCAATTCGTTGGGATTGGGTTAATTTTTCAATTATCTCATTTGTACTTGGCGTCAAATGCCTATGAATATTCAAAAGGGCCAAACCATTCAATATACTGTCAGAAGTTGTACTTCTTAGATATGTTTTTATTCTTCTTAAGAAGAGAAATGTGAAGAGTTCCTAATATATATAATAATTTTAATACATTGAGAAAATTATTATAAAGATGTTTGAAATGATGCAAAGCATCCATAGCATTTTTTGGGACTATATCAACCATAGTTAATCTTTTATACCATAGTTGACAATTAGCTAATAAGGAATTATAAAATACTTTAACATCTTCATGAAAAAAATTTGCTAAATATATTTTTTTTCTATTACCATATGAAAAAGGTTGGGAAGGCTTTTATGGAAATAATATCTGCAGATTGCTAAGTGCTGCCTGATGAATTAAAAACCGTTCATTTATTTGGGTTATAAATGTATCTAAGAGAGGGATAAAGACATTTATATAATACTCTTCTATTGACCCTATATTAATGTTAGGACGATGAACTTGCCTTGCTGCATCGGGGGAGACAAATGTTAAATATAATTCTGCTCTTGACTCAAAAATAACATATAAAATATGAAATTCTTCAACATCGTTAGCCCTATCCCTGAGTTCTAAAAAATGCCCTCCGCCATTCTCATCATCTCAATCAAGTCAATGTGATGTTTTTGAAAATACATAAAATAGTTTTATAATATACATTCTAATGAGAAAAAAAGTATAAGTATTGAATCCAATGATTTGCTTGCTTCTGAGGAAATATCTTCTTCTGGCAATTATGATATTTCAATAAGAGCATTAATAATCGACTCTTCTAACTCCATTTATAGCTTGATGGCGAAAACTCCATCTCGTTAGACAAGCTTTTTGCAATTTCATTCTCCTTGTTGGACAAGGAGTTTCAGAAATAATTCTTACAGAATGCCCTAATATTTAAAAGTTTACAAGACCACGAAAATTACCTTTATTATCATTTTATTATTGAAACTCAAGCTTCCTGAAACCAAATGGTCACGTAATTTTAGGCCCTGCAATCCACAATATAGAATGGCCTCAATAGTTAGTTTGATCTTACATATATTTCTTTTGCTATTTTAATCCTATTTTTGTCAATATGAGATAAAATGGGAATCATATCCCACTTTGAATTAATTTGAAGAAATAATCAGTTCACAGCGTTTGTGATAATTGTTTTTAACATGATTGTCAAATATTTCTCCAGCATCTTTGTACTTGTTGAATGGAGTCTTAACAAGACTGTTAAGCTTAACTAACAGGACACATATCTTGCAATATGCTCCATTGTCTCGGATAGAGAATTTTAGCCATAACCATCTAGTGAAATAGCTGTTTTAAAATTTTAACTTTCCATTAGCACATAAAGTTTGTAGATATTGAAATTTGAGCGGTGGAATATAAATATATTATTAAATAAAATATTTATCATAGGTATCTTTAATACTAAGAAGTATATGTCTTACTTCTAGGCTAATTATAAAATGTTATAAAATTATTTGTACTTTTTTGCTTTTTTGTGATAACTAGGATTTTCATCATCATCAATATGTTTAAAAGAATTTCTTATGTCCATAATTATGATTTGACTAGAAATTTGAAAATAATAGATAAATATTACGCCAAGGAAAACTTAAAATCGAAATTAATTGATAAAATAGCTTAGTAAATTAATGTGATAAATAAATGTAATTAAATATATACTTAAAAAGAAAGAGAATGGAATAAATATTATAAAATACAACTTAATATAAACAATAATATTTTGGAAAAATTTATCCGGCATCTGCATTTTTTGGCTTTGGGGGGGGGGGTTGCCCCCCCGCTGCATACGCCTGGGCTAATAATAAGGACAATATCACTCAGTTCTTATTACACCCATCTTCATCAATGATTTATATACCGATTAATATCATTTTTCTTAATAAAATTCTATCAACATCAAAGTTAAACCATGTATTAACTAATTGCAATTCATTTTGAACCTAATTAATTCTAAAAGGAATTGTAATTATAATCATTAGGATGAGGTATATAGACAGGCGTCAATAATAATTAAAGGGTCAATATCTTTACGCCCATCTCAATCATATTTATTTAAAAATTTTACTATGAAGAACGATTAATATTTTTTTATTTTATAATTTTTGACTGTAATATACTGACACTGAGATCTAAACAAAATAATTTAAAATAAATATCTGAAGTTGTTTCAATAAAATTATAAATGTTAAAGTCCCAATCATGAGAATTTTTCAAATTGAGAGTTTTATCTCAATCCTAAATCCAATCATTGATAAAGATAAGAGATAGAATTAATATGTTAGAAATTTTGCAATAATTAAAGAGGTGGTAGACCTGTTAGACGTCTCGCAAAATGACTTTCTGTCCCGCTGAAAAAACACGACTAAATGTTCCGCCAAATGGTTAAAATTAAACGATTAAATTTTTCATAATTTTTTATGTTTTTTTTTATCTAATTAAGATAGGATTAATTGCTGTTTTATTATTACTTATTATATAAAATTTTATAGGTAATTGGAATTAAATTGATTGATTTTTTTAGGTAATTATGCCCATCTTTGTGATTATTTATAATACCCTACAAATACTTGTTATGCTTATAAATTTCATATCATTTTTACAATTAATTCATTTTTTTTAAATAATATATTAGTGGTACTAGGAAAGGTTCTATTGAAATCGTAGACGTCAAAACTGCTCAAGATAGCACCAAAATCGTTAAAACTAAGCAAATGTTGACTCTTAGTGTAAAAATAAGTTTTGATATTTTCCCAAAAAACTATAATCGTACTATGGATGATTTAATAAATAGCAATGATGAGACAAAATTTATAGATAGTATCGATAGTTCACAGGGTTGTAGAATTAACCAGAAAAATTATTCGATTTGCGACATGAAGTTTGTTCCCGGGGACAATTATCACTTGTTAACTTCGCATTACGGAGATAAGGTTTATTGATATGCACTATATTTGTATGGTAAATTTACCAAATCATATTTTAAATTTAACAATCAGAAGCCAAATACTGTTAAAAATGATATTCTTATCTTATTATTTAGAAAGTAATAGTTTAACATGATAAAATATAGATAAATGAGCTTTAAATATTTAGCATGTAGATAACTGGGTAATGGAATTTTTTAATATATTATATAAATATATATAATTACTTTTATCTGCTAATTAGTTTGGTTAAATTGCTTGATTGGGTCGAATTAGCATGATTTTTGGTTGGGTTTTTGGTCGAAAAAATGAACCAAAACCTAAGCAACCATGGTCTACCTGGTCGACCAACTCCATCGACCCGATTTATTTTATTTATATTTAAATATTTTATTATTATCACATCAATATTTATCAACAAAAAACATGATATTATTTAATATTTTTTTATTTATATAATATATTATGAAATGAAATTTATATTATATTATGAAAATGAATTTATTTATTTGATGTTTTTTAATAAAAAAAATGATACTGCTAAATTGTAATATCATTTTAACAATAAATTTTGATTTTCACGTCCAAAATTTTAAGCTAAATATAGTTCATTTGAAAAGAATTTTAAATCTTCTTTGTAAATAAATATATTTTGAGAAATTCTTTTGTGAATTTTAATATAAATAAACAAAACAATCTTTTAGGTGAATGAAAACTTTTATAGTTTTTTATATCGTTTTTCTGTAATTATTTTTTAAGTATATTTAGACATGTGCGCCGCCGGTCAAATGCGCCGCCGCCGGTGATTTTGACCACGCCGACGCCAAAAAAGTGTCGGCGCTCAACACGCCGCCGCCGATGTACAAATTCGGCGGCGTGGCGGCGTGATACATATTTATTATAATTAAAAATAATAATTTTATATGTTATTTATGAATTGTAACTAGAAGAAAAATAATATTAAATATTTTTGTGAATTATTAAAATATTATTTTATTTTTTAAAATTAATAAATATTATTTGCTATAAATTTGATTTGTAACAATCCATATAATACACGTTGGCTCACTTTGGACAGGTCTGTGACCAACTTGCTAGATAAGATAAGATTAGGATAGTAAAACAGAAAAGGTATTGATATTAATATATATTTTATTATTTTAACTGTTAAGATATTTAATTATTTTATCACATTTAGAATTTTTTATGGCATAATATTTTTATTATTAACTTTTTATTATGTAGAAATATGGCATTATTTCAGATACAAAAGATTTACCAGATAGAACAACACTTAGCCGGAGGGGATTAGATGATGTGTATTTATCAATGAAAGCATATATATGTCAACATTTTGTGCTATAACTTTTGATATGTGGACCGACAAATATAGACGGCGAAATTATATTACCTTTACATTTCACGAAATAGATAA
The DNA here is from genome assembly GCF_954871325.1 of Gordionus sp. m RMFG-2023. Lineage (NCBI taxonomy): Eukaryota > Metazoa > Nematomorpha > Gordioida > Chordodea > Parachordodidae > Gordionus > Gordionus sp. m RMFG-2023. The sequence continues at coordinate 20,009,894 of NC_088776.1, forward strand.
TAATTTTAATATTGTATTTTATACATTGGCGACACATCATGTCACTCAAAAACATACTGCTAAAACTATTCTTTCCAAGATAGAAAAAGTTAAAAATGAATTTGATTTAGGGTCCAAGAAAATTCAAATGGTTACGGATGCAGGACCCAATGTAAAGAAAAGTGTTCGTCTAGGAGAATATGACCTGCATTTATTAAGGGCATGGATTACATAATCTAGTGACAGTCAATGGAATAAAAAAAGTTAATAAAATAGAAAATCTCATTAATAAAGTGAGAGAAGTTATAGTTGTCTTAAGATTCAAAACAGCGGATTTTGAAATATAAACGATATCGAAAATAGAAAATTTTTTGAATCGATATCATATACATCGGATATTTAAGATTTGGATGATAATGATCCTTTTTATAAAGATCGTTTGGGGTTTAATGATGATAGTGAAAATCAAAAATCATATGAGAAAAAACATAAAACCTTAAAATTAAATGTGCCTACACGTTGGCATAGTATTTAATAATGCTGGAAAGTGTGACTGGCAATAACAAAAATCCTATAATATTCTATTAAATAGAATGGAGAAACCGGATCTCAAATTATTTAACTCCGATTGGGATTTGGTGCATAAACTTTTAAATTTTCTTAGAACCTTCAAAAAAACTGTTGAATTTTTATACGTTCAAAAAGGAGTTATTATAAATTTATCCTTATAATTAAAAGAGTATGATAATCCTCCCATGCATCCCTTAAAATATGCTTACTAAATTTTATCATAAATTTCCAATAACCGATTTTAGGTAGTATTTAAAAATACATAAATTATTTTTTTAATATTATTTCTCTTTGTTTTATTTTTTACTTAAGTGTTAGGAGCACTTTTGGATTCTCATTTTCAATCTATAAACATAGTAAATGAAATGAATATTTAAAGGAAAAAAATATTACTCTGGTGCAATTTTTATGTCAACACGCTACCTCTCTATGGCCTTACATGGACGAATTAACCGAATGTGAAACGACGGAAGTTGCTTCAAAATTGGTTACGAAACATTCATCTATTCATAACAATGATCTGAAACAACAAGACTATTTAACTAGTTTAGAAAATGAGTGTTATTCATTATTTTCGCCTTATAATTTAGAGATAAAAGATTTCTTAGATTTTTGAAAGATAAGAGCATTGGATCTTCCTAAGCTTTCAATATTAGCTAGCTAGAAAGGTCTTGTTCGTTCCATCTACGAGCACACCCAGCGAGCGTGTATTTTTCATAGCTGGGCTCACTCTGAACTCTAAAAGATCATTATTATGTCCTATAAATCTAAATAATATATATGATAATTTTAATATAATAAAATCATTAAATTATAGTTATAAACATAATTAAGCATACATTTTATTTTATAAGTGTTTCCAATGAATTTATAATTTTAATTAAAAAAAATTTGTAGAAAAATGTTTGACGCCGCCGCGCCGATTATTTAAAAAAAAGAAACGCCGCCGCCGATAATGCTGTCGGCGCACATGTCTAAGTATATTAAAAGAAGTGGTTTTTTCTAAATAATTTATTTTTAAATATTTATATCAAACTTTTTTATGTTATTTATAAGATCTTTTTAAGGATAATATTTTAATGTGATAATTGTCATAATATTTGTTATTTTTTAACATTTTTGAAATTTTTTGGCACAAAAGGGTAAAAATAAAATTTATATTATAAAGATCATAAATTATAAATTAAATGAAGATGTTCCTTGAATACATGATAATTTTATCTGTATTTTTAAGATATTAGATTTTTTGACGTTAATGGGCAAAATTAATTGTAAACATGTTCAATCAGTAAGATGTACCCTAGAAAATTGACAATTGTCATAATCGCTATTTTTAAAGTTTTTTGTCGCAAAAAAATGAATATTGCAAACATGTTTAAATAAAACTTCAGTTAATATGTACCCTGGATAAGTGACAATTGTCATAATCGTTATTTTTAAAGTTTTTTTGATTTTTTTTGACGCAAATTGACAAAAATAAATGTAGCAAGCATGTTTAAATAAAATTTCAGGGAAGATGTACACTAAATAAATGACAAGTGTCATAATCATTAATTTTAAAATTTTTTGAGAGTACCGACCAGATCATCGACCCGAGCACCATATATTATTTTATTGTGAATTGAATGTGAATATTTTGCTGAATTATATTTGCATAGAGGACTAATATTTCAATATTAGCATAGAAAATTCATATTTAATATTAGATTCCTTTTTAAAAATTGTTCCTTTCATCGACCCGAGTATGGACCGGAGCACTTACTCCAAACAAACTTATTATATTAGTTTATTGTGAATATTTTGTCAAATCGTATTTTTATGTATAGAGGACGAATATTTCAATATTAACATGAAAATTAATCATATTTATTTAATATTATGTTCCTTTTTTAAAAAAAATGTTCTCTTCATATAATTTATATTAAAAATTAGAGACCGAGTAATTCAATTCCTTATTAATTATTGATATCGAATTAGAAATAATTAACTTCTAAGGCCGGGAAAAATTTATTATAGGAATTTATCGATTTTTAGATATTTATAATTCATATATCATCAAAAAATGAGGGTATCATATCTTTTTTAATAATTTTTGGGATCTCTAAAATTATAAAAATTGGCTAAGACTTAACCCCATTAGATGAGTTGGATCAGTAGTTGACAGTTAAACAACTATATTTTGAGTTTTGATATTCATTTTTATTTATAGGTAGGGGTCATTAAATAATAAATAAACAAAATATAGACTAATCATAATCACTTGACAAACCACGATATTTTTTTTAACAAATTATTTCTTTTTTTTTAGGGATGTACCGATATTTTAAAATGGCGGTCCCCATTATGCAGGCTGGCATCTGATAAATTGAAAATTTATCATTTTTCTAAAAAGAAATCTTTTAAATATTAATTTAATAAATATTTATTTCAAATTGCAATATATTTGTTTATTAAGATTAATGTTATTAATTATTATATAAATAAGAGATTTATCAATAAAAATATTTTATATACTTTTAGAATTGAATTGAATATAGACTATACTGATCATTATAATATATTTAAATGACATATGTTATGGTATAGTTGAATTATAGATGTTATACTAATAAAAAGTGTATTAAAATTTAAACCATTAGTATCTTTGCAGAAGACAAAATTAGATATGATATCATATCGGATCGACTGATATCAATTTAATATCGGGGATATCGGATCGGCTTCCAAAAAGATTTTATAAAGATAATTTGAAATATTAAAAAAATACGGGCAGATCTATGTACAAAATACTAGCTAGATTTTCTGAAATTTTATTTAATTCTTCTAAATTTATAATTATTTAGCAATATAAATTATTCAATTGTTCACCATAACAAATATAGTATTGTCTTATAAAATGGAGATATCTTATCTAACAAAATTCTGTATTTTTATATTAATATGCCCAGGTTCCAAATAGACCGGGGATAGTGTTATCACACGTCATTTTCCTCAAATATTAACCATAAAGATATGTAAAGAAAAAAACTACTTTTAAATATTTTGAAAAATTTGCTTAGTTTATTTTTTAAAATAACCCCGGTCTCCCTTATTAGATTTTTATATTGAAACAATCTAAGATTTTATATGATTAGATTCAGCTTAGTTATTCCATACCTAGTCCCCATAAAAATAGATCTCATGCACACCATAAACTTGAATATAAAATTTATTTAAAATAACAACGACAATATATTTAAATAAATATAATTATATTTATTTGGTAATATGAAAAAAAACCCCTGAAAACATACCCCAGGAAAAAATACCCCAGATTTTTTTTTTCATATTTATAGAATTTGTCACAAGAAACAATTCTCAATTCCAAACACGTCGAATTGAGATTCGATTTCCTCCAGAAACTTGGAACGAGCACTCTATCCGACGAAGAACGCAATTAATCAATGCGAAGGTTGGAATCATCGTTTTTCTAATCTGATGGGAATAAACACCCATCAATCTGGGTATTGATTTTTAAAAAATGGAATGCGAGATGGCTTCCGATGAAACCAAACTTGACTAAAATATTAATATTTTTCGGACAAACTGGCTCCCCTAGATATTCATCTATTTCGCTTTCAAAAGGACTCCCGCATCTATCTTTCTAGATGTCATAAAATAATTATAGATATATCATTTAATTATATACTTTTTTAATTCCTGCAAAATGGATACAGATGTCAGATTATTGGGATTTTTGTCATCATCAATAAAATTAGAAATTGTCGCACAAGTTGCAGAATAATTTTAAATAATTCTTTAAGATCATTAAAATAATCATTTTGCATATAAATATTTTTAGGAATTAAGGATTTTTTTATCCTTGGGTCTAAAAAAGACCCGGCATAATTGGCGAAATTATACATTTTCGCCAAATAGTCATCACATTTAATCAGCATTTTAGATGCTGCCTTATTTATTATTTCATTATTATTTTTTGTAGCTTTTATTAAATTTTCGCGAATAAAATTTAAAAATAATATTGCCATCCCTATAGTTGGCGATTCTAACTTATTTCACAAGTTATTTTATAAAAAGGGCACAAAAAATCTTCGAGATCTTTTAATAGTTGTCGTAAATCTCTATTTATAACGAACTTATTCTTGCCTAGTGATAAATCTCCTAACTCTATAATTGCTCGATATTCTGTATTAAATAAATAATGTATACAATGATATAAAATTTAATACTTTGTAAAAATAATACCTTATTTAGAGCAGCTATCATTAGATAAGTGCTGTTCCAGCGTGTAGATTCTAATGGAATTTTTGTACCATCACTAATCTTGCTGTACTCCTCCATTAATTTTGGAGAGGTATGCAGCTTGTTTATTAGTCTCTGAATCACCTCTAATTTATCATAATAAACAGGCATTCTTGAAATATTAGATTTATAACATGCGCTAAGCAACGATGATTTGATTTCCTTTGTATAAAAATTTTAAATCTTCTTTTAAGATATTAATACCACTAATAATATTTTTAGCGTTATCATGAGTAATTGATAAAATTTTTGAAGTAATTTCAAATTCATTAAGCAATTTAATAACAAATCGATTTCCTGTCCCGTATGGGGATGTGGGAACGAAACAATTGTAAGTAGCATATTGATCATTGTCCAAATAACTACTGATGTAATGAATTGTTATAGCACAGTAAGTTACTGAATTTAGATTGGACCAGCAATCTTTAGTGACTGCAAAATTCTTGATATGATATAATTTTTTAATAATTATTTCTTTGGCTGATTCATATATTGTTTCTAAATTTTTTTCATTGTTTGCCTGGTCCATATTTCAAAACCTTTATTGCAATAATAAATCATTTCCTTAAATCTTTCGTATTCTATTGTTCTGAAAGATATATTTGATAATATAAGATATCATTAGATGATTTAATTTTAAATTTTCGCGAATTGACGGTTTAATATTCCCGTCATCACATCCGGGTTTGTGATACTGACAATAGATATTTCTGAAGGATCAGATGATCCTAAGTGTCTTTTTAAATTAACTAAAATTAAAATTTAGCAAAAATATAACTTAGCAAAATTATCTTTAGATGTATCTATACGCTGGAACAGCACTTATCTAATGATAGCTGCTCTAAATAAGGTATTATTTTTACAAAGTATTAAATTTTATATCATTGTATACATTATTTATTTAATACAGAATATCGAGCAATTGTAGAGTTAGGAGATTTATCACTAGGCAAGAATAAGTTCGTTATAAATAGAGATTTACGACAACTATTAAAAGATCTCGAAGATTTTTTGTGCCCTTTTTATAAAATAACTTAAGAAATAAGTTCGCAATCGCCAACTATGGGGATGGCAATATTATTTTTAAATTTTATTCGCGAAAATTTAATAAAAGCTACAAAAAATAATAATGAAATAATAAATAAGGCAGCATCTAAAATGCTGATTAAATGTGATGACTATTTGGCGAAAATGTCTAATTTCGCCAATTATGCTGGGTCTTTTTTAGACCCAAGGATAAAAAAATCCTTAATTCCTAAAAAATATTTATATGCAAAATGATTATTTTAATGATCTTAAAGAATTATTTAAAACTTATTCTGCAACTTGTGAGACATTTTCTAATTTTATTGATGATGACAAAAATCCCAATAATCTGACATCTGTGTCAATAATGCAGGAATTAAAAAAGTATAAATTAAATGATATATCTAATAATTATTTTATGACATCTAGAAAGAAAAATCTAAGCGGAAGTGCTTTTGAGAGCGAAATAGGTGATTTAGGGGAATCAGTTTGTTCAGAAAATGTTAATATTTTAGATTGGTGGAGAGGAAACCAGACACGATTTCCATGCCTTTCTCAAATGGCGAGGAATTTTCTGGCGCAACAAACTACTCCCTAGAGAACAGGTTTTCTCACAAGCTGGAGATACGGTTACGAAAAAAAGAAATCAGATGTCCTCGAACACGCTCAAACAATGCCTAGCCTTATCATCTTGGGATGGCAAGATATTTAATCTATATGGAATAACTAAGCTGAAGCTAATCTAATCATATAAAACATAGATTGTTTCAATATAAAAATACGGGAGACCGGTGTTATTTTAAAAAATAAACTAAGCAAATTTTTCAAAATATTTAAAGTTTTTTTCTTTACATATCTTTATGGTTAATATTTGAGGAAAATGACGTGTGATATTCCCGGTCTATTTTTAACCTGGGCATATTAAAATATAAAAATACAGAATTTTGTTAGATAAGATATCTCCATTTTATAAGACAATACTATATTTGTTATGGTGAACAATTGAATATATATAATTTATATTGCTAAATAATTATAGTTAAATAAAATTTCAGAAAATCTAGCTAATATTTTGTACATAGATCTACTTATTTTTTTTTAATATTTCAAATTATCTTTATAAAATCTTTTTGGAAGCCGATCCGATATCCCCGATAATTATAAAATTAATATTCAAAAGATATCTTTTTAGAAAAAAGATCAATTTATCAGATGTCAGCCTGCAACGATAGGGACAGCCATTTTAAAATATCGGTACATCCCTAAAAAAAAGAAAATGTTTTGTTAAAAAAAATATCGTGGTTTGTCAAGTGATTATGATTAGTCTATATTTTGTTGAAATTTAATGACCCACTATAATTATAAATGAATATCAAAACTCAATATAAACTAATAATTATATATGAGAATTTAACATAGTCTGGAAGAGATAAAATTGTTAGGTCAAATATACTCCCACCAAAAGTACCGCAATTTCAACAAATATTTAAATTGTTTTGTAGAATTTATAATTAAGCTTTAATTTATAATTAGAATGTAATAAGATTTAAGACTAGTAAATGAGATTTATTTTTTCTTAGTTTTCATTATAAAAATTACATTTTTGTATACTTCGTCACAAATTCGCACTAACTGTGAATAAAAAAAAAATGTTTACTCTACCCAAGGGAGCTCTGCAAATTCAATTTTTTTGGCCTGAGCCCATTGCAATTTATTAAAACGCTATCTCAGTTATACCTATTTGTAGGCACTACTAACAACCTCCTTTACCTCTGAGTCTGAAAATATTTTAATTTATATAAATAGCTGTTTCGACCAAGCAAATTAACAATAGTAAATATATGATTATTTTTCTTTTAATATTTCGTCCTCTATGAATAAAAATATGATTGGGCAAAATATTCACAATAATATAATATGGTTTAGAGTAGGTGCTCTGGTCCATGCTCGGGTCGATGAAAGGAACCATTTTTTAAAAAGAAATGTAATATTAAATAATAAATATAAATATTTCTGTTAATATTGAAATATTCGTCCTCTATGCATAAAAATATAATTGAGCTAAATATTAACATTCAGTTCACAATCAAATAATATAAGTTGTGCTCAGGTCGGTGCTCGGGTCGATGAAAGGAACCATTTTTAAAAAAGGAATCTAATATTAAATAATAAATAGGAATATTTCTGTTAATATTGAAATATTCGTCCTCTATGCATAAAAATATAATTGAGAAAAATATTAACATTAAGTTCACAATAAAGTAATATAAGTTGGTCGGGTCGATGGATTTGGTCGACCAATTTGGTTGCTTTGGTTTTGGTTCATTTTTTCGACCAAAAACCAGGGTCGTGGTCGTGTAAAATCAACTAATTAACCGTACTACTGATTATCATATAATATGTTTTTTAAACTACTCTTTTAACAAATTCAGCTGTTAATGTGGGACCTAAGATTGTCAAAAATTGTTCTTTCCTACCCCGGGCATTGTAATTCGCATAAATACGTCAGAGTTAACTGTGACCTCAGTGCAAATATCGTTTATTGTGGTAATATATAATTTATATTTTATAAATTAAATTAATAATAATATGCGATTTTTAATTACTGTCCCTTTTACTATAAAATATCCTCTAAATGTATCCTCAAACATGATTGTGAAACATTTATAACAAAAATATGACCTAATTACATAACAATATTCTAACATTTTATGGAAATTTCAAATTAAATTTAGCCAATATTTTCTTATTTGTTAATTTTTTTATAATCTAGTTATGAGTTTTATTCCTTGACTGCATTTAAAATAATTCCTGATTAATAATTTTGATTTTCCTCTATTTTGTAATTTAAGAAAAACGAGTTATATTGTAACATAAAGGTATATATCCAAAATTTTATTTATTTTTTGTTTGTATAAAATAAAGGCGGTACTGACAAAATCGTAAGAATCTGGACTCTTTGGGGGGCTGAACCTCTTAAAATTCTTAAATTTACCCATCCTGCAATCATAAACCCTCTCTCTTTTTTAGCTAATGAATTGGAGGATGACGAAATTTATCATTACCATCATTCCAGCTATTATCCGTCACATATAGATCATTTTGAACGAGACACCGGTCAAAAGGAATATTTCGGATCCATGCCTTCTTGCGAATCGCCTCCCATTCCTCTCTACATGGGAAATGCTCCTTGGGAGAATTGGAAAAATGATCAAGAAGCCATAATATGTCAAAATGCCGAAGATGGTTATGATCGCACACATTATAGGGATACTAGATCGAAAGGAAAGATAAACAGTTATTACCATTCTCCTAATCACTACCAAAAGAATCCCGCATTTATTGTAGGGTTTCGGGATAAACTCTACTCTTTTTATTAAGAAAATTTGGTTCATATTAAAGTTGTATGATAATATTAATGCCATGTATTATAAATATAATATATTATATCTATAGTTATTTAAGAAATCATTTATTTAATCTATAAATCTTATTGTATATACTTTTTTCCATATTTATATACATTTGGACCTGTGCAATGCCGCCATCGCCGCCAAACTTTTTTTGGCAATTCTTTGACGCTGATTTAATAATTATCGGCATATGGCATAAGTAAATTTTATTTTTACTATGATTATATTTATAAATTAATCATTAATTTAATACATTGGTATTTTTTTTATATTATTTAAATAATATATCGTAAAATTATATAATATTTTTATATTTAGGAATGAGTTGGATGCATTTTACAATATCACACAATGTAAGGCTCTACCTTTTATGAATTAACGTTAAAGGTAGATGCGAAACTGCCCTTCTCATTACCCTACTTAGAGGTTATTCCCTCGGATGACGTCCTCGTCAAAATCGACTTCACTAATGCATTAAATGCTCTAAGGTACAGTGAATTCCTCAAGTCTCCCCATTTCTGCACTGCAAAGACCTTCGAGATAAATTAATTCCATCATTAGAATTATTCAACAGGCTGGCTAGTTTAGACCAATCTTCTTTTGTCTAGAAATAGACAAAATGATCTAAGATACCAATCAACAATGCAGGCTCAATTAACACTCATGGTGTATAGGTGATATAATAATAGGCGACTACCGGACAAAGTCAGCCAGGCAAGTGGCATAATATAACCCTATGAAAACATAGATCTAAATATAAATCCTCTTAAAAATGAGCACTGTCCCCTAAGCAACAAAGTTCAGAATGATTTTAAGTTCTATCGCACTGATAAAAGAATGCTCGTAAGTATCTAGGATAACAGGATATTGAAAAATACGTGACGATTATATGGCTGAGAGAGTCTTTGAATTAAAAATAAGGCTCAGTAGGCCTGGAGGAGTATTAGGATCTTTTGCATATGTGTAAGGTGATTAATGCCTGCATATGAAGGAATTTATATTGCTTAAGAGTGGCCCCACTCAGCATTCTATTAATCTTCAGTTTATTCAAAAGGCCGCCACTTGCATTGTAAACGTGTGGAGGCGGATTTCTAAGATGCCAAATAATTACACTACAGCTCGTACCTTGAAATCAGTTAGCAATTTCCCTGAGGCTTATTCAAAATCCCAAGGAAGAGTGATGAGTTTCTAACTTGAGGTTTTTCTTGTGTAGATCCGCTTACACCCTCCAAACTAAAGCTGTAGCTGATGCTGATCGAACAAATCTGTCATATATTCTTCTGCGTTGATTTCCTATCGCTTTTTCACAAACATAACTACAAACTTAACTTCGTATTCACGCCATAGCTTTCTTTCTTCATAGATCTAGAGTATAGTTTTGCACCCAAGATCTAGAATCCAAAGAGGGTTTTTACTTTTGACAAAGAATCGCAAATAATGTAATCAGTGCTAACTATATTAGCTTTATAATCTCCGTTGTTGAATCAAACATTTATTAATAGATAGATATGGGTAACCAGTTTTACATCACACTACCTCCTAATATTTAGCAGCATCTATTATCTCATCATTTAATCGTTCTAGACTGAATCCATTCTACCGAAAAACCTAACTTGCAAAATGATGCCCCATATTCCTCCCAGTTCGACAAGCGAAATATTTTAAGACAAAATTTGCAATTAATATTACAAAATTTTATTTGAATAATTAGCTTTTTAGTATCACATTTTGATATTCAGTTGTATTATATTTACTTGTATTCGATAATTATAATTTAATAAAATTCTTAAGCTTTATTTGGTAAAATTTTGTTTCAAATAAATTATTAATTTTAATGTTCATGTAAATAGTTAAAAAAAATATCAAAACAAAATTTCCATTGCAGCGCTACTTCCAAAATAAATTTAAACGGTTGCGTAAAAATTGGCGCACTACCAATAACCAACAATTTTAAATAAAGTTTAGATAATTATGAAGATTGTGTTATATTAGATTTTGCCAAATTTCGATACCCATACAAAAATGCAATTCCAAACGTTTTTCAAATATTCTATGATCAACCTCATTATTGTTAATCAACTTTTTCACCATTAAAGAGAATTATTAAATCAGATAAACGTTCGAGTAGTTATATAAGAGATGTTAACTTGGTTTTACTAGAACATGAAAAAAACATACTTAAAGTATTAACTTTGGAAATGTTTTTAAGGTATTTAAAAATACATCTCAACCAAAATTATATTGTTAATGCTTTATTTTTGTTGGTACATTGCTCAATCATTCACATAATACCAATTGTAATATATAGTTTTAAATATTTTCTAAATTACATATAATAGTTGAATTCCTAACATATTATACAAGCACAATTAAACTATGTCAACGTTATTAAATCATATTTGTAAAATCATTAAATCAAATTATTTCTTTTCAGTTATTAGTCAATTCTTATCTTCCATCTAATTTTATAAACATATTTGATCATTCTATATTTTTATATCTGGTATTTTTCAAATAAAATCGTATATTTCAATTTCATGTTCAAATAACTTAAATATTCGTTCTAGTGTTAATTTTTTTTGTAACTGCCCCTCCAGAATTTTTGCCTGCCCCTACCCCCCAATGGGTGAAAATATAATTTAACCTGGGTAAAGCAATTGACGGGGTTAAAATGTTAATGCAATTAACTTATAAAAGTTTTGGTATGAAGATATATTTATATATATACTATGTTCATCTGGCATATTTTCCAAACCCGATTTTACCCAAAAATTATAAGAATCGCCCTCTAGTATAATTTTTTTTTTTAGCAAAATTAATTAAATAAAATTTATCTGAAGTTTATTAATTAGAAGTGACGCAATAAAAAGGTTGCAGGGACGTAACCAGCGGGAAAATCCTCCTATCTATATTACTAAAATTTTTGTAAAAATTTAAAGTTTTCATGAATTGCAAAGTATTCTACTTCAAATAGGTTAAATATTAGCAAAAAGTTAAAATTAATTTAAATATTTTTCCTTGCGCATATTAATATTTTATCCCAATAAAATTGAAAGTATATTTTCTTACATTTTTTTTAAACCCTAACGGATATAAGAAAATTTTATCAACACAAAATAATTATATTTAATTTATCTCTACTAATAACTATGATTAGGTAAAATTTCAGGAGTTTATGAAATTTCTCTTATCCAAAGAGACAGGATTTGCTTAATTATTACTGAGACTTCTTGTGCTATAGGAAATAAGAAACTGCAAAAGCATGCCCGACAAGATTGTGCCTTCGACAGTTACGCAATTGGATCTAGAGGAGCCTATTTTGAATGCCTTTTGAGAAATATCAAATTGGCCGAACTAGATAATTAATGTGAAGTGGAGACATTATTAGGTTCAATACTACTGCCAATTTTTTTGCACTGGAATATATTATTAGGTTATCTAATTACACAACAATTTTATGCAATATTCTTTAAAAAATAATTCAGATTTGACTGAAGTTATGAGAATCGCCAATGTTATTAAATTACAACTTAGAAAGGTAGGAAATAAAATCGACCATGATTTTCACGAGATTTATGTCATTGTTAAGGTAAAATATAAATTTAATATTTGCAAGCCTCGACTTGCACCTAAAAAAACAAAGCGTTCCAATAAACGTGGACACTATAAAATAACTGTTTTTATTCTTATTTTGAATTTGACTCAAATCAATGAACTATGTATGACTCATCAATTGGTTAACAAATACTATACCTATAAATCCTTTTTGACAAAATTTTATTCAGAGAGTATAAATGTATCTGAGCCAATTAATTTCAGAATTTGAATTAAAAAAGATTAATTAATAGATAATCCTTTAAGAAATGAATGGAAGCATTGCATACTTTTAAATAAATTTTGGAATTTTTTCTATATATATTTAAATTACTATAAATTTTGTTAACAATACCAAATATTACAAGCACAAATAAGAGGACCGTTTATTCAATATGGAGAATATAAACCTATCTCAAAAATACGACATCTTAAAATCGATTGAATGGACTAGCTTTTCGTAATATATCAAGATTTAATCCCTGTTGTATTTTGACAATCCAGTCCAACCATCAGGAAGTGGAAGAGAACGACGGAGTTCGTGGGGCCGGGTTTGTCGGAGAAGGGGACTGGGGGATCAGACTTAACGGGCATGTTGTGGTTACCAAAGTCCAGACAAGGGTCTCTCAGAATGTAGTAACCCACCAAATATTCACGCACAGGCAATTAGAATCATAAAATTTTATTTCGTTAAGTATAGTCGCCACTAAATAGTACAATGTGAATAAATCCATTAAAAATAATATCGAATAAATTAATCGTTACATAGAAGTAAAAATAATAAATTATTTAATCATCCACAATTCATTTTTCGAGGTCTTTATATAGTCCCCTTTTACAATCAAACAATATAAATTTCATGTCCTCGTCCATCTCGAAAACTGGCTAAAACCAGTTTTGAGAATGAAATCAAAACAAGCTCGGTATAAGTGAATATAGTACAAATAAAGAAAAATTTAAATTGTAGGGTATAAGAAAAACACATCATTTATAAACGAATATTGTACAAACAAAGAAAAATATAAATGGTAATATAAGAAAAGCCTATCACTTATAAGCGAATACCGTACAAACTAAGGATAAGATAAATTATAAACTAATTAAAAACACAACACTCCTCCCCGCTTAACTTCTACTACCGCCGGATCAGGGCAGATTGCAGGCCTATTAAAATTTATTTTAACAACCAAAAGAAAGAACGGCATTTGCTGTACCGCTGAATTAGAGCGGTATTTAGTCCTAAGTTCATTTACTTAGACACATAAAAAAAACATCTATCAAAAATAAACGGTATTGTCGTACCGCGGTGTCAGGGTGGATTTTAATCCTAAGTTAATTTAATTAAGCACATAATCAATAACTAAAAAATAATAACGGCATACACCGTACCGCTGAATCAGAGCGGTATTTATCCTAAGTTCATTTACTTAGACACGTAAAAACATCTAACAAAATAAACGGCCTTGCCGTGCCGCGGTGTCAGGGCGGACTTTAATCCAACTAAAAAATACTTATTAAAAAAATTACCGTATATATATATATTTTAAAAAAATGGGGGGGGGGAAGAAGAAGGTGAATGTGATAATAAAAAAAAGGTGTTTCATTATACTTCTACTCTCCTCCCCGCTTAAATCCTGCTACGGAGGGGTTTCCGATAGTCTTGCGGGTTCCCCCTCGTATTGTTGAGCCTGCTTGTTCGGAGTCGCTACGGTTTGCATTTGGTTTATTCCTGTTTCATCGTGGTGGTCTATTTCGGTGAGCGGTAGTCGAGACAGTGCGTCGGCCACCATATTTGATGCTCGGTTGGGAAGAAGTCTTATATCCATTTTGCTTGGAAAATTAACAAGGGTATCCGAAGATCTTCGTGGAAAATTCTGTTGTAGCTGCTTTATTTCATGATTTTTGGATGTGATATCATGTAAGATTTTGGGTATTGTATTTAATATATCTCTTCCCAATATGGATGTGCGGTTGTCATTTGTTACAAGTATTTTACCGGAGTATGTGCTGTCATGGTATTTTATTATTGCGGGGAAGTGTCCTATTGGTTGTATGTCGTGTCCCGTTTTAGTATTATGTTAGTTTCATCAAGCGGAATAAGGTGAAATAGTAAATTATATGTTTGTTTTCCGATTACGGATACCGCTGAGCCCGTATCTATTTCCAGTGGTATATTATTTATCTTTATGGTTACACAAAATGGGTGGTTCTGGCTGTTGTCTGATTTATTTGTCATCACATTTATGCATCTGTATTCTTTATTTCCCTCGTTTTTTTTGCTCGGGAGCGACTAGGTTAGTAGATTGGTAGGATGTTGCATAGGAACTGTTATATGTTGGTCTAAATGGGCAAGCGATTTGGTAATGTCCACGATTACCACACTTGTAACAAGTGGGATTATTATTAAGTTGCATATTCTCGTGTAGAAGGTATTGCGCATTGTTATATCTTGTGGCTATATTGTTTAGGCTATTTTGGGTTTGGTTCCATGGATGGTTTTGGTTCTGCGATTCCGCCATCTCCCAAGTTTGGGCTATTTTTAACTTTCCCTTAAACGTTGAATCATCCGACGTAATTACTCGGCCTCGAATTCCAGATGATTGGATTCCGGCTAAAAATTGGGATGAAAGGAATAGATCCCAACTGGGGCCTAGGTTGCATTGCGTAGCTAACGTAATTAAAGCATTTGCATATTAGGTAATGGTTTCCCCATCCTATTGTATACGTTGGCGAAGTTTATCAATTGCTAGCCCATGGTTACTGTTATTATTGCCTAAAATAACCTTAATATCTTGCATTAATAGCTCTGCCATGGATTTTGGAGAATAGGCCAATTTTATATTTGTATATAACCAGTGACCGCAAGAAGATAAGAATAATGCTTAAAGATTTTCATCCATCTGGTTACGGTTGATGAGCATAAACCGTTCTAGATATTGGTCGGTGGACTCCTCTTGATCGTAGGGTATCGAATGCACGTTGGGTGCCAGTGTTGTATTTCGACAATCCAGTCCAATCATCGGGGAGGGGGAGAGAACGACGAAGTTCATGAGGCCGGGATTGTCGGAGAAGGGGACTGTAGGACCAGACTTAGCGGGCATGTTGTGGTTTTATCAAAGTCCAGGCAAGGGTCGCTCAGAATGTAGTAACCCACCACATATTCACGCACAGACAATTAGAATCATAAAATTTTATTTCGTTAAGTATAGTCGCCACTAAATAGTACAATGTGAATAAATCCATTAAAAATAATATCGAATAAATTAATCGTTACATGAAAGTAAAAACAAGAAAATAATAATTATTTAATCATCCACAATTCAATTTTCGACGTCTTTAAATATTCCCCTTTTACAATCAAACAATAATAAATAAATATAAATTTCATGTCCTCGTCCATCTTGAAGACTGGCTAATATCAGTTTTGAGGATGAAATCATAACAAGCTCGGTATAAGTGAATATCGTACAAACAAAGAAAAATATAAATTGTAGGGTATAAGAAAAATACATCATTTATAAACGAATATTGTACAAAGAAAAATATAAATGGTAATACAAGAAAAACCCATCACTTATAAGCGAATACCGTACAAACTAAGGATAAGATAAAATATAAACTAATTAAAAACACAACACCCAATACAGAGCAAATTATTGAAGCATTGGCGCATAGGCAAAGATTAGATTTCCATATTTCTGTTCGAAATTATCATTTTCTAGAATATGATAAGTTCTAAAATTTTATATGATGATTATTAATAAACGGTGAATACTCCAAAAAAATTATTTCAATATGGAAAAATATATCCCCATGTAGAAATCATGGCTACCCGCCTGACGAGTGACATTATATACATCATTTTGGAATAAAACTGATCGCCTGATTAAAATGGCAAAAAAACAAAGAATTTTAAAATATTAACGTCTAAAACATATAAAAAGAAATTTTTGTGCAAAAAGGAACATTAATCAATAATTTATGTTGGAATAAATTTTTTAAAAATAGTCGCTAAGTTGAAGAGTAAGTGAAATGTGATGTGCCTAAAATGGGCACACTCAAAATGTTCTATTTTGATAATTTATTTATTATATAATATATTAATTAGTTTAAAGTAATTAATTTGCTAATATTTTGTTCAATAAAACAATAGATTTGTGTTATTTATTAACCACTTTACTTTGGTGCTTAGCCATTTTACCCTAGGTACGGTGTAAAATGGCGAAAATGGCACACTTTACCTAATTAATCATAGCTTCTAAAGCATTATAGGTAAAGGGACACTATTTTTTATTTTGTAGGTGAGGAATTTGGCTACATAAAAATTGATAATTTGATCTGCCTTCCTTTAAAATCTTTATAGTAAAAGAGTAAAATACCAATCGTTTTATAGGGGCAAACTGGCCATAAGACAAGGTGGGCATTTTTCCCAAGAGGCCGCGAGAAAATGTCAATTTTTGAGGCCGATCAGAGAAAAATATCAAAAAAGAGGCCGATTAGAAAAAAAAAATATTATGTTCACATTATTTTCTCTTATTATTTATTTATTTTTAATGATATATATATTATTTGAATATCACATTCCTTGAGAATTATCATGTCGTTTACTATTAAGGCATAAAATATCAATAACGTCGCTTGACGCTATAAATCATTATTAAATACTATTCTTTGTTGTTTTTCAAATGAAATGAAAACCTTCCGTTTGAGTTTGAAATCTAAGTTTTTATTAATTTATTATATATACATTGATTTGTTGTAGAAATAATAGCCAACATTTGTGATTATATTTCTTGTTCTTAATTCATTGAAATAAATAAAACCCAGGTATAATAATTTTAATAAAATAAATTTTTGATCAATTTGATTTTCTAATATTAATTAATAGATTGTTAATTTTATGTTATTTTATTATTAACTAAGCTCAACCAACACAAATTGTTAAAATCCTACCTAATATTTGGATTACAACAATTTACTTATCATATGCAAGAATTTTCAGTATAATTTATTCTACAAACCAAATATAATAATCAACTTTATATAGCTATTTTTACACTTATTTATATGATCATTGAATTGTGATGTATGTATAAAATCAAAAGTAAACAACTTACTTTTATTTCATAACCCATAGATAGTAATATTTTTTTATTATTACTGGCTGGTTCATCAGATTATTATAAAAATAAGTAATTTTATATGAAATATCAAGTTTATTTGAATTACCGGTTCACATCTTAAGATATTTTTTTTAGTCTTAAGTTATAAATTAATAATAGTAAATATGCAATATCGTATTATGAAAGGATAACCTAACATGATGACTTTAGCCTTATATTAATATACAATTTTTTTAAATTTAATTTTATACTTATCTTGTTTATATTTATCATGGGTAGTGTACACAATGTATTATTTTTAGTTAAATTGATATATATTTAAATATCATGCATAGAAATGCCAAAAGGAAATTTAAAAGCGGAGCTGAAAAATTAAGAGAAAAAAATGCTTCTGGTCTCAAAGGAGCTGGTGCTCATCCAAAACAATTTAAATTATCTTTCTTTGATAAATCAATACCAAGTACTTATACTATTACTTCATGTAAAAAGCTATTTTTTTAGAAATATCAAACTGCCTACCATACACATCTACCTGAAGCAACTACATTGTCTTCAACATCTTCATTTATTATTGCATCAGTTCAATCTGCCACATCCACCTAAGACTATTTTATCCATTACAGCAGATAAATCATTCACATACACTGAAAATATTATCTACAACTACAGCAATTCCATCATTATTATTAGTGTTGTTAAGCCGATTTTGGCTAATCAATATTTAATCCAGAAAATATTACGCAAGCCTGAAGATTTGCACATAGAGGAACAAGGTCAGACATATATTATAGAAATCTCTAGACTTAGGCACTATTATTCTGGCTAAAATATTGAGTTAGCCGTTTTAAAATCGGCTCAAATGAGCCGTTTAACACACTATTATTACCTGGCAGAAGCACTACATCAATTATGCCTTATGATATTTCATAAAGTATATTATTGATATCGGAAACAATTTCACCATGTATAAAAATTAACGTCCCATTCATCTGTAACAATTTCATCATCTATTCTTTTAAAGAGCTCCTTCCCAGATATCCCACAAATTGATTCAGAGGATCCTACAGTATCTCCTTCAGAATTGGATATGCATACACATGAAAATTTTAGGTTGCAATTATCAGCTACTACTTACATTTTTAATGTAACATCATATACAACCAATAAATAGAAAATATGATAAATATTATCGAATGATAATGAGTGAAAAAATACCTAGTAAATGGATTACAATAAAACCAACATGCAATAAAAAGCGTACTGCTCAATCAGACTGGCATGCGCAGTATGTGAAAACACTTTTACAAGAGGCTCAACAAATTTTCGATATATGAATTCAGTAATTAAAATACATGAAAATTCAAGAGTACATATTAGTGAGAGATAATAAAGTTTTTAAGCAAATAA
Source organism: Gordionus sp. m RMFG-2023 (assembly GCF_954871325.1). NCBI lineage: Eukaryota > Metazoa > Nematomorpha > Gordioida > Chordodea > Parachordodidae > Gordionus > Gordionus sp. m RMFG-2023. The sequence continues at coordinate 20,029,308 of NC_088776.1, forward strand.
AACTTACCCTGCATAGGATCAAATGCTTCTGAAGCACTTAGCCACTTTGAAAATAAAAATTTGAATCATGGGAATTTTCTGGAAATGATTCGGATTATATCAAAGAATGATCAAATTCTCAGAGATCATTTAGAGAAGGTTATTTTAAAGAACAAACGTAGAAAAGAAAAGCTTAACAAAATCGAAGGTAAGAGTTTCTCTCATAACCTTGTTGTCAAAAACAACTGTTAACAAAGTTATTGATATTGTTCTTGATCAAATCAAGAATTTAATAAAAAAGGAGTTTGGTAACAAACGGTTTAGTTTGCAAATGGATAGTATTCAAGGCATTAACGTTTATGATCAAGCAACCATTTGCCTATGATACATATATAATGGCAAAATAAGAGATAAAATTTTCGCACTTGGAAAGGTTACAAACTTTTCTGTAAAAGGATTTTTTGATATCTTAAGTGAATGCTTTTTAAAACATGGAATTCAAATGAGAAATATAATTGGAAAATCATTATGAGGCTGCAAATATTCGGGGTGAATTTGTTGGGTTGCAAGCTCTTATTAGACAAGAGTATCCGGGTAGTTTGCATATTTCGTCTTACAACTACATATTAAATCTCTGTATATGTGATTCATGCAATAATATTGAAGGCAAAAATGTATTAGGATTATTGAACAGACTTGCAACTTTCTTTGGTGAATCATATATACGGATGGATGCTTGGGTGAAACAGAATAATTCATCTGGCCAGAATATGAGAAGGGCTGTAAAAAATAGGTGTGACAAGGTGGTGTGCACGTGAAAAGGCCCTTAGATGGATATATGATAAAGAGAGCTTGCTCCCAATAACGATAAGTACACTTCAATATAATAAACAATAAATCATTTGAGATAAAAACCTCATCGGAAGCGCAGTCTTTGATCGATAATATATGTAAATTTAAGACTCTAAGTGCAACTATGATATATATGGAAAATTTTGAAATAATGGGGCCACTGTCATTATATCTTTAAACTAAAAACTTAGTATTTTGCCAGCATGGAAAATGATAGAAGATGCTAAATCTCCTCATCGTTAACTATTACATCGATTCAAAATAAAGCAATAAAAATGGCTTCTAATTTAAATGAAAAATTTCATATTTAAAGCGCCCGGAGAGTATCTGGGTACAGAATGTTCTGCCAAAAAATTGAATAGGACGAGAAGAAAATATATAGTGACGAAGGCCAAGATGAACGTCCTCAAGAATCTATTGACCTTTATAGGGTTGAGGTATTACATCCTATAATTGATCTAATTATAAACAGCTTGTCGGAACTGTTTTCTGCGAATAGAGAGCTTATTTGTATATGGAAAATTTGCATCCAAGGCATTTTGATGTCTTTCTGAAAATGCCTTGGAAAAACTGGCACAGTTAGCAAATATATTGAGTGTTAAATTACGTAACAAATTGTGTTCATTTGCCAGTGTATTTAAAGATTTAATAGCAGAATTAAATGAAACGGACGATGATATCGTATGTAGAAGTGAAGAGTCAAATGAAGAAGATGGAATATTACAATATGATAATTACTCAGAGTGTGTAATAAATGTAACAAGTGTTCAATATGCATGTATGAAATTCTTAAAAGATATAATATGCACACAAGTGCATACATTAATTTATTTTTGACATATGAATACATTTTAACTTTGTTATTTACGCAGGTTAATTGCGAGAGAACATTTAGTAAATTAAAAATTATAAAAAATAGGGAGAGCTAATATAGGCCAAGAAAAATTAGAAGTGTTTTTAATGATGTCAGTTGAACGAGAACTATTAGTATAGATTAAACTAGTAGATATTCTTGTTTATTTGCGCAAAGGTTCAAAGTTAATGAGTTGATTAGCATAAAAATTATAAATTAATTCTTTTATTTAAATCTTATTTATATCTATTACAATTCCTTATATGAATTGTAATCAAATTGTCGAAGGCTCGTGGGAAAGACTTAATGAATTTAATGGAACCTAGTATTAATAAAAAAGAATATATATAAAAATTAGATAATTCGGTAAAATCTTACGAAAACAAATCTCGAAATTTGTACCACAAAAATAAGTTTCTTGAATTAAAAACCATACTCTAACTTTTATTTAAAAATTTTTTCATTTATATACATTTTTTTAATATGCAAAAAAATTACAAGTTTATTAAAAATTCATAAAAAATAATTAAAATTACAAGTGTTTTCAAGTTGATAAAAAAAATAAATTCCTAGACTTCATATTCAAATTAATACTTAACAATCGTCGATCACATATTCGAAAACTAACAAATTATATAAAAATATAATTTATATTCAAATTAATACTTAACAATCGTCGATCAATATTCACAAAGCGAATATAACAATATCTATTTACAATATGATCGGTACCTGATTTTATAAAGCAGAAATTTTATTATCTGTGCAATATTGTATAATTGCAATAATTTTATATGTGTAATAATTGAATTGAGTATATATTATTTTATATTTAGATGCATGATTTGATTTTATAGTGCAATATCGCTGTAAATCCAATATAAAAATATATGTGCAATGAATAATTTTTTATATGTGCAATGAATATGATTTTAGATGTGCAATTTTTTAAAATAAAATATATGATAATCGTGTCATACTATTTTTTTTTTATTATTAAAAATGTAAATCGTTTGAACTTATTTTCAAAAATAAGAAGTAATAAAAATCATGTAATTCGAAGAAGCCATTTAAGGGAACCTAACCGAAGGTAGAGCACTATAACGAGGCCGTAGCGTTATCAGTCCGCCCCTGATTCTACCCCAGTCTCCCCTATTGCTAATTCAAAATCTAATCTGCTTATTTACCATAAAAATAACGATGATAGAAATACGCAATTTCCTGTCGAATCCTATCGAAATATATAAATTTTGCTCAAAACACAATTTAGATCCCTACCCTTGATGTCCTTCTAAGAAATTTTTTGTGTTGCCCTAAATAAGAAATCGACCTTAAATTAATTTTCTTTGTACCTATTTTGTCATCACTTGCAGCGGATTCTACCAAAGCGAGGATAAAACGTAAGATGGTCAGTAAAAATCCTTCAAGGGGGGTAACGGATAAGACGCAGGATCGTTCAGTAAAATTCTAAGGGCTGTTATTTGTAATTCTTAAATTTGCCATTAATATTCACGATCAAAATTAAATATGGAATAAAATTTATATTATATTAATATATTTGCAATTAATTTTTCTTTTTTTGCAATACGTTTTTTAATTTTATTATAGTGTGTGTATGATTTGTTGTAAAATATTTCCATATAACTTTCTTTTAAAATTTTTTGTTCCTGTAATTATTGTAAAAGTAACATATTGATAACATTTAAAAAATAATAATTATAGAAAGTTAAATAATTTTTTAAGAAAGTTGTTATAAATATATGAAAATGTTTTGCAATAAATCATAAATATACTGTATTATCATAATTGTATATTTAGTAGGAAATAAATTTTTAGACATGTAAATCTTGTAGGTATACTTATTTATAATCATAGTCGTCATATTTTTATAATGCAATTATTATATTTCTTTATTTTATAATATATTTTAATTTCCAGACTTATATTATATATAATTTAAAATATATGTTAATTAATGGATAATATACTATCAATTTTGTGTTAGTAATAATCAGAGCCCTGCAGGCCATGCCCTGAGCCCGCCCGGGTGGCCCGTAGTTTAATTTTTTAAATATAACTAGACGGTTTTTAAAAATTTTTTAAAACACTCGGGCTGGGCCAAAAAAAATTTTCTAAAAAAATACCCGGGCCGAGCAGTATATTTTAAACTAATTATTTTAAATCGCCATTATTATCTATAAAATTATACACAAAATTTATATACGAAAAAAATAATAAATTCCAAATTAAATAATATAAGGTGAAATTTAGCGTAAAATGATAAGAATAAGGAAGAAAAAGTGAATCTAGCGAGGGTCTGTGGAGAGAAGACTCCATTAAAACTTTGATAATTCGCTTTAAGGATAGCTATAGCCAGCCTCTGTCTAAGGAAGAAGTCTTCTAGAGGATCCCCAGTATGCTTGCAGATGTGAGATCCTAAATCCTCGAAGAAGGATGATGCATGTACCAAATGAGGTTAAGGTAGTGGTTATTATTGGGATAAAAATGTGATCCTCTCGAATATTTGGAAATTTGTTCTTTTAGCTCAAGTAGGTTTAGACTTTAGTTGGATAAAGTTAATAGATCTGTATAGTAATAGTCCCAAACCAGAAATTGACCCTGTTTTCATGGCATCAGGGGTGATTCCGTCAGGCCGTTTTTCATCGAATCTAAAAAAAGTAGTTCAAGTATAGCGGGCATTTGGGTGGATTTCAATTCTTGCTGGATCAAGAAATTGCATTGGGTTTGACTGAGGATTCGTCCTTTCCACGATCTGCAATGTAAGATGTGTCTTCCTTTACTATGAAAATTCTGCAGCCAGAGCATGAGTGAGGAAAGGTTATTGTACAATTTAGGCGGATTCCTATTGCGTTGGTTAGCTCATTGTTGGTTGTTGGAGTTGAAGGTATTTGGAAGGTCCAAAAATTCCTGCCCGGATCCATTAAGTAAAGAAGTGAAGAGAGAACGGTCTGTTTGTATCATGCTAGATAATACGGATTTAACGCAGCATGTTGCAACTGGCCTTTCCCAATCCTTGTGTCTATTGGATTCGGGCGTCAACGCGTGTTCTCCATAGCAGGATAGCATCATCTAAGGAAATGTAATTTTGTTAGGTGTGGGACTTGATTATTGATTTCGAAAGTAGACTGCTCAAAATAAAGGCAGTGAGAGCAAGATTGGTGGGAGATCTAACCCCTAAACCACCACTTTGGGTACTTGAGCCTTTATTGAATTTTAGATTCAAAATATTTTCGGTTATATCTATTATTCCTTTTTCATAAATACTGAGAGGGATAGGATATTTAAAAATAGGAGTTGAGAACAAAATATAAAGTATGCGTCGAATGTTAAAGAAGTTTTTAAGGAGGAGGAATGATTTATGCCAGGGTAGCAAGTTAAGGAGGCCACCAAGCTTAAGAAGGATATTAAGAGTAGAGTGGAGGAAGGCGTTGATTGCCGTGAATCCGCCTACTAAGGAACCTAAATGTGTTAGCTCCTCGTTGAGGTAATTTTAAAAAGGTGGGGATTTCGATCTACTTACTCAAATTTAGATTTTATGGGGCTGAGAATGAGAAGAATGGCGCATCCCATTTCCTTAATAATGTGTACAGCATTATTGGTTTCCATTTGAGGTCCACTAATGATTCCATTTTCAAAAGTGAGCATCTGAATTAATGGTTCGAAATATATTATTGTTGCAAGATCACCTTGTTGGATGCCCTCGGCTGAAGGTATTTTGAGAGTTGAATTTCAAAATTGATGAAAATTAGTAAAAAGAATAGAGAAATTTGGTGTAGCATGGGAATGATGTGCTCGCTGATTGCAAAAATGAGTTACCGGAGAGGGTGTTGTACCATTAGCAAAATCAATTTTGATAAGTGTTTCATTTGTAGGACTGCTCTCCAAATAAAGACGAGTAAGATGTACAGCGACCTCGCATCCGCAAATTACTCCTACCCCTAATTGAAATGGGGTGAGAAGATGGGAGGGCTCATATTTTATCCAAGATGTAATCATTTTAGCGACAAGGCGGTGAAAAGTTGAATCAATGGCTATTGGTCTGACATCTTGTTAGTCTTGTGTAAGCTATAAGTTTGGCTCCAAAAAGAATGGGGGACAAAACTGGGAACATCACCATATAAAATTGGTTGCACAATTTTGTGATTTTAAGAAGGACGGAGGTTTGTGAGCTGATCAATGTAGAAGTTGTGTCCTGGAGGAACATGGGTCTGATTCTATCTATGCCGTGAGCGGAGTCTCGGTGGAAAGGTAGGATTGCCTTTTTTACTTCGTCTGAAGTGAAATCGAAAGCACCATGAGAATAAAGTTGTTGTGTGATTGGTGTAGAAGTGAAAGAAGGGTGTTTTGAAACGAGTTTTATGTATGTCTCATGTGAGTTGTCAGCTAATGAATCATAAGAAGAGTCTAATTTGAGAATGTCTAAGATTACGATTTTATTTTTTAATATTAAGTTATTTGTATTATATTACTTATAGTAGTAGTTATTTTAAAATCCAATAATAAACTCAATTTAAGTGTTCATATTTATAAAAAAAATTTTTCTTTTGCGAGATTTAATATATGTTTTCATTTAAACCTTGAGAGCTTTACTCTGATACTTCGGTTGTCATCTAATATAGCATTAGACGAATCTGTTTTTTTTTTCGAGAATAGGTGGTATCAACATTCTCGAACTCTATTGGGACGTACCTTAATCTTAAAATTTGTGTTAGGACTCTGATATTTTCTATGAAAGCACCAAATTATTCTAGTATTTATAGTATACCTTTCCTTTCCTTATAATATTTTTCTGGATGAACCTGGACCTTTTTTTTAAGTCGGATTGACTAGATCTATTTCAAAAATAAGAGTTCGGATACAATGGGCTGAATCTAAGAAGAATATGTCAGGGGCTCTATGCAAAGTTACTTTTTAAGCGTCTTCGAAAGAAGGCATTGAAGACTTGCTCGCAAAATATCATACAAAAATGATATACTTAAATAAATTAAATGCGGAATGGAAAGATTAATTTTATAAATGAGTTTCCTTTTATTTGACCACGGCACTAATACCACTATTAAATTTTAGAGACCATTTATAAATAAATTTATACGATTATGTGTAGTGCTGTAAACGTTACTACAAAAAAGAAACGCGTTACCGTTACTCGTTACATCTGAAAAATGGAACGCGTTACCGTTACCATTTTACAAAAGGAACGCGCGTTACCGACATTTCAAAAAAGAAACGGGCTACTCGTTACTTAAAAAAATTAAATGTTATATATAATGCAAAAAAATATATATTTTTTTCCGACAATATATAATAAAATAAAAATACAAAAGAACATATAAGATAAGATCCTTTTATAATAAAATTTTCATATCTAATATATATAATCTCATAATCATAACACGATCGTTTTCGTATCTCCCTAATGTATTTTAAATTTAAGGAGACTATATAGTGTAATGTTAATTTTATCTCCAAACACGATCGTTTTCGTATCTCCCTAATGTATTTTAAATATAAGAAGACTATATAGTGTAATTTTAATTTTTTGCTCTCTACGAGAATCGAACACAAGCCTCCCGTTTCAAAGGCAATATGCTTTACGCATGCACCAACTTGAATATAAATAAATTTAAAATATAAATTATATATATATTAAAGTTTCAAAGGCGTATGCTTTACGCATGCACCAACTTGAATATAATTAAATTTAAAATATTAATTACATATATATATTAATTAATAGCTGATATTTTTAAAATTCTGCCGTTTATTATTATTACCATACTAGCTGATGGAGTAAGGGTAATTATTTAGTTTGTGTGTATGGTATTTAATATACTTTATTAATAAATTTTATATAAATATTAAAATTTAAGAGAAAAAGAGGTAAAATTGTTGCATTGTATACCGTGAGCATGTATTAGAAATATCTATATTTAAAAATGTAATGGAAATCATATTGGATAAAATTTAAAATAGAGGTGCTTTAAGATTTTTGAATTTTAAATATGGGTTATAGATTGGTCTGAAATTTCTTTTGCAGACATAGCCAAGCCTGATCAAAAAACCATGTCCCATGCAACTTTCATAAATTAATTAATAGTTGACATTTTTAAAACTTTGCATGTGCATTGACACTGAATACACACCTAATATTATACATATTCCTGAATATTTAGGAGTAAATAGAACTTTAAATGCATCAAGTACCAATTCAATAGGAATAAGGTAGAACTTAAAATGGCAAGTACCCATTCAATAGTAATAAGAGATTTATTTAAATACTACTTTAATTCTTGAATTTATGTATAATTTAGGATTTTATACCATTATATTGGGGTTTTAGAAAAGATAAGAGAGATATGTTAGGGACAAAGCACACCTTGGTAGCAAAAAACTCTTATCTAGCAAGAATAAATTTTTAGATTATAAATTACAAATACAAATAAATAACATAAATAAAATTACTAAATATATCATTAACATATTTTATAGAAATAATGGGAAATTTTAGAATAACCCCAAAATAAATATAAATTTTTAAATAACACCTCATAAGATAGGAAAATTTTGTATATTTACTCATAACTTCATAATTTATTATAACATTTTTGATTAAATGTATAACCTTTTTGTTTTACTTATGTATAATTTGACTATGATTGAAGTTAACCACCTATTAATTGTTAACTTAGACATATCTTTTTATTTTTTCTATTGTAATTTAATAACAATTTCTTAAATTTAATTTTATATTTTGTAACTAAGTAATAAATCATTTGGTTTGTTTAAAATTTAATTAGGATGAACATATTTTCAGCATGGTACTTTAATATGTATTCATGAATTTCTTATAATACCAGGAGCTCACCATTAGAATCATAGGTAAATCAGATATTTACTCTTCATTATAATTTTGAAATCAGACAGATTTAATTCTTATAAACCCCTTACATCAGACCTATTTTTCTGGATCAAAATAAATTATTTGGGTTTTCCTGGGCTTGGGAAATATTTTTCACCATTAATATGGACTTGGACATAGCTTGAGAAACATTTTTCATAATTATTATAGTCTAAGATTCCTGTAAATTTTTTAATTTTAAATATGGGCTAGAAATTGGCCTGAAAATTTCTTTTGAAGACAAACCAAGGCCCATGCAACTTTTATATTCTGATTGTATTTTTAAATGCATTGTGACTTTTTATATATTTTATTTCAGTCCTCAACTATCAAAATTATTATGGTCTTTTACGGGTTTGAGAAAACCAAGTGCAAGGACCTGGCTTGGGAATTTTTTTTAAAGGCATAGGTGTAATATTTAACACAGAATATTTATATGGCCCTCATTTAAAATCTAATTTAAATTTTATTCAAAAAAATAGTATTCACTCTTAGTCTTAATGGGTTGGCCTTGGTTGGGGTGAGCCGGGTTAAAATAAACTAAAAAATAGATATGGTTTTTTAGAGATTTACCTATCTCCAGGCTTGGAAAAAAATTTTTAAATTACTATCGGTTGGCCAGGTTTGAGAAAATTTTTATAAAATTATTATGGGTTGGGCTGGACTTGGAAAATATTTTTATAAATTATATTGGGCTGGGCTTGGGGAAATCTTTTCAAAATTATTATGAGCTTGGACGCTTGAGAATTTTTTTATTATCAATTATAGGTCAGACATTGGCCCAAAACAAATTTTTTTGCAGGCCTGGGCTCGGTGTGATCAAAAAACCAAGGCCCATGAAAATCTGAATTTTGATTGTATTTTTAAATTCATTAGGATTATTTAAATATTTTATTTCAGTTCTCAACTACCAAAATTATTATGATCTTTCATTGGGCTTGGAAGAATTTTCATAATTAATAAGTTTGGGAATTTTTCTTAGTATTAAATATTAGGTATAAGTAATCAGTAATATTTAACAAATAATATTGGTATTATCAAGTAAATGCTTTAAATTTATTTTTACTCAAACCCTAGTATTTACACTTAGTTTTAATGGATTGAACCTGGCCTGAAGAGGGGAGGGGGTAAAAAGAATAAAAATTGGATATTATTTTCAAATAACAGGTAACATCTAGTATAAAAGTAAGAAGAAAATTTTCATTCCCCGTCATTTTTGACGGGCTATCTACTAGTATAATTATAATATGAATAATTATACAAAAATAATATATTATAAGATAACATTTTTATGTAACAATTTATTTATTTATTTTTAACAACAATTGATTTTCAAAATTTTGATCAGATAGACATGAGCGCTTTCGCCGTGCTAAACACACGTTCAATTGGCGCAGAGGATGGGAGAGTGGTGTTATATTTAATAAACAAAAATTTCAATTCGGGGAATTTATTAAAAATATTTAAGGAAATATCTTTATTTTGAAAAAAGTTTGAAAGATCATCTTCACATAAATCTTCATTCATTTCCTGATCAAAAAAAATTTATCATTATCTGTAAATATTCTAGTGTGTGTGTTGGATAAAGGAATCAATATTAATTCATTCTTTACCTTCAAATGTTTTTTTAAGTTTTAGCTACTTGACATTGACGTTGAAATATTTGCGTTGGGACATAATTTACATTTACAAAGTGTAGACTTGGTACCATTAATTTTCTTAAATGGTTTAAAATATAATTCAAATTGGGGCCAGGGAAGGGTTAACATCTGAAGAAGTAAGTACTATGGACATAATATTCTTTTAAAATAAATTATAAATTAATTAATAATATCATTATATTTACTTTGAATTTTGATTGAATATTAATTTCGACTGATAATTTAACAACGAGAATTTTAAAAAAAATGTTGGAAGTGGTTGATATGAATTAAAACTCGGCTTAAATTATTAATATTAATATTAATATTAAGAATTAAAAAATAAAAAATAAATAAAAGTAATTTTATAATACAATAAAATATGTTTTTCTTTTTATTGATATTTTTTAATAAAAAATAAAAAGTAACTAGTAAAGTAACGTTTTGCACCGTTACTCAAGAAAAGAAACGCGTTACCGTTACTCGTTACCTTTAGATGAAGGTAACGAATGGCGTTCCTTTTCTTCAAAAAAAGTAACGTCGTTAGTAACGATGTTACTTTTTTGATGTTACTTCACAGCACTAATTATGTGTAATTTTATTATAAATTATTTTTATTGCACATTTAAAATATTATATATAAAATTAGATTTTTTATAGTTTTTTTTTACTATCATGATATATGTATTATATACTTTAAAAAAGTCTATTTTTATTGTATCATTTTGATGTGGGAGCTTTTTATATATGTATGTCAACTAGGATATTAATTTATTTTGTCATAACTTTTTATACCCTTCTTACTTAAATTCTTAATGAATCGTTGCTTATAAAGTTATAAAGTCTAGATAACCTTATAAATATAGTAATTCTAATTATAGCCATTTTGAAGAAAATTGTAAAATATAAATTCTATATATCTAGATAGGTTTATCAACTATGATAAATTTGTAGATTAGCATAAAAATAAAAAATATTACGCTCAGAAAAAGTAGCTATTAGAGTTTCCCAAAAATCATAGGTTAAAAGTTCATTTATAACAGGTGCCAGATGCGATCGCGCTAATAAAATATTAAGATGTTAGGAATATTTTAATTCTCTGAATTTTTGACAGTGTTGGTTTTATAGATTGTTCTAATTTTTTAGTTTAAATTTTTTTTCGAATAATTTTTTCATTTTTGTTATTTATATTTCCCTTTGGTAATGTGCCTAGAAATATCAAACATTAGAGCTGATAAATGGTTAAAAGACTAGCCAAAGATATTCAAGGCTCACTTTGAAAAAAATAAAATAATTTTATTTTAACTCACAAATATTTATATTGTTTGAAATGAAAAGGGGAGGGGGTAAATTTTGAAAAAATCAGCGTCTGTTAAATCGAAGGGGAGGGGGGTGTGAGTATTTCTTGTAGAGAGCAATATTTTTTATTGAATTCCTGGAATGCCTCTGTATAATTTACATTTATTGTTTTTTTTAAAAAATCTGCGTCATTGAAGTCGGAGGGGGGTGAGTATTTCGTGTAGAGAGCAATATTTTTTATTGAATTCCTGGAACGCCTCTGTATAATTTACATTTATTGTATTGGTAAATATTTTTTTATTGTATCATATACGGGATGCATTCTACTAAAAAAATGAAATATTTAATAGCCTCTACTTGAGGATTATTTTTTATTATCCATAGTATAGAATTTATTGAAGTACTTCAATCAATAATATATGTATAATATCATTAAATAAAAAATAACTAATACATTTTAAACCATAAATCTGCAGGCATGGCCCGATAACCCGGCTAGACCAGAATTAGTCATAAAGTGGTATAGTTTTTTCAATGATAACCGGGCAGCATAAAATAATTATATAATGAATGATTTAATATTTATTTATGCTTAATCAGAGATCCGAACCGTTAACTAAGATTCTAGTGCGGTTACGGCTAAGTAGCAAAAATTAATTAGGATACAGTTCAACTGATTACAAAAGATTTGATTACTATTTATAAAAATATGGCTGGTACATAATTTCTACAAGAAAAATTTATTCCCATAATTTTGCCACCATTTTTGAGTGTTCTTCCATTTTTTTTAGGAGTATCAGCCTCTCTCTAAATTTAAGAAAACCACATTTTCATTTAAAAAACCAGATTTGAATATGTTTGGATTCTCTTTTTAAAATATTACATATTAAAAAGGAGAAGCTTAATGATACAAAATTTGTATTTAAATTAAACACAATGTATTTTTAAAAAAAGTATAAATATAATTGACAAAGAAATAAATATGTAATATAAACTAATTTTGTTTTTATGAATATAATTAACCTCTTTGAGTTTGAGTGCTATAATGATTTACATTAAATAATAAAAATACGTATGTACCTCTTTAATTCAATAAATAATGGAGAACTGTATGAATAATAATTAAATTAAATACTTTCATATTTATACAACAAACCAGTATTTTTATATAAAATATTCTGCCTTTTTTAAACAAGATAAATAAATCATTTAACTGATTTTATAAAAGTAAATATATAAATGATTAGTAATTTGACTATTATAAAAATTGGTTGGGATGAATATATATAGTATACAATATATTATACTATGTAATAAAAACGCAATCAATCGCATAGACAAATAAAACTCTATACTCTTTTTAAGAGACAATATAAATCACTTTTATCAATATTTAATTTAAAAGTTATAGAAAAAAAACCTTCAATAATTAATGATGATATCTACTGTATAGACTACTACACACATTTAAAGTTTAATAATTTTAAATGTCTTCCCATTAATTATCATAAATGATAAGTAACAGTTATTTACAAAAGACGTTTAATTTATGTGATAATAACATCAAACAAAAAAAACACCGACGTTTTATAATTACAATATATTAAATATCGTCTGTAAAAGATATCTTTAGAGTTACTTATTTTTTTCTGATAAAACGAGTATATTAATTGAAAGAAAAGCGAATAATGTAATATTTGTATTCGATTTGTAAATTTCGAATCGAGTAATTTTATAAATTTTATTGCAATTCATAATCGTGCATAGGTTGCAATTTTAATAATTATTTAAAGGTCATTCTTTCAGGCATAGAGTTTTCACAATTATTTTTTCTTTTAAAGACAGGTGATTTACGGTAGTCATATTTGTGCCTATAAATTAGACTCTCACTTAAAAGAGTCCCATTGCTTCTTCTTCTGATTGCATAATCATACCATTTATATCAGTATAAACATTTAATTACGAATATTTCAATTATAGTTCTGAAACCGGACTACCGGCTGAATAAAAAGTTTAACTGGCTGGACCTGGTAATTTTCACATAAAAATATTTTCAGGACTGGCTAGATAATTTATACATAAAAATCAGACAAGGCGCAAATTTATTGTATTTTAATAACTGTCTAACTCTGATACTAAATCTATAAATAATTATGATATGATCCAATTATAAATACACAATACAGATAGGAATGCACAATAGCTTATCGGTCTTAGACCGGAATCTTTTTTGAGGACCACAGTCCGGACCAGCAATTTTATTTTTTGTCCGGATCGGTTTATTAATATTTAAGTTTGCTTTACTATTCAATTAATGTAAATTTTAACCTATTTTTTTGTATATTTTACTTTTTATGAAGAGTTATTTTATTTTTAGATAATTTAGGTTAATTTTATTTTACAATATGAAAACCAGTTCAAAGAAGAGTCATTGGGGGGGGGCGCATAGGGACTTTAGATCCCTGAAAAATTTGAAGAACCCCCCTATGATTTCCTTTTAAAATAACTTAAAAATTTTTTTTAATCCTCTGAGAGTAAATGGTGACACCCCTGGTCAAAGAAGCATTTTACTTATAGTACCAATAAAAAAAGACAGAGTATAATTTCACTGCAGTACCAATTAATGATCGTGAGCAACAAGTAAAAATATAATTGTTTATGATTTTATTAAGCAAAATTTCATATCAAAATAAGCATTATTTTTATTATTAAAAAATGATTCTTTTGGCCATTATTAATATAGTTAGTTCTATTTTAACAGCGTTTCTACTATTCTTTAATCTAGATATGCTGAATATTTTGGCTCTCAACCCTTACCATTGTTACTAGGTTCTTCATAAATCGATTTTTAAGTTAGGGTTTAAAAAAAATAGAAGCTTCAAGTTAATAAAAAGAAATTATTTATTAACTTACATAAATTCTAAATACCTTCCAAATGATTTTTAATTATATTATTCATAATTGCTTTTATATTGTTTATATAATACTCTTATATTACTCTTATATTATATAAAATGATAAATCAAGAATTTAATTATGTAAAAAGATAAATATTTTTAAAATAACAAAAAATAAAAAGACCGGTCCTGTACCGGTCTTTTTATTCAGGATCACGGTCTGGATCGATAATTTTCAAAGATCATGATCCGGTTTGAGTAAATCGGTCCCGACTGTGATCTTCACTAGTACACACTTTATTTATAAAACGGTTGTAGAAATGGATAGCGATAGTGGAGATATTTAAGGGCCCTAATTGACATTGGGTGATAATAAAATTAGATACAGATATTAAAAATGTGATGGCCGGAAAATTCATACAAAATTTAACGGGCCAGGGCCAAATATTCGTAAAATTTTAACAGATCTGTCTTTTCGTAAAATTTTAAGGGACCGAGCTGGGTAATAAATTTAACGGGCCGAGCAAAGCAACTTGTGCAAAAATTTTTAACGGGTCGTACTTTGCAAATGTAATAGAAAAAACATCTTGGATAATTACTCTGGACCAAATTTTCCTAAGGATGGGAAATAAAGACAAATATAATTTTTATATCAAATTTAATGTTACAAAATACATTTTTAAAGTGACAGATGTGACTCAGAGGTTATAGATCTGAAATAAGTAACCAATCGGGGTTAGTTTTTTGTTTGAAGTAAAGTTAGGGTCAAGGTTTCATCAGGGGGTAGGGTTAATATTTAAAAATAAATGTTTTAATAGAAATTGTCACAAAGTTCTCTTCGAAAAACTTATTTATGTGGGAATTGTCTCTTCTTTCAATTCTGATAAATTTATGTTAAGGAATTTAATCTGGTAATTTTTGTCCGATAGATTTATCTCCGGGAATCACTATGATAGCCCTGCAATAGAATTAAGCTAGCAACTTAGGACTGTGATATCTGATTGATTTTACTTAAACTTAGTAAGGCCTAAAACCTAATATGCGCTAAATCAGTGTCTACCAAATTTCATTGAAACGAGATATAAGCACAACTCTATAGATATTTTTCCGGCCACTACAAAAAGTGTGCAAAGGTCTGAGGAGAGTTAACAAAATTAAAAGAGTGAATCCGATTCTTTGCTAAAAAGAGCAGATATGTTTGTTTTTTTTAATTTTAATTTTATAATTTTAATTTGTGGCAAAAAAGTTTTCTATGTTATGTTAACAGGCTAATTAGTGTCAATTTTTACTAGTTATGAGATAAAATAAAAATTGTACAAGAGTTAATACCAAATATATATTTTTTTTCAAATAACGAATATTTTTTAACCTTATATTTTGGCATGTTAAATTGATTTAGCTTTCAATTTTAAATAAAGGCAAAAAGGTATTATTTGTATAGTATATAATAATTTTTACCACCGTGAAACCTGCGTCATTATTAATAAAACCCAGAAGAATTTTAACCTTTAAAAATTTTATTATCCTAACCACCTATATCTCAGATGTTTTAAAGATTATTATTTTTTGATTGGTCAACAGGTAGTATCAGTCATTATATGACTTATTTTATTTGTTATAATTTATAAATGAAATAATAAAATAAGCGTTACTTGCTTTGTATTGAGATTTAGTTTATAAAAATTTCAAAATGTGCTTCTTTTTACATATTCTAATATGTTTGTATGCGAAAGGGTTTGAACCGAACTGATATTTTTATTATGAACTGAAACCCTAAGCAGAACCAATATTCATGATGATTCGGACCTTTTCTTTTCAATGGGCATATCACTATTAATTATTTAGTAATTTTACATACGCCCCTTTTTTTTAATTTTTGAATTCTATATAAAAGTTAGATTACAATTCAATTAAATCACAAAAATAATATGTTATTATATTATTACATATTACTGCAATCAACATATTTTTTATATTGGATATGATAATGGTAATATATTACACAACATTTTTTATGCGCAGTATGTCTGAGGAATATTAATTATACTTTGCATTGTATTAATTATACCGGCATTAATAAGGAATGTAGATATAATTATAAAAAATTATAAAGTATCATCCATAAAAAAAATCCAACCACATTTTTTTTACTATCGAAATTAACGCAATCTTGTGATAACAAATGAGATTTAAAAAAATGGAATTATTATTAAAATTTAATTATAAATTTATTTTATAATCCAAGATATGCTCACAAAATTGCCGATCTCCCTTTTTAATATAAAGAAATAAGTTAATAAATTATTTTCTATTTTATTTTCAAGTTAATTCATCACCTATTTTAGAATTTCTTTTAAATGCTCCTTCCTTTTTTTTATAAATTAGCTATTATTATCTTTTACTCCATTATAATTCGGAACCTTTACACTTGAAAAATTAGATTTACCGGGAGATGAATTGTTTCAGAAAATTTTGCCGTCTTTTGAACAATTCTAAATGTTACATATAATTTTTTATATAGGTGAAATTATCTGAAATTAATGAGGTAGATCATAAGCGTATCCATGATTTTGCTAAGCGGAGGGGGAAATTAGGAAAATTTTTTCCCCATAAATTTCATTGGAGATCCTTATTTCCACTTATTGCAGGCCTTTAGATATATTAGATTTTATAAAAATAATTTTGGGTTTTCACTAATTTTTTATATTTATAATGCTTTATTTCTAAAAAATTTGAATTATAGTCGTTAATTTTCTAATTTTTCTTTCAAATTCTTCCTTATAAGGATATATTGTATAAATTTTGGGGGGAGAGAGGGGTGTGACGGGGGAAAATTTTTATTAACTAATCCCATCTCCCTTGTTACCCGCCTGAGGTAGATACTTTATGCAGGTTGAAATACTTTTCCGGTGAAATTTAATTTTTCAAATTTAAAATTTGCTATGGTTCAAATTGAGCGTCTGATACACCCCGGATTTCAAGGTTCAAAGTTGACAAGTCGATTAATTGACCAGTTAAACACGGTCAATTAATAAAAAGTATATTTGACCAGTCAAATATGCATAGATACAGTCAAATATTCTAAAATGCTATTTTTGTGAATAAGTATATCACATTAATCAAATAACGGCATATGGGAGTGATTATGCTTAGCTTATCCTTTAAGAGAAGGGGCAAATGTCATTGGAGTCCTTTTAAGTTATACTTTTCTTCAAAAAAAAGTTACTTAGATTATATCTGTTTTCCTGTTAAATTTATTAATATAACATTGTTAAGTTAGCAATAGTGAATTAACTAACAAGAATTTTATCATATTATACATTTGATATTTGTCCATATATGATCATTTGATTAATTTTAAATAAATTAACAAATTAAATTTTAATGTTAACAAAGTTAAATTTAATTAAATTAAATTTTAAAAATTGTTGAATTAATCTTATTACAGGGTTTCCCATTCAAAATAGGAAAAGTCCCAATCAAAAAAGGAAAAGTTTTAATCATAAAAGGAAAAGGTCTGATCAAAAAAGGAAAAGGGTCAATCATAAAAGGAAAAGGTTCAATCAAAAAAGGAAAAGGTCCAAACAAAAAAAGAAAAGTGTCAATCAGAAAAGGAAAATTCCTATTCAAAAAAGGAAAATAGTAATTTTTTAAAATTTTTTGTCAATTTTTCTTAAATTTTTATTTATTTTTGTTATTCCTTCTTAATTTATATCTAAATTTTTGCGATTTCTTTACGTTTTATTCTTACTGATCTTTTCTCAATTTATTTCTAACTTTTTGCGATTTTTTACTTTTATTTTTCTTACTATATCTTCTCTTAATTTATTCTTCTCATTTTTGATAATTCTTTTTTATTTTTAAAAATAATTTATAAATTTAGGTCCATTTTTTTAACAATTCTAAGTTTTTTTTTCATCATACATACAATATTCTTTTTATGATTTTTTCATTGTAATCTTTTACATACATTTCTAACCTTTTCAATCTCTTTAAGTCATTTTTAATCTTTATTTTTTTGAGCATTTCTCAATTATTTTCTTCTCATTTTTGATAATTATTTTTTAAAATTATATTTAATGTTTTTGGCAGACAATATAATTACAATTGCTAAATTAAATTAATCGTTTGGTTATATATAATGTACCTTTTTAAAATTAAATAAGTTGGAAATGTAATACCAAACGATCAGGCGCGTAAGCTGGAATTTGGTCTGCGTGGGGGATAATAAAAATTTTTAAGAAATATCATTGAGCATAAATTTATTAGGACTAATAACTTTTCTAATACACAATTTTAAATTAATGTGAATTATAAAAAAATTATATATATAAACTGGCATATAAAAAACTATAAAAAAAATGTGAATTAAAAAAAATTAAACGGATATAACTAGCGGCATCGAAAAACTATAAAATAAATGTGAATTATAAAATATAAAGTGAATATAACAACCACCATATAAATCACTTAAATGACCCAAAATAGAAATTGAATTTTTTGAGACTTTAAAATTTATATATAAAGTATAAAAAATTTTAATGTTGGAAATATAAAATAATACACAAAAAGTTTCTTAGGAATAATTGTATTTTGTATGTTTTGAGCTAATTTTTCAATTATCTAATCCTTGCTTGGCGTAAATGCCTATATTCAAAAGAT
Organism: Gordionus sp. m RMFG-2023; assembly: GCF_954871325.1. Taxonomy (NCBI): domain Eukaryota; kingdom Metazoa; phylum Nematomorpha; class Gordioida; order Chordodea; family Parachordodidae; genus Gordionus; species Gordionus sp. m RMFG-2023. The sequence continues at coordinate 20,048,409 of NC_088776.1, forward strand.
CCAAACCATTCAATCTACTTTCAGAAGATTTACTTCATAGGTATGTTTTTCAGAGACTTGCAGGCCCGGCCCTCGGGCCGGACCGTATTTTAATTTTTTAAAATATATCCGGGCCTGGCTATATATTTTAAAATCAAATATTTGAAATCGGCATTATTATCTATAAAAATAAAAAATAAATATAATTTATTTTAGAAAAATCGGGCCGGGCCTGACAATTTTTTTTAAAAAAAACCGGCCGGGTGGAAAAAATTTTGAAAAAAAATCCGGGCTGTGCCCTGCAAATGGTACATCTGCAGGGCTCTGTTATTCTTCTTAAAAAAGAGAATGTTCTCTCATTAGTTTACTAATGGGAAGAGTTGCTAATATATATATATATAACCATTTTAATACATTGGGAATATAATCTAAAATGTGTTTGAAATAATGCAAGCATCCATAGCATTTTTTGAGACTATATCAACCTTTTAATCATAGTTATTCAGCTAATAAGGCATCATAAGATACTTTAACATCTTCATGATAAAAATTTAATAAATAAAAACCATTCATTTATTTGGGTTATAAATGTATCTAAGAGATGGGGATAAGACATTTGTTTTATAATACTCTTCTACTGATCCTATATTAATGTTTTGATGATTAACTTGCTTTCTGCAAATCGAGGGGGACAAATATTAAACATGTATAGCTCTTGCTTTTGACTCAACAATAACTTATAAAATATGAAATTCTTCATCAACATTAGCTAAAATTTCCTTGAGTTGTAATAAAATGCTCTCAGCCATTCTCATCTTCTTAATCAAGTCAATGTCATGTTTTTGAAAAGTATTACATAAAATAGTTGTATAATTAAATAATACATTCTAATGAGCAGAAAAATTTGGAATAAGTATTGAATCCAAAAATTTTCTTGCTTCTGAGGAAATATTTATTTCAAACTATTATGATATTTCAGTAATAGCATTAATAATCGGCTTTTCTAACTCTATAATAGCTGTTACTGCTTGATGGCAGAGACTTGATCTTGTTGGACAAGCTTTCAATTTCTTTCTCCCTGTTAGACAAGAAGTTTCAGAGATAATTATTATTTGACTAGAAATTTAGATAAATATTACGCCACTAATATCTGAAAATAATAGGTAAATATTATGCCAAGGAAAACTTGAAATCGAAATTAATTGATAAAATAACTTAGTAGATGAATGTGATAAATAAATTTAATTTAATATATATGATATAGGAATAAATATTAACAAATATAAATTAATATTAACAAATATAAATTAATATTAACAAATATAAATTAATATTAACAAATATAAATTAATATTAACAAATATGAAAATATAACAATGCATTTTTGGGCTTAAGGGTGGGGGGGGGATTTGCCCCCCCCCGTTGCGTACGCGCCTGCAAACGATATGTAATAAATTAATAAAATATAATACAGGGTTTCCCATCCAAAAAAGGAAAAGTCCCAATCAAAAAGGAAAAGGTTCAATCAAAAAAGGAAAAGTGTCAAACAAAAAAGGAAAAAGTTCAATCAAAAAAGGAAAAGGTCCGATCAAAAACGGAAAATTGTCAATTAAAAAAGGAAAAGTCGCAAAGGTTAAGGAAAAAGTCCAATCAAAAAAGGAAAAGTGTCAAACAAAAAAGGAAAAGGTTCAAACAAAAAAGGAAAAGTGTTAAACAAAAAAGGAAAAGGTCCAATAAAGGAAAGGTCAATCAAAAAAGGAAAATTCCCATTCAAAAAAGGAAAATCGTAATTTTTTTAAAAAATATATAAACTTTTCAATTTTTCTTAAATTTATTTATTTTTGTCATTCCTTCTTATTTTATTTCTAACTTTTTGCGATTTCTTTATTTTATTTGTATCTTTTCTCAATTTTTTTTCTTCTCATTTTTGATAATTCTTTTAAGTATATTTAATTTTCACTAAATTTTTGGCAGACAACTTTTTTATTATAATTTTTTACATATGAAATTATTTAATTACAATTACGATATATATTTAATATAGTACAAAACAAAAATTTATATTAATCATTAATAATTTCTCCCCTTCTACATTTTGGGATATATGTCTCCATATTTCTAAAATAATTTTTTGCATTTTCTTCAGATATTCCTCTTTCTCCATGTTCTATATAACGAATTAATTCTTCCTCGTTACTAGGATTTTTATTTCTGACAAAATCCTTCCATTGAAAAAACACATTCTCAATAGAATTAAGATACGGACTGTAGGGTGGCAAATATTTCAATGTATGTCCTTTTCTTTCTATCGATTCCCTAATTGAATGATTGTGATGAAATGGAACATTATCCATCACAAAAATCACATGTTAGATTCTTCAAAATGATTTAATATTTCATTTATAAAGTTGCTAAAATATATAGCATTGCAAGGGCCATCAAGAACTTCGAATCGAAATATTCCTGCAATTGTGAGAGCCGCAATGATAGTGTAATTTATTGTCTTTATTCCTTGAACATTTTTAATTGCCTTTTTATTTATTTGGGAATATCCATATAATCGCCTCATTGATATTGAAAACCCGCTCTCATCGATAAATATAAATTTTTCCTTCATATATGCTACATCTACAAACCAATTCGCGTATTCTTTGCGAATCTCTATATTTGATTCGTTATTTTCTCTAACTGAACGTAATGATACTCTTTTAAAAAATCCTGAGAGTAACCTTGATACCGTATTTTTTGATATTTCCACATCATATCTTTCTTTAATGATTTCACATAACCTTTTTAAGGATAAAGTGCAATCCAAATTTATACAATTCAACATATATTCTTCCTGCTCTTTATTTAATTTCTTGCGTGCGCGTGAACCTCCTTTGGGTAAGCTATATTTTATTCCATTTTTGAGATGAGAGTATTTAATATTTGTCACTGTCTTATAGCTTACTTTAAAACATGATGCTATATTTTTTATACTATCTTTTTTTAACGCGTCAATTATTAGAGCTTTTGTTTCACTGTTAATATTTTTTCTCCTTTTTACCATATCTTCATAATTTTATTTTTAAAACAAAAAAATTTATTTTTAAAGTATATACTCAACAAATGGAAGTGAAAAAGATTATAAAATTTACCTCATTTGCGTTTAATTTTTCATAAATCAAAATAGTTTAAAAGATAATTAAATTACAAAATAATTATTTACTTGCTAAAAAGAATAAATGCGTTTTGAATATATTAAAATTTTAAAAATATAAGAATTTTAAAATGATTATATTTTATTAATTTACATATCGTTTAGTATTACAGTTCAAACTTATTTATTATAACCAAACGATTAATTTAATATTGTAATTATAAATATGTATGTAAAAAATAGTCTGCCAAAAAAATAATATAATTTTAAAAAAGAATTATCAAAAATAAGAAGAAAAGAAATAGAGAAAAGATATAGTAAGAAAAATAAATTGAGAAAAGATACAAATAAAGTAAAGAAATAGCAAAAAGTTAGGAATAAAATAAGAAGGAAAAAAAATAAATAAAATCTAAGAAAAATTGAAAAATTATAAAAAAATTACGATTTTGCTTTTTGAATGGGAATTTTCCTTTTAAGATTGAAACTTTCCCTTTTTTGATTGGACCTTTTCCTTTTTTGAATGGGAAACCTTGTATGTTGAGGGCATGACAGTCATACCCATCAAGACAAAAAATGAATAATTTAAATCTAAAGATATTTAAATTAGATTTTATTTGATACCCATATCGATATTTTGTGGTGATAAAAATATTCCTGACCCCCCAAGACCTAGACCCGCCCTCTATGCGTGATTATTATTATTACAATAAAAAAATATTTTTATTAGCTTTTATTTGATACCCATATCAAAAAATTTTATTTTTTACCCTACCCCCTCTATACACCCCCCCCCCAACCACCCTCAGACCAAGTCATACCCATCCAGACCAAGAATGAAGACTTTCTGTCAAACCACATTAAAATGAGCATTTATTTGATACACATATTGAGAAAAGATTATTGTGACAAACGCTACACACCTCAAACTAAAGAAATCGCACCCAGTCTAGAACTAAGAATGAAGACGGACTGACAAACCATAACTAAATGTTAAGAAAAAAATTGAGAAAAGTTTATATATTTTGTTAGAAAAGATTACGATTTTCCTTTTTAGAAATCGCGGAATTTTCCGAATTAGAATAAGATTCATGGATTGACTAAACCTTTTCCTTTACTTTAGGGAATTTTCCTATTTCGATTGACACTTTTCCTTTTTTGATTGGACCTTTTCCTTTTTTGTTTGACACTTTTCCTTTTTTGAATTGGAAGCTTTTCCTTTTTTGTTTGACACTTTTCCTTTTTTGATTGGACTTTTTCCTTAACCTTTGGGACTTTTCCTTTTTTGATTGAACCTTTTCCTTTTTTGATTGGGACTTATCCTTTTTTGGATGGGAAACCCTGTATAATCTTTTTTAAATTCTTATTTAAAATTATCAAAAATGGGAAGAACTAATTAAAACAGTTTTATCTTTTAATAAAAACTCTGCAGGGGGAATTGACGGTTTTCGCCCCTCTTATTTCCAGTTTTTAATTAACCCTAAAAATCCTTATCAATATTAATTTGTAAATTCATTGGCAATACTTAGTGAAAATATTGAACAATGATTTACCTAGTCCAGTTCACCAAATTCTTTTTGGCGCAAGATTAATTGCCTTTTCTAAGCCTGATGGTGGAGTTCGGCCAATTGCAATAGGGTCTTTTTTTAGGAGACTATTAGCTAAGATAATCGTTGAGCGCATCAAACCTGATAAAAATATTCCAAACATATCAACTAGTCTTTGGTATTAAAGGGGGGATGCGAAATAGCCGCTTACTCTCTTCGCATATATATCGAAGATCCTCCTCCAGTCGCCGTAGTCTGTAAGCTTGATTTTAAAAATGCTTTTAATATCCAGAAAAGCATTTTTGAACATTTTTTATGAAAAATTACCAGTTTATGCAAGATTTATTGAACAGTCTTATGGCTGTAGAACCCCTCTCAAATTCGGGGAATATACAATTCCATCTGACGAAGGTATTCAACAAGAAGACCCTTTGAGCCCTCTGATCTTTAGTTTAGGTATACATAACCTAGTTCATTGTCTAAAATCCTTTTCTAATTTAGATTTAAACATATGGTATCTAGATGATGGTACCATTTGCGGACCTTCTAAAAATATTCTAGCAATAGAATATATAGAGAAGAATTCTCTAATCATAGGCCTTACTCTAAATAAAGCTAAATCTGAAATATGCTTTTTAAATTCAAATACTCTCGAAGTCCAAGGTTTAAAATCATTAAAAAAAGTGAAATTAATCTTCTATAAGCAGTTTTTCCAACTGTGAGGTGTTCGTGGAAAATTTTTTCGAAGGCTTATTAGGACTTGAAACTATTTTAAAAAAAATTCCTTCACACCAGAGCTTTTTTTTTTCTTTTAAAAAAATATTTATTTTTACCAAAGATTTTAAATATTTTTAGATCTTCTTCCTTTTTTTTAAATAATGAAATTGTTAATCGTGTTCATGAATTTTTTAGAAGTTTATTAGAAAATATTTTAAATATTAAATTAGAAGATTTTAATTGGGGTTTCTCACAAAAACTCTCGAAAAGGGTGGTTTAGATTTACAGGGTTTCCCATTCAAAAAAGGAAAGTCACAATCAAAAAAGGAAAAGTTTCAATCATAAAAGGAAAAGGTCCGATCAAAAAAGGAAAATGTCCGATCAAAAAAGGAAAAGATTCAATCAAAAAAGGAAAAAGTCCAAACAAAAAAGGAAAAAGTCCAAACAAAAAAGGAAAAGTGTCAATCAAAGAAGGAAAATAAGAAAGGAAAAAGTCCGATCAGAAAAGGAAAAGTGTCAAACAAAAAAGGAAAAGTGTCAAACAAAAAAGGAAAAGGTCCAATCAAAAAAGGAAAAGTGTCAATCGAAAAGGAAAATTCCCAAAAGAAAAGGAAAAGTGTCAATCAAAAAAGGAAAATTCCCATTCAAAAAAGGAAAATCGTAATTTTTTAAAATTTTTTTTAAAAAAAATTATAAATAGTTTAATTTTTCTTAAATTTTATTTATTTTTGTCATTCCTTCTTATTTTATTTCTAACTTTTTGCCATTTCTTTACTTTATTTGTATCTTTTCTCAATTTATTTTTCTTACTATATATTTTCTCAATTTTTTTTCTTCTCATTTTTGATAATTCTTTTGTATTTTTAAAAATAATTTATAAATTTAGGTCCATTATTTTAACAATTCTTTACGTTTTTTTTTCATCATACATATGTCGTAATTTTTAAAGGGATTATAACTATAATATCCGGGATCTTCATAGGATTTAAAGTGATAAAATTTCAATTTTTTAAAGGATAAAGAACTATACGGCATTATCACGTTTGAACCATGATATAGAAGAATCTTATTTTAAAAAGCGTTTTTCGCGCGTTTCGTTTTTTAATTTTATTGTTATTCATTAATTGTCAATGTTGTTTTTTTTTGGCCTTATGAATTAAGATATATCTAACATAGGGTATCAATCGATAGCTAATCAAAAGATCTATTCAACTGGAATTCAATCTCTCCCCCATAATGGGCTGGTTTAGGTCTTGGGAGGTCCGAAATATTTTTATCAAAACAAAATATCGATATGGGTATTAAATAAAAGCTAAATTTAATATGGTTTGACTGAAAGTCTTCATCCTTGGTCTGGATGGGTATGACTTGGTCTGGGTGTGGAGAGGAGGTGTATGGAAGGGGGGGGGTGTAAAAAATATTTTTTTGATATGGGTATCAAATAAAAGGTAATAATAATAGTTTTTTATTGTAATAATAATAATCACTCATAGAGGGCGGGTCTAGGTCTGGGGGGGGGGGGTCAGGAATATTTTTATCACCACAAAATATCGATATGAGTATCAAATAAAAGCTAATTTAAATATTTTTAGATTGAAATTATTCATTTTTTTTCTTAATGGGTATGACTGTCAGGCCCTCAACATATTAACAATATGTCTAGTTGGATAGAATTTACAGAAATAAAAGAGAATGATGATAAAACAATTTTTTAAATCTATTTTCGGTTCCACAGTCATACCCATCAAGACAAAAAATGAATAATTTTAATCTAAAGATATTAAAATTAGCTTTGTTTGATACTCATATCGATATTTTGTGGTGATAAAAATATTTCTGACCCCTAAGACCTAGACCAGCCCATTATAGGGGAGAGATTGACTTCCAGTTGAATAGATCTTTTGATTAGCTATCGATTGATACCCTATGTTAGAAATATCTTATTTCATAAGGCCAAAAAAAACAACATTGAAAATTAATGAATAACAATAAAATTAAAAAACGAAACGCGCGAAAAACGCTTTTTAAAATAAGATTCTTCTATATCATGGTTCAAACGTGGTAATGCTGTATAGTTCTTTATCCTATAAAAAATTGTAATTTTAAAGGGATCCCTTTAAATCCCGTGAAGATCCCGGATAGTTATGATCCCTTTAAAAATTACGACATATGTATGATGAAAAAAAAAACGTAAAGAATTGTTAAAAAAATGGACCTAAATTTATAAATTATTTTTAAAAATACAAAAGAATTATCAAAAATAAGAAGAAAAAAAATTGGGAAAAAATATAGTAAGAAAAATAAATTGAGAAAAGATACAAATAAAGTAAAGAAATCGCAAAAAGTTAGAAATAAAATAAGAAGGAATGACAAAAATAAATAAAATTTAAGAAAAATTTTAAAATTTATATATTTTTTTAAAAAAATTTAAAAAAATTACGATTTTCCTTTTTTGATTTGACACTTTTCCTTTTCTTTTGGGAATTTTCCTTTTTCGATTGACACTTTTCCTTTTTTGATTGGACCTTTTCCTTTATTGTTTGACACTTTACCTTTTTTGATTGAACCTTTTCCTTTTTTGTTTGACACTTTTCCTTTTTTAATAGGACGTTTTCCTTTCTTTTTGGGAATTTTCCTTTTTTGATTGACACTTTTCCTTTTTTGTTTGGACCTTTTCCTTTTTTGATTGAACCTTTTCCTTTTTTGTTTGGACCTTTTCCTTTTTTGATCGGACCTTTTCCTTTTATGATTGAAACTTTTCCTTTTTTGAATGGGAAACCCTGTATATCCTTTAAATCTTATATCTCTTTCCTCATTTTTGGCATCGCGTTTGATGAATAACGCCATGATATCTTTTTTTTATCTCTCCTAAAGATAACCCTTTAAACTCAGCCTTGACAGTCTGGGTATCTTTAGCTCCACCTGAAGCTGTTTTACCCACAATCTTAACACACCAATCTATTTTTGAACCTTTAATTAAAAAATTTTTTAAAATAATCTCATCAAACCCCCCTTTGGAATATATTCAACTATTACAGAATGCTGACTGTACTAGTGGTTATGAATGATTGGAAGCATTACCAAGTCGTAACCTAGGTAACCTCTTATCAGATGAACAACTAAGAGTTGCCATAGCCATCGACTTGGATGTAACATTTTTCAACCACATACATGCATCAAATGTAAAATATTAGTTGACCCCAAAGGGAGACATGGTCTAAATTGTATATATAGGCAAGGCAGGCATGCAAGGCATGCAGCAATTAATTTAGCTATTAGCCATTCTCTTACCAGGGCCCGAATACCCAAAGATCCTGGAGCCTACAAATTTATCATTAGATGATGGCTTAAGACCAGATAGCTTAACGTCCGTGCCTTGGTCTTTAGGGAAATCCTTAATTTCGGACTTCACATGCGTATCTTCTTTCCCAAAAAATTTAAATTCTAATCCGGTTGATATAGCCGAGAAAAAAAAACAATGAAATATTACAAATTCACAAATTATATTTTTACACCGATCGTTATCTCTTCCCTTGGACATATGCCAAGTGGAACTTTAAAATTCTTAAAAAATATAGGCGATAAAGTAAAAGTCCTTACATCAGAACCAAAAGAATACTATTTTTTTAAAACAAAACCTACAAATAACTATTTTAAAATATAACTATTCACGTTTTTTGGGAACTTGTAGTCCCACCTCCGTTTTTATAAAATAATGTTTTATTTTATTTTATATTGAATTGTTATCTATGTTTTTTTTTTTAAATGAGAAGAAAAAAAATTGTGAAATGCTCAAAAAAATAAAGATTAAAAATGACTTAAAGAGATTGAAAAGGTTAGAAATGTATGTAAGAGATTACATTGAAAAAATCATAAAAAGAATATTGTATGTATGATGAAAAAAAACGTAAAGAGTTGATAAAAAAATGGACCTAAATTTATAAATTATTCTTAAAAATACAAAAGAATTATCAAAAATGAGAAGAAAAATAAATTGAGAGAAGATATAGTAAGAAAAATAAAAGTAAAGAAAATCGCAAAAAGTTAGAAATAAATTGAGAATAGATCAGTAAGAAAAATCGCAAAAATTTAGAAATAAATTAAGAAGGAATAACAAAAATAAATAAAAATTGACAAAAAATTTAAAAAAATTCTTTCTTGAATGGGAATTTTCCTTTTTTGATTGACACTTTTCCTTTCCTTTTGGGAATTTTCCTTTTTCGATTGACACTTTTCCTTTTTTGATTGGACCTTTTCCTTTTTTGTTTGACACTTTTCCTTTTTTGATCGGACTTTTCCCTTTCTCTTTGGGAATTTTCCTTTTTTGATTGACACTTTTCCTTTTTTGTTTGGACCTTTTTCTTTTATGATTGACCCTTTTCCTTTTTTGATCGGACCTTTTCTTTTATGATTAAAACTTTTCCTTTTTTGATTGGGACTTTTCCTTTTTTGAATGGGAATCCCTGTATCAACAAAATAGAATAAATATTTTATTAAAAAAGTAAAAATACTTTCAGATATTCTCCTTTAATTTTAAATATATTATGATTTTTATAGGGTCTATAATACTAAAAATTTTTTTTTTACTAATAACGCAATATATAATTATTTGTAATAACAAAATTTAGCAATTAATTATAACTTAAGAGCAAAATAAGTTGTAATAAAATGCGTAATCATAATTAATTAACCAATAAAAAATGAGAATTGATTTATTCATTTCAAGCTTAGCAATCTACAAGTTTAAAAAGTGCTACTATACATTGTAGAATGAGGATAATGATAGGTAATTTTTCATTTGGATAGGTAATGCCAAATTTATTTATAACCTGTGCTCCGAAGCCTCAATTGACGGCAGCGGTTTTTCAATTTTTTTCATTGGCGTTCTACGGCGCGCCAATTTTGCCTCTAATAAACTAGCGGCGGCCGCAGCGTGTTATTTAAAAAATATTTTAATGAATTTAATATATAATTCAATGTATACATTTATTTTTATAATTTATTTGAGCGCTCTTAGTTCTATCATTGTTAATATAGTTTAATTCATTTCTTAAATTATTTTCTCACTCCTATTTAAATTTATGTAATTTCTCATTCTCAATAATAGACTAAGGAATTGCATTTCTACTCAGATCAGAGTAACATAAAAAACACATTTTAATAATATTCTATTGATTTATTAAAATATAAATTTGGGATGCAAGTATAATAAAAAGTAGAAATATAATAAATCAAAAATCAGATTTAGTAAAATTATAGTTGTCATGGATAAATAGTATTTTATCAAGATTTGTGGGACATAAAGAAGTCTTCGCATTGAGTATTAATCCAACGATAAAAAAATTATTTACTTGGGTGTACTAATTGCAGGTATGCAAAAAACCTCCATAGCTAGATTAGCAAGCCTAGGTAGTTCCAGTCGCTTTTTTCATCCTCTTTTGGTATACTATATTGACTGAGCAAAAGATGGCATTCTTGATCTAGATCGCTAATGTTGGTATAATCGTTGCATGGAAGGGAATGTTTAAGAGCTATTTTAGTTGTATATGAATGAATGTTGGCCCATTATCTTAAACTTGAATCTCACTCTGTGTATTTCTATCATGCTCTAAGTTTTAAATGTCTAATTAAAAATTGCAATGATATTGTAGAATTCGAATATATTCTGAAACAATTTTAAGGTTATGAAATATCGGATCAAGTAGTGTCCCTCTCCCTAATATCTAATGTTTAAAATATAATTTTATTAATAAATGTATAATATAAAAAAAATTATTTGAAGTTTGTAAATGGAAACCTATGGTCAAGCATTTTTTGCATATTTTCTTTTAGGCAAATGAGATATGAGCAATCAGATTTATTTATTTGTATGTGTTTCTTTTAACTGCGAAATAATAATCCTAAATTTATTTTTGATTCCATTTAGGAGGGAAGAAATTCCACCGACTCTCTATGGATTTAGTAATGAGTAAAGTTCGTTAATTATATCCATTCGTTATTAAAAGTTTTAAGTATTGATTTCCTATTTTATTTAGAATATTATTTATAGGAGTTGTATATACAACTTACATTATGTATTTAAAGTGGTGTTTTCAATTACATTTACGTTTAATATTACTTTTTGACAAATTTTTCACTTAAGGCGAAAAGAAGATATATTTAGATTGTAATAATATATTAAAGGTTGTTAATTGTATAACGTGATTAGATACAATTGATTTACGATATATAAAAACCATCTTAGATTATAATTGGATATCAGTAATACTTTACTTTACAAAATTTGTTATTTAATAAAAGAATTTATTCCCATATTAATATTCATAAGATTGAATTGATATTTATATTCGTTTTCAATAATAGGAATCTTGAACATTACGGATACTTTCTAGCATAATTAATATGCTGTGCCAGTGGGCAAGGCAATTTAATTTTTAAGTTCTTTGTATTAATTGGATCTGTTGGTGCAATGCAATTTATATTATCACCCTTATCAAAATGTTCAACAAGATATCGATTCAGAATCATCGATATCCAAAATACAGCCTGACTTATAAATTGATTGCAGGTATTTAAAATTCAATTTCACATTCCAAATCAGCTACTCGATATCTGAGGGCTGAAATGACTTCTCTAATTTTTTTAATCAGAATATTAATTCTAGCAACCTTTTTTATGTCATATGAAGCCCATGCCATACGCATAAATGATGCTCATAATCCCACAATCTGACTCTTCTTTTGACATTAGCCATTTTTTTCTATATTATCGATCTCAGATAATATGATCTCACCAGTATATTTTTGCATCACATTTCTAGATGCCAGGCCTAAATATTTCATTTAAATCACGAAGACTAAACGATATCGACGTTTGAAATGATCTATCCATAAGAGGGCTAGATCAGAATTTTGATCCAGAATCAATCAGATTTAAAACATCTTTATAGATGAATAAACATAATCTAGTGCAGAAACCATCATGGGTCTGGCATGTGAGGTCATACCCGGTCCGGTATTATTATCATATTTTCTAGAGGGTCTGGGTTTTTTAAAATGGGTTTGGGCTGGGCTTGGGCCTAAAATTATTAAATTTAAATTTGGCATATTTAAAACAGTTGGTAACTTTAAAAAATATTACCATTTTCTTCTTCTAAATAATAAATTTAAGTATTGTAAACAAAATGATTGCCTAAAAACACTTAAATATTGTTTATTTTCATTAAATAAAAAATTTAAAATTTTGAATATGGGCTTGGGAATTTTTCTTAATATTAGATATGGGCCGGGCCAGGCCTGAGCCCTTAAAATATTTTTTATGCGGGCCTGGGACGGGCTTGGTCAAAAAAATTAAGGCCCATGAAGGTCTCTGATCTAGTGCACCCAAACTAATGTTCCTATCAGGCAATTCTGATGAGGAATTAAATATCATATTCCTATTATTTCAGACAATTTATTTTTTAATAATCATTTTATTTAAATTACAAACCTTTAGAAATTCAGTTATTCCTTTATTGTTTATAGAATCTAGTCCTATTAGATTTTATATATTAAAAAGATATTTAACAAACATCAAAATAATTAGAGCTGAATCAAACAAATTTTTGAACTTTCAAAATAGAATTTTATATAATTAATTTAATAAATCAGTTATATATTAAGTTTATACATTACGTGCCGCTCATCTCAATCGGCGGCTTCGGCGTTAATAAAATTACCGGCACACAGGTCTAATATTGGGGTATTTTTATCTGATTTACTTCCTATAGATTAATAATCCCCTTCTCCCCCCCTAATCTGACCGTTTTATAGTATATATTTGGATTTTAATTTGTTTAAAAAATTTTTTGCAACTTATAAATCCTAGTTCTTAGGCTCTTTGTTAATTTATTTTTATAATTTATGCAATAATTTATTAATATAAAATATAATATAAAATATAATATATACAATATAAGAAATCATAATAAGAAATCATAATAAGAATCAAAGCATATTATAATATTGTAATATGAAAAATAATTATTATATACAACTTTTCTTAAAAGAAATTCTTTAAGATCTTACAGACTTTTATAAAAGTAAATAAATAATTTTTTTGTTGCAAATCATTGGCCTAATTTTTCAATTTGTTTTAGGCGATTACCAACGTTTTTGCCATTTATTTTACCATTGTTTTTATTAGTAGATCATATTTTAAAAATGAAAGAGAAATGAAAAACAATAAAGAAAGGGATGTTTATTTAAAAAAAACTTTTCGATTAATTTTGGAATGCCTTAACATCCGTTTTATTACATTAGAAATTTTTTTGATAAAATCACAATTTGTTTCGAATTTTGGCAAACCAATCTTAAAAAGATTACAATTTTCTTAATTTATTTAATATAGTTTTTTTTTATAAATATTAGTCTCCAAAACATAAGAAAAAAATTTACGTGACGAAACTTTATTGAAATTGTGATAAGCTTTTTTTTAATGGAAAATTAAAAATTTAACCAAATTATTTTTTTATTTTTGAAAAAAAAACAATAATTAAAATTTATGAAATTTTATGAGTATATGTAAGTATTATATTAATTTTACCAATATAAATAATAACAGGTCCGTATTTTAGTGTTCAGCATAAAATTTTATGTATGCATCATATTTTCAGTATTTTAATAGATATGACATTAAATAATCCTTCTTCTATTATTTTATTTAAGTGATTTGTGAGTAAATATATTTTTATCTATAATTTAATAATTAGATTACCAGTAAAATTATTTTATATAGTATTAAATAAATAAAAGCGCCACCATACGGATTATAATTTATATTATTTCTGATATATTTACATTAATAATTTAAACCATCTATTATTAGATGAACATTAAATGAAATATAAATATTTAGCAAAGAAGTAGAATGTCTTAAAAATCAAGATGAGTTAAATTAATTCAATGATCTGTTACAAATACAATATAAAAAATTATAGTATTATGTATAAAATTATATTGTCAAATACGTAATATAAAACTTTCCAAGAATTTTTTAATATATTGAATATAAATATAAAAAGATTTCACTTCAAAAAGATTTATAATGTACCAGAGTTGTTTAGGCAACCCGCTACCCTAGAGCGTTTTTTAATATAATTAATAGTATGCTACTTTAAAGAAAAATAACGGTAGCGTACTCCTTTATAGAGAGTAGCGCGCTACTTCGCTACTTTAAATATATAAAAAATATATAGAGTAGATCACGGATGGTTGGAACACTTTTCGTTCAAACCTGAATATATTCAATAATATTAGACTAATCTGAATAAATAAAGCATCTTCTGAATTCGAAAAGTATAGACTATTTGAAACCCCAAATTTGTAACATATTTTGAACTTAATAAAAAAAATTAATATAGAATTTAATATGGTACATAAAATAGCGAAGAAAATATCGTTTGATAAATAAAGCCGCGTCAACTAAAAAAAATATGTAAAGATATTATTCATAATCTTAATAAAATTATTATCTACTGTTTTAAATTTAGAATGTCCACGCCTAAAAGTTCAGTGATTGAAAACCTAGTCAAGTTTTGTTTTTGAACCTAAATTCAAAGCTGGTTCAGTATATTTAATATTAATAATCATATGTTTAGAACTTTTAACTATTTATTATTTGATTGAGATTTATTAAATTTTTGGCCATCTTGTATATGGATGTTTGATTTTTATCATTACCCGTCTGTTTTGTGATTTGGTTTTCATTTCAAAGATTTGAAAAATGACAGTGAACCTTTAAAGTAAATATAATTTCTAAATTAAATCAAACGTAAATAATGACATATGCTTTATATTAAACTTTTTTTAAAATGATTTATAAACTTTTTTCAATATTTAAATTTAATCATGGCATTTTTTTTAATTTGAATTTTCAAATTTTATTTTACAAAATTAAGATAAATAATGTAGGCGATTTAGTTTTTGTCAATACTGCGAAACATTTTGGTTAATGATATTATCGTAAATGTGTTACTGCAAAATATCGGTTAGCGTAAAAGGATATTCACGCAAAAGCTTTGCGAATGAATTATCGCAAATTCATTATCTCAAATGCTTTTTCGTGAATATATTGCCATAAATGCGTTACCACAAATGCATTAACAGCGAATGTATTAGCGCGAAAACAATATCTTGAAAATATTTTTTATAATGTACCATAATATTATCGCGAATGCACTTGAGCATATATCTTACAGCAAAACATGCCCAAAAATGCATTACAATGAATTTATTTTCGTGAAAACATGACTACAAAGATATCATAGAGGTTGTATTACCGCGAAAACAATATCGTTAATTCATTACCATGAAAATATCATCTCGAAAACATTATTTTAAATGTATTTTAGCCAATATATTGCCGCACAAACATTATTACGAGTGTATTACCGAAAGAATATTACCCCGAATGCATTTCCGCGTAAGCATTAATGCGAATGCATTATAGCGAATATATTAAGGCGAAAACAACTTCACGAAAGTAATGTCACTTATAAATACTTATTTTTGTTATATATCCGTAACTATAGTTTTGCTACCGTTTGGGAGTGTCGATCCCATCATTTTTTTTTGCTACTAGAATCTAGCCTATTTAGAAAAGTTCAAATCTTTTTTAAAAAACTGGTATTATAGAATATGGACGGATCCATGAAAAGGCCGATCAATCAGAATCTTATTTATATTATAGTTAAGGGTTGCCACGGTAATTATTTTTGTCTTAATTTTTTCCCTTTTCAGCGGATAATTTCATTTCTAATTATTAACACTATCTCCTTCCCTCCTCTACATTCTTCCAGCTCTTTATATTCCCCTTTTAATTTTTTAAAAAGTTAAATATACTTTTAATCTATTTAAATTATATTTTATATTGTCGTTTATATCATTTAAAAA
The DNA here is from genome assembly GCF_954871325.1 of Gordionus sp. m RMFG-2023. Lineage (NCBI taxonomy): Eukaryota > Metazoa > Nematomorpha > Gordioida > Chordodea > Parachordodidae > Gordionus > Gordionus sp. m RMFG-2023. The sequence goes on from NC_088776.1 coordinate 20,064,722, forward strand.
AATGGAATTTAAGGAACCAGAATCTCTTTTTAATTTTTTTTTTAAATTATCGAACTGGAATTTTTTAGTTCAGAATTAGAAATCTGAAAATGAGGAGTTGCGATATAATTCATTTTACATAATATATCACTTTATATGAAGAGAAATACATTTTTTTAAAATAAATTTTATAACCAGTGGCTTGTTCAATATAACCTAAATAACAGCTGACCCCCCCCCCCCCGCGATTTTAACCGTTATGTTATTTAACCAGAAAAATTTCCTGAAAAAATTAATTTGGTTTGTATATAATATAATTCGCACAGAAATTTTTTTAAAATTTTAAATGGTAATTTTTATGGTAATTGGACAAAAATTTCCAGGGCTAAAATTCCTATAAAATAAAAAAATGATGTTTTACGAATAATTGTCAAGTCAGGTTAATCTAATTTTGAATGTGAGTATTTTTTGTCGGGGAATTTTGCTTGCTAATATTTTTGGAGGAATCTATTTTGACTCGGTCAGGGTCTTTTTTAAATATATTTATTTAACCAAAAGTTAATTTTTGTTCAAATCAATTATTAAATTTTTTTTAGAATCAATATCTCATTTTATTCAATAATTTTTTTCATTTATTATATTCGTAGTTTCCATTTTTCGTTTAAAAAGAAAGAAGTAGACTATAGTTTAGATTGTATAGATAGATCAATATAATTTGTTTGTCTGGGAAATTCATTTTTAATATAAAACGTAGACAAATCGATAAATTTTGATTTTTTTTTTTAAAAAAAAATAATATATTGGTGAATGTGAATTTTTATTAAAAGACCTTTCTATTTCTAAAATAAATGTCTAATGAAACCAAAAAAAAGCTGTGATTATATTTTAACTGGCAATTGGATTAAAATACTCCGAAAATAAGTTAAAAAACCCAGAGATTTTAATTATATTAAATTATTTTTATATTATACTGCATATTAAAAAAAATATTCAGAAGTTTTTTTTTCGTTCCAAAGAAATTTTGCAGAGACCAACAGGGCCTGATCAATAGACCCGAGCCGAACTGAATTTTAATATAGTAAACAGGGTTTGAAAAAATTCAAAGATTCTTGATCTAGAAAATAAGGACACAAATCTAGCAAATTTTATTATAATTTTTCAAATATTAAGTTGATGGTTTAAAAATAATCATCATTTTTTAAGTGGCAAGGGTGCCACAGAAGTCACATATCTAGGCTGAGGATCTAATACCAAAATAGAGCATATTTTGCATACTTCCAAATTCGCACCAACTGTGAATGCAGTTGGGTTAAGGAAGTTGTAAAAAAGGGTTTATTAAAATTGTTATACGGCCATTAAATCTTTTCTACAGGGACTGTTTAAAATCATCCTAATTATATTAAATTTTTTATACTATTAACTAAATTAATTTATTTTGCTACTATTCCTTAAAATCAGGTTTGAATTCAGTTTCGGAAGCTGGTAAAGATAATCGCTCAACGTCTTTTCACCATAAATTTTTTATTATCTAAATATTCCTTCTATAGTAACATTAGATAAGAAAAATATACATATTTTTTTCAAAATTTAAGAAGTATCATACTCATTTTTTAGTGAGCTAAATTTGGTATATTATGGTCAATGAGCAATAAATTTCTAAGATGATTTATCCTTTACATTAATTATTATAATATAGGTATATACAATAAATCTGTTAAAAATTTAAAACTACCGATAATTTTTATCGAAATAAATGGATATACAAAATAGATTACATTTAAGAAATTCTAAAATATTTTCAAATATTAAAAAGACTTTTTACAAAAAATGATTCAGAATTTTAAATGAAATTTAATCAAATATCTTACTTGAGCATTCTCAAAGAAAATAAAAAAAAAAATTCATTTTTCATCACAAATTATATATATGTAACACATTTCTTTTTATAATGATTAATCAACTATTAATCTTCTTAATTAATTGCTTGTCCATATTTAATTTCAATCTTTATTCTAAAAATAAAATCTTATTTTGTTTACCCCCTTTTATAGAATATTTAAACATGTGTATCGTTTCACTGTAATAGAGTCCTTCAACAAAGATAAACTAAAAATTAAGAGGCCTGGCAACTCTGATTCTGTGGGCACTAATATTTATTCATTTTATAAAAATATAATTTAACTTAATAAATTATCACTATATTACTCCAAAGGAAGGATATTTAAATGCAAATCGATAAATTTATTTAAGATTAATAAAATTTTTGCATTTTTGTTTGGAGGATTTTACAAACCTTTCGTAAATTTTTTCAAAAAAGTTTTATTTTCAAGTAACCAAACAAACAACAAGGAGAATTAGAGTATAATAATAGGTACAATCAAATATCATAGTTATTTATGATATTATAATATAATAATCATGCACTAAAAGATTTGGGGAAAATCAAAATATGTTGTTTAAATACTTCACATCACACTTTATAAATAGGTGAATAAACACCTTTTGTTAACCTTTAAAATATTATGATGAAAAAACAAATATATCAGCGAAATTGCTATTCGGCTCAACCAACAGCGCTACCAAGGAAAATCTGGTAAGTATTTAAGCTCAGAATTAATTATTCTTTAATCAAAATTTAGATATATTTTCAAAAAAAAGCCATAAAATGAAGTGATAGATTTATGCTAAAAACTATTAGCCCACCTAAAATTAGATTTTATTCAAGACATAAAAATCATTATAACTTAATTTCTAATAAATAAAAGTTATCATATCACCTTCACTAATTAACAATAATTGATTTCAGCTGTTAATCAAAAATGATATATTATAATGCAATTCTATGTGTGTAAACTCTGTATTATTTATAATAGTGTTTGCTTCTGGATTTTATCCATTCAATGTATTCCTAATTTATAATTTTAAAGCAATATTTATTTCCCGTGCTAGCGCTACAAATGTGTTTATATTTACTTTAATCAAAATATAAATAAAAATTTACATAAATAATTTAATTTCAAATATTTATGATTCAAATAAAGTATAAAAAATAGAATGAAGAATTGAATAAAAGGTGTCTTTTACATTTTAAATTTTACATAAATACAATTTTATTAACTTATAATATAAAAATCAAACATTTTTTATTATAAAAATCTTTTTATTAGAAATCATTTTTTTATATAAACACCACAATATTTTTATCGTGGTTTATAAACATAACACTTAATGAATGATGTGATTTGTTTACATTTCTCAGCAAACATAAAAATTATTTTGACACAAATGAAAATTACATAATAATATTTCTTTTATTAAATTTGCAAAATTATTGTTATGCAAATTAATTTATGAGTGGGTATCATTTGGCGCTATTTTTTTTAAAGTTAAAAAAATATAAAAATATTATTCTTTTTTTAAAAAAAAACATTATATAAATTATGAACATTTTTTAAATTAAAATTGATTATAATTCCGCAATGAGTAATATGAAATTCTTGATATACGCTGAAGATGGTAACAATGATTTATTAGACAAGGATATTATTTCTGGAAATTTAAGATCCGAGAACAAATATGGTTAGATTTATAAAATAAAAATTACTCATTTGACAAAATGTTTTTTATTAATGATATAAGCAAATGAACTTTAGAAACTGAGACCATTTTTTTATAAGGTTTACAAGTTAATTACATAAACATTTTTTAAAATTTAATATTATCGTCGTGTTTCTCAATCTCAGCACATATTCTTAAATGTATAATTATAATTATACTATATATTAATATTAATCTGGTTTGTAAAATTATAGGTTAACCCCCTATAAATTACAATTTTTGTTAAGAATTATATAAAAAAGTAATCATTTTTTTGTTGCGGGAGCATCCAAAACCTGTTTTAATTAGAACTTTAGAGAAACATGAGATGACAAAGTTTTTGAAAATTTTATAAATATGTTGGGCCATATTTTTAATTTTCTATTTAAAAAAGCTGTAATTTATGTTTTTCGATAAAGTTTTAAAAAATTTTGAATTAAATCTTGAAATGAAATGGTAATTTATTATATAATGTAATAATAAAATAATATTTTAGATGATGTTAAAGAAAGAATAGAACAAATTTATAATGTGGGAAAATGTATAGGCGGAGGTGGATTTGGGGAAGTCTATGCTGCTAAAAGAATTGCTGATCAAAAATTGGTATAATTTTAAAATTAGTTTTAATATCAATCTATATTTTTTTTTTGAATATTCAAGGTTGCCTTGAAAATCATTAAAAAGGAAAAAATATCCCATTGGGTTGAGGTAAATCTTTTATTTTAAATTTTATGATGATCGATTTTTTATAATAAAATTTTTTCTTAAACAATTCTTAAATTGAATTTCATCAAATTTATGCTTTTTGCCTCCTTAACGATAACATTTTAACATAGGCGAATGCACGACAAATTCCCCGCGAGATAGCTCTTTTACACAAAGTAAGACATATTCCCGGATGCATAAGATTATTGGATTTTTACGAATTCAATCATTTTTATATCATATCTACACATCGACCAGAATATTGCATAGATCTTTACGATTACATAACACAGTATGGCCCTTTAAAAGAATCGCTAGCAAGAAAATATTTTTCCGAAATTCTGCAGACGATAATAGCGTGTTCTGAAGTTGGGGTGGTTCATTTAGATATTAAGGATGAAAATATTCTGATAGACGTTAAAAATAATCGGCTCATTCTTATAGATTTTGGATCTGGAAATATTCTCGACAACAACACCTCTACTTACACGAAATTTGAAGGTTAAAATTTTTTAAAATAGACGTAACATTAAAATAAAATTTGCAAAGTTTTATAAATACCATTTCAAGCAAATAAAAATCTACTTCCCCATCCGATTTTTTCCCTCACCAAAATAGATAAACCTAGTAACTTTAAATAATATTTTTTTTAATTAATAAGGGAAGGTTTTATGGTAAAAGGGAATTATAAAGTATTGTAATATTTCTTTCTACGTTAGCGTATCTAGGATTTTTTATTGGGAAATGAAAGGGCACTATTGGATAGGTATTTCCGCCACAAATTTTATTGGAAATCTTTTACTTAATGTAGAATTTTGGCTATGTTAAATTTTTATAAAAATAATTCTTATTTTTCACCTTTTTTTCTAAAATTTTTGAATTATAGTCTTATTTTTAAAAAATAATAATTTTCTTATTTTTTTTTCTGATATATAATACATTGTAAAGGTCTGCCAGGCTCGGCCTATGGGTGGAGTAATGTCTTATTATTACTATCTAGGTCGGGCACCAAAATGTTAATGATTTATTACTTTTACATCTAATTATGGATTTAAATAAAATATATCCTATAATTTGTTTAAATGTTCTATTAGAATTTTTGCATAAATATAAAATGACAATACAATCTACATTATTATTAGGCCTTTTTGCTCATAATCTTGAATTTTAATTTAATCTCAAAATATGGTTAGATCACCATTGACAGAAAGTTTTAAAAACGGGACAACTTTTTTTGACATTTGCAACCTCTGTATACATTGGGGGGGGGGGGTGGAGGAAAATATATATTTGCTTATAATGATATTTAAGAGAACAAACAAATTTCTCACTTTCCCATCCTTTGGTTATGCGCCTGGCAGTCTACCTGTGCATATAGTTTTATTTTAACTCTTTTAATTCGCAAATTCTTGTGTTATATGGTATTATTATTAGCTTTACTAAGATTATTATTAGTCAGATTTTATAAAAATTAATATAATGTAGAGCGAGAATATATTTAAAAAAAGATATATATGAGATAAGATTGAGAGCGAAATTAATATCTTTTATTTGTTGTTATAGTATTAATGAAATTTTAAAAAAAATTATAAAATAAAACATGGATAAGAAATATGAAAAATGAGGAATTTCATGGAATAACAAATAACCTATTTTCTCTTATTATCTTAATCCATTTATTCATGTTCAATATCGTATTTATTTATAATCATTAAAAAAAGATAGATGTATAAATTAAATAAATTTACAAAAAATAAGAGATTTGGATTTGTGTACCAATTTTTATAATATAGGCACGACCCTAATTATTTATTAAATATCAGTATCGGCCGGTCCAATGTATCAAGCAAGATGGATATATTTTATTTTACTTTTTTGTTTTAAACAAGGTAATTTCATCCTTTAAAAAAACTGGAATTATACCAAATCCTAATATCGGTTTAAGTATCTAAAAAAGTTAAATTGTCTCCAATATTTAAATTTATAACCCTTAGGAATTATAAAATAGAGGGTATTGTAATACTACAGGGGTTCAACTTAGAAATCTGTAATTGGCGAATTTGTCTTAATTTTTTTATCCAGCTCGCCCTTGGTATTTTTTAAATTTATCTTCCGCCTGCCCTTTTCTCTAAAGAATTTGTTAAACCCCACCACACAATGTTAAAAAACTATTTTAATAACCGGTTTGGTTCTTTTTTTATTTTAATGTATTTTTAATAAATTGAAGTATGTTAATTAAAAATATTTTTTAATCAACCCACCACATGACAAATGTTTAAAATATTTTACAAAACACTCACACGGGCTAAAAACCTACCCATTGCAGACATCCATCTATTATCTTGATGAAACTTAAGGTAATATTTCTTAATTAGGCACAATGGTTTATAGCCCTCCAGAATGGATTAACAACAAATGCTACGACGCGATTCCAGCAACTGTCTGGTCCCTGGGAATTTTGTTATATGACATGCTTTATGGTGATATTCCCTTCGAAACACCTTACCAAATATGTCAAGCCAGAATATTTTTCGGCAACAAGCCTGTTTCTTCAGGTTATCTCTCACCCCCTCCTCGACTTAAAATATAATTTTGACCTCAAAAAACAATTCACACCTAAGCTTAGATGTTTACACCAATTATAAAATATTAACTTAATTTTAAATTGGATATTCCTTAAGTGTAAATTTTTTTGATAATTAAAATCATTTTGCTACTAAAAATAATATTCGAAAGTTTAATGATTTTAATAGTAAATTTTTTTAGAAGGTAAAGACTTAATTAGCGAATGCCTCAATTTTGTACCTCACAAAAGACCAACCCTGAATAGGATCTCATTGCATCCATGGCTAAACACCAGAAACAATTATATAAACCGTTGTATCAGAAGGGGCGATACAAGACAGCCGACAGGTGATGTATCAAATATAGAAGAAGGCCAAGACAATTTGCATAATAGTGTTGAGAGACTTTAAAAGACATTATATTTAAAATAAATATATATATTTTTTTTTACAAAATTAAACACAAAACTAACTACCTGTGATATTTCTTTTTGATAAATATATTTTTAAATATATCTTATAGGTTGTATTAAAGTTTTTTTTGAATGCCAAATTATCAAAATGTGTAGGAAAACAATCCTAACGCCGTGTCCTAGGTCGGCTTAGTAGCCAAAAAAGCAAAAAAAAACGAGAATAAAATATCAAAAATAACAAAATGCCACCAATTATTTAAAATAAACCAAATTAGGGTGTTCTCGAAAGGCAATTAAGTATTCAAATTAGGCTGACCTAGGGCACGGCTTAAGCGCTTAAAATTTTTTTATATTAAATAATGCAATGTTAGTTATCTACATATTAATTTACTAAATGTAGTCTAAATGCACCCATGCCTTTATTTTATACTGATTCTGAATATGTAGCCATTAACCAAACTCAAAACAATTATTTAAAACAAAATGCAACTAGTTTTATATAATTTAGATTTCAAAGCTTTTCTTTTATAAAATGCCATTATTATGCTTTGAATATCGTCGTACCTTGTAAAAAAAATTTTTATTGTATGAGTAGTAATTTATAAATAAATACCTTTTTTAAAAAATAAATAATTGACTTTTATAAGATTTATTTTAAATTTTAACAATTCATTTATTGGTGGGTAATAGAATGTTCAGACATATATCGTATTGTTGATCTAGACCTATATAGCTATCGCTCATCAAGTAGAATGTGTATATAAATCGACCTTTTGTATAATATAAACATATAAAACATTCAAAATTAATTTCTTTTGACCATTAAAATTTAACCTGGTTTGGAAGGGGTAGTAAATAATAAAGTGGTTTGGAGAACATCGTAAACACAGCCTACTCGTTTAAGAGCTACTAATTCAGTCTTTTCGGATTCCGCTAAAATCAAGACCCATGATTCATCTTTTTCTTTAGGAAATTTAGGGCAATATGCTTTGCTACCTTTTTTCTTTAATAATTTATCATTAAAATTTGGTTTACAAATAATTATATAAGTGTTTTTTATAAATTTGGTTTCCACCTTGCCTTACATGCGTTATTTATAAAATTTAGTTAATTTTCAAACCTTATTTTTATTAATTCGTGTGAGTTTAACGGTCATGGCTAATTCCTGATCGGAAAATACATTGGGCCATTCATCGGCAGAAAGTCTTGTTTTCCCTTTATTAATTATAATTTCGAATTGATATTTGAAAAAAAAGAATATACTATATAAAATGAATCCAGACAAGGATACCTCAATTTATTTATGTCAAAAATAGATAATCTATCAGACATGATTTTAAATATTTTGGTAAAATTGCTTTATTTCTATCCGGGGCATTTTACTCTAATTATAATAGATAATGATGAATAATCTAAATCTTAAAAAATAATAATTATCAGTAATAAGTGTATGCGATAACGATTAAAAAAATAAATATAAAAAAAATATTTATGAAAATTAAAGATTCAAATAACTTTGCAAATTGATAAAAATTGATTGAGCAGTGGATTCTTGAAAATAAAGCGAGATGTCAATCTTTATCATAGGAAATCTCATTAAGGCAGAAAATATCTTTATTTTTTTAAAATATAATTACAAAGGATTCACAGAGAAATGATGTGTTTTTAATATTTTTAAAAACCTGGCCCAGCCTAAAAAAATTATAAACTATATTATTTTGATTGATATTTAAAAGAATGAGTGCGATTCGCAAGGTCAAACGTCCTCTGACGACAATGTAGATGATAATGCTAAGGATGATAGTTGGGGTATTGAAAAGGATAAAACACGAAATACAAGTATACAGGAAGTTTAAAGATGGTAGCTTTTTAAACAACAATCATGGTGAACATGAACACCTAAAGATGGTACGGGCATACAATGAGAAGGCTTAAAAACTATATAGGAAAAATAAGAGTCTAAAAGAGATGGATAAATGAAAGTGAGGAAGACCAAAACTCCAATGATCGTTAAAATTTTAAAATAAAAACCAAAAATTAGGAGTCTATAAATAACAAAATTTCTTATGACTACAATTAAAAATAGTTTTATTCGAATATTCGTGAATACTAAAATGAAATTATTTCGAATATTTGTTAGGAGCACGAAGTCTGACATTAAATACATTTAGTGATTATTTTAAAGTTGGGGTTGTAAAAGGTCCATTTCTTATACGAGTATGTCTTTCGTCTAATTTCTTTACTTAAGAATCCGAGATGTCCCTCAATTAGATTATTTTAAAATATGTGAATAGATGATAGTAATTTATCAAAAATGTTGCATATATTTAAGATAAAAATATTCCGTCTTAAAAACGACGTTATTGATGGGATACAGACGTTTGACCTTCTGTATCTGCCTCTGTGGTTTAAAATTTTTTTACATCATCTATCTTAGGATTGGTAAAATAATGAGTATCAGTTAGAATATTTTTCAAGTTGACCCGCTCATCTTGACAATAAATCACCAATTGGGGTATGTTCACAATGTCAATAATTTTACCATTCAAGGTAACATTTCTAAAAAAATAAATCAATAGAAGGGAATTGAAGTAATTTATAAAAAAATAAAAACTAAGGATATAAATAATACATCGGGGTATGTCCTGGTTCGACTTATATAAATAGCCGACTGAGTTTCAACTAAACAGTCTAAAAAGTATCAGAAAAAAAGAGAAAAACCAATGCCATCAAACACTTAAAAGGTATCCTAATGTTAAACCCAGGCTAACATTAATAAGTAAATAAGTTGAACCAAGACACACCCTTAAGATTAAAAAATATATATATAAGTTAATAATTTCGAATTCTTTCTATATGCTATATAGTCACTTGCTAAAACTAGCAAAAAAATAAAAAAAACAAAAGTTATTTAATTAATAAGAACAATAATAGAAATTATTATATAATATTTAATATTATAGAACAAGCTAAATCTTAAGGCGCATGTCGAAAAAAAAATCGGCTAAGCCTTTTGGTACGAATTAATAAATTTTGACTTCCCTTAAAGTGAAGTTATTCCTTAAGAAAAAACTGAGGGGATAATTCCCAACTAAAAATTTAGGCGTTTTTTGGAGTCGGCCCAAAAGCAGGTTATAGATGTGATTTTCGACACTAATTCTATTGTTATTTTTATTTCTTCATCTTTTATTATGTCCCCCAGACTTCTTCATAAAATATTGTATATTAGAGTTGCATTTAATTATACTCGAAAAAATGGAGGTGATCTGAATTAATGAAAGGTAGAGTGGTTAGAGATGAATCTTCAACCCATCTAGATTGAGCGCACATTTGCATAAAATTGACCAGGAGCAAAGACACCGCCAACCATCCTTCCTCCGCGGCCATATCTAGTAATGCCTTAGTGAAAATTTTATTTTATATTTTAAATCAATTACCGTACTTTGATTTAAGAATTATAAAAGTGATATAAATTGTTTAAAAAATTAATCATATTTGTTAATGTATCCTCTATCCTCTACCACGCCGAATTCAAGTACATGCCCCACTAATTTTTAAATAAAGCTTCGGTTCAGGTTATTAAAAAAATAAAATAATAAAGGTTCGGTTCAACACTGCATATTACTATATAAAAAATTATATCAATTACGTAAAACGGAACAAATAATAATTAACTTGCAAAATTCTGAAAATTTGGTCTAACATTGATTTGGTGTCGGTATAGTAATCAGAGGAAGGCAACTTAATGCGCCCAAAATGACATTGCATGAGCAGGTTAGCCTTGGTGTGAGGGCTGTCGAATGTGAAAGGATCAACCTATTCAAAATTTTAATTAAAACTTATTCTAATCGCTTCTTTCCGAACCAATTTTATTTAGGGTCTGCACAAAAAAAATCCAGGGTTTTAAAGATAATAGAAAGCAAAAAAATTTCCATTCTTTTTTTAAAAAATTGGGCAGGGAAGGGTATTTTTAAGACAGATTGGTCTAAGTCCGATGTCAAAAGCTTATTTAGTATACAACTTTTAAATTAAAACGTGTGAATAAGCTATTTTAGACATGGGAACAAAAAAAATACAGTGATATATCATGAAATTCTTTTTTTAAGTGATTATATTTACAAATTGAGAAAAGTTGTCTATCAATATTTACCTCCAAAAGGTAGAAAAATTAAGCAAAATGGTTATAACTTTGTAAGGCACGCAGTCGGAAAGTTCGGCATTTAGGGCGTCTTCGTTATGCCTTACTGGCAATTCGTTATATTCAGCGGCGGAAGAAATAACCGTAAGGAGCAATTCAATGGAGCAAGAGTTGGATGATAATTTATCCTTGAAGACTTTTATGCTCATATGCGATAAGTAGTAAAATGAAGCTATCCTACCCAGGGTAGTGGGCTCTAGTGTTCTGATTAAATAAAAAAATATATTAATAAACAAAAGATATTTTATAAGTGGAATTACATACTTAACTCTTACTTATAAATATTTATTGGTAGTTATTAATTAGCAAATATACAAAAAAAGAAGGGAGGGAATATTGTTTCTTACTAATTTAACATAGAGTTGAAATGTAAGAGTTATTCATTTGTTTCGAAAATATCTCGGGTTATAAATGTGCTAGTCATAATCTAAAATTTAATATTTTAAGACAAGGGGCACAATATCTAGCTCTAATGTATAGCCGTAGAAGGATGTTGGAATATTAAAAATTATTTATAGCACATAATTTTTAAAAGACTTTTGCCGGAATATTCCAGCATGAATGTATATAGTTCTGTAATGACATTCTGGAATTTAGGTATTATACATTATGCTAGAATCCAATTCAGGCAAATAAATTTTTTTTAAAAAATGTGATAAATAAATTATTAATAAATTAAAGATTCCAATATAACCCTACGACATACCAATTAGGGGCGGATTAGCGGTGTACCACCTTCGTAAGCATATCTTTTCAAGCGTACTCATTTTTATGGGAGGCTTTGCCTCCATATCTCCCATTTTGCAGGCTTTCGGAATGCTTTTACCAGGCCTTCGTCCGGGCCCGCCTTATTGTTATATATGGCTTTTATCATTTCTTATATTTTTCAACAAATAGGTGAGACCGGGCTATACGACAGGTGTTTTACATTTTATGATAAAATTAATTGTAACATTAGATAACCACTTAATTAGGCTACTAAATAAAAAAAACCGAGGCTTTCTGCCTTTTATACTGTGGGTGCTATTTAGGATTAAGTACAAGTAGTGCTTTTCACTATTTACCGACGACACTGGGTAAGATGGCAAATATAAAATTCAACAAACAAAACCCAAATTTTTTACCTATATTATTTACAAATGATAATGATAAAACAATAATATCTTCACAATATGGGGCACACATAAAATGGATCATTCTTAGCACAAATTGAATGTGCCCATTTGGATATTTTATCCAGTATTCGCGTTCACAATTTCAATTTTTTATATTTATATTTATCTATTTTTTTCTTTTGCAATTTAATACTCTTTTATATGCCATTTTACCCCAAGACGTTTAGCCCCTAGGATAGTGAGTTCGCGTAAATGGTTATAGAAACTCTTCTAGATAAGCTAGTAACTTTGGGCCAAGTTTAATCAATAGCCTAGACATTGAGCAATATAACATATAAATTAACATTTAAAAAAGTATTTTATTTTTTTCTCGAGATAAAAGATACTAAAAAGAAAAGTTGCTAAAAAATCGTTATTGATCAATTTTTTGAATAAAAATTTCCCGTTACTAAATGAATATATGGTAGATAATATGTATATAAATACATCTTTTGGCTAAATTTGAACAATTAATCCTAAAGATAAAAAGTTATGTCAGTTAGCCATTTTACCCCTCTTGCCGGATAGCCCGATGATAAAAACATAATCTTAATTGCGAAATAAATAAAATCATATTAATTGCACATAAAAAATTATTACAAGCCTCGAGAATAAGACTTATCGTATATAAAATATCAGGAACTTTGGCGCAAGTACCCTAAAATTTTTCTAGTTCAAAAAATGCCACTTGGTCTTACAGTCGCCCCCTGCCTAATATCCAAACTCAGTCAGTATCTGAAGTTGGAAAGAATTATTTCAAAATTTAGATATTTATATATAAGCTAATATGAATATTCAGTAGAATATGATAAAAATGATTTTTTTGGTTAAATTAATATTGAATTCTATAGTTCAATTCAACTATTTTAAAATTTGAGCACTATTTGCGACAAAAAAATTTGCTTAAAATAAATATGGGAAAAGGAGAGAAAGAAAAAGGGAGAAATAAACGAAATTACTGTCTTTTTCTGCGCATTACAACTGTTCTTGTATAAATTATTATAACATATAATAATACAATAATACCTGCTATCCTCTTGAACAGATAGGCAAAAAGAATTTTCTAGTTCTAATACAGTTTTTTCCACCAGGGATGAAAGATACAGGTTTGCGCAATTAGTTTCCATGTCTTCCAACCCGTAAAACGAAGGATTTTTCCAAAGTCTCCTGAAAAAATAAGTCCATGTCAAATAATCTAAGGCTTCTTGCTTATTTTGAATTGTTCCTGATACTATTTCCGCATTTATATGATCAGGAAGTACCTTAGGATAGATGATTTGTTATAAAATATTTTATATTTTTTAATGAATTATAAAGAATAAAATCTGAGATACCTCTAAAAGATTAGATTCAACAGGAAACGGCTCGTACAAGAATTTTTTATAAAAATGTTTTTTAGAGTCCTGAACTAGTATAACAGCGACTCCCTGTTCATCATATTGGGGTCTTCCGGCGCGGCCCATCATTTGCAAAACGTCTAAAAAATTACAAATAAAATTCAACAAATGATAATCGAAAGATATTATTGTAAAAAAGAAGTTAATATTTATATTTAATGACATTTTTTTATATACATGAGGTATTTTTTAAAAGGAACTCTATATTAACTTGTACCTGACCTGGGAATTGATAACTAAAATTGTTCTATTCAAATATGAAATATTGTTGGTATACAGAGGATCATGTTTTTGCCCCTCTTCAGTAATGCCAGGAAACATGTACAAGTTAAAAGGAGAGTTCTGTACGAACCTGCCGGAATCCAACCTTATTCGTAGGCAAAATAAAAATAACTAATAACTCTATATACTTTTCACCAAAATTTTTCACCCAAGTACATATAATTTCAATACTTTCAAAAAAAAAATCACAAAAATAGAACCGGGTACTTGGAAATTTTAAAAATTGCCATGCTCAGATTCCTAAGCATTTTGAGCGAAGATTCCATGTATAAATATTTTTTGCTTAATATTATTATAATAAATTGAACCGGTTGATATTAGACACGTGAAATTTTTTTTTTCAGTAGCATAAAATTCTTTATTAGAATATTTCTATTTTGTGTATTTGTTTATCTATTCTTTAAATAAAAAAATTGTATTTATTTTAATATGGTCGAAAAGCTAGCGCAGGGCAAGCTCATAAAAAGTTAATTTGGGGCAAGGCCGGGATGTAGGAAGTGATAAAAAAAATATAACACTATTTAAATAAGGATGACAATACAATCTACATTACTAGGTTTTTTTTGCTCATATTTTTATACTAATTTGAATTTACTCAAAACCGGGCCAAATCATCATTGACAGAAATAGGACATATTATAGTATATTAGACTTATTGATGAATTCTAATATTTGATACAGTGATAATCGATAAAGTATAGTGTTTTTAATTTATAACCACTCCTAAATATTTAGACAGTTGTTTATTTTGGTGTTCAACAACATATATTTCGGATAAGGATAGATGGGACCTGGATTTTAAAAAACCGGGTAGGGCAGCCTTAATAAAAAAATTGGAACAGGGCCGGGTATAAATTTAGCCAGGCCAGGCGAGAACCAAAGCCCTACCGGGCTGGGCCCGAAAATTCTGCTATTTGAATTTCTATAGTTTAAATCAGTGATAGGCCAATTAATATTGTTATAGCCTCGTACATTTCTGATAAGAGTTTTTATCAATAAAAAAACCGGTTATAGGGAAATCGACGTATTTGTGAGTTTTGCCGTCAAAATATTCCGTTCCTTTTATCACAACCAAATGAGCTGGGTAATTAACTCCCCAGGCTAGGGTGCTCGTGGCTATTAACACCAGAATTTTTTGCGAAACGAAAAGTTCTTCTACAATTTTTCTATCTTTCTCGTGGAGACCAGCGTGATGCATACCGATTCCGAATAAGAGGAAGTGGGCTAAATGGCTTGCAAAATTTGAAAAATAAGGAATTATATAGATCTGTTTTTAAGAGAATAATATTAAATATAATGTTTAAGTTTGAAAGCTAGCAACGGTTAACTTAAATAGTATTAAGTAGTGAAGGAAAATCGGTTGGCTAAATCGAATTGAGCCGATTTCTATGTAACATGTTTTCGCCGTTACTTTTGCCTCCAGTCTATAATTTCAAGCTGCTCACACCCCTAGGTTAAGCCAAAAATATCGGGTTATACCTAGAAGCCGAAAAGATAAATTAACCTTGATCAGTGAGCCTAATCACTTCAAACTCTACTTAACCGCTTTAAGGTCGGCTTGAGTTAATCTTTCTCAAAAACTGCTTGAGTAACACTATTTTACAAAACTAGGGAGGAAGAGCTGGGTCGCTCCTCTAATTTTAATGTAGAAATTGTTTAAAAAATAATCTTAATGTATTGTTTAATACAATAATATATATTTATAAATATATGAAACTATTTAATTTTAATAAATGTTACGCCGAGTTATTATTTATATTTTTATATTCTCGGAATTATAAAACATAAAAACCATGGAAGACGATATCGTGTTATTAACATATAAAAAAAATATTGAAGGTGAAATAATCATTTCCATACTACAAGAAATATTTTTATCTTCTAAAAGAAATGAACCAAAAGGAAGCAAATACTAAGGCCAAATGTTTATTATGTATAAATTGACAATATCATTCTCAAAGGTTAGCTCTTTCAATTTAAAAAAACATCTCATGGTAAAAACATATTAATATATAAATAATATAATTATTTATATTATAAATCTGCAGAGGTACCAATTGCATAGCTCGGCCTAAGTTAATTTTAGGCCGGGCCTGGATTATTTTTTAAAAAAAAATTCTGCCCGTCCGGGTTTTATATTTTCACCTTATTAATTTTAAAATAAAATTTCGACTCGTCTCAAGTATATATATATATTTTTTAAGCCCGGGTTTAAAAAAAAATTAGCATGGTTTTTAAAAGATATACAGTTTTGATATTTTACGGTTAATTTTTAGCTAATATGAAATAATTTCTAATAACTTTTAAAATCATCATCTTATGCTATGATAATTATTTTTCATTTAATACCAAAGAAAAAGAGTACATTTGTGTTTATTTTTGGCAAAATTTATTCTACTTTACTTTGTAATGTTGTGTGTTTGACTAAAAATAAAAATAATTAACCTTTAAATTAATAACAAACATGACAAATTAAGATGATGTGGTTGGTTTATTGTATGTTATTTTCTATTATTAATAATTTATATAAAAAATTTACCTGTAATATCAGTTGAATTTGAATTATATTGTAATTGCTTAAAATAGTAACTATTTTTCTTTTTTTATTTCACTAATTGTTATAACTTCAGATGTTTGTGGATGCTTAAATATTTTATCAAGCCAATAAACTCTTGAAGAAGCATTTAAATAACAAACATAATCATAAACAAAATCTAATAGAAAGGGTTTTTAGTAAGATACAGTGTCTATTGGAGCAAGTGTGTTAAGGAGCTTATACCCTAAGATCACCTATGTCCAGGTTATTTATTTTATTGTCGATTAGCTTCATCTTGAATTTTAAATCATCCTATTTTTTTTGTTGCAGGTGTGTGTTATGATATCACGGAGTTCATAATTAATATTAGAAGATGTGATTTTAATATTCCTAGTAAATGAATTACCAGACAGCAGGAATTCGGAAAGATTTGTGACCAAATAAAAGAAAAGCGAACCATTCATCCTTAAAAGTGAAATTTTTCAACATTCTATTAATGCATTGAGCATAATAGGTTGAAAAACGACTCTGGTCTTGGGATTTTGGAATGCCGAGGAATTGGTGATCGAATATCAGATATATTAATTTCAGGAGTTGCTAATATAGACGGAACGGAAAGTTGAATCTCAGGATTCAAGAGTGAGCTGTGCAGGATTGTTTGGGGATTATAATTGAAATAAGGTAAAATCTGTTATCTATTTTTTAATACAAATTTAGTTTAGATAGTTTTATTTAAATTTAAATAATTTGTTAAAAAAATTAAATTTGTAGATGAAAATCAAGGATTTATTAGCCGAATATTTCAAATTTAATGATAAAGGAGATTCTGAATGTAGAATATGTGATGTAGTATTAGCAGGGAATCAAAATAGCAATTTAGAGAATTAAGAGGAATCACTCGAAACAATTCGCTGAGCATTTAGGTTAAAAAAACGAAAATCATAGAAACTTCGACTAAAACCTTGATTACTACCAAATCTGATATAAAAGATATTGTACCAAAAAAATCTATTCATATTTTGATGTCAGAAGATATGGCAAATGCTTTGGTTGAGATGGTGACCGTTAATGGCCGCTCTTTTTCAATAATTGAAGACTCAGGGTTTAAAAAAATTATTGACCCTATTACTAAAATCCTGGATGTGTCAACTAATCGTTATAAAATTAAGGACTTGAGTCTAAAAAAAATAGTGAGAAAAATTAAAAGAGAAACAAAAAATAAATTAGTTTGTTTAAAAATTGTTCTGCTAAACGATTAGATAGAAGCAAATAAATATTCAGTATGTTCGAAGCAATATTATTGTATTAAGAAATTTTGGATGAAAGAAATGAAATAAATAGCTACAGGAAATAATATTAAAAAAATGATTTTAGAGACCCTAAATAAATTTGGCATTCCATTAAACAAGCTTATACATTATAACAATGCAAATTTAATCAAGTCTATAAGATTATTAAATGAATCTGTGGAAGGGGAGAATTGGGATGAGGATGATATAATCAATGAAGAAATAGCAGATCTGGACCAGATGTTAAAAATTTAACTCTAAATGTTTATAACATTAGATATGCAGCACACACATTACAGTTAGCCATTAATGATTTTTTAAAGACAAGTTATGCGAAATCGTGTTTGACCAAGTAAGGCAAGTGGTAAAATTTTTAAGAACTTCAACGATCGTTAGAATCTTGAATCACTGAAAAAACCTATGGCTATAATTGATTGTACACGATAGTCATCGGTTTACGATAAGCTGGATAGATTGTTAAAATTGAAAGATTTTTGAATGAACTTTGTTACAACATCGGAAGTTATTCTAGAGGAAACAGAATGGGACACAACAGCTACATAAGTTTCGTTTTGAAATCACTTAAGATGACAACCTTTAGGCCACAATTGGAGCAAATGTGCCTCTCCGATTTATATGGCAATTGTAAAAAAATTTAGAATTGGAAAAAATAGACAATAATATTTCCAATGAGATATTAGGGCATATGAGATTTAGAAAGGATATTTATTTAAATAATAATATTCTTTATGCATCACTATATTTAGACCTCAGATATCAAATCCTATTAAACATTGATCAGGAAGAGATTGCTAGAGCTCATTTAACGGAATTATGGGGAAAATATAAATCATTAAATTATTGAATGCATCAACATTACAGCTACAAGTGATCTTGATTATGATAATGATGATTTTGAAAAATTGTCTTAGAAAAAGAAAAAAAATTAAATTAACACATCATCAAAGTGAACATTCCAATTAGCTCATTATTATAAATTTTTTCACACATTAAAAATATTAATAAGGATGCAAATATTTTAGACTTCTGGGAAGAGAATAGTTTAATTTATCCATAATTATACACGTTGGCGAAAATTGTTCTAGGTGTCCCATAAACATTATATATAATATATTAAACTTAATTAATAATTAGGTCAGCGTTGAACGATCGCTCTCATCATTAAAATTTATATTGTCGGACCTACGTGGAAATCTTAATTTGTGTTGCGTAATCGGCTAAAAACTACGCCTAAGCCTAATCAGGCTTAGCCTAAAAACTGGCTAAACTCTTTAGGCTTAGCCAAAAAATCGGCTAGACCTAATTAGGCTTAGCCTAAAATAGGCGAAAACTAAATTAATCTAAAATTCTGCATCGGCTAATCGTCCGTCAGCGTTACGTAAGATATCATTAATTATTATTTATATTTATATTTAATTTTAAATTTTATTATTATCAACAAATAAATATATATATGATTTAATATTTTTTATTTAAATTATTATATTATGAAATGAAAATAATTTGAAAATAGATTTATTTATTTGATGTTTTTTTAATAATAAAAATGATATGCTGCTATTGTAATGCAATATTATTTTTGTTACAATTTATTAGTGATTTTCAAGCCAAAATTTTAAGCAAAAAATATTTTTTGAAGTTCAAAAAGATTTTTGAACATATTTTGATTTGATAAGAATTTTAAATCTTCTTTTGCAAATAAATCTTTTTTGTGGAATTCTTTGTGAATTTTATTAGGTGAAATTTTTATAATTTTTTTTGGTGGTTTTTTTTAAATAATTTTTTTTCAATATTTATACTAAACTTTAATGTGACAATTGTCATATTCCTTAAGATTTTTGAAATTTTTTGACATATAAAAATATAATTTATATTGTAAAGATGTTAAATGTTAAATTCAATGAAGTTATTCCTTGGAAAAATAACATATCATAATCGGTATTTTTAAACATATTAGATCTTTTTGACTCTAATGGGGAAAAATATGTATTTTTAACATGTTAAATTAAAATTTCATGAAGATGTACCATAGAAAAGTGACAATTATCATAATCATTATTTTTAAATTTCTTTGACTTAAATAGGCTAAAATAAATATTGTTAACATGTTTAAATAAAACTTCTGCAAAGATGTACCCTATATAAGTGACAATTGTCATAATTGTTATTTTTAAAGATTTTTGAATTTTTAAAAATATAGATTGTAAACATGTTAAATTAAAATTTCTAGAAGATGACTATAAAAAAGTGACAATTGTCATAATCGTTATTTTTAAAGTTTTTTGAATTATTTTTAATGCAAATGGCTAAAAATATAGATTATAAACATGTTAAATTAAAATTTCACGAAGAAGTAACATGGAAAAGTGACAATTGTCATAATCATTATTTTTAAAGTTTTTTGAATATTTTTGACGCAAATGGGCAAAAATATAGATTGTAAACATGTTAAATTAAAATTTCTTGAAGATGTACCATACATAGAAAAGTGACAATTGTCATATTCGTTATTTTTAAAGTTTTTTGAATTATTTTTAACGCAATGACTAAAAATATAGATTATAAACATGCTAAATTAAAATTCCATGAAGGTAACATGGAAAAGTGACAATTGTCATAATCGTTATTTTTAAAGTTTTTTGACGTAAATGGGCAAATATCTAGATTGCTAACATGTTAAATTAAAAATTTAGTGAAGATGTACCATCGATAAGTGACAATTATCATAATCGTTATTTTTAAAGATTTTTGATTTTTTTTGGCGCATATAATAAAATTCACAAAAATTCCTCAAAAAAGTTTTATTTACAAAAGAAGATTTAAAATTCTTATTAAATCAAAATATGTTCAAAAATCTTTTTGAACTTCAAAAAATATTTTTTGCTAATTTTGGGCGTGAAAATCACTAATAAATTGTAACAAAAATAATATTACATTACAATATAGCAGCATATCATTTTTTTAATTAAAAAAAACATCAAATAAATAAATCTATTTTCAAATATTTTCATTTCATAATAATTTAAATAAAAAATATTAAATCATATAAATATGTTTATTTGTTGATAATAATAAAATTTAACATTAAATATAAATAAAATAAATTATTTTACTAAAAGTAAATAAAAATAATTAATGCTAGTCATATCTTACGTAACGCTGATGGACGATTAGCCGATGCAGAATTTTCGACTTATTTAGTTTTAGCCGATTTTTAGGCTAGGTCTAATTAGGCTTACCCGATTTTTTCACCTAAAATCTCGGCTAAGCCGCTTTGTAGTCGGCTAAAATTAGCCGTTTACGCAACAATAATCTTAATGACGATATTTTAGAAGATATCATGATGTTTCGCCTAAATAGAATTTTTAAAATAAAAATATAATGTTACTTTTTAATGTAATAATAATTATGATGATAAATTATATGGCAATAAAATAAATTTAAAAAAAATGATATTTCTGTTATTTTAACTAATTTTAATAAATCATTATTTTTCTGGTCTCTAAACCCTGAACCGGGTTCAGAGATTTTCCACTGAACCCAAACCCATTTTTTTAGAAGGGTTCATATATCCCTGTTAAAAACAACTGATGGATGTTATCTAAAATTATTTAACGTTGTAGGCGACAACTACTCTTTTAGAAAATAGTAATCAAAAAAATTTGAGCCTTCAAAAAGTGAAGGTTCATAAATATCCAATAATATAAATATTTATTCATTACTTACAATACATAGTCGCAATTCAAGAAACCCGAATTTATCATTTTAGAATTTTGTATATTAGTAATAAATTAAATGCACATATATGGGCTTATTTATATAAAGGATATTTTCCCGATTTTTTTTATATAGTCACATATATAATATTTTTAATAAAATGTCATATCTTATTAGATTTACAATATTTTTTTATATTTAAACCAATTATAATTTAATGTTAACAAAAATAAAGTAATTTACAATTTATAGATTTAATATATAAAAAAATCCGTTAGTTGGCATTAAAATATAAATTATGAAAAAAATTGTTATTGTTATTGTTAATTTTTTAAAATTTTTTAAAATTTTTTATTGGTAATATTTTAACAAATTCTTTAAAGAAGAAATGGTATAAAAATGTAGATTATGACATTTATCAGTATCATCTTTCACCTAAAATACCTATTTTGAACTAATTTCCGTCCAAAAAATTGAAATAGTTTAAAAATGAGAATTATAGCAAATATTATATTTTCTCAGAAAATCTACCAAAACATGTTCAATTATCTATTTTTAATTATTGTAGTCAAAAATTAGTTAAAAATTATTGTTATGAAATGATGGGTATATGTTAATATGACAATTTGCACCTTATTGAATATATTTCATTTATTTATTTGACCCAAAAGAAGTTTAATCTTTTAACTATTTTCATCAAAATAATATTAGAGTTTAAAAATATTATTAATATAACAGGTACATTTTTTAATTTTATAATTAATAATTATAACGCTAACGAATTAAAATTTGTATGTAAAATTTTATAATTATAAGCAGACTTTTTCTTGCCAATCTTAAATAAATAAATGTCAAACTATGTGTGTCATAAGGACTTAAACCTCGAGCTAAGCAATAAAAATCAGTTCAAATTCAAGCCTTTAGATGAAGACAGGAAAAAAGTTTAAACCTAATTTGAGGCCAAAAAATGGGCTAAAACTCGACTAAGCCGCCTACGAATTAGCGAGTTATATGATTTTCCATCACTAGTATTAAATAATTTCAATATTAGTTTATAACCTGGTTGGGCAGTAATTAATTCCATCATTACAATTCCTTTTTTATAATTTAACTATAATTAATTTCACTTTAAAAAAAGGTAGTAATTATAATTAATTACATTTTTTAATACAGTAATCAGAAATTAGTATATAATTTATAATTCCTTTTCTTATTTAATTAATTTTTATGAAAAAAGCTTAATAATTGCAATCATTCATCCATATATTTCATATTTAAAACTAGTAATATTTGCAATGCAATATTTTATTCATATTTATGGTGGAAACATATTTAGTAATTCTAAATCTTTCATTTTTACCTTGGACTCTGACGATAACTCCGATAATTGCTCTCAAAATACAATCTTACATTGAGTAGAAGATAAATCCAAATTGAAAATCCATCCAATTTTTTTAAAAATAACTTATAAGAATGATAAAACCATAAGTGCCGCCTGTTAATCAAACCACCAGTAATTTACTAAAACATATGAAGGTATATTTTAAATATTAACTTTTTGTTCCTAATTTTTCTCTTTTAGAAAAAATCTCCTTCTATGTTTTAAAACAATTTCATCATTTAATTTTTTTTTATTGAATCAGCAAATATTTAACAATCTATACCAGAATTCACGTTTTAATAACGAACTATTTAAATAGATATTTTTAAAAAAAGTTATATGTTTTTTAAAAATATTAGTTAAAAATATATTCAATATCATTTGTTGATTAGGGTGTTGATTCCATTAATATCTATTAAGGATGTTCCATTTTTTTAAAATATAATTTGATTGTATTTCTTAACATCAAATGTATAAATAAAATGTTTATAACAATTTATATGCAATGTCTTATTGAACGAGTGACCTTTATATTTTTCAAACATCAAAAATTGTAATAATGAATAAAATATTATTATAATTATATTATATGCTATTTAATAAAGTTTCTGGTTATTTTTTTTATGACTTTTAATAAATCCTTAATTTAACTATAAAAGGAATTGTAATTATAATTACTCTAAAAAATCACAAATTACAGTTTTTAGAAAAGGAATTAACAATAATACCCATCCTTGGATTATAATATAATGGTTGCTTTTATAACCCTACGTTAGACCTATCATAAGGTCCGGTTTGAGAAAAAGACATAATGGACCTAATTTTTTTTTAAAATCGGATTTCGATTATTGAGAAATTTATCCGAGTTATTAATTGGAAGAAATAAAAATCAAAGAAATCGTATAACATAACGCTAAAAACAATGGAGGTTAATATACCTATCTTTGATAGTTGTAGCTATATTTTCCATTTCGATATCGGCCATTTTAAGCCATTGCTTGGGGTTAGGTTCTAAGGCTAAGTAAGCTACGAGGTCGACAGCAGTGAGCCGAGTCTGGCGACGAGATGATACGAATATTATAGTAGGTTTGGTAGGCGAATAGGTTCTAATGTAATTTTTTTAATTATAAATTATGATAATTTAAGGACAAAAAAGGTAAAAAAATGAACAAATATCTTTTATACATCAATGGAGTCACCAGGGAGAGTACACAGGAAACGTGCCTAAATTTAATTTGAGTATACCTAAAATATTTTACTTTCTATTTAGGCAAAACGTTTCTTGGAGCGTGCCTAAATCAAGTGACGTTAACTAGAATTGATAAAATTTTTAGTTAAACAAATCATGCATTAACGCCAAACTTTGACGTTAATAAACAATAATTTATTTATTCAGGTTCAATTTTTCCCAGTAATTTCCATTCAACAGATATCACTGAAAAATGTTTCAAGTTTATGATGCCTGAAATTAGGTAAAAATCTTATTGGCTAACAATTTGCAAATAAGGAATTTTCACTAAATAATTTCAACGTGCATAATAATCGAATCTTCCGATGACAATTACTCCCAGAAATAAGAAGTGCAAGAAATGGTTAACAAGCGCTTATGAGATTTTATGGCAATATATATTTATTTTCTGTGAATTTATAACATTATCATTAACCTATGTCAATTTTAAGGTACTTAAAGCTTATTTAGAAAAATGATAAACTGCGAGGTGAACAACCTTCAGGCTAGATCATCTTGAAATATTTATGATGTATTGAACGGAAATTATTAGAAAAAAATTGACGTGTTAATTTACGCCAAAGTTAAAGATTAGGCCATGATTTGTTAACATATAAATTATATTGTTTATCTGCCCATTTATTTAAATCCCTTTCGTGAATTACTTTAACATGTAGAACCTGCATAGAACCTATTTTGTTTACAAATATAGGAATGTTGAAAAAGTATATTTCAAGGAAGGCATAAAAATATTAAGCGCTAAAAGAAAATAGATAACCAAATAACTTAATTTTCCAAAGTTTGTCCTTGTCCGAATTAAGCATTTAAAATTAAGATTCGATTCAAAAGATTGAAGAAAATAGTTCCATAGGATCGGTCCGAGCAAGGCTCACCCATCGTTTTGTTCAAGTTTTTTTTTAAGAAAAAGAGGCTCATATCTCCAAAATTTATAAAATTACCTATCGTCTTAAATATATTAATGATTATGTAAACCGAATTTAAAAATTATTCCATAGTGAGAGGGTGCTATGTAACCACGAGATCACACCATCCCCAGACCATCCTAGCTACTGACCTTTTACGTTATGAACAACTCCGCAATTAAAAAGAGGGTTCGGTTAACTATTTTAATATTTGATGCTTTTTTGAAACAAAAAAAAATAGGCCCAAATAATCATAATCACATTTAATTCCTATGCAAGTTGTTTAAAATTTAATAAACATATACATTTTGTATCAACGATATAATAAATATACTTGTTCCACTCCCTCCCACAATTATAAGCGATAAATGAATTAATAAAAAATATTATTTATTTCCTTAGAGATAATAGTTTTTTGCGGGGAAAAAGATAAAACAAAAACTTTGATTATTTTCTCTTTCTTATATCATCATTACATTCCTCATGGGAAATATAATACACTAATTGCAAATTTTTCATTATTACAGGTATTTTATAACTTGCTCATTTTATTTTATTGAGTTTGTGTTATGGTGCAAAAAATTAACAAAAGAAAAGTAAGAAATTGCGTTTGAGTTTATTATATTTTTACATTAATCTAAAAAAATTAAAAAATCTATTATCAAAAATATGTTATATATATATCTTTCATATTAAATACAAATTTGATTAAACAAAAATAAAAAGTACCAAAATATATTACAAAAATATTTTAAACAAAAGCAAGGTTACAAGCTAAAATAATCGTAAGTTTTTATCAACATAATAAATAACAGAGATGTTAAAACAAGTATCTAGATATAAAAATGTAGTATCTGTATCTGTATCTAGATAGATTTTTTAGAAAGGTATCTGTATCTAGACATTTTTTTAGAGGTATCTGTATCTGTTTTTAAATACTTTTTAAGATACATTTTATATACCCCTTTTTTATTATATATAAAAATATTTGACTGTAAAATTTATTTTATTTCATATGAGCTTATGAAATAAATAAATAAATATATATATATATTATATATTAATATTTATTAATACTATAATAAAGAATTATATATACATAAAATATTAAAACTTATATATAAAAAATATATAAATATTCATTAATTTAAATATTATGTCCGAGTTTATCAATAAACCATACAAATTTTAATATTACAATATGGAAATGGTAAATTTTATTTTGTAACTAAATTTTTAAGTTTATATATTTATTTAGATCTATATCGATGAAGAAGAGGAAGCAACAACAAGTTATTGTTTTACCATGGCCAATTTATAGAGCATATTTTAAAATAATATTTCAAAACAAAGAAAACAATTCTCTGATGGTAAAATGTTTGCCGTGTCTACCTAAAAATACAATAGTGCCATGTCCTTAAGGTTACAAAAATGGAATATAACTCTGGGGGGTTACGACTTCTACATAAAGTATAAAGCAGGTAAATACAATGTTGTTCCTGATACCTTTCAAGATTACCATAAGAAACTAGTGATGTTATTGAAAATGAAATTGAAAACGACTTTGCCGATACACCTATTAATTTTAATAAAATACGTGATGAAACTTACAAAGATTTAGAATTATCTCAAGTTATAAATGACATAATGAATATTGAGCCTATAAAAAATAAAATATATGTAAATGGAATTAGAACTTAGCATTATTAAATTATTCCATCAAGTTAAAAAAAACGTACTGCAGACATTACATGAAGGTCATTTGGGAGCAGGTAAAATCAAATCCTTAGCTAAAGATTTTAAGTGGTGGTCTGGTATGAATAATGACATAGAGATGAAAGTTAAAAACGATTGAAATATTTATCACGACAATCCTAGGAAAAACAAAATCCTTGGGTCTCGGCCAATAAAATAGATTATGCGGGTGCATTTTTCAAAAGAATTGGTATAGTCGACGTCTACAGTAAATTTCCAATTATAGTTCCTGTTAAGAATATTAAAACTGAAATTACGTTAAAAGAAATTTATAAAACTATTTCGCTATTTGGTATACCTGATACTATAGTTACAGATAATGCTCTAATTTCACGAATAAAGATTTTGACAAATTTTGCAATGATTACGGCATAAAACATATAATAACATCCGTGTACCACCAGCAGTCCAATGCCAGGAGGAACGTATGGTGAGGACGTTTAAGGCACATATGAAAAGAAATATTAAGATTGATTTAGATACTTCACTGACAAATTCTTATTCAACTACAGAAAACCACCAAATGATACAACAGGAGTTGCACCTTCTAAAAGAATGTTTAATCGTGATATTAAAACTAAATGGGACTTATTAAGATAGAAGAAAAGGAAATTAGAGTTGATAAAACGTTGCCATTTAATAGAACTTTTAAAGTAGGGGATTTTGTGTGGTATAAAGTACAAGGAAATGATACATGGGACAAAGGGATAATCATATTGAAGGAAAGTGACACCATGTCCCAAGTTAATACAGATAAAGGCATTACAAGGAGACATTTCAGTTAAGAAAAAGAAAATGCTACAATACATTTATATACCACGACTCTCAACCTAAGAATTCTTTAAAGGAGGGAAGTGTGGACATAAATAAAAATGAAAATGTAACACCAATAAGAACTAAGTCAAAACCTAATTATTTAAAAGATTATGTTACTTAAGATATGAAAGTAAAATATAAATAAATAAAATAAAAATTAACACTAAAACGCAAAAATAAATTAAACATTAAAATATGATATAATAATCTTGCTGAATTATTATTCCAATATCTAATTATTCAATTATTCCAAATTCTATCATTCCGATTATTCATATATTCCAATATCCTACTTGATAATAATAATTTTACATCTGATTGATAATAATAACAATTTGAAAATTGCTAATGATAACGACGGAGCACGACGACAAGCCAACGTACTCAAATAGATATAAACAAACAAAAGCACAACTATAAAACGATGCTAACAAACCAACGTGATTGAATCAAGCCAACGATAACGCATGATGGGTGCTATTACGATAACAGTTAAAATTACAGACCATTTAAACAACAAGCTCTCACATCTCAGAAGAGGGAGAATGTTAAATAATGGAAATGATTTTTTATATTTAAATTTGTATTGATATTTTATGTAACTTTAATTGGTATTATTTGAAAATAACCTTATTTAATATGTTGATGAAAACTTACGATTATTTTAGCTTGTAACCTTGCTTTTGTTTAAAATATTTTTGTAATATATTTTGATACTTTTTATTTTTGTTTATTCAAATTTGTATTTAATATGAAAGATATATATATATATATACTTTATTTTGATAATAGTTTTTTAGTTTTTTTAGATTAATGTAAAAATATAATAAACTCAACAAACGCAATTTCTTACTTTTGTTTTGTTAACTTTTTGCACTATATTAACATTTGAGTTTATTATATTTTTACATTAATCTAAAAAAACTAAAAAATTTATTATCAAAAATAAGGTATATATATATTTTTCATATTAAATAGAAATTTGATTAAACAAAAATAAAAAGTATCAAAATATATTACAAAAATATTTTAAACAAAAGCAAGGTTACAAGCTAAAATAATCGTAAGTTTTCATCAACATATTAAATAAGGTTATATTCAAATAATACCAATTAAAGTTACATAAAATATCAATACAAATTTAAATATAAAAAATCAACTCATTTAATAGTTTGTATTTAAAAAACCAACTTTTAAATTTATTTATAAAAAAATTAATTTTATAAATTTAAATTTTTCTAATTCTAAATTTTGTTCAGAATTTGATAGAATTATATTTAAAAAAAAACTGGAATGAGGATTTTCAGGCGCGTAGCCAACGGGGAGGGAGTTGCAAAAATTTCTAAAAAAATATAAAAGGTTTCAGAGATTGTGAAATGCAAAATATTTTATTTCAAAAAGGTTATATACTATTTTAAATTTTAGTAAAAAGTTAAATAATTTTTATATTCCTTGTGCATTAATATTTTTTCCACGAAAATTTAAAGCATATTATCTCATATTTTTTTTAAACCTTAAACATTGCTGGATATAAGAAAATTTTATCAAAGAACCATCTAAAATTAATATAAAAATATAACCCAATCCAGTAATTATACTAACTGATTATTTATCTTGACAATCTGATGCACATTGCAAATAAAAATATTCAATAAAATGAAGAATCTAAAAAGATAAATAATGAAGAAATATGGTCTTCAGGAGGTTAGTAATCATTAGACAAAATTTGTGCTGAATACAATTTTTAGACTTCTTGTGCTACAAAAAGAAACAGCTGCAAAAAGCATGCTCGACATGGAGCTTTCGCCTTCAAGCTGTTACAGTAATTTTGGATCTAGAAGAGCCTATTTTGATAGTCTTTGGAGAAATATCAGTATGGCCTGAACCAGATATTTCACCTGAAGCTGATACGTTATTAGGCTCAATTGGACAGCCGATTTTTTCTTCTTATTGGAATGTATTAACAAATTATTTAATTACATAACAATTTTATGCAATATTTTTCAAATAGATTTTTCTGTAGTCGCACTAATATTATTATATGATTTTGAGATTCGCAAGTCTCGACATACACACAATCGTTCTAATTTTAATGTAGACACAATCGAGGATTTCTATAGAATAACCGTTTTTATTCCACTTTTGTATACATTTTTGACTCAAATCAATAACGATTTGGATTGATCAAATGGCTCGGTTCAATTTAAAAATACTATTACCTAGAAATCCATTTCAGGATATATTTAATCTTGATATTCCAATTAAATATTTCCAATAATTTTATTCAGAGACCCATAGAGGTACCATTTGCACGTCCATGTCCGGTTATTTTTTAAATTTTATCCAGCCCTAATTTTTTTAAAATATATTACATTTATGCTTAATCTTTATAGTTAATAATGGCGATTTAAAATATTCAATTTTAAAATACGGCCCGGCGTGGGTATTTTTTTGAAAGAAAATTTCCCAGCCAGGGTATCTAAAAAAATTTTTTAAGGCCTGGCCTGGCAGGTTTCTGATTTAATTCGTGGAGTATCTGCAGACCATATCTGAATAATATCAGAATTTAATCTTGCTATGAAAAGATTGATTTAATAAATAATCCTTTAATCATAATTAATCAAGATTTTATTATATAATCTTTTTCTAAAAATAATTTTCAGAGATTTTTTAAAATATATTTTTATTTAATATCAGCTTGACATTTAATTTATAAACAAGTTTGGAATCGAAAAAGAACCGCAAACTTGTAAGGGACATATTGGTGGCGTTATCGACTCTTCATTTTTGTTTTCAAAGCTCATATTTACGTGTAAAACATCCCGAAAAATATTTTTTATAATATTACGATTTGACCGATTTCGACTCAAACCCGGCCGATGATTAATACTGCATTGCTGATGATATCCATTGAAAAATTTACATTTGCGTTATATGTCGATTTACGTGTAAAACATAATCCCAAAAAATATTGTGATTTGACCGATAACCAAACTTAAAATCGACCGTTTACTAAATCTTTAATTTTTTCTTTATTATATATCATCAAAAATATTTAAGGCTAAGTCCAAAATATCAAAAAAATAACTATATAAAAAAATCAAAAATTATGATTTTTCCATGGATAACGTCAGCAATGCATAATTAAATCATTAAACCGGTTATAAGTCGGTTATTGTCACGGTATTTTTAAAATATTTTTTGGGAAAACGTTTCACACGTAATTATAGCGACATAAAACAAAAATGAACATTTTTCAAGTATAATCGAATATTTACGGTTGAGTTCGGCAATCGTTAAAATCACAATTTAAACTATTTTTTGGAAGTAGATATAGGCATATAAAACAAAAATAATTTTTCCATGGATAATGCCAGCAATGCAGTATTTAGTTATTGGGTCGGTTATCGGCAAATCACAATATTGTTGGGGATTATCTTTTACAAGTAATAGCGATATATAACAAAAATTAACATTTTTTTAATTGATATTACTAGCAATTTTGGTGAATCGAATATAGTAAACGCTAGGTTTAGTCGGCAATCGGTCAAGTCATGTTTTATAAACATTGTTTGTGATAATGTTATATACGTAAATATAAGCATTGAAAATAAAAATTAAGAGATTTCAATCAATAAGGCCATCAATATATGCCTTATAAGTTTGCCTTTATTTTATGATTTCTAAAGTTACTTATAAATTAAACGTCAAAGAAACCTATAATTTTTTTAATTTTTTTTTAGGTTTTCCACACGTATCTATATCCAAATATAAAAAAAGAGCTAACCAATAATCATTTGAGCTTCCTAATGTGATAATTTCATATTTATGAATTTAACGCCCTCTTTAGGAGATGAATTTATTAAATTTTAAAATTAAAAAATAAAATTTGAGTTATAATAGGCTAATAAATATATTTTTTCCCCACTGATCCTAAATAAAAATAGATTTATAATATTAATAGATATTTAATATCTAAGTTATATTTAATTTTAAAAAAATGATTAATAAAATATATTTTAAAAAATGTTTCTGAAAATTATTTCAAAAAAAAGATTATATTTATATGATAAAATTTTGATTAATATCTTTTTAACAATGGAATGCATTTCAAGAAACGTCATGGAAGCATTGCATAATTTAAAAAAATATATTAATTTTTTCCAAATCAATTAAAATAACTGTATATTTTGGTATCTCGGAAGTACATCTGAAAATCGAATGAATGGACTAGCTTTACTTATATAGATAGATTTATTAATCCTCAATTAAAAAACAGATTATTGAAAAATTGGCGCAATCGCAATGAAGAATAGATTTCCATTTATGAACGATATTTTTATTAACTTTTTAAATCATCATATAAATGTTTGATTCTATATTTTATTATGATTTAAATACCGGGTTATGTAGCTGTAATATTTTTTAACAATATTCGCTCTTAATTATTTTGTATTTTCCAATATTTTATTATTTTTGTTCTAATTGTCATTTTGTAAATATGATTGGTTCTAATAAATTTTTCTGTTCAAAAAAACATTTCAAAATAAAAATATATTATCCCCCCCCCACTCTATAGAAAATTCCTGGCTATGCCACTGAGTATTTTTCATAAAACCCGTTTCCAGATATAGCTGTAACATTATATTCCACTGGAAGTAGCATTGAAACTTTGATTGAATTAAAAATATTGTAGCAATTAATATAAATGCAATTTGTATGATATAGAACACAATGTAAAATGAATATCTAACAACGGTTTTAGTATTTATATTTTAAAAAAATTCATGATTATTATTTAAATTTGTCTTAAGTTTAATTTAAAAATTTTGATAAGAGGATTTTTTTTTCTCTTCTCTGAGGAAATTTTTGCCTGATTGCCATATAAAATATATATAAACTTGTGATTTAAATTACACTTTTTTTAAAAAAGAAGGAACATACTTGATAGCTTGATAGGTGGGTTTATTCATAGTAGCCATCCGGGGACAATAGTGTTTGCCAGGAAATCCAGAGATATGAGCTTCCAATGGTACAGGTCTAACGGATGGTCTAAAATTGAAAAGCCCAACTTTTTCAATACCTTTTAATATATATGATTTCTATCATTTCTAAAATTACAATAATGCAAAAAAAATAATAAATACTTACATCATAAAACTATATTTATTTTTTGTTAATGCTTCCTTCAGAAACTTAGATTTAGAGAGAAATTAAGACAAGGTGCATGTTTAAGAATAAATACATGGTAAAAAAAATCATTATAAACGGTTCCAGAATTAATCAGGATATATGTTTACTTATGGTTAACGATGCAGATAAGCACCAGACTAGATTTCTATATAGGATTATTTTTTTTGGTTGTATTTTTTAAAATATAATATTTGGGCATTAATCAATATAATTTGAAAAAATTTGGCATTTATATTAACCAGAAAATTCTTGTAACAGGTAAACCAGCCCTTAGTATTGAACCAACACAGACTTACAGAAAGAATTAGAAAAACAGATCAGAGCGACCTAAACTTTGGAATTGGATAGTTTTTCTTGTGGAAATTTTTAATTAACCAAACCACCCAAACCAAATTTGAAAATTAATATAACACGCTTTTCTATTCATCAGCAAATAATGGTCTTAATTGCTTAAAATTATATTATAAATTTTAGTATACAAATCTTTTTTTTAAAGGGAAAAAAATGATAAATATAATGTTTGAGTTTTAAAATTATTACCCAACCAATTCGCAAGGTCATTGGGATTAGCTAATGCAGTAGATAGCCCCACGATTCTTACGGGCATATGGGTGTGAGATGATATATAATTCGTCCTAGAGACTAAGGCTTCAAGAACTGGGCCTCTAGAATTCCCTAGCATATGTATTTCATCAATCACCTTTGCGTTTGTTTGCGTAAGAAAAAAGTTATAAATGTTTACTTTACAGACTTTTTTTTTGTAGAATAATATAAAAATGAGGTAAATAATTAATAAGTTACAATTAAGAGCTTTCTTAAAATTCCAGATATTTTTTCAGACATAATGATTTTTTTAAATGTCATCTTTCAATATGTTTGAAAAAGAATACGTGAATAAAAAAAGCAAAAGAGTTATATGAATGAAAGAATTTATAAAAAAGACTCGTTTTGGGGATAAAACGAGCTCCGAAACAGAAAATAAACAATTACTCATATCATGCGTTGCTGCACATAACCTATATACCAGCCATAATATAAATTTTGATAATTTTAAATTATTCTCCCAAAATTTCAATTATTTCTTTAAACTAATAGGAGAATCAATCAAAATTATAAAAAGATCGAATAATTATAATAAAGAAGATGTTTTATCGTTTACCAAATATATGAAACGCTCTAATTAGTTATTTTAATTTATAATTTTATATAATCAAATATATTACTTTATTTTATTAATTTATTTAATAAATTAAATTTACCCTCCCCCCTTCTCCTTCATAGTTAGCGCAATTTCGCTGCGAATTATACAAAATACACTGTATTTTTGTATTTTCCGCATTAACGCGCTAACGAAAGGACCCTGCATTAGTTCGCACGAATTAGTGGCGAAGTATACATGTGAATGTAGGGGTATGGCAACAAAATTCATTTATGCTGCAATCAATAGTCTTTATATATAAATATTGATATATTAATTATTTCTATATGATGCTCATTTATAAAACAGATTCATTTGGTATTATTAGTATTTTTATAAACGTATTATATTGCAAATAAAGAATAGGCATACCGTTTTTATGACATTTAAAAAAAGAAGAAAAAAATGTGATCAGAATTTTACTGGACAAAAAAAAGTTCTGGTTCCGATCTTGAATATTTAAAAAATATTAAACGCGTTTTGTTCAAGCGTTATGTCATTTAACGTAGCGTTATTAATAAAATCAGGCCAATAAATAAGTATAATTCATAATTATAGATATGATGAATGATAAAGCTCAGATAAAATTTGAAAAACATATATTGCGACGTATTTTTCAATAATTATAAACGCTATATGAAGAATCCGCTGTGATTTCGACAGCGTTAAATAAGGTAGCTTGAACATAACGCGTTTACTAAAAATGAGGCCTTAGTCACGGAATAAATACTTTTTATTTTTCAAATACATTTTTACTTACTATTAAATTGACTCGCTTGACGTAATTCCTGGTCTGCCAATTTCTGCTTATTCCATCCCACTTTTCGGGGGTCGTTATAATCAGATCCGCGCTAGCTATGGATCGCACGTCGGGTGTATGGTCGCCAGTTAGTTCCACTATTTTTATACAATCTTTTAAACGTAAGTAAGAAAGATTTTTTTATAAATAATAACTAAAATTAGGATATATATAGAAATCAATAACATAATAAGACCAACAATAATAGCATAGCAGGAAAATTTATGAATCTTATCTAAATATAAAAGATTATTATAATTTTTATTTTGGAATATTAAAAAAAAATTAAACACATTGATTTCAAATCAATTCCCGAAAACACAATAAATTAATTACAGAAAGAGATAGATAAGCAATTTTATGGAGATATAGTGTTTTATATATATTCATTTTGATAATACAATATTTACTTATAAACCATATTTTCATATAATTTTACCTTCTTCCAGACTAGTAGACGAGGTCGACGGGAATTCGTTGAATTTCCTGGTGTCCAGTTCAAAGGTTTGGCAAGATAAACATTTTTTAGGAATTTTCGCGAATCTAACGGACCAATCTTTCACCCTTTCTTTGACTAAGGCTTTGAGCGGGGCTATATAGACCGCCTTATGGCCCGGGTATTCTCTCCATAATCTGTTGTAACCATTAAAAAATTATTTTTTGAAAGAGTTTAGGATTAGATTAATGATTTTACGTGCTTTAATAAAATAAATATATTTTTTGTTTAGTGTAAGAATTTGTAATCACCTAAAAATGGCCAATTCAGCTATATTAGTTTTGCCTGATCCGGTTGGAGCGCCGATAAGGGCATTATAATCAGTGTGGTACATACAATGAAAAACTTGAGATTGAATAGGGTTGAAATGAGTGAAATTGTAGAGAACCTCTAAATACGGATTGTCTAATGCGGTGACCGGGAGAGGGTTAAGGTCTAGTAGATCTAATTTTTTAGAAAATGAGAGCAGAAAATGATAGAATAATAGGAATGTATATAAATGAGTTGAATATATATTTATAATAGCGATTTGCAAAAAGGCACGACCTAGGTCCGAACGGGTTTCGATCATATTTAAAAAACAGCTGGGGCTATGCCAGGCCTAATATTTTTTTAAAAAATAGGGCCAGGCTTAATTTTTAAAATAAAATATAAAATTTTTGCAAGAAACATGGCGCCAATATTTTTTACTTTTTTTGTGGAATAATCAAAAACTCGATTTTAGTGTAAAAATATATAAACTATGTAAAAAATAATTAATTTATTTAAATAAATTCGGGATGGGCGGACGAATAATTTTTATTTCAGG
Source organism: Gordionus sp. m RMFG-2023 (assembly GCF_954871325.1). Taxonomy (NCBI): domain Eukaryota; kingdom Metazoa; phylum Nematomorpha; class Gordioida; order Chordodea; family Parachordodidae; genus Gordionus; species Gordionus sp. m RMFG-2023. The sequence continues at coordinate 20,101,171 of NC_088776.1, forward strand.
TCGAGCTCTTGGCAAATAAAATCAAGTTTAATTCGGGATCGGGTTGGGAACTGTTTGTAAATAGTTAAATAATACTGTCTTGCATAAATAGTAACATTATTTTTACAATTATAAATAATAATATTCATCAAAAAGTAGTGAATGTAACGGTCAAGTATTAGGGAGGGACAAGACCGAAATCTAAGATCGAACCGGATCCTTAGAAATATGTAGTTTAAAAAATTTACCAGTTTGAGGCGGGTGATGTTCTGGCAATATGAGACTCCTAAAGGAAACTGGCAATATATTTTCAGATCCTATCCATTTATCCGAGACGGCCCTTATGTAATACTGCGGAGGCATGGGTTCGAATAAGGGAATCGTGAAAGTTAGACAACTATGCATGGCACTGGAATTGAATTTGTTCGATAAATTTTTACCGATAATCTCTTCGGCATTGTAATTGGCTCTCGCGGAGTTCAGGACTTGTTTTTTGGTGAGAGTAAAATATTCATGATGGTATATATGATTGTTCTCGGGGTCTTCGATCCATATCCACCAGGATTCGGAAGTGTCGTGGATCTAATAGTATAATTATAATATTGAGATGGGCACTATAAAACCAAGTAGAGGTGGGATTGAGAATAAATTTTAAATTTTGGGCAGTGAGTGGGCGTGAACGGCTTTTTTAAAAGATTGGCAGGGCATGAATGCGAATTTTTAGTGAATCACGGAAAAATAATTTTTTCCCAAGGAATACAACTTTCAATTTAATATTATAAATTTATTTTTAATCAATTATTAAAAAGAAAATAGAAAACTAGTATTCTTTCTGTATTCAATCAACAAACACGATTTTTACAGCGAAACATTTTTGCTTATTCATAGGGGTGATCAGTCCGATCCGATAAAATACATAGGTACATCCCTACATATTCATAGCTCGAAATTTCTTATACAGAGAGCTTCCTATATTATAATTCGCTTTAAATAAAAAATAATATTTAATGTAATTTTTTTTTTAAATTTTAACATTTTCGATTTTAAAATTTGAGGGGTGGGACAACTTATGTAAATAGGGGTGGTATAATATGTAAAATACTTTACATGAAATGCAATAAAATAAAATTCCACCCCCCCCCCCCCAAATAGTCTCAATTTTTTTTGTGTTTCGCCCAAATTTTAGGAAAACTAAATCATAGAATTAAAAATCGATTAGGAAATAAAAAATATCTATTATTTGCAAAGATTTTCTGGTGGATGGGGGGGGGGCAACATTAAAGAATATAAAACAGAGTTGGTGTTAATATTTAAATAAATTTATACAGTATTTTAAAGCAAAGTCAAAGAAAATAACGCCTCATTAGTTATTTTTAATATAAATAGTAACATGAATAGCATTATTTATTTTAAGGTGTATAAATATTAATGTTAGTGATATAAAGAAATAAATTATAAACTTTATCATTCCAAATGAAGTCTGGTGTTATGTTAATCCTAATACGCAATATAGAACGAGTTATGGGTTGCAAAATGGCGTCCATTTGAAGGAGAGGGAAATTCATGGCCAGCTGTTGGATAGTAGGGCCCATTTTTATATTTTGAACCATGTGGCCTAAGAATTTTTTTTTCAAATGGTTATAATTATTTGGAACTAATTTAAAGCATATGAGTTTGAGAAGAATCAATTATCTTTAAATTAAAAAAAAAATCTTTTTCAAATGTACTTACTCCTTTTCAATGTAATTGATTTTATTTTTAAAAAAAATTATCTTCATTATAATAATTTCTTTGTAATAATCCTTCATAATTATTTAACCCACTGCGTCACTATGGAGGGGCGAAATCGTAATTACCTAAAATATTTTATGTTGAAATAAATTTTTTCTTTGGGCATGCCACCTAAATAGAAAAAGGCAAAGACGCCATTTTTATCAGGCATTGCATATATTTATTTAAATATATACCAATTTCAGTGGCCTCCATATCCCTAAGTTTATCAATCGTCAAGCGTTTATCCTCTAATTTTTCCAATATTACTTGATTTAGTACCGAAAATTGTCTAAGAGAGCTCTCGAAACTCCAACATCTCAAGTCGACAACCTTGGCCAAGTTCAGAAGTCTGCCAGCGGCGACTGGCCACCCTTTTCTTAGTACTATTTCGAATAGGGCTCTTATAATTCTGCAAATGTTCTGCGTGAGGTGGAGAGGTGTTAATAATATAAAGAATATATAGGAAATAATTTATATTAAGGCAGTGCCATTTTTTTTATAGATGTATAATTTTTAAACCATAACAATTATCCCTTTCTAAAAACAGGTTACCCTGAATTCACAGATAGCGCGTATTAGCGGCGAAATATACAAAAGAAATGATCCTATTTGTATCATATTTTGTATTCTTCGCCGCGATTCACGCTAACTGTGAACACAGGGTTATGCGGTTATTTAGCCAAGCGAAACAGTGATCGCCGCTCAAGATTTGGAAATGAAAATATAGAAATGATTTTGTTATTAAAATATACTATAAAATAAACCTTCTATTTATTTTCCTATTTTATACAAGTCATTATTCATGATAAATTTATATATTTTGTCTAATAGCGATTAAAAATAGTGGAAGCATTTTGTGTTGTTTTCTTCTAAAAAAAAGTTCGATGCTTAAATTAAAAAATTCTTTTTTTAAAAAAAGGTGAAAAACAAAATATTTTGTGTTTTTTAACGCAAAAAACAAGTTACGATTTAAAATACATCATTTAAAATAAAAGATAGAACGGAAAAGCTTCGATTTGTAATCAGTACAATGTTTGAATCCCAAATTTATATTAAAAAAATTTTGCATATTTTTTTCATCGTGTATAGCTGCGAAAACTAATTTTTAAAACTACAGTAGCATGCTACTTTTTTTGAAACTTAGCGCTAGCAATATCGGGCTACTTTTGAAATTAGCTTTTAAAAACACTGGAAATTTCCCCTAATTATGGTTTCCTGAGAAATTAAAATATCTAATTAGAAACCATTAAATTCATATTATTTCGGCTCGAGCTAGACCAAAATTTTTTATTAATTTTTAAGCCCGAGCACAATTTTTTTTTTGAGACCTGAGACTAGATCAAATTTTTAAATTAAAAAAATATATAAATTAAACGCTAAATGAAGTAAAAAATGACTAATTGTTTTGTCCTTATATAAGAGATAAATCCTAATTACTCTTTTATTTTGATAAAAATCAAAAAAAAACTTTATTTTCTATTTTATTTATATATTTTCCAAGCCCGAGGATATGTTTTAAAATGTTTAGACCCAAGCCCCAGCTTCGGACCGCTATCTATAATTAGATGGAAAATTAAAACAAAAATAATTTTATTAATAAACGTGTTATAGCTAGATTTTACTTGACTAATGTAATTGGTATCGGAGACTAGGGAAAAGGAATCGAGTTTTTCCCTTGATATGTAGGCTTGAATCAATATGTTGGTTTTTGCGAATTCAGAACCCTCGATTCCCACCCCACTATCTTGGAAAGAAGTGTTGGGAAGAGGTCTAGACATGAAATTATCGTTTATCATGATGGGCAAAGGACAGGCTTGACTTGATAGTGTTGTTAATTCGTCCATTTCTTCCTCTCTTAACTTGATTTGGGAAAATTCGGAACTCTTGGACACCAAACTTAGAATTCTATAAAATATAGAAATTTTGCGTCATAATATATTAAGCGATATTTATAATAACTACGAAATCCATAGCCTTAAAATTATTATTTATAGTAAAACGAAACCTTAAAGGATAAAAACTATGGTAGAAATAAGATATGTACCTGACCCGTGGCAGGGAAAAGATTTTTGAGTCAGGCCGGATAAATTGCGAACGGTGGATGTTTTTAAAATATTTTTAAAGCTAATAATTAGGCATATTTTGCCGTTTTTTTCCTTCATAAAAAATTATTATGGACAGGACAACTTGTATTTAAAGACCGAGCCGGGTAAAAATAATTATGGGCCGGGCCGAAAAATTCGATAGAATAAATCCACGGGCCAGTTTGGGCCGGAAAATTTGCAATTTAAAAAATAAATTTTTTATTAATGTAAATTACTTGACGTAATAAGAAAATTTTATGAGACAATCAATGATTCATGATGTATATTTACTTTTTTTTAAAGAAATAAATCCATAATTTTGTTATTTTTTAAAAAATTTATGTTAAAAATTTGGCATTATTAAATGGGTTAGGCAATGTGTTAGAAATATTGAGTTGAGAAGAGCTTTGAGATTATGTAAACATCAAATGGATTTGGGTGGGTTAGGTACCACAAATAATTTTGAATTTACAAAGCGCAAGCATACACCTATAATGAAAAAAATGCATCTTACAACTAACCTAGCTTCAGTGACATTAGGATCAAGGTATTGATTAAACAATTCGACCGTTTCGAAATTAACGTAAAAATGACTGGCAACTCGTCCCACATCAGTAGAATATAGATAACCTTATTTAAATCGATAAATAAAGAATTACTTTTATGATATAATATTAATAAATATTTTGGATAATAGGGGATATTAGTAAAATATTCAAATTCAACAATGTCCACAATAAATGATTTTAGTACCGAACCTTGATATTGGGTGAGTAAATTACATAAGCTTAACAATATAGAAAATAAAATAATTAAATAACCATTGGTAGTGTCGTAACGTATCATTCTAGCCTTATCGAGCTGATTAGCAGCGAACATGATAATATTTTTTTCGTGCTGACGAAGATCTGGGTCGACCTATGACGGATGTAATTTAGATTTTAACATTATTCGCCTCTATAATTTAAAAATTTTATAAATTTATAACATACGATTTCATTAAAATTTAAATTTGTGAAAATTTTGAAACTTTTGATTTCTCTAAAATGGTTTTGCACTCAGCCTAACAACCTATAAACTCACTCATACTCTTTTTAAATAAAAAAAACAATGAAAAAAACACTGAAGGTGTGGTGAATGAACAGTGGAATAATATAACACTAGTAGCGTAGCTGGGATTGTGTCAAAACGTGCCTGGCACGCCATAATTTTCTTTTGGCAAATCTTTAATCCTATTCATTGGCAAGCCTAAATTCCCTCTTTCGGTAAGCCTAATTTACTGCGTTGTTGCTCATGTGAGCGTTCTTTTCTGCTTTCAAGAGAATAAAGTTATATTAAAAATATATACAGCCAATTTCATTAGCTTGTCTCCGATTAGAGTTGAGGACAATGTTGTATTTTGCTTGAAATAATGTATTTTATAATTTTATAAATGAATTATAAAATTTTAAGTATTCATTTTTATTTGGATTGGCACTGTTATTTTTTTTTGAATATATACCAGTTTAATAAGTCCAAGAAAAAATTAAATCCTCCCTCCCCAGAAAATTGAGCAGGTTTATGTGAAAGAGGCTAGCGATGCCAATTGATAACACTATAAATGAGAATACTTTAATAAAAAATACAATAAAGAATATAGGGGGAAATTATGCTTATAAATCTCAATTCGTGCCGGGCAGATAAGTGTGAATTTTTTATAAACTTTATGCCTGTTCTCAAAATTTTTGATTTAATATTAATAAATAACCCTGAGTTGTTCGTAATTAATGCCATAGGCCAATGGATTAGCTTTCATCCTAACGTGAAAGTAGGTATAGGCCAACCATTCAACTGCTTCGTCTATGTTGCTGACGGTGCCTAAAGCTATTTCAGCATTCAAATTATCACATAAGTAATCGCTGAAACGACTCTCGATGGGAGATTTTCTGATAAGCGCAGTTATAAAATGCGAGAGCTTGTCATGAGTGGTTAAAAGAATGGCTTCGCCTCCGTCACTGGCAAATTTATTGCGAGATGAAGGGCCTATAATTAATCATATTATAATAGGTAAATTGTTTATTTTAAAAAAATTTCAAAATAAGAATAAAAAATCATGATTTTTTTTAAATAAAAAAATATCTAATTTTGGATTAAATAACGATATTTTCATTTAAATCGAATTTATAATAATAAATAATAATTTTTAAAAATATATCGAGGAGGAAAATAAATCAAGAGGCAGTTATTTATCTAACATGTATATATTTTATTACATTAAAAAAAAATTATGCACAAACTATTTTTAAATCGCCAATATTGATGAATAAAAAAAATTCCAACATAAAATAATTTATAATTAAAAAATAAAACTTAAATGCAATAGTTAAATGTGGTAAAAAAATTTAGGTAGTAATTAATCAAAATACCAACAAAAATAAGAAAACACTGATCGGCAAATTTTGGTTGACTTATAACAGGGTTCGAATAGTAATTTATTAACTTAATAATTTCATAGTAGAATACAGGAAATAAGTTAATTAGAGTGAAACTGGAAGAAGAAGGGGGAGATATGCCGGATCAAAGAGGTAAATATATAAGCAAATATGATTAATGTTGTTAAGCGGCTCGTTTTGAGCAAATTTTTAAAAACGGCTAACTTAATATTTCATCTAGAAAAATATTAAGCAAGCCTGGAGATTTTTTTTAGTAGAAGGAACAAAGGTTTGGACATTTAGCGAAATCTCAAGGATTAGGCAATGTTTTTCTGGTTAAAATATTGAGTTAGAACAACATTAAATATGTTTATTTAGATCAATAACTGCATAAAAATATTCACAAAAGAGATAGCGATTTCGGGAAGTGAAAAATAAAGGCATATACGTAACGGTAGAAGGATCTATTTAATAGAAAAAGAATTATTTTTTGGTGGGTCGTAGTTTTGTTAGCTGGTTTCCTTTATTAGGATTTCCCAGTTTAATAAGAATGAAGGAAACTAGAATATCATTGTCGTATTTACAACAAGAGGAAAATGTACTTTATATATATATGTTACATAAAATAAACCATGCTTTGCAACCTTTATGTTTGATTTCTTTCATTTCTTCCATTGGATTTGGCGACTCGTTTACGGTATTGTTCGAAGTTTTCGCCGTATAAAATTGAGGCCTTCCGGCCCTACCAAATATTTGAGTTACGTCGAGTATGCTTAAATCTTTAAAGCCACCAGCTTGAGAATCGTATATTTCCGTTCCCTTTATGAAAGATGTGATTGAAAAAGTTAAAACTGAAATATATAAATAACAATGACTACATTGTTATTTATAATGGCAATTAGGAGATAGAACTAAATGACGTTCTTATAAAATGTTGAAGAAAAAATATCAGAGGACAAAATGCCGACAAAAATAAGAATATTCACTTAATTTTTTTGGTTAATCATATATTTCTTTTATAACCTTAATGCATGAACGAACTATGTTTATTAAAAATATTTTTTCTAATTATTACAAGGCACCTATTTTTAAAAAAAATTGAAATTTCAGACTAAGTCAGAAATTCGATTATATTTAGTTTAATAACTTTTATTTAACAAATTTTTTTGCTAAATCCTCGTAAATTTAAAAATAAATATGTATAAGCATTAATTATTTTAACAATTTTTTTTACAAATAATGTACTTACATCTATTTAAATGTGTGCCATTTGGCAAAATATGAAATTAGATTAAAATATTTATAATGTAATAAATGTATTTTATAAATAGAGAGCAATAGTGTACGATTTAAAAAAAGATGGTGTAAGATGCCAGGATGTCAATGTATAACAAAATCTAAATGCGAAAGGTATTACAGCATTTTGTTTTACAAGAAAAAAAATTGTTATAAGTATTTTCATAATCAATCAATATTTTTGTTATAGACATAAATAAAACTGTATATTTATTATATAAAATAAAATAAATTAAAATATCTTGTACATTTTTGATCACAATGCATAGTGCCCATGGAGGGGCGAGCTGGCATTACACCAAATGGACACTTGTCCAAGAGACCGCGAGAAAATGTCGATTTTTGAGGCCGATGAGAAAATAAATAAAAAAGGAGACGATCAAAAAAAGTATAAAGGAATATGACTTTTCTCTAAATATATTCATATATTTTATATATTAAAAGTTATTTTATTTTTAGCATTTAGAATTGTCAAATTTTTATTGATTTACATTTTTATACATTAATTTATCATTTAAAAAAAAATATAATTCAATTAGCTTCAAAATAATTAATTTAAAAAATCGACAGATTCTCAATAAAATCTATGTAATAAAACAAATATTTTAGATTATAAAGTTTTTAAGTAAAGAAAACTTATTCTAAGCAGGATCAGACCACAATCCAGTTATAAATCTTGAAATAAAAATTATGGGAATTTCCTTAGATAATACGAATTGTTATCAAAAAATTATACAATTTTCAAAAACCATTTTGAGAAGAATATTATTCTCAGGAGTAAATATAGGAAATGAAAGCTGAAAGTTTCCGAAAAATTATTAACTATATTGTCATAGATAACTAAATAAAGTTATTAATGCTGTTCTAGGTAAAATCAAATTTTTAATTTAATAGATAGGTAGCAAAATATTTTGTTTGCCAATATATAATACATAAACATCTGCTGATCTTGGTGAATCAAATAAAAGAATGAATGTTCTATCCTTTTAAAGCATTCAGTTTGGATAGTAAGCTGCGAAGGCTCAAAAAAATAGTTGAAACAAGGTAGCTTTGATTGTTGTATGATGAAGTACTTACTAACGACCGCTATAGGTGGTCTGGAGTAGAGGTCTGCATTGGGCGGGTTTTTGGACCAAAAGCCCGCCCACCCAATGTTTAAAAAAATTTAACCCGCTCGCCCAGCCCGCCCATAGTTTTCAAAAAAATATACACCCGCCCGCCCCGCCCATTTGTCTAAAGTTCGTTACCCGCCCGCCCATTAGTCTAAAAAATTTTACCCGCCCGCATTATTTTTTAAACCAAGCCCGCTAATAAAATTTAATTATGGCCATTCTTTCAATTTTTTAAGCATTTAATAAAAATAAGCATTACACCTCTACAAAAAGTTTATAATTTAGGAAATTAATTTAAGCATAAAAAAAATATTCAATTTAAATTATGGACAATTTATTTGATCAAATAGAATATTTATGAAAAAAATATAAATATAAAATTGATATTATAGTAATTATAATGCAAAAATAATAATGAATCGACATTTTCTGGATTCAAATACGTTCTTCTTTGTTCTGAAAACCTTCCAGCAATGCTAAATCCTCGTTTAGAAGAAGCAATAGTTGCAGGAATTGCCAATATTTTTCTTGCTATTCTTGATAGCTTTGGCATCTATTTCTTGTCGTTTCCACCTAAGTAGGATATCCGTTTGAAGTATATCCTCTAGATCCGCATGTCCCGTATGCAATATATGTAAAACTTTTTTGAAGTGAGTACGGAATGATTAATCTGCCATTCCAAAATAAAACACCATGCTATTTATGTAATCGTTTTCATGCTATTCGGAATAGTAACAGAACAAAAACTATACAGTTTTATAAACCGGACCTCGAGTTAATATTAGAAACAGATGCATCTAACCAAGAATTTGGAGCTGCACTCATGCAAAAATATGATAATGGTAACGAATTTTCAATAGCTTACACCTCAAGAATTTTACAAGACGCTGAAAAGAATTATTCTAAAATAGACAAAGAAGCAAAAACAATAATAAACGGTGTAGAAAAATTTCATAACTATTTGTATGGACCAAAATTTAAAATATGAACAGACCACAAACTTGGTGATAGCATAGATTTAAGCTCATTAACAAACCAAAGATTATTACGTTGGGCTTATAAATTATCTGCATATGATTATGATATAATGTACAAGAATGGCGCTAATAATATAATTGCAGATGTTTTATCGAGAAACCCAATAGAGAAAAATGATAATAGAATAACAAGCGAAAATAAAACAGTGAAAAATATAAGAAATCTTACTTATGACACATTAACTCTATCAAGAAAAGAACTAAGAGAGGAAACCGCAAAAGATCCAATTTTAAGAAAGTAAAAATATTAGTAAATAGTACAAATATACAAAATCAAGCACCAGAATTACAAGCTTTTAGAACAAGAATAGATGAAATAGAAAATGATGACGGTATTTTATTTTGGAATGGCAGATTAATCATTCCGTACTCACTCCAAAAAAGAGTTTTACATATATTGCATACGGGACATCTGGGTATTAAATCAATGAAATCCATTACGAGACATTATATATGGTGGGAAGAATTAGATAAAGATGTAGAAAAACTATTAAAGTGTTCTTCACTTAAAAAAAACGATTGGTTCTATAAAAAAAGAGATATTATTATCGATCATTTAATTAATTATGATTTTTATTTAGTTTGTTTTTGAACAAAAATTTTAAATTTCTTAACCCGTCCACCCACCCGCCTGCCCATTCTCGAAAAATTTTTACTCGCCATCTGCCCGCCCACTTAGGTGGGCGGGCGTGGGCTGACGGGAGGGCCGAAACCCCGCCCAATGCAGACCTCTACTATAGAGTATACAAATAATAATAAGAATTTAAAAAATTATATCAGTTATAATTTTTTTCGAAATTTTTTTAATTCAGCTCTTATTATATTTTCAAACTAAAAATTTATATATTTTATCAGCTAGGAAAATGATCTAAGATGCCAGGTCTTCTGTATCTTTTATAATCAATCAAAATAAAACCATAAAATGCTTAAAATTTAAGTGAAAAGATTCCTGATTTAAAGTTGTGAAATAACATATAAAGTGAAATGCCAAAAAATAGAATAAGTCGAACAAAGAGGATGTACAGCGAAAAATGCAAAAATGCATGTACGCAGATCCATATTTTATCCTATGATTATATTATAAATAGTATGACCGAACGTTTTCAGGTAAACAAAAAGAAAAAGCTATAATGAATGTAAATATTTATATCTGAAGCATTTAAAATGACGATTGAAAAATGTATTCAGTGACAAATTACCCAGTTTGATAGAAGGGCTAAATGGAAATAATGACGATATACTTTGTAATAATGAGTTAACACAATATAATAATAAATCTGACCAAGTGAAATAACAAGTGTAAGTAATCAATGTTTAATATGTGTCTATGAGATTATTCGGTCTCCTATAATGTGCACACTATCAAAACGTGGTTATTCTTATTTAAAGAAGAAATATAAAGGTTGAGTTACTACCTATACCTCAAAAAATGGTTACGTTAGATTTTAAATAAGGAATTCTAAATTCAAATATGTCACTATCGGGACATAATAATCTTTTTCTTATTATAAAAAAATATTGAAACAAATTATAATAGAAAAAAATAAGTTATGTTTAATGGAAATATTGTAAATTAAGATATAACCTTGATCATGACGCAATGAGCTGGTAGGTTGACGCCCCATGCCAGGGTAGAGGTGCACACTAAAACTTTAACCAATCCATCTGAAAAGCATTTCTCTATAGTATTCCTATCACTTCGCATGAGACCCGCGTGATGAAATCCCAGGCCGACCTCCACGAGTTCTCTAAGCCTCTTTTCCTTGAAATGAAGGTTAGAGATTAGTTTACCTGCGTTTTTTCTAGCTCTTGCTCTTTCATTATCATCGTTATTAACATTTAATACTGTTGAATGTTCCGAGCTATTTTGGTCATTATAAGAAGGGCTAAACAAGTGTAGTTTGTTGGTGCGGGAGGCGATTTCTCGAAGGTTAATAGCGGTTTTTAACGTGGCGTTTCTGGCGTGTACGAATACCATTATCTTTATATGCAAGATAAAAATGTAATCATGAATTGCAAAAAAAATCATTGCAACTAAAAATAGGTGAGTGGATGATATTGAAATAACAAATAAGCGAAGCGCCAGGTGAATCTTATTTGGGTATGTTTTTAAGTTTCTAAATGGTCAAAGTTCCTAAAGTTGTTATAACTACTACTATTAGTTCCACTCTCAGGAATCATTGTTGAAGTTTTAAACCTTAAATAATGATAAAACCAAAACAACATCCAGATATATAATAAAAACTAATAAAGAAAAAAAACAATTTTCTTTCATTAGAATGTTATAATAAATATAAAATATAACAGATTTGATTCTCTATTTAGAATAAAATTAAACCCAAAAATTGATTAATCAAATAATTTTATTTAAATCACTTGATTTTCGCAATTTACATCAAATTGAATTTTATTTTCACACGTCTCAAATTTCCTAAGGCTTAAATAACTAGCAAAAAGAATTCTAGCTCCCAGTAAAGATAAAGTGGTGAAATGATAAAGATATAATTTAAATACCTGTAAACCCCGATTCAACCTCTTGACGACTTCTTCAAAACAGATATGGTCCATTTCTTTCCTTTGTTCGAATGTGCTATTACCAACATTTTTAACGCCTATGAAGGTTGTTTATTTATTTATTTTAAATTGATCATTATTAAGAAATTTAATAGCATAGGTGGAAATTAAACATCGTCAGGTGGGATTATATGAACGACAAATATTATATGCTATATCTCAGGTTCTAATTAATTTTGCTATAATGGCGGATAATATATTTATTTATGATACAGTGTTTTCTGGTGATTATTTTTTTTTTTAAATTTGAATAGCCCATTTGTTTTTTATCTTATTCTATTCCTTAAAGACATTTTTATTAAAAATTTAATCGGTTGATTTCAGTTAGAGATCTGCAAAAGTAGGCCCGGCCCGGCCCGAACGGGCTTCGGGCCGGGTTTGGGCCTACTTTAAAAAAAAAATTAGGGTTCGGGTTGGGTCGGGCCTAATATTTTTTAAAAAAATTCGGGCCGGGTCGGGCCGGGCCTTAAAATATTTTTAATATTGGCACTAATATTTTTTGTAAAATAAAAATATTTAATTTTATTTGAAGAAGCTAGACGCCATATGATGGCATGTATCTTTTATTCTTGGTATAAATATATAATTAAACTTTTTTTTAAGAAACAAGGCGGCAACATTTTTTATTTGTAAAATATAAATATTTAATTTTATTTATTTAGAAAGTAGACGCCATATGTCATATATATTTTATTATGGGTAAAATAATTTAAATGTTTTTTTATAAAACTTAAATTTTAAATATAATTTAAAAATGAATTTAATTTTTTTAAAAAAACAAATACAAAATGGAACATATATTTGTTTGCCCCATTTAGGTAAAAGCAATATATGGGAAAATTTTGAAGACATATTTGATGATAAAAACAAAAAACTTGATTACGTCCAATGTAAAAAATGTAATAGTATATTACAATATAAAAGCACATCTGGAAATTCTCATTTAAGACGTCACAAGTGCGTTAAGAATGACGATTCCTCTATTCCTAAAATAACTAGGTATATTCAAAAGAAAATAGATCTAAATTCTTCCTTAACTATTAAAAAGAAACTATGTGATACCTTGATCTATTATTGCGCCAAGGACATGCGTGCCTTTGATTCGATAACTGGAGATGGCTTTATAAAAATGGCTCAAAATTTTATTCAAATTGGCTCCATTTACGGTAATATTGACTGTAGCGAAATTATTCCCCATCCAACTACTTTATCGAGAAATGCTATAGTTATGACGGATCAAATTAGAACAAATTTGGTTAATAAAATAAATGTTCAATTATTTGATAAAAAATGCTCTGCTACAACAGACATGTGGACAGATTCTTTTAAAAAGTTTTCCTATTTAACTGTTTCAATTCATTATATCGAAGGTGAAACCTTATATAAACATGTTTTATTTACGAATAAGTTTAAAGAAGAGAAAAAAACCGCCGCGAACATACATAAGGAAATGCTACAAAATTTTGCTGCAATTGGAATAATTCCCGATCAAGTGAAAAATATAATATTTATATCTGATCAAGGAGCTAATATAATTAAAGCCCTAGAAAAATACACCAGATTAAATTGCAGCGCACATCTATTAAATACTGTTCTTCGAAATACCTTTAAGGAACAATCTTTGAAAATTATCGCTCCTAATATATATCAAACCCTTATTTCTGCTAAAAAATTAACCATGTATTTTAAACAAACCGGCATGAATCAATATTTAGACAAAACATTACAACAAGATATCGAAACTAGATGGAATTCAAAATTAAATATGTTGAAATCTATTTATAACCAATATGATGACATCGTCAATTTTTTATCATCCAAGGGAGATATTAATAAAATGGAAAACTTGGAGAAATCTATTTTGAAAAATTTGATTGATATTTTATATCCTTTTGATAAAGCTACTAAAGAACTAGAAGGAGATATTAATCCTACTTTACATAAAGTACTGCTATGCTTTAATAATATTCTTCACGAGGATTTAAATGATTCATTTTATCAAAACAATGAAATAAAAGAAATAAAAACCAATTTAAAAAATTTTTTATTATCTAAATTTAAAATCAATATTTTGCATAAAATAGCGACATTTTTATGCCCCAAATATAGAAAGAATGTTATCATCAATGGAAATATTAGAAGTAGAGAATTCAGTCAAAAATATAATTAATTCTGAAGAATATTGTCCTTCAATTGATATTATAGATTTGGATATTCAAGGCGTTTCTCAAATTGTGGAATCGCCTAAAAGATCTAAAGGTACATTTAAAATTGTTCTATTTATATTATTTTTATATATCAGGCAATGAATATGAAAGATGGGAGGACAATGAGGAAGAATATGAAAAAAAAGAAACAGATGAGCTTGAAATTTATAAGAATTTAAACATAAAAGAGAATAATGAAAATATAGATCCAGAAAAAGATATATTAAAATGGTGGAATAAAAATGAAATTAGATTACCAAAGATGACAAAATTGGCTAGAAAAATTCTAGCAATTCCTGCAACGTCCACAACTTCAGAGAGAACTTTTTCAAAGACTGGAAGTTTATTAGACGAAAGAAGAAATAGACTGTCACCAGAAAATGTTGATGCTTTGATATTTTTAAATGATAATTATAAATATGAATCTAATATATAGTTGTGTAATTTAACATTATAATTATTTTTGGTTTATAGGTATTTTTGATAGTATTTTAAATAAATAATTAAATACTAAATAAATTTTCTGTTTACTAAGATATTTTTTGCAAAAACAAAATCTTAAATATAAAAAATAAACTAAAAGCTAAAAAAAATATAATTATTACTTTAGGATGAATTAAAAAAAATTCGGGTTCGGGCCGGGCCGGCAAAAGTTTCTAAAAAAAATTCGTGTTCGGGCCGGGCCGGGAAAAATTTTTTAAAAAAAATTTCGGGCCGGGTCGGGCCTAAAA
Source organism: Gordionus sp. m RMFG-2023 (assembly GCF_954871325.1). NCBI lineage: Eukaryota > Metazoa > Nematomorpha > Gordioida > Chordodea > Parachordodidae > Gordionus > Gordionus sp. m RMFG-2023. Next base: position 20,116,375 of record NC_088776.1, read on the forward strand.
AATTAGGCCCGTGCAGATCACTATTTCAGTATCAAAATAGGCCTCTAAAAAGATGTATCAAATAATTTCAAATATATATACCTATAAAACTCTGAGTCAATGGAACAGGTCTAAAACGGCCGTCGAAAAAAAAGAGGCCCTTGTAGGGATTGACTCTAAGAAATTGTGCTACGTGTAAGTAACTTGGCAGGGTAGCAGAGAGCCCGATTATTCGTATCATACTTTGCATCGTTTCCACCTTTTTTTTAGTCATAGTAAACAAAGTTTACATAAATTTTTTGTTAAAATTTAAATATTTTTTTAATTTTTCTCTCCGAAATAATATGTAAAAATTTTAGGTTGATACCTAATGGTATAATTTACTATAACATCCTCCTAGTTATTATCATTTATTACAATGAAATAATAATTTTAAAATAAAGATTTCTAAAAATATAAATAGAACTTGTCTTAGAGTCCGAGCTACTATGGCTTCTATGACGGGCCCCCTGTTATCTTGTAACAAATGAACTTCGTCTATAATAAGCAATTTGACCAATTGAATTAAAGCGACATCACCGGTATTTTTTCTTGTTATAATATCCCATTTTTCAGGTGTTGTTACTATCATCTAAAGTTTACGATAGAAGGAATGAAGAATTTTTTTTTTAAAATCTAGCATATTATTGCTTGCTTATATAAAATAGAGAATAAAATAAATATTTTGAGATATATCATCTCATTCCATTTACAAAAAAAAATATGTTCGTGAAAAGCAAAACAAATTACTAGATATGCTTAATATAAGGAGACAAAATTAAAGTTTACATCAAATAAGAAAGTCTAAAAAACTTTAAGTAAATATAAAAACTTAATCTATAACAAAAATCCCTCAAGTAAAATGGAGTATAGGATCCTTCAGCTTTTATTATGAACTAAAACACCTAAAAATGCTTGTGAACAACAATTACTATTAGAAAAAGGTATAGGTATAAAGTTTGTCGTAGCCAGACAAGATATATTAAATATATCACACTGTTGTACTTGTACCTAATAAACGTAATATTTAAATCATTTTTAAAATTTTATATCATTATTTGGAAAAAGTAAGTATTTTAATCGGTTGGAAAGTCTGACCATGGGTTAAACAGGAATATATTATGAGATTTTAAAAAAAATTGATAATCCTTTCTTCTTTCCCTATTTTTCTTAATTTTAAATTGTATACAAAGTAAAAAATAATTTTTTTAAAAAAAAACCTGCGTTTCAAGTATTTCTCTCTTGTTAAGTTGCATATCTCCAGTGAGTTCTCTGACTTTTAGCCCAAAAGGAGCTAATTTAGTGCTAAAATTAACGACCATTTCAGCCGCGAGGGCTTTCATGGGTGCCACGTATATGATTTTAAACTTATCCTTTTCGAGATTGGCCACAAGATTCGATATTTTTGCGGGATCTGTTATAAGAAAGAAAGAAATCTGATATCATTCTATTCTCATTTATCCTATAATAGTGTTTTGCTTTTACTTAATTGAAATTAACTTCTTAAAATATATATTATCATAAAAATTTGGCATTCATTTTCAACAATCATAACCTATAGTATCATTTTCATCTGCTTTCTCTGGTATATAATCATTTTCCATTTGGGAATATTGTTTTATGAGATTTAAGATGGTGAGTAGTGCTATGTTTGTTTTACCAGAACCAGTAGGGGCACATACAAGTAAATTATGATGAGAATAATAAGCTGCATCCAAGACAATAGATTGCACTGGATTGAGAGATTTTACACCAGAAAATGCTAATTTTCCTATCTGAAAATTAAAAAAATGTGCACATAAAGAGAAGGTTACTAAAAAATTAAAATTTTTAAGTAGATTATATATGGAGTATAACAACTGTTGGTAATGTGATCTATAAATAGAATAAAATTTGTGTTGAAACCAAGTCAAGACTGGAAATTGGAATCTTAATATGTGAAAAATCTTCATCCCTATTTTCAGCAGGAATGGTGATTTCTTCAAAAAATTTATTTTGAATTCTTTTAGAACCATCAGGTAGATTAAGCTTAAAATATTTCATAAAAGAAAATTATTAAATTATATTTTTGAAAAATTTACTTTATTCCCAGATATAAAAGATGAGGTTTCTTTTGCTTCACTCAAGCTATCCCATACATATGGCAATTTTTCTGAGGATGTACCATAAACAGAATCTTGTGTTGTAATAGAAAATAAAGGTTGTTGATTGGCTTCATTTAAAATTTCTTGTCTAAAAAAACAAATTTTTTTAAAGCCAATCCAATTGTAATAATGTTACTTTTCTTGAATAAGATTATATTCATTGAAGGTGTCATAATTTTTGTCATAATTCTTTTTTTTAGCTAACTTTTTGGCCACTTTTTCAATTTGTTTTTGCATATTTATCTCAAATGTTGACTTTATTTGAATACATGCATATAATTTTTAAATAAGTACCTGGACAATAACTTGAGGGGCTATTGGTGGATGTCTAATTTTGGATTTTGTAGGCAATGGTTCAAGTGGAATATTTATATCATTTATATCAATATCTTCATATATTTCATCTTTCAACAGAGTTAGTAATTGAGGTTTGAATTTAAATATATCAATAACTAATTCAAATTGATTGTATCCTAATAAATCAAGGATCTATAAAAAATAATTAATGATGAAAATGTTTAAAACATACCTCAGTCTGTAGTTCATTCTCATTTTTTCTAGAGTTTAATAGATTAAGTAATAGTTCCCTAATATGCTTGATGCCTACATTGTCTTTGTTGAGACAATTAATCATTTTTGTATAAATTTTATCAATATCATTCTCTCCAGATATGTTAGTTTGGGTTTTATTTGTTTTATATTTTAGAGAAAATCCAATGTCTTCATCAGATGAATCTGATGACTCATGAATATTTTTAATAATAAAATTCTCAAATCGAATATTTGAGCCAAAAATATTAGGAAGTAACTTAGTCTGGTCATAAATTAATAAACCTAGTTCATCAATCTCAAATTCAAACATATTATCCTTTAGGTTCTTAAATATTTTAAAGGACTCTAAGATGTCAGTATTTTTTTCCAACTTAAAATAAGATTGTATAACATTAATATCAGTGATCAGCAAGTTTTTCATTTTAAAAAATTCTTTAATTAAATATAATGCAGAACTTTGAATATATTCAGAGCTAGAATCTTTACCCACTATAAAATATTATTTATTTTAAAACTATTATTATATTATCTTAACCCATTTCTTGAACCATTTTCATGAAATTTTTAAAATCTTTACTAGCATCTTTACTTTTTAAATTTGTGAAATATTCCTTAACTTTAGTCCATGTTTCATTCTCTCTAAATTTTATGACTAGATATTATATAAGTTGATGTATCTAATACTTAGATTGAGGTATATTATATGTTAAGTTCAAATTTTCATCGTTTATTTCCGACAATTTTTCTCTCAGGAGAGTTGAAAATCGTAAAGAGCTCATCATGAACCTAACTTAAGATAGTGCATTTAAACACCTGATCATAAATTTCCCTATTTCTCCCGAAATATAAATCTCAAATCTCGAAATCCCCCCCCCCCTGTTTCTCATAAAAGCTGGAAAATTCTTATATTTTAAATTTTCTTTTACCAAACTTTTTTTCAAATCTTTAATCTAAACCAAATAAAATTCCATCCAACGTCATATGGATTTTTATAAAGTTTTTCTTGAATTCATTCTCCATACCCAAATGGAGAACAAATACGCATGCAAGTTACAAATTTTGTCCCTAAATATTAATATATGGATGTTAGAAGTAGAGAAATTAGACATTATCGGTATTCAAGAAACCCACTGTCCAGGGGATAACATTGCATACTTTAATAATTTTAAGATATTTTGCTCGGGCACCACTTCTAACAGCTCTTCTGGGATAGCATTTCTAATTAATAAACGAATACCTACATTTATCATCAAATTCTTGTTCATATTTGAAAGATGTGGTTTTCTCTATTTAAACACAAATTAGACCCACGATAATAGTAAATTTCTATGCCACACCAAATAGAAACAAAGAATTAGGCTTCATCTACATAATCATGAAAATTGGAAAAAAGCAGAATATATTACCAGTAATGTCACCGGATGCTACCATACTAAAACCGAATAGTGAGGATAGCAAAAAATTTAAAATCGAAAATAACTTTTTATCCACTGTGAAATAAACATATACACCTTCGTAAAAGCTCGGCAGAAATCCAAAATTTATTTCTTTATCTCTAATATTCACCTGTGGTTTAATGATGTTTAGGCATCAACCAGTATTAACCTGTCGGATCATAGAATGCTTATAGCTAAGGTCACCGTAAAAAACATATGGGGCTATTATAACCGAATTAAATAAAACTCGACGGGCATACAAATCATTTTAAAAAAAACTTTTCACATAAGAGTAAATTACAAAAGTCGGAAGATGTAATAATTTTTGATCAAGCATTAAATAGGAAAAGGGCATACTTCCTAAACGTAACTATGAACGGAAATGTAGAAGAATTCTAGAAACTATTTAAATGTGATCTTGCAGAATCATATGAATGTTTGCCAAATAAAAGCCTTTTTTCAGAAAAGAATGTATGTCTAATGAGACGTTAGAAAAAAAAAATCAACTAAGAGTGATGATGAATAGCCGAAATATATGGAAAAACATACAGAGATTACAGTGAAGCGATAGAAGGATTGACATTACAAAAAAAGCCTTTGGTATTGATAAAGATATGGAAGAAAATAGGATTTATGACGCTTATAAAGATTTAAAATATTTCTGTAAACCTTGCAGTTTTAGAAAACTTCCCTCTATAGCTATAGGAAATGGTAAAGTTCTGTCTTAATTGGTGAGGGTAAAGCAAACGACTACAGAGGAGATAATAAATTAGGGGATAGGTCTTGATGTGAGATTAACCAGGATAAACAAATGGCATTATGGCTTGATTATTAAATGATGGTCTTCGACTCACGGAAAGCAACTCTACGAACAAACATAGATATAAACCTCGCTCCACCCCTGTTTGGTTTCTCCATATATCAAATGTAGTCAAAAACTACGGAAAAACTAAGCTCCGAAGTTGAATAATATCACAGCAGAATACCTAAAAATCGCACCAATGAGAATATTTTTCTTTAGTCAACTTCAATAAAATATGGGGAACGGAAATACTCAATTGGAATGGAACAAATCTTTTCTATGTAATTTTCTTTAAATCAATGACCCGCAAAAATTTACTGATTACCGAACCGTAGTCCTCACATCCTGCGTCTCAAAGATTTTTATGGTTCTCTGCAAAGTAATTTTTTCGTAGCCCGAGCCAGACCGAGGCCGAATAAAATTTTACAATTTGAATTTGAATATTATAATAACCAAAAATAAATTATGTGTATTTATTCATCGCCTTAAATAAAAGTTTATTGACGGCCATAATCTAATCAAAAAACATTTTTAGTTGCATTTTATTTAATTTGTATAAAATATTATAAAATAGTTAAAATACAATCGAATCTAAAAATTATAAATAATTTAACAATATTTTCATATATTTGTTATCAGCATATCTACCCTTTTTCATATATGCGTTTAATTTAGGAAATAATTTATTGCATATATCATCAGCAGTATCTATCAAATTTCTAGAAATTGTCGTGAGATTTGGAATGATACTTTTAACATCAAATTTCCATTTATTGAGCCAATTTTGGCAAAATATGGGCAACAATCAACAAAGCCTTCATAATTGCATCAAATGATGATCTCAAATCATGTCCAAAAACATGGTCGTTTTTTTAATTTGGCACAACTTTTGAATAATTTTGAGATCCAATTGTATATGAGACTTTTTACTCTCTATTATAAATACGCATTTATGCCTTTTTAGTTGATTTATGCCTAAAATAATTTCATAATATCATATATTTAATGTATGATATTATAAAATTATAAGCATATATTTGCAAAAATTGCAACTTACATAATTAAGTTTTACTTTGTTTTCATCATATATAAATGAAAATATCTTCCAGGCCGCGGATTTGCCATTGGCATTTTCCCTTACTTCATATTCATTGCTCTTAATCTTTTCACCAATTATTTTTAATTTGGCATCCATTGAAATAATTTTTTCAATATGAAAATATGAAGCTATTTAACTAAATAGATATTAGTAAAATATATTTTATTTAACTTGGTTGTTATGTAAATTATAAAATAATAATTGAAAATGAGATGCTATTCTGATTGATATTTTAAGAATAAAATGTAAAAAATAAAATATGATATGGTTTTATAATTGACATTATGAATTATAATAATAATTTAGGATATTTATATAAATATTTTTTTCGGGTCGGACAGCTCTAACATACAACCCGCCCGAGCTCGAACCTGAATAATATTTTTCTAAATATCCGAACCTAACCCGAATCCGAGACTTGGGTCCGATCGGGACGAGTCGGGCTACGGACAGCCCGTGCAGTTTTCTAATCTACACCTCATCTTTTCCCAAAAACATATGCAAGCACAGACCAAACAAACATACTAGAGAAAATATTAGTCCTAAAAATAAATATGCAGAAATGTTGCAAATATAAAATACCCTCCTATTTCACATTAGTGGATTTTAGTATAGCTTTTAAATCATGAAGCTATATGGGAAGCACTGTCATAGTGGGGGATTGAACCCAACATTATTCACATCTTGAAAAATCACTATTCCAAACTCTTTGCATGCTTAAAAATCAATAATGAAATATCCCCTTCCTTCAGGATAAAAACAAAGTGTAAAACAAGTCTATACTTCTCTATCGCCACTCATGTTTAATGTCATAATTATTAAATAATTAAAGGAACACTGGGTGCAGTCGATCTAGTAGATATAGGGTCAAATGACTCGATACGTTTAGAAAACAATATAATATCATATGAGATGACATAATTATGATAAAAATATGGAAGAAACCAAAAATTTACCCTACCTATTAGCGACCTTGAGTCATAGAGTTGGATTAACGATAAACTTCAACAAAAAGTTATTCTCCCTTCTCCAAACGTGCCACCGCTCTAACCTACTAGCGAACTTTAGGCATATAGTTGGATTAACGATAAGCTTCAACAAAAAAGTTATTCTATCTCCCCAATTACAAAATTTTACGGTTGGAGCTAACGTGGTATAAATTGAAGACAAAATAAAATACTTATTGCTTATTGGTCACATTGGATAATTAAGGTAGCTACAAAGAAGAAATGAGAATTAGAATACAAAAAGCGAGAGGTGCTTTTTATATGTATATGAAAGTATGGAAAACAAAAGAGATTTCTGTATTTGCCAGACTGCGTATTTAACTCGACTGTAATTCCCATATTACTTTATGGAGGGGAAATATGGAAAATATACAAAACAGAAAATAGATGGCTTCAATCATTTATCAATAATTGCCTCCGAATCATAAATGGTATTTTCTACACATGAATCATCTCAAACACCAATTTTTGGTAAAAGGCAAATCATACGCTTATAAACATAATTTTAAAATAGCGTCGAATTCGGTTTCTAGCTTACATAATAAGAAACTTTTTTAATTTTTAAATGAAATTATTCTATCTGCTGAGTATCATCAGCAGTAATATAAGATTTGCAATCTAATTACACTATGCCATAACATGGCTATATACATACTAAGGGAAACTACACAATAAAGGATGTGATGGATTATATATCAATATGATACAATTTATAAAACTAAATAACTGTAAGAAATCTATCAAAAAACTATTTCGTATCAAAGAGAGTTACTTAAAATGAAAGTTCAATAACAAATAATATTATTATCAAATACATCTCTTTCACAAACTAAAACGAATTATATAAAGGGAATTAAAATGAGGTGATATATTAAATTTTAAATTTTCACGGTATTAATTTCTTAATTTTTCATTGTAATCAATAAATCATCCAACATAAAAAGCTATCATATAAATTAAATCTTCTCAAAATTAGTTTGTACTAACCAGTATTCACACAAATATATTTTATACTTAAAATTATCCATCTCCCACCCTTAAAGTAATTAAATTATACTATAGTTATTAGGTATGGGCTATTTTTTTGTCCCGCTTATTTTTTTATTGCCTATAGATGTTTAAGCAACATTTTTCGAAATGTTGCGCGTCGCGTACAAGTACGTGTGACTTGCCCAAAAACGTGTAGAGAGCTAATTATATTTGTACTTTTCACCCAAATTAAATTTGTTCCAATCAGATGGAAATAAGGAAAACCTAGCGTAGCTCTGTTGAACTTTCAAAGTCATATGGCAAAAGCGCTATATATCACGTATCATAAATTATTTCTCAAATTCCTCTGCTATTTTTAGGTCCACAAAGGTTATTAGCAGGGCTGTAGTCAGGTGTGTATGCAGTTCAGAGATGTTTTAAAAAATTGTGTGCTCTTCCCAGAATTTTTTCCATAATGGTATTTATTATTTGATGTTTAATTTTAAACTTTTACAAATATTATAAACAATTTGTAAGGCTGATTATATTATTTTTGTCACTTAAAATGGCGCTCATATTTTTAGACATAATATAAGTGGAATTTTAAACCAAACATAAATATGTTATTTGAGCAATAATTGTCCTAATGATATTTGGAATAATTTCAAAATTGTATTAACACGATTACATGTGGCACGTAGGTACTGTTAAAGATATATACGCATCCAGGATTTTTCTTGGGGATAGAGGGAGGGGGGGATTGGCACTATTAGGTGGATTTCTTCCATAAAATTAATTGGAAGAATATATCATTAAATATTTCACTTTTTTCAAAAATATTTAAATTATGTATTTTTAGTCAAGTGTGAACGGTTTTACCCTATGAACGTCATTGTGGCAGATTTTGTAGCAAATTTTATGTTAAAACATATTTCTAATAATGAATTAAAACGTTATGTTCAAATAAACCCAGGATCCATTTTTACGATACCCTTTTATTGGTAATCGAATTTGAGTGAAATCAGGCTATTATAAAATTGAAACAGATGATATGCCATCTACCAAAAACCATATACTCAGTTTATAACAAAATGGTTATAAAGTATTTAAAAGGAACAACTTTTTATAATCCTCAGAGGTCTAACTTTTTTACAATTCAAAATCCTCTAAATTGGCTCAGAGTAATTAAATAAAATTATGTTTTTTCATTTTGTTAGTATGAATTTCTTTTCTATTGCCAAAAACCTTAAACTCGACTAAAATAGTAGTTAAAAATTATATAAATTTTATCCCTATGGAGTAAATATCATTACCAATTTTGACTAGACAAAAATGTCATAGAAATATTTATTTAATGCAAAAACCTTTAACTAGGCTAAAATAAACCTTGTGGAATGAAAAAAGTGCCATTTCTTTTTTTTTATCAGACCCAAAGATCTTAGAACGGGCTAGAACCAGATTATTTGGCATTTTTTCGTTTTCTTTGTAAAAAAACAATAGCAGTATCAATTTCCTAGCTGACCGAAAAGTCTTATACATTCGTTTTAATAGTAATAACTTCCCAAAATAGGTATTAAAAATATTTTATTTATTTTTCCTGTGGAGTTATTTCTAGGCCAAAGATCTTAAAACCTCTTTTTAATACAAATTTTTTTTTAACTTGGCTTAAAATTATTGCTATACGTCTTAACGTTTATTTTTTTGAGTAACTGTAATGTAAACGTTACTTTTTGCAAAATTTTTTGTTAAAAAATGGAAAAACATATTTTATTGTATTATAAAATTATTTTTTAAATTTTATAAATAATTTAAGCCAATTTTTTAAGTGAGATAAGCTGCCAAATTTCTTCATATTGATTTAAAATTAAATATTTAGTCAAGATTGTTAATCTAATTAATATTGAATCAGTCAAGATATGTTAATTTATATAGGTGAATGATTTAACCTGCCTTAGTCTAAATATGGAATATTTTTTATACCAATAAGGAAAATTGAAGTAACAAAGTCTACACTTTGTAAAGTGTCCTAACTCAAATATTTTCTCAATTGTGGAATAAACGGCAGTCTCGAAACTGTGCAGCCATTTTTAAGGAAAATATGGGAATATATTTGATTAAACAGTCCGGGAGTTTTATTAAGGTGGCCAATTTGTCGAAGATTAATCCGAATTATAGAGATTTTTAGATAATGACAAGTTGTTCAAAGATATAATGTTTAATGTTATAATTAAAAAATATGATTTGTATATATATGATTTTATGTCATGGAACCTGTTACTAAGGCTCTTTCGATTTTAGAACATTTAGGATGTCTCATTCCCACGATAACTATTATAATATTAAAATATAAAATGTCTCATTCCCACGATAACCATTATAATATTAAAATATAAAATAATTTCAAGGTTTGTAAGCCACTCATTAATGCATCTTGCAAAAAATAGATAAAAGGTTTACAGTTATAATATTGTTTGCAATTTATAATTTGATTATACTTATTTTCAATAGATTTAAACAGCACATCTATAAAGATGATAAACTTTCGCTAATAATTCACACGTTATTTAAATTGGATTGGCTCAGTATAAAATTACAGGCCAACGAAGGTAGAAAGTTTGAACTTATTTCCATTAGAAAATATCTGGACAATGAAAAAGGAGACATACCAGATTATTTTCTGATTAATATAAAAAATAATGAGGATCTGAATGAAAATTCTTTGGAAGATGATCTCTTAAGCTTTTTCATAATAAGGATTATTCTATAATTTTTAATAAATTCTCCAATTAAGATTATTATTTAATAAATATAATACAACCCTCCCATCCTCTGCGCCAGTTGAATGTATATTTGGCATGGTGGAGGATATATGATCAAAATTTTGAAAATCAAATGTAAAAAATAAATAAAAAATTATTATAAATATATCGTATAATATATTATTTTTGTCAGTAGCGTCTCTGGCTCGAGTCTCCTGAAAAATTTGAAGAGACCCCATCCTCATTTTGAATTTTTTTATACTAAATGTAATTTTGATAATTTTAGCTAAAAGAAAAAAAGGTAATTTTGGATAATGTTAGCTAAAAAAAGAGGTAATTTTGAAAATAATTTTAAAAATCCTCCTGAGATTGTTAAGGTTAATGAAGCCCCATTTTTGTATAATTTTATTTATATTATATATAGGAAAAAATATTATTATAAAAAGATCTCATCTTATAATTTTTTGTATAATTTTATTTATATCATATATAGGGAATTTTTATATAATAATATTTAATTTTTTAAATTTCTGAATAGCTAGCAACGCGCGTTCCTTTTTTCACAAGGTAACGAATAACGGCAACGCGTTCCCTTTTTGATGTAACAAGTAACGCGTTTCTTTTTTGAGGTAACGTTTACAGCATTACTTAAAATCAAATATATAAATTTCGCGGGCAGACCTAATGGGTAGGCTCATGAGGGCCATTGAGCCGTATGGGGTGTGATCCATGCTCAATGAGTTATATCAGAATTAAAGATGAGCCATATGTCTTCTGATGATAACTAATAAAAAATGAAGAGTTATAAAAAGGTTCGCTATGGTTATTATTATAGGCACAATTTTAATCATAAATTATTTAATTTGTATTATATATTAATTATTTAGAATAAACAAAGTTCATCTACCTTACTTTTCCGATTTGTAAAAATTAAAAATTTCGTCTAAAACTTCTAAAAAAAAGAAAAGAATTCATCTTCATTTTTTGACCTTGTTGGTATACCCCTACCAATGACATAAAATAATACCTAGACTGACGATTCATTCATTTAAATGTGCGTCAATACAGATCAGCTCATGCCAAACCATTTCCCAAAAGAGCTAAAATATTGTTTAGTCGTTTTTTAAATTAGCTAAATCGAGGTTTTTAGCAACACTAGCAATTACTGAAGGGTATTTCTAAGACGCATTAAAGTAAAAGCGATATATAGTAAATTTTAATATATTAGAAATCATACGCCTTATATTAGGTCTAAAAATACAGTAAGTAGCGGTTCAAATATCTCATTAATTGTTGGCTTTCGATATCTATATCTTTTATTATAAATATTAAATCATCATTTATTTATAAAATACTAAAAATCATTTATATTACCATATAATTTTAAATAAATATCAATCATTTGACAATAAAGATAATATTTTCATACAGCAACCGGTTTTTTTAAAACTTCTTCTAATCGTTTAAATTGATTCTTCTGTGTATTAACGGGCACATTTAGGCTTCTTTATGGTAAAATATATAAAATAATGTTAGGTGCAATGGTGTCGCGTAAGACGAGCAAACGAGTGCTCAATATGCTTGAATTTAATATAAGCATGCGCATGCCAAAAAATATTTTTTATTTTGAAAAAAAGTTTTTTCTAACAAGTTTAAGTGCTAGTCGGTCACTGGTTAGATTTAATAATCATTTATAATGGTATTATTATTTTCAGGAAGAATGGGAAAAAATGAAGTTAATCTGTACACTATGTTGAAACTTAACGAAAGCATTCTTAGATGATTTAATTATAATATCTCAAAATTAAAATTCAATTATGTTTAAATTTAATAAATATTGCAATTCAATTTAAATATGAATTTCAGAATTATCAATCGTGCTTCCCTAATTTCTCGGCATGTACTTTAAGCTTTGGTAACTAACGTTTTTTCAAGAATTAGGAAAAAGATCATCCTAAAGACTCTTTTTTTTAAAGGAAAGAAACCAGGGAAAAATTTCCCGAGAATTCTCTCCTTTATTTGTATTTGAAGTTTTGCTTTATCATATACGTTGATTCCTATCTTCCTTTAATAATATTACCTATTTTTTATCTTTCAGATATACTATACGTTTCTTCCTCTTCTTATTACAGCAAAAGTTAGTTTTAACTTGCAAGGTAAAACCCCCATGTGTCATTCTACTGGCAGTCTCCTTATTTTATATTCTTAGCTCGATAAAACCAAGCTGTTGTGTAATATTAATCTCTTTCCACATATTTGATCATGCCGAGGGACTTCTACACCCCCTAAGTCAATGACAATTTACACCCTCCTACCAAATAAAAATGAAAAAAGGAAATCAAAATTAAACCCCTCCAATTTTTTTAAAATGGTAATGGCGTCTTTATAACTTTTTACTCCAATTTAATTTTATTCTCAATTCACTGCTTTTTTTTATTAAACACATTTATAAATTGAAAAATATTTCAAATTTATCTAATGTATAAAGAACCTGTGTAACAATCTGAAGGCATTTTTATATTCTAACTGAGAAAAAATTGGTCCTTGTTCTAGTATCGAATTTATTATCTCGTCAGGCGATTTGTATAGCATTTCGTAATAAGTTTTTGCTCTGTCCAGATCTGATTCCCTGTTTAACGTGATATTCGTGAGGTTTTGCTGCAGAGCGAAAACATTGTGGCACCTTTACATTTTTCATAAAGAGGTAAACTAGTACAATATAATCCAGATTTCAACATACTGTGTTAGATACGAATGTGAGAAATAATGTCACGTTGTCATTTTCGACCCTCAAAAAAACAGATTATATATCATAATTTAAATATTCCTGCTTTTCATTAAAAATATTTTTTTGTCAAACTAACTATACTAAAAGAAGGGATATCCGCAAAGGTATCAGGAGCAGAGACCTGCAGAGGTACCATTTACACGGCCCGGCCCGGTTTTAAATTTTTAAAAATTTAAGGCCCGGCCCGGATATTTTTTTAAAAAAATTTTTACGGCCCGGCCCGGATTTAAAATTCAAGGCCCGGCCCGGATTTAAAAATTCAAGGCCCGGCCCGGATATTTTTTTAAATTATATTCGACCTGGTATATACAAAAATTCACCTATGAGGTATTTTACCATATTTTTCAGCGAGTATTATCGCTTATTATTTAAAAAATACATGTAAAAAGCTAATATTTTGAGAATATTATATTGAATTTATAAAAATTATAAAACTATTATTTATAAAAATGGATATTTTGAGCATATACTATATTTTATATTGCATTTATAAAAATAAAACTAATATTCATAAAAATGGTAATAATATTTGTCATATACTATATTTTATATTACATTTAAAAAAAATAAAACTAATATTTATTTTATAAAAATGGAAAATATTTTGAGAATATAATATATTGTATTTAATTTACTATTTAATTTATAAAATAAAAATAAATCGCTATTTAAAAAAATGCATGTATAATAAATAGTATTTTGAAAATATAATCTAATTGCACAATATTAATATAATTTATTTTATAATATAAATTTTTAACAAAAGAAGATAATTGTATTATATAATATTGTAAAAAAAAATAATGAAAAATGTTGGATTAAAAACTTTCATGACTCAAGGTAAATATAATAAATGCAATAAATATTTGACAGTTTGCAAAGTAAAAAACCAGCATGATTGACGAAACCCTATACTCAAGAAAGATATTAAAAATTCACAAATTATCATGAAGAAAGAGAAGCATATCTACCTTTTCAGGTTGAAGATTACTTCTTCTTTCTTCAAGAATTCTCCCAGTAGTGGAAAAATTCCGCTCACAGCTTGCACTTAAAGCAGGAATTGCCAATTTTGCTAAAATTGGAAATTCGCTTTGATGAGCCGCCCACCACTCTAACAAATTATCCACCTTAAATGTTTTATCTATTATTTATGTAATTATAATATTCATCATCGGGTATTGACATATTACCAGAATTATCATCGCCCCATTTGTCATAAAACGATTCAGTTTGTTTAACAACAGTCGTAATTTGACTGGTCGATGGTATCATTTACTTCCTGAGCCTCTTGTAATTTAATATAATCTTTTATATAGTTTTCCGTCATTTTGCGATCTGTCCATGACTACATACGTAATTGCTTGAATTTGGGACAGAGAAAAAGAGAAATAAAATGATACTTGTGTAAAACAAATGTTTCAATTAAAAAATGCTTTATATTAAGTAAAATCAATTTTATTTCTCCTTTTCGCTTTGAAAGGTATTACAAACTTTAAGAAGTGATATTCCTTTATTTGATTGTTTTGGTAAAATATATTCTAAAAATTTAGATATGAATTATAAAAAAATATATTAATAATACTTGAATATTGGGGCTTATTTAAGATATTCCTTTATTTGATTGTTTTGGTAAAATATGTTGTAAAAATTTAGATATGAATTATAAAAAAATATATTAATACTTTGAATAAATTTGCAGGAAATTAATAATTAGATCGATCTGTGGGTTGTTAGGTAGTGTTAACCATCACCCAATATTATATTAATCATAACTATAATATAATATAATCTTATAACTATTAACTCATAATGTAAAAATTTTTATAAAAAATATTAAGGCCCGGCCCGGGTTTAACAATTTTAGGCCCGGCCCGGATATATTTTTAAAAAAATTTATTAGGCCCGGTCCGGATATGTTTAAAAAAATTTTTTTTAGGCCCGGCCCGGGTATATTTAAAAAATTTAAAACACGGACCGTTAGGGCCGGGCCTGCAGGTCTCTGATCAGGAGTGAACCGAGCCGTTATCATTTTTAGAGTATACGGATAATGGAACCGCAACCATTATATATAATGTTTCAGACCCTAGGATTAGTAAACTTCTAATGATAAAAGTAAAAGTAATGGTATTATTTAAAAAGACTGACATGCGTTTGATGATTTCATGATCAATTCTGGGCAATCCTGAGGAATTTCCTATGACCAGGGTAGATATTAAGTGGCCTAGCCCTTCTACCACGTACTTGAGTTTGTGTTTGAGCAGAGTAAAACTCAGAACTTCTTCTATGGAAGTTAAATCTTTGTTAAGCTTGAGTACACTCGAATCAACATCGGAAAGGGAGGAAGTTTGCAATGAGCTGGAGCTAGCGCTTTCATTGGGGGGAGAATGAGCAGAATTTTGGGCATTTTGAGTTGACATTTGATTAATTGGTTCGTACTTTTTGTAATTTATATATTTTGATAAAATAGGAATAATAATAAGATGAAAATGTATACTACTTATTAATTTGTAAATAATGATCGTGTCATGTTTTAGAGTGGGTTTGTATACTATAATGATTAAAATTTTATATCAACGTCTTCTTTAGTTCTTATCATTAGAGGATGGGGGTACTAAAAATGTCAATTCTATTGATTTTAGCCTATACACATTCTCAGCACATTTTTACCCATCACTAACGATGCTACTGTATTTAAAGTGTGATAAGAGATTTTGAATGATTATCAAATAGGTAACCATTATCGAATATTTTGACGATCTCTTCAATATTTGCAAAATTGAACTCCGAAATTCCTGTAATTTATTTAAAATGGCTATCATAAATTTTTTTTAGAAAATAATATTGTTTCACTGGTATATCAGTCAGTGAATTATTTTTTAAAACATATAGGGACTAGCAATAATACTAAAATTTTAAAAATGAGAAATCAAATATTTATTCTTTAACAATTAATAAAAGAAATGATAATCTACTAATAGATAGCAAGTGAGTATATTGCAGCTTTGAGATTATAGGCTTATAATAAACATGAACTGCTTAGTCGCTATTGATTTTGTGAAAATAATGAACCTTTCACCTTTAAATGATCTCGCATTTGGCTGTTTTATTGATGCATATTAATTTAACATTGAAAATGATTGTAGCTTTATTTAAAAAATATTTTATTAAAAGAATAGTATAGTAATATATTTATAATTTTAAAAATTAATTTAGAAAGATTAATTATATTTAATAATTATTTATATGATCTTTATCTAAAAATCGTTTGTATAAATTATTAAAATCTTTTAGTTTTAATTAAAAAATGGTTTTATATTTTATTTAGCATTAAAATTTTACTGCAAACTGATGTTAAGGTGCTTTGGGCGCAAAAATTAAAATTTTTATACAAACTGTAGTTCAAATTGTTGGTTAAAAATTTCGATTTTTTCCCTCGTTGAGTAATTAAAATTAACATAATTCATTATCGCCTAAAAATATTGTAATTACTACACAAAACATTTTATATAGTACAGTCCTAGTTACAATTTTTCATTTTCCCATCGTAGAGTAAAGGAGCTTGGTACTGTGGATTTTAAACTATTCCAGAAAGTTCTGTAATACAGTAATTACCTATAACTTTTTATCAGGTCAAAAACCTATTTTTTGAAAATGATTTCTATTTTAAAAGAGCTTTAGCACTAACTTGCGTAAAAAATTTAATTACAGAATAAAATTATAAAAACCACTGTTGAGCTGTATTATAAACTAAAAGATGCTAATCAAATTATTAAAAATGATTTTTAGATAAAGATGATTTTTAGATAAAGATGATATAAATTACTATAAAATATTATTAATCTTTCTAATCTTATTTTTAAAATAATAATTAATCATGGGCAATAAATGAAATAAGCTTATTAAAGATCATTCAAAGATGGAGCTTTATTATCTCATTCCTTTTGGCTTGTTAAGTGGTATATGTATAATATTAAGTTTATATTTGAGATCGAAATAAAATTAATTAATTAAACTAATTTATTTTTAAAAAAATTTAATATAATCCAAAAAATTTATTTTAAAAAAGCGAAAGCATTTATACCTGTTTGGCAAGTGGTTTCAAGAAGTAGAAGCAATGAACCCTAAGCTCTAAATGAATTACAAGGAGACAAGTCTCGGAGAGTTCTTCGAAATCTTGCACGAATGTTTTGATTGAATCGATTATGAAATTGGATACCGGGACTTTTAAGGTTCCTAAAACATTAAAAAATCGAAGAAACATTATAAATTAATGCACCGATTTTTTAAAAAAGTATTATGTTATAGCGAGGGATATTTTACGATTGGTTAATCCAATATCTCGAAATAGCGGATAATTTTTTTTTAATATAAAAAAAAGAATAAATATGGTAATTAATTATTTATTTTTTTTAAATTAGAATAACGTATTTGCTCTATTTATTGATATATATTTAATTTATTTTATTCCCTTATGATGATGATACGAGTGCGATAATCGTACTTAACGTTTATGTCACTTATCATCAATAAAATAAATTAACAAGATAATTTTATAACCGAGTTTTATAACTCCTCAAAATCTAAGATCTTTAAGGATATATGATTCAATAAGGTTAAAGATTTTGTTTCAAATAAATCTTTTCTTAAGTCAAGTGTGTTTTTTGATCAAATTTAAAAATTACTAAAATAAAATAGGATTTAATCTCTTGATTACTTCATGGCTCACCTAATTTATTTATAAATATATTAATCTTTTGCATAACTCTTGAAAAAAACTGGAAATTATAATGGACTTAAAAAAAATCTATTATTACCATCGGAGAGAATTTCATTCATGACGCTTTTCCTGCCGTCTTTTCCTTCCTCTTCGGGTGCATCGTAAATAATATGAGGCAAATTACCATCATTTTCTTGAATCAGATCTTGTAAAAGACCCGGTCCCAGCTTAACGCATGCTAACCATTCCAAACTTTCGTGAATAAGGGCAAGAGTTTTTATGGATTGTGGATCGGTCAGTATCTCTTGATCGGGTATACTCATCATTTCGTCGCCGAGGTTGCTGGCCAAAATTTCAGATTCTTTGGCGTGACAGCTATCTACCCTAAATAATTTGCAACATAAAATATTGATTCGTTCTGACTTTTTAAAACGTTAACAGCTGATTTTTGCGATTAATTTTGTTATACCTTAATATGTTAAACTCATTTGTAAAAAAAATATAATCAAAGCCTATTCAATAAATCTATCATTTTTTAAAAAAATCTTATCAAATAACATTCCCATATCAAAAAAGCTTTCCGCAAGGAGCAATATAGTACCATTTGTGTTTCTTGCAAGTAAAGTTTATCAATTACTGGAAAATTTAATGAGGCCATAATTACGGGGTTAACTTAGACTTTTTCATCTCCTTAACAAAACTTTGCTTATTAAATTAATCAAATTTGAAACGATAAGCGGGAAATAATTACCCTAAAAAAATCCATCAATCTTTTTCGAAAAGGGGGGGGGGGGGTATTTTTAAATTTTTAAAAAAAATTATTGGAAATGTTTTTTTCAGTGATTCATTGAAATAGCTAAGGAGATTGTCAAGGCAACAGTGATATTAATTACACAGTAATATAATTAAAAAGATAAAATTTTTTTAAAAAAGATCTTCCATGTTTCATAAAAAAAAATTCAAGATAAAAAATTCTTAGTTTTTATTCTTGATTCGTTTACTAAGAAATAAAATAGGTTATATAACATGTTAAAAAAACGCAAAAATCAGCAGTTAGCGTTTTGAAAGGCGAGGCAAGAGCTCGGTCTCTAAAATTAAATCGTGTTCTATCAGTCAATATTGTTTTTTAAAACTCTGAAAAATAATAAAAGGGTATAGGTTATAAAAAAAAGAACTATTTATTTACCTGTGGTCGTGGATATTTGGATGATTTGCAGTCGGAGAATAACTAAAAGCTTTAAAAAAAGAGGTGATGATTATTGATAATTATGATTTACATAATCAAATTAGTGGAATCGTTAGGGATGGGAGTTTAAATTTAAATTATTTATTTTTGAACAAAACTTTTTTTAAGGAAAACTAAATTATAAGATCTGGCGGCAATGCGACTGAATTCAATAAAAGTCAAAGGTGTCGCCAGCATTTTCAATTTTAAGGGGGCCCATCTTTTTTAAATAAAAAAAAAAATTCCATTTATAATTAACAAAATTAAGGGTAAATTCTATCTAAAATTAGCAAATAAATTATCTTAAAAAAATTAAAAATTTTTGGGAGTGACTATCCAAAGTTTTCAGAGTAGACTTCCTGCTCTCCTAACGATGCCACTGATAAAAATTCAATGTACTAATGAATATTTTACAACAGGTCCTTTTTTATTAACAGACATTCATAAACTTATTTCGGAGAAATAGTTTTAAAAACGCAATTATCAATACAAACCAGCTTTTTTTTCATTTATGGTTAAGAAAAAGTTTTTTTTTTAACATAATTAATCAAACTTAATATTTTATAATAACCTTAAGCATATGAGATACTCATTTTATTTTAACTTTTATTGCCTTATTTTAAAAACAAACAATGATAAAAAAATGCAAAAGTAACATTTTACTTATTTACAATAAGAAATTCTTTCTCGATCCCAATATCTAACTAACCTTATAACTTTAATCTTAGCAGTCCAATAAGCTGATTTCAGAAAAAGTGTTCTCCTAGGGGGGTGATGATATACCAACATCTAATTTTGAATATTTAGGCTTAAAATTTTATTAAAATAATTTTTTATTGTATATTAACCCTACCCCAATATCTGGCAACCTTTTAACCATAACTCTAGCATAGTCCAAGAAGGTGGTTTCAATAAAAAAAGCTGGTCCGACGGGCTAATATATCAACCTTAATTCATATCCCCTTAGATTTTTAATAAAGTTATATCCTTTCCTTAGCGTATAAGAGGTTGGTTTTTGTAAAAACTGTATGGCCCTACCCCTACTCTCAGTTACCTGCCAGGTCTAATCCCATTTTTTGTTTCGGTGAAATTAAGCACTATTAATTATTGTTTCAACTTTAGCTCATATACTGTTTCGCAGCCCTAAGATATCGATTTTACTGACGGGCGGCCTTTTCACTTTTCTGGAGGTTTTTGTCGATATATTTTTTTATGAGTCTATTTTCCAAAGGCCGAAGGCAGGGATCTTCATGAGCATTAATTTTTTGACCAAGCCAGGCCTAGGACCGCAGTAAAAAAAATTTTAGGCCCAGGTCCGGCCCTTATTTAATGTTAAAAAAATTCTCAAGTCCGGCCCACATGATAAGTTTCAAAAAAATTTCCCAAACCCGGCCCAAGCCCATATCCAAAAATTTAATTTTTTTTATTTAATGAAAATAAACAATATTTAAAAATATATTTTGGCAATCATTTTGTTTACAATACTGAAATTAATTATTATTAGAAGAAAAAAAGGCAATATTTCTTTAAATTAGTAAGTGTTTTAAATAATCTAAATTTAAATTTATAATTTTAGGCCCATCCAAACCCAGCCCAGGCCAGCTAGAAAATATGCCGGGTATGGGCCTGCGGGCCGGGCCGGCCCATGAAGGTCTCTGGCCGAAGGAGGGGATTCTTTAAGAAGCAAAACTATAAAAATAAAACTTTATATAAATAGAGAAGCTGCATTCTACTTTAAACTTAATCCAACTTAAAATTATTTTATCTTTCATAAATAAAATTTGATAATACCTTCATTCTGAGTTTCCTTGTGACTGTAAATGGATGCCATCTTGTCAGGCGAATTTATAGATGGGCTATTTGGATGATACTCGGTATGTTGCCTCATCAGGTGCCAATTAGGTAAAGACCTTTTATAGGGAATTAAATTTACCATGGTAAAAGCAAATAAACAACAGTTAAAATAATATATTGTTAAAAAATAAATATGTAAATAGAAGGTGTAGAAAAATTAACTTTCATCAAGAAATTCGAAGGGGGGGGGGGGTGTAGTTTACATAAATGGTCTGAAAACTTTGAAAATAAACAAGATGGTCCTATAAAAGGCATACATTTTTAAAGACTAGATATATGATTGAAAGAGATTGAATTTAGGATAGGTGAATTGGATATCAGGTGAATTGCTTTATTGTGATAAAAAATTTGTTTTTAATCATAGGCGAAACAGGATATGATTTAACATCATAATAAAACTAAAAGATAAAAGACCTACGATATTTATATCAATCATAGTAAAAAAGTCTAGCCCTAGATTTGCTAAAGGGTTTCAAATTTGCCGATTTCCTCACGCCATATTTACCAAGTATAAATATGATTTAGCGCTATCTTTTTAAACTATAAATATGTAATTCAGTCCTCACATGACACACAAATGGTATCATTTTGTAAATTGATTGATATTCAAATATTTAAATAATTTTTACGATAAAAAAGACAAGATTTGATAGGTTATACATTATTGCCTACTTAATTACATTTTTCATATCTAAATTAAATTATCAAGATAAGCAAGATATTTAAAATATTGATTCAGAATTCAAAATGTAAAGGCATTTCAACTGATTCAACAAGCTAGGCACATAACCAGGGATTTGCCTGTTGTAAATTTCATCAATAAAAAAAAATCCCTTTACACTCCCCTTAATGTAAACAATATATTACTATAAAGGAAGAATTTGCAAAAAATGCCTATGCAACAAGCTAATAATTAATTGTAAAATTAGTTTTGAATAAATATTTTAAATATCTTAAAATAGTTAATTTATAATTCATATCATTTTATATTATATTTACATCAAGGAGAAAATTCCCATAAATTTTTATTGAGGTAACTTTCCTAAGGGAATTTTTGGGATAAACGGGAATTAACGGAAATTTGTAGGAATTAATGATATTGTTTAAATTATAACCAACTTATTATATTCAATTAACAACAGATAAATTATAAGGTAAATAATAGATATAATAAACATATATATTAAATGTTCATTAAAATACATTATTTAAACTCGATTTCACTCGTACTATCATCAATCCTTTAAACCCATTATAATCTGAATCTGATATTTCAATTTTTGATGAACTATTTTCTTCTAAAAATCTATTGTTCCTATATTCAATATTTGAGAACAATTGCTAATTTATTAAGTATAAGTTATGTCGAATTGATATCAAGATTTCTACCTTTTTATTTCCCAACTTATTCCTTCGTTTAGAGGGTGTTTCCAAAAAATGACTGTATACGTACTGGTGAAGCACTAGTATGAAGTATTGATGAAAATTTTGGGGAAATTGTAGAAAATGATTGGATTTACAGAGCCCTTTCCAACAAAGGTATCTTACTCAATCTCAAATTCCAGAGAAAAACATCTTTGGCTCGATTGCGCTTAAGTTAATCAAATCAGCATCTAAATTAAAAAAATCAGAAAAAGACTTTATTATTGAGAATGACCAATCTCAATTATCATCAAGGTTTCCCAACATTCATTTTTAAAAAAATTATTCAAAATTTATATCATTATTCATTTATTCTAAGGGGTACCGAAAAGTCAGATCTTAAATTATTTTATTTTCTTCAGTAGTTATTGTTTAGAATCAGTTGGAAACTTTAATAGTTCATCATCTAAGATTCAAAATTTACCATACTGTCGTCATCCACTGCGTAAAATAAAATTTGCTTAGTTTGTTTTTGTAAAGAAATAAACAAAGACATAATATTGGCTATACTCAATAAATTTTTTTAATTTTAATATTAATATTAATACAATACATATTTTTTTTAAATATATTATATTATAATGATTTTTAAATATAACACCATCTATATTATATTTTATAAAAACAAAACAAAAAATCAACTAAAATTAAAAAACAAAAAAATGCTATCGATTTTTGTGATTAAGCAGTTAAATATAAAGGAAATAATTTCTGGATAATATCAACACCCAAAAAATTCCCTTCCCAACAATGTTAATTTTGTACCTTTTACAGGAAATAGAAAACATTTGGAATTTTTTTTATATTTTCCAATGTATAATTTTAAGGGTTATAAAATGATATATAATTTGTAACTCAATATTAAAAAAAATGATTTAATGAAATCACGCATTGCGCGATTTTCGACTATATCTTTAAATATATCTGAGCTACTAAAATTTTGATTTTATTAAAATTTACAATATAAATAACTAACAAGCCAAGTTTCATTCATTTAGGTGATGGTGTCCAAAACAATGGTTGATTTGTAATGGAATGACCCATATTCTAGTAGTATAATTATAGCTTTTTAATATTATATAACCGAGGAAAATAATCGCAAATAGATACAAAAGGAAATGGATATATTTTATTACTTTTATTTTTTCTATAGTGCATGTATAAAAAAACTATAGAGATTTTAGATTTGGGGTTATGATATGACTATGAGGGAAATAGCTATATTTCCCACTTAGTGTAATATTTTATCCTAAATAACTTTTAAAATACTTAAAATTTACCCCGGTGTCCACCATTATATAAATAACAATCTCATAATTATGTGGATAACCTTAGAAATCGATTAATATCCTCATCCTTGGCCCAAGTAGCGCTTATGATCCGTTTATCTTCGGTTTCTGGTTGGACTATGTTTTTATAAGCGTTAAGGCATACATCTTTATAACTCTTGACATTAATATATTAAATATATTTCATTATGTATAAATTTTCTAAGATGTTATTTTCGAAGAGTACTGGGGAGGGGTGGGGAGGGGGGAGGGTGGGGGTTAATAATTTCGTGGAATACTTGCATAATATAAAATATACAAATTTAAAATATTGATTAACAGTAGTTTGTTTTTGCACAGATGATAGCTAACGACAGCACTGAATGATATTATCACAATAAAATGGATTTTTTATAATATAATACTCAAATAACAATTTGTCAGAGATCTTGAGGGTGGGGCATTACTTATGATTGAATATTATATTTGATTTTGCTTAAACGTTGAGTAAAATGTGATTATAAAATGTGTTATATAAATAAAGAACAATATAATATAATGGGTTAGGCTTACTGGCTGTTAATCTAATATTCTATTCAATTATTTAAAAATTTTTATACGAATAAATTTGTTTAAACTCATATCCCCTTGACCAAATTTTGAAAAATCCTAGTTGACGCATACCACGTTTAGGAGTCATATTATTTATAATAAAAAATAAATAAAATAAATATTTTTTTAACCTGTAATATTTTGCAATTCATGAGCAGGAATTGGTTGGAATAGTCGGGCATGTCCCTTATTATATCCCTCAATTCATTCACGCATCTATCCACAACAAAAGCGTTTAAAAGTAAAGGTCGATCCACATCAGGACACACCTTGGGGTCAGGGGTAACCAAAGCTTTCCATGCTTCTGGTCCTATCATTTATTTTAATGATATTTTAACGGGGAAAAAAAATTTGATATCGAATTTGGAGATTTTAAATAGAATTTGTATGTCATATAATTAGGAAAAAATATGCAGTTCATTTAAATATCCTAAACCTAACTATATTAATTAACCTATGCTTATATAACATCATAATTTCTAACTATTCATTTAGGTGAAAATAAACTTAGCTAGCTAAAGTTATTACAAACATTAAATGAGCAAAGCTAAAAAAAATTTTTATCAAGTATAAAAATGATAAAAGGGCTATAGAAAATCATTGATTTCTAACTCATCTTTCGGCAAATGTGAAGTGTAGAATTTATAAATACTTATCCAGTTAGAACAAAAAAATTTTACATAAGTGTAGTGTTGCAATAGAATGTTTTATAATAAAAATTCCAATTAATGAAAATTGTCACTCATTCAAAATGTAATATGTGCTTAAGAAATGGCCGAACTTGAAAATCATTATTCGTGAAATGTTTTTTAAAAAGTAATTATTAAAAGGGCTAACCTTTGATATGACTTTCGATTTTACTGGAAGCAGAATTATGTACCTCAACCAGGTATATCTCTCTAACGTAATCGTTAAAAAAGGAATAGAGCAAGCATCTCGTGGGTGGTTGCATCTTGATCTCGTTCTCCAACCTCTTGCAAAAGTCTTGAACCGAAAGGTATACGGTTCTTAAGTTTTTTATACTGGGTTTGCAAACGTTTACAGGTGTATTAAAATTTATCACGGTGTTGAAGCCTTATAATATTCAATGTAAAAGAAGAAATTGGCAATTAAAAATTCAAAAACATGATGTTATTCATATAATTATGTAATCAAAAACATCTAAATATGATATAGTTTATAATAAAAATAATTAAGATCTAAATCAATTACAATCCGAGACCATTTCTATAAAATCTATCACTTAAAAAAATAATTTATCATGATCTTATCAGAAAATCAGATTGATCCCCCTTTTTAAAATTTTCTGACCTTTAGCGAAGGGACTACTAGGCAAATCTTTATTATCGGACGTTGTAGTAGAATAATTAATCAGGGGAGGTAGAAAGTTTAAATGAGAATCCTCGAGGGATGAAGTGGCCAGAAAGGCAAGACTTTTACGTTTTCTTTGTTCCCTGGCGTATTTATGAGCGTTCAAAGCTAGAACTGAGTTATCAAACCTTTTTTGTTTATTATAAATTAATTAGTTTTGCAATATCAAAATATTTAAGATAAGTTAATTTTAAAAAGTGTCGCCTCAAGTTTGAAAATGTTTAATCTATAGAGAGAAAATACAAAAAATATAAATATCTTCTTTTTTAATAAAGTAGTTACTTAAATAACGGTTGACTACGTTTAGCAGCAGATATATTGCGTTTAACGTGGGATTTAACAAAATAATTGTTTAAGTTTTCCATTTCTGTAGGGTATGATGAACCATCCATCCCGGCCGAAGAGCTCTCTATAGCTAAGTATTCGATTAGCGTCATCTAATATTAAGGATCACGAAGTAAGTATAATAAATTTGCTATTGTAAATAAAATATAAATATGCCTTACATATTTATATTTTTAAATTAAGCTTAGTTTACATTTGATTATCGATCAAAAATAGGTATAATAATAATTCTAAATAATACTTTTGTATGATATAAATTTTCTTATCTATCTTTTCTTATCTTTATGAGAAAAAAAAATATTTGTAAACAGAGATGTGAACCCGAACCCGGGTTCAAGAATTTTAAATTTCATTTAATGGAAATTTTGATAACGAAAACTTAATCGAAGACAATTTTCTAAGAGGGGTCCGAACCTGCCCCAGGTCCATTTTACCCCGGGTTTAATGAGTTGTTTAAAAATCGGTCTCGGTTTGTTCTATGGTTTCTAAATGCCCAATCAAACAATTTTAAATTTCCTGAACTCGGGTTCGGGTTCACATCTAAAACTCTATAAAAAAAATTGTTGAATCAACTCACTCGTGCTTCAGTCGATTTATTATCTCCTGCTTGCATTGTGCCGTAAATACAAAATAAATATTTAAAAATATGGCCATGCTCTTTGTATTTAAAAACCTGAATAACTCCCTGTATAAATGACCATACGTCCAATATATCGTAAGGTGGCAACATGGAAGAAGCATTCGAAGAATCCGGTATTTTAGAAGAGGCGTGAGACTTGGCAGATTCCGGTGGGTGAACCTTCTTGGTATTCAACTTTTTATCCTTATTTCGAAATATATGTCAGAAAAAAATATATGTCATATGCAATTGTAGGATAAAATACAGTAGAAGGTTTATCCCCCTACCCTTTTTAAAATGGGTTTCTTTGTATACATATAGATTGCTTTTAATTGATTATTCATATATTATTATTTTTTAAATAGCCAAAAAGCATCCTAAATAGTAAATCTGAACAGTCGTAAATCTTCAGTGTTGATCATTTAAGAGTATAAATATAAGATTTTATATGCGAAAATATAGAAATACGATATAGAATTTCGAAATTTACTGATACATTGAATTACTAGATTTAATGACGACTTATATGTTATAATAACTTTTTAAAATTATCAATATGGAATAGGATATTGGTGAATTCATAAAATATTCAGGTGTTTCAAGTTAGTAAGAAAAACTACATTGTGTTTAATAAAATGTAATGCATCAATAAATTTTGTAAATTTTATATTGATTTAGATTTTTCCCTATATATTTATATAATCTTATATTTTTTTCTACAATCTTAAAGGTCAAAGTTGCAGGTCTGAATAAAATTTTTCTTATTTTTTTTGCTTTTGTTTTTTTTTATATTTTACCTGATTTTCATAAATGATACATAGTGTAAAATGATTGTAAAAAATGATACTATATAAGTTTGAAATGCTGTTATAAATATTATTGGCAATTCGCCTAACCAAAACATGAGATAAGGCTAATTGCATTTTCTATTTTGGAGAATAAAGTATTTTATTCGATAATTATTAAGGCTCTGCATCAGACCTATTATTCCGATCCGAGACAAATATTTAAAAATTCTTGTCCAGACGATTCGATCCGCATCCGCTCTAAAATTTTGAGTTATTTTGAGATAGTTCCCTGACGGCACTCAATATATGTTTATTAGTCAATATATTAACCTAAATGTAAATTATATATATCATCATTTTTGAGAACACCTTTATACCCTTCTTAAAATTACATATTTTAATAATATAACTGTTGTAAATAATGATAATTAAATATTTTTTTTTTAAATACTATTATTTTTTTGTAGAAAAATCATTATTAATATTTTTGTTTGGAATTTTTAAAAAAAAAGTTTTCCGTTTTTATAATTATATCATATATATTTTCTTTTGGTGAAACAATTTGAATAAAAATACGTTGCAACAATTTATCCTGGAATAATTTGAATAAAAATAAGTTCCAACAATATTTATCCTAGAATAATTTAATTTAAAAAAATAAGTCACAACAATAACATTAACAGAACCAGGGATCCAAACCGAAACGAATATCGGTTCGGTTCTGGTTCGGATAAAAATAACGGTTCAAGGTTCAGGTTCAGTTCGCAAAAAATATAAATATCGGTTCGGTTCGAACCTTTAAAAACCGGTTTGAACACTTTTATATTCAAACCTACATTCGAATTATGTGAAGAATTTTTTTTTATTTCATAATTAAAATATAAAATACATATATAAAACCTTATTTTTATTAATTACACTTATAAAATAATTAATTTATAAATATTACAAAAATATATCAATGATAAATTTTAATATGAACAATTACTTAAAAATTTTTTATTAAGCCGCACAACAAATATATTTTCAAAATTTGTCTCACTCAAATTATATCTATAAGGAGATAATATAAATTTAATTGTTGAAAAACATCCTTCCACGCTAACTTAGGTAGCCGGCAATACCAGTACGATATCAGATTTGATGTGTCATTTATAATACTATATGTAAATAATTTATATATTGGATATAATTTTTCTCTATGCATTATAATTTATTAAAATATTTAAAAAATGTTGTAATTATGATGGACACTTATCAAACAAATGTGATTGATAATAATTTTTAAAACAATTCGAATATAATTAAAATTTTTGCAATATACTAGTAATAACTTACACATTATTTTATAAGCATAAAATTATGAGACTTGAACCGGTTCAGAGTCATTTTAGCGGTTCGGTTCAGGTTCAGCTAGAAATTATTTAGCGGTTTAGGTTCAATAAAAAATACTGGTTTTTAGCGGTTTAATGGTATGGTTCAGGTTCGGGTTGGAACCCTGAACAGAACTATATTACTTCTATTTAGAAAAAGGAGATTTAATCTGAACTTATTTTAATATAATCAGTCACTAACACTATTTTAAAAAGATGTTTTTAAATTTAAATAGACCATAATCCAGGTTAAATATTAATTTATAATGCCAATTGTATATTATATTTTATATCTATATGACTGTGAATCTGTATAATTATAAAAGCAACTTAATTATTTTATATTATTATTATTTAGTTATAGTAAATTTCGTAATTTTATTTTTATAAAAATGCCATGTTGATTTATTTTATGAACATAAAATTTACATAAAATAAGGGCTAAAATTGAAAGGTGAGAAACAATTTATGCAACAAACCATATCAATTTTAATTAATAATAAAATTAAATATTAAATTAAATGAATAAAATGTTTTTGTTTAGAATTTGTTAATTTTTAAATATAGCTTATCCAAAAAAATATAGGGTTTAACATTATGTCAATTTATTTTCGTTTTCTATATCTAAATACAGTCTTTTTTTACAGTATCTGTAAATTTTTGAAAAAGTATCTTGTATCTGTTTCTTAAATACATTATAAGGGTATATTTTTTGTCTGGTATCTATTAAGTCTAAAAAAAATTGGTCCATCCTTGCGTGCAGGGCTCTAATAATAATTATATTATTTTAAAACGTTTGTAATATCCTTATTCCTGGATGGCACAGGTGGCGCGGCAGAATTCGCGAGGAAACATTTGATAACAAATTTATGCGCCCTTGAGATACTCCAAAATTTGGCGAAAAGAGTTTCCAACAAAACCTTAAACATTTATAGATATAAAATAAAAATTATGGCCATATTTTCATTTCCATCGTAATGCTATCTTCTATTAAATGCAATCCAAGATTATATCAAATTTTTTTGTCATTTAAATTATAAAAATAGTATTCAAAAATATTTATAAGCAGTAAATTGATTATCTTACGACAATCTAATTGTATTATTTTTGAGGCTTTATAAATTTATCATCACACAAAAATTAATTTAAAAAATTATTCTGCAACCATAAAATAAGAGTCTAAAATTTTATTTTGATACCTTAAATAGTTCGGGTCTGTCTTCTTCCCCTTCAACACCTTCTTTCATAAGGGTTGGGTTTGTGGGATTATTGTACTGGGCGTTGACTGAGTATCTTGAATATAAAGGGAATATTTTTTTTAGCAATTAAATTTCTTAGGCGTTGGTCGGTATGCCAAACTTGAATATCTATAAATAACTTTTCTCGAATAACGAAGATAGATTAAAATATGTGAGTGTGCATTTTTAAAATAAATGAGAGCATATAGTTTTCACTCGAATCTTGTAATACCTAAACTCTAAATCTATATCTTATTGGTAATAAGCTAAAGCAATACCAGAGCGTGTTTGAGAAATTGAATTATTCGAAATTAATAGTACCAAAAAATGTTAATATGCAAAGACTAAAAATATCCAAATTTTTGGAAATGATATTTTTGCAAAGCTCAATTTTTGGATTACTATCTTTTAACCCTTGCTCTGGTATGGCCTTAAACCAAATGTTAAATCTTTTCAAACGCTAGAACGTGTTGATATTCTTAGCCTTAATTATCAAAATTTTGACAGAACATCGATTAATAAATTTATAATTATTTTGTATTAAGATCTTTGAAGATAATTTTATAAAATTAGTGAGTACTAAATATTTTAATTGCCAAATTTTGTCTGAATTATTCTGATTTTTACAAATTAGCCTCCTAATTGAATTGCAAGAGTCAAAGTAAATATTTTCGAGCTAAATGTGACAATTGCCACAAAAAAAATTTCTAAATATTTTTAAAGATCTTAATTTAAATTTAATTAAGTTAAGATAAAGAACAACTAAACAACTTTGACAAAAAATATTTTGGATATTATTATTATAAAACTGCATTTATATAGGATTTTCTTTTGGCCAAAAATTATTTTAAACCCAGTCAGGGTATATTTAAAAAAATTAAAGTACGGCCCGGGCTAGTCTCTGATAATTGATTTCCTTAATTTAAATTATTGTTATTTAAGTATTATACAACTAAACAACTTTGACAAAAAATATTTTGGATATTATTATTATAAAACTGCATTTATATAGGATTTTCTTTTGGCCAAAAATTATTTTAAACCCAGTCAGGGTATATTTAAAAAAATTAAAGTACGGCCCGGGCTAGTCTCTGATAATTGATTTCCTTAATTTAAATTATTGTTATTTAAGTATTATAATAGTCTCTTTACAGGGAGGAAATTGTTTTTAGAGAAAAACGAGCCAGCCTTTTAAAGTCCAATGTTGAAAATAGTTTATTGTTAATAAAACTAAATAAAAATTTATTAGGCCCAAATATTCATCGAAACATAAATATTACATTGTGTACATCCTTTTTAATAAATACTATATTATGAGATACATTTTTTTGCAAATTTCTTAATTTAAACTGTATTTCGTTGAAATTCCTCTGATAAAATTTTTTAAATGGCAAAATTATTTCATAAAATAATAATATTATATTAAAAATTTATAAAGTAACTTGATGTAACTTGCAAGGTAGCTAGTTAACTTATTAAGGATTGAACTATAACCAGTTCCTTTTTTAAAAGTAACTTTTAACGACACAATTAATTATATATATTATTTTATAAAATTATATAAGGAAGCGTATAAAAAATTTACCTAGTTTTGATTTCGTGAGCAGTAATAAGTACTATTGAACATAGATCCGATTGCATCGATGTTTTTAACAACTTTTATATAAAATAAACATAATTTTTTTAACTATTTAAAATAAAAAATTTCTCACCACTAGCCCATCTTTCGGTAGGTAGAGTCCTACATAATTATTTTATCCCGGCCCGAGCTATACCCCAGCCACCCGAATTTAAATTTTTTTTATGTCCGAGTCAACCAATACATAAATTTTTTATTCCAGTCGGTCCAGAGTCCGATTTTAAAAAAATTTTGAATTTGAGTTTAAATATTATAACATCTAAAAAAAATTACAAATTATGTTTATTATTCATATATTGACACCTTAAATAAAAGTATATTAACCACTATAAATAGACTATTATCAATTGTCAAATAAAGTTGCAAAACCGAGTAAAACATTTTAGTGATGCAAAATCGTTCCATTTGAGCCGATTTTTAATAATGGCTAACTCAATATTTTCGCTAAAAAAATATTGTCTAAGCCTCAAGATTTCGTTAATAGATGTTCAAACCATTATGCCCCTATGAGCAAAATCTTAAGGTAGCATAATATTTTCCCTAAAATATTAAGTTAGCCGATTTTAAAATCGGTTCAAAATAAGCCTTTGACAACTTTAGGCTTGTGTAATATCTTTTGGGAAAAATATTGAACTAGCCGTTTTTAAAAATCGGCTCAAATGGAGCGATTTTCATCACTATGACATTTATTGTAACGAGATAGAATATGATGTATGTAAGTAATAGATAACTAGTCACAATCACAGGAAATTGTTAATTTTGGTAAGAAATTATGCAAATGAATAAGTGAAATGTGTTGATGAAAAATGACATGTGATTCTGATTAATATTTCGATGAAACAAAATGATTATTGAGGATATTTCTATAATATTTAATTTTTGGGCCTCGGGTTGAGCTGCCTCTTACAGCCTGACCCGAGCCCAATCCGAGCCTCAGTCCATGCCATGCAGGGCTCCATCGGTAAGAACATCAACCCATACACGAAGATTCGAATAATACAATTAAAATGAACTATAGGTATTGTAAACATTCTCTTAAAGAAGGAACTCTATATTAATATGCGAAACAATTTTCCAAAAGTTATGTTATTCAGCCAGCACCGTTATAAGTCTATTTAGTTTCGCTTCTATGATGCATCGATTATATTTGACAATATGTTTTTTAAAAAAATATCTATATGCTTTATGCTTTATATTTTCTATTTTAATTTTTTTTTTAAAAAATACCAAGTATTTTTATCAAATGTTAGCCATCTAAGCTTACTAATGACAAATATTCTAAAATATTGCTTGCAGATATAGCTAAAAAAAATTATAACTATAGCTAAAAACATTTTTTAAAGGTAGCTTGTGGATAACTAGATTTCTAATGTAACTATGTCCATCTTGATAATATTTGCTATCTCAAAAAAAATATATAAAATAAATTTTAGTTCAAACCGACTATTTGGGTAAATTAAATTATTTTTCTTTCCCCCATATAAGAATAAGAGGTACTTCAAAGGCCTCGTTGAGAGAATTCAATTTAGCCAGGGCCTGTATCGAAATGGTCATGAAATAGGCGGAATCGAATTCCGGATCGATTAGTTCCAAATCTTCTTTAACCGGATTTATTTTCATGTTATCGATAGACATTTCGTCTTCGAACGAACTCTGACCAGAAACGGCAAATAATTTTTCTTTACGTTTTTTTTTAAAGTATTTTTTATAATTAACTCAAAAAATTTATAAGTAAATATTTTGAATATTCGTCTAATTTGAAATGTCGTTGAAGTTATGTCGTAGTCCTAGCGATTAAAATTATATCGAGCGATTTTAATACTATGCAATAAAAGTCGCGCAACACCTATCCAATTATCATTTTTTCACGAAATTCAAGCTTAAAATTCAATTTCCTTCTCCACAGTTTACTTTTTTATACGTAAAATTATTTAGACAAACATATTCAAAATGATTTTTTTCTCTCTCTTTATCTGTTTATTTTATTAATATAATAAAATTAGAGTTGTTAAACGGCTCGATTTGAGCCGATTTCTATAAACGGCTAACTAAATATTTTGGCCAGAAAAATATTGTCTATAGATGTTTAAACCTTTGTGCCACCTAAGTGCAAAAACTTAAGACTTGCACAATAATTTTCCTAATAAAATATTGAGTTAGCCGTTTTTAATAATCTGCTCAAAATGAGCCGTTTAACAATAATATTTGTTGTTATCGGAATGATTTTTTCTTTTATTTAGGTTGCGTTCAAACCCAGTTTCGAAAATTTTAAAAGTTTTAAATATTTAAAAACCTAATGATAAAGTTTTGAAAATTTCACAAATATGTTTTGGACATATTTTTATTTTTCTTCTACCTTTTACCTCCCGTCGGCGTTGTTGCGCCCACAGGTAACTTCAGCCTGCCCAAAAATTCATAGCTGGGCTCTTAACTTCCAAATTTATTAACCCAATTAAATGAGTCCAAGCGTAGATCTATTGTTTTATATAACGAAAAGGGCAAAGCGCTTAATATGACGTAAAAATGTAATTTTTTCAATGAATTTTTTGACGTAATAAAAATGCAATTTTTTAATGTTGTAAAAATGTAAATTTTTCTTTTATATACTGATAGAAGAGTAACTACAAAAATTTTCCTTTCAGAGTTACTATCATATTTTTTCTTTCCAGTTCATCGAAAGATTCAAAAAGTGGTCTAATTTTATAAACTAGTGTTTAATTTGTTCTAAACATTATAATCCGGTGGGTTTAAATCAGGGAATTTAAAGGACCATTAAGAGATTTTTATAAATCGTGGGTAATTGGACAAAAATTTTTATATGGATATTAAGCGCTATGAGAGGGAGCTTTATCTTGCACAAATATCATATTTAATCGTCAAATAAAAACTTGGCATTGTGGTAAAAGTTCTTTCATGTGAATTATATAAACATCATGAAATTTTATCAGTATAAAATCTTTCGATAACATTTCAATTTACAAAATTAAAATTTTATTTTGTTAAGCGTTAAAAGAAAGAGTTTCATAAGCAGATTCTTTGACAGCCTAAATATCTTGTGTTATACTTTATAATTATGGAAAAATTTTGTAAAAAGGCGAGCGTCCGGCTATAGTTCATCATAATCGGAATCCATCTAGATGTTTACAAAGGACGGATTTTAACTTGTCAGCCGACGCTGATAGGGCGCGGTTTTTTTATTTTTTAAATAAAATTGCCCAGCGCTGGACCGGGTTCGAGGCCTAACTATATAGTATAAAATAATTCACTGATATTATTTTCAAATAAGTCTATCCGACCGAAGCTGGAAAACACTTGAACAATTTCTGACTATGACTATATTACTAGAATATGATTAATTATTAGTAACTTACATTTATATTTGAGTTTCGCCCAAATAAAAAATGATAGGACCTGTGTCACCCTACTTTTAGTACTATAAATCA
This sequence comes from Gordionus sp. m RMFG-2023, assembly GCF_954871325.1. Taxonomy (NCBI): domain Eukaryota; kingdom Metazoa; phylum Nematomorpha; class Gordioida; order Chordodea; family Parachordodidae; genus Gordionus; species Gordionus sp. m RMFG-2023. The sequence continues at coordinate 20,151,863 of NC_088776.1, forward strand.
TACTATAAAAATAACGCTAGCAAAGATATAACCTAACAAGATTAAATATCAAAAGAAATGAGAGATCAATTAATATTGGTTAATTTGAAATATGTTCTAACTCCATTTTTGGTGTCAATAAAATTGAGTTAAATCAAAATCTTATCCTTTGGGATCCTTTACGCCTTTTCATATTAAAAAAATTCTCAAAAATTGACTTAAAATATATTTTAATGTAGTAAAAAAATATATATATATTACCTATGTACAAAATAGAGTTAGTTATAGAACCCTATCATATTTGAGCGACAATAATACCAACATCTCAAATTCTGAACTGTATAGGTTATATATAAAAAAAATGTTGTTTTTAAGTAAAGAAACAAACTAGAAGCGCTTTCCAGGTGTTTACGGACGTTAAATTTTGTGGCTTCAAGGAAATTAGCCGAAGACTTAACCTTGTTAAGTCCAACTTCATAGTCATTCATCTCGTGAAGATAATTGGCATTTGGAGCTAGAGGAGACGTTTTGTAGTAAGCATCTATGTCTGAGATGGGTCTGTAATCACCTTTAACCGTGGTTCTGATGTACAAATGATTTCTTAGGTCTCTGACCAAGCTATACTTAATTTTCTGAAAATAATCAATAATCGATTAAAGCAATTAGATTTAATTATGAATTAATTTCATAATTTTGCAAATTAATGTTTAAATTTAATATATTAATAAAATATCAACAACCTTTCTAAATAGGTCTACTCAGTAGATTAAGGATAAAGATGTGGGGGTGGGGGGGGGGGGAGTCTCTTTATTTAAATTTTATTACTGCAATCCTGATGGAAAATACAATATACAATATTTTATTGCAAATATTTCAATATCACAATTTGAGGTCTGCAAAGCCCGGTCTGATTCACTTCGGACGTCAAGAAATTTTGCATAAGTTACAAGACCAGTTAAATTTTTTACCAGGCCCGGCTCGTCATAATATTTTTTTAAATTTGCCTGGCATTGCTTGTAAAAAATTTACAAAATATCAAGTCCAAATAGTGAAGATCAACAATCTCGGTTTAACGTTCTTAATATGTGACCGGACCAATTGATGGATCGTATTATTTTAGTACGGCTGCTTGGACCGATAAGGACCGTGGTCTAGACAGGTTTCTAATTTTCCCCGGTTTATTATTAATATTTAGGTTTGCCTTATTATATGATTCATATAATTTTTATAACTAATTTTTGTGTATATTATTTATTAATTTACTAGCGGATTTATTTTAGTTTTTGGAACCCTTTTCCTATTTCAATTCATTTCAATTTTGCTATATACTATGAAAACGCAAGTCGAATAAACTTATAAATAAGCAAAGAATACGTGTCGACTGCAATATCAAATAAAGGTACCGCCAGCTGCAGAAAAAATAATTTATATTTATTCTATATATTTTTAATTGCTGCATATATCTGGGAAAACGTCAAATTTTTATCTTTAATGATGAAAATCGATGAAGAAATCTTCAAAACCTAATGTACTCTTAATTCATATACGCGATCCACATTAGGGGTCTGCAGTCAAGGCGGGGTCGGGTTTTCTACAATATTTTAAATATTAGCGGGTGGTGGGCGGGTTAAAAAAATTTAAAGTATTGGCGGGCGTGGGTGGGGAAATTTTTAATATTTTTCAGGGGAAACGAGCAGCAATTTATTAAAATAATAGTTTTATTTCATAATATTGCATATTATATATGTTTAATTAAAAATACATTAAAATAAATAATAAGCCAAACCAGTCATTAAATAATTTTTAACATTAGGCGGGTGGCAGGTTAAACAAAATTTAAAGATAAATGCGTGGGCGGGCGGGCAGGTAAATTTTTTAATAAATTATAAGTGGGCAGGAAGGCAGGTTAAAAAATTTAAAAATAATGACTGGGTGGGTTAGACCTTTAATCCACATACACAAAATCAATCCCCTCATACCATTATAAATATCAAGCTTAACATATGAACCAAAAATATTAAAATGCAGACAAAATAAAATAGATTTACCACTATAATGCAGGACAGAAAATCTAAACCAGAAACTTTTTTTAAATTTAGGGTTTAGGGTTCAAGAATATTTTTTATTTTTTTTTATATTTTAAAAAATAGTATTTTTAACCCTTTCGCGCCCATGGATAACTTTTGGAATCATAATTTTTCAATAGTATTTTTTATGTATTAAAAATAACCACTGATAACTTTTGAAATCATATTTTTAATTTTTAATATTTGCTGTTTCGTATTTTATCAATAACTCGCTTTGTTACATATGTTATTATATCATATTATAGTTATAAAAAATCAATTTTTTCGTACCAATTTCGCGCCAAAATTTTAATTCATATTTCTGGTTATCAAATCTTGCTAAAAATATAATTAATAATTTTAATATATATATATATATATATATTAATATTTTTATTTAAAAATTATCATCTTTTTAATCATTTTATGTGTTGGAAATTGAACATAATGCCATTTGGCATCATTGGTCATTTCTTATGCACTAAAATATTTTTTATCAATAAATGGAAATTTTGGGTAAATTATTTAGGATATTTAGATTTAAAATTATGGAAACGGAAGGGGGGGGGGTAATTAGATTAGATTTTGATAATAGTTACCTATATTGATTATCTAATATCTATTAGTGGGTTTTCTTGGATATAGGGAGAGGTTCTAATAAATATTTTATATAAATAACATGTAATATAAAATGCTTTTTATATCAATATGCATTTAGATATGACTACACTTATCCCCGAGGGTGATATATCTGAGGCTGATATAGAGGGCTCAGACGAAGAAGACAATTATTATTCTTTGCTGGCAGATGATTTGCCGACTTCATCTTATATTACAAATCAACTAGGCCTTGATGTGGAGGATATAATAGAAGATACTTCTATAATTAAAATAAAAGATAACACCATGTGGTCTAAGAAAGACATAGGAAATATGAATACAGAATATATCCCTATATTAGAAATTCCTGAAGAGGATTCAACTCCACTAACATATTTTCGTAAATTTTTGACAATCAGATAATCAGTAATTTTGTATCGGAAACAAATAATTATTCATTCCAATGTTCCGGTAAATCTATAAATACAGATAGTGATGAAATTGAAAAATTTATTGGGATACATTTATATACTAGTATAGTTAAGATGCCTTCTATACGACAATATTGGTCTGTTGAAACATCTATTCCCTCTCCTTTATTTATTTATATAAATAGCTTATTATATCGGTTAAAATTCATTATTGTTAATTGTGATATATGAAATTTTGATTTAATAAAGCCTTAGGGATGCCAAAGCCATAAAGGCCAAGGCATCCAGTTACATCCAACTTTCCCGCAAATAGGGGATAGTTAAAAGGATGTAACGGCGAATGAACCCCGGGTCTGTAAATGTAGAAACGGCCGCAATAATTAAAAACTATAATGAGGGAATGGGTGGAGGAGATCTTCACGATATGCTGGTGGAATTATATCGGACAGATATTAAATGGAAACGATATTATATGCGAATGGTTTTCCATTTATTGTATTCTTGTGTGGTAAATGCCTGGCTCCTATATAGACGCCATATGAAGGCGTTAAATAATATAAAATTTATGCCTTTACTGGTATTTAAATCGCAGATAGCAAAAGGGTTGATGTTTGCAGGAAAGGATAATACAAAGAAAACCGGCAGACCTTCCAGCATAGATGTTAAAAGAAAAAAAGCTATCAACATTGCCCTTATATCGGATATAAGATATGACCAAGTAGGTCATTTCCCAATGCCCGTAAGTATTAAGCAAAGGTGCAAGTATTGCGTAGAAGCCTATTCAAGAATTATTTGCAAAAAATGTAATATTTATTTATGTTTAATAATAAACGAAATTGTTATTTCATATGAAATAAAATATTTTTTAAATGAACTTGCATTTTGCCCATTGATAACAATTGGAATCATTGAATATCTTTTGATAGAAATACTCGAAATAAGTTTTTTTGATGAAAATGTGTTATTTGTGTCTATAATAAATAACTCTTAAAAAAAAAATTTTTTCATCGAGGGAAAAAAAGTCGGGCGCAAAAGGGTTAAATGTATATTAAAAAAATAATATGTAAAATATCTATTTAATAAAAAAAACATTAAATATTTAAAACAAAATTGTTATTTTTATTTTCAATGTTAAAAACATTTATTGCAAAAATTCAATTTTTGTGGAATCTTTTCTTTATTTTAGTATATCCATTTTATGTAAATCTAAAATTTTTCTGGACAATGAATCCTAAACCCGAACCTGGTTCAGAAATTTTTTAACTGAACCTAGGATTAAAATTCACAGCCCTGCGATTAAGTCCTCTTTTCCAATTCCTGTTCCATTCTATAAACTAAGATATTTGCATATACTTGTATCGTTTGTTATATATTTCAAATTTGATTTAATATTGTTAACAGAAAATATTATATATTTAATAAAAACGCAAACAAGAATTAAATTAAGTAATATTTTAAAATAAAAAAACTATCTTGAACTAGTCTTTTTATTTAGAAGCAAAGCCTGGTCTGGTTTTTTTATGAAGATTGTGGTTTGGTTTATGAGTATAAGTTTGGTATATACTAAAAACAGGCTTATGACATTTACTGGCCCATCCCATGACTACATAGGCCTGGGCCATTAAAATTTTACAAAAATTCAGGCCCAATTTGTTATTTTTAATAAATTTTCCAGCTATCACAGTTTTAATATCAATAACTAATTTTATCCCAATGTTATCTCTCCTCTATGGCTATCTATTCCTACAACAATCATGTTATAAATCGATTGTGTTTGATATTTATATTGTTGATATTCAATTTGAATTTATTATTTATCAATAAATATAACAATTTTTAAAAAAAAATATTAAAATCATTTAAAAAATTAAAAAAACTTCTTTTTTTGTAATTATTTCTGCCTTTATCTCTCTTAACCCTTCAACTTGTTTCAGATCACCCTCCAAATGAGATGCTAAAAAATTTCTCTATTAAATAATATAGTGAAATATTACTTGCCGTGACATATAGTTCAGCTAAGGACATGTATCTTTTTTTGATTAATTTACTCTCAATTTCATTTGGAACATTTTTTATTATTTCTCTAAAAATTCATTAATAATTTTGTCATAAACACCATATTCATACATTTGTTCAAGCATTTCTAATGTATATTTTTGTTGCAAACCATCAAGCCATAAAACTTTTAAATCATCTCTTTGACAATTTAATAATTTTTTACAGGATGTCAAATTTTCTTTTACTTTTTTAATAGATATGTTACTTTCTAAAAACAATTATATAATAGTCATAAAATTTAATAAAACCTGTCATATTTGTTGAGATTTTGCTAAAGCTTTGGATTATTTTTGAAAAATCTTCAGCATATTCTAAATAGATTTTAAATAATTTTTTGAAAAAATTAAACTTATACCTGCTATCAGTTTATCAACGATTTCATCACTTTCTTTATAAGCATGCTCTAACTTAGCTTTTTCTATTTCTCTCTGTTGATAATTTTCACTTGATACAAAGGCTATAATTATTAATATAATTATATATACCTAGCTGATAAAGATCTTATGACACTCATCAATAAGTTTGTCTAATAAACACATATTTTTTATTGTTAAATTAATTTAAATACCCCTTCATTCTTTCCTGGATTATTCATAGTACGCGTTTTTGATAATGAATGGAAATTGTCCATTTATCCCATATGTTATTTTTAAAAAACTATCAGCCACAAATATATGTTGTAATGACACCTTCTATTGTCAAGTGATAGATATCAATTTGACTGCTGACTTAAAATAAAAATTTATTATATAATAATCATGAGGTTAATTTCCTAGATATTTTGATTCTTTTATTCTTATCAGGATTACGTGCACAAATATTTACAAATTTATAGCTGCTATAAAAGTTCTCATATAACAGGTTTACCAAATTTAAAGTATAAAATATTGCATACATTTTAAGTTTTATAATTTTAAATATAGGTGTTAAGAAAGCAAAATAAAATTTTTATTCTCGATTATTTAAATTTGCCTTTGAATATTTTATTAATTCATTAATACAAACGTGACTACCTTTTTTACGGTAGATTTTCATAGGCGTTAGGCGTATCCTAAATTTTCTATATGGGAAGAACAGTAATAGATTTGTTTTACTACATTGGGGGTTTTAGGTCTACTTATACTAGACCTTTGGCTATATAATTATATTTTTTTAATAGTAATTTTGATTGACATTCAAATTCGATTTATCATTTTGTTTTATAAAAATGCTACTTTCTAAAAATTTAGAATTAGATTGTTATTAAAAAAAATTATTACCTTTGATTATTTATCTTTCAAGTCAGAACTTATAGTGATATATTATATACATTAATTGGTGGGAGGAGGGTGGGGATAGAGGGAGAAGAATTTTTTATTTTTTATTATATTTACGGGAGTGGGATTATTTTTGAAGGAATGGGAATTTCCCACGCCTTTGTTACGCCTATATAGGGTATTTATAACAGATATATTTCATATGACTGTAACGTTTTCTAGTTAGGTCTTTTAAAATTTTAATAATGCAAGATTTAAAAAAAATGTTCTATGTTGCATGCATAGAGAAATGGCCCTTAAAAAAATTAGAAAAATTACTTAAGGATAATAATATAAGCAATCACAGAGATATATTAAGTAATTTACCCTAGATTTTATTTATTCTATTTACAGTTTCTATATTTGAGTATATATGTATTGGTAGCCAATCTCATCCATCAATATATGTATATTTAAACGAATTTTTAGAAAAGGAGGTATATATATATATAAATTATATGTACCAATAAATTTATTAGATTATATCAATAAAATTATTTTATGAAATTCTCATGGGTATTGACATTGAGAAATTTGAATTACAGAAACTTACAAAAATAATTGAAATATATAAAGATAATTTACATTTATTAATTAAGTGGCTATAAGTTTTATTAATTTATATTAAAATTATATTAGATATAAAACTGATTATACAACTGAAATATACTGTTTATATACAAAGAGTATTAATTGGCTCTTTAAATTATTAAATTCTATCATGAATTCAAATTTTTCCTACAATGATGAGGATATAAATTGTTTTATTGCAGGCATGATTGAGACTATAACTTTAATTATACAAACTAAAGAGATGTATTATTATTTTATCATTGGAATCACATTGAATAATAGTAATCTCAACCATTTACCTACTTTTTATATGATAAAATAGTTATATATGATAAATTCTGTTCTTATGTTGCCAATATCAGACAAAAAATTATTACAATTTCTTTAAATAAAGATGTAAAAAGCAATCTACAAACTATGTTAAAACATCAAAAGTTTAAATTTTATTTAAGCAAATATCTATACTATTCTAGCTTTTACTTATTGGAGCAAAAAAAGATTGTATGCAATTATCATATCGATATATACAATGGTGATTTTCAATTTTTAGAAATATTTTTAATATTACAAGTCACATTGTATCAACTAAATAATGCTGATGATATTATAGCCCAATTTAATCATTATGCCAAATTATATGTAAATTAATAATGATATATAAAACCCCTTATTACTTTTAATAGAAAATCCCGTATTGTTTAATATATTACCATATTCTCCAAAAATCTTTTGATAACATGCTAAAATATAATGATTGTAAGAATTGGGAGCTTAAATGGTGTGCATTTGCATTTTTAAAAGTAATTTATTTTATTCAAATAATTATTATTTAAATAAATTTAAATCAAGTTACCAAAAATTATAACAATGATGACCAAATTAAATAATGGGGTAGTCACTGCTAATAATTCTTTGTTACAAGCATTCAAGTTAATTGGTAAAAATACAGATCTTCTCAAAAATTTGCAAAGCAAATATAAGTAACAAACTTTTTTGACCTGATCACATTATATTTTGTATATTTTTCACTGTAAGACCTCATAAGTATTATTTTTCATGTAAGCTTAGATATGAAGGGTTGATAATTTCAATTTTAATAAGATAATAAGTCATTAATAATAACCGTTTACTCTAAGAATAGTCAGTTAGATCAAAATTTTTTATTTTCATTATACTATAAGTATACCTAAAACGAATTATTTGTTATTCGATTCATATTTTACGAATACGAATATCACAATTATTCTAATCCAATTAGAATAAGGAAAATATATTATTTGTCGAATAATTTTTTATCTATTATTCGATCAAATTATTCGAGATTATTCAATTAAAATAATTTATATTAATAAATATTGAAAAATAATCATAAATTATTAGTAGGAATTATTTGCAATTATTCCTATTTAATAAAATTTTCTAGTGGAATAATGAAGAAACATTTTATATTTCTAAAATTGTTGTTAACGGTTAATACAAAATTAACTTCCGAAAATTGTTTTATGATGGACAAAGAGAGTATTTATTTTTATATGCAATTTATAACACATATACAATTATAATAAACTAGTAGCCATCCCGTCAAGAATGACGGTCGAACCAGATATTTCTCCGTCGTTTGATGATGGAGAAATCATAAATTTTACTTTTTGCAAAAACTTTTTGTTTAAAAAGTTTGTTGTTGGTATATTTGTCTTCTACATGATATGAATATTATATTGATTTTACTACATTATATATAAAAATATTATATATATATATATGCTTCTATATTATCTTACTAATAAAATTTGTTTGTCTTTTATCCATAGTTAAATTTTACAAAATAAATTTAATATTCTATCTTTTTTAATTTATGGTTAAATAAAATTTTCGAATTGAATCGAATATACGACCAATCGAATCGAATAATCATTTTATTATTCGTACGAATACGAATAATTGCATTAAACGAATGGAGTTTGCAATGGTAAGGGTTTTAATAAATAAATGTTATTTATTATATATTTTATAAAATAGAACGAAACATTTGAATTAAAAATTAATAAATATGATGTGATAATTTTGAAATTAATAAAAACGATAAATTTTGATTTAATTTATTGAAACTAAACGCTATATAACATATGTCTTTTATTTTAAGTAATTATAAAAATTAATTTCTATATTTAAATAAATTCGGGCCTGGTCGGGCCGGTAAATTTTTTTAAAATAAATTTCGGGTTCGGGCCGGCAAAACTTTTCAAAAAAATTTTGTGTTCGGGCCGGACCGGGCTTGAAAAATTAGGCCCGATGCAGATCACTAATTAAAGTAGCTAATAATTAGTCGTAAATGGCGACGAATGGAGAAAATAATTCCTTAAACGGAGATAATTCCTTAAATGGAGATTCAGATTTGGCGGATAAAAGAAAATTGGTGGATTTATCAACGATAAAATTTGATAAATTCGATGGCGAATCTTCTATTTTTTGATATTTTTCTCAATGGGAAGCCAGTTTTCGGTTAAAAAACGTAAGCCCATCTCAATGTCAATATAAAGATAAATTTTTAACATTTTTTGGCAAATATTGAGTTGGTGGACCGTTCTTGTTATCTTGATTCGATTGACATTATCTCTTAAGGAAAATTAAATCAATATATTTAAATTTATTTAAACCGAAGTCAACAACTTTTGATTTTGTTAGACTACGGAGAACAACTGAAACCATAACTGAATTTGCAGATATAATTAGAACAATTGGCATGCGTTGTCATTATCTTAATGATATTGACGAGCGTTTACGTGATAAGTTTATGGTTGGCATGGAAATGCCGGAATTGTAAAGAGATCTTAGGGCTCTATATCCCGACGGTGTTGATAGAGATAATAATGAATTGACTTTCCAATTTATTTTTTATCTAGCATTAGCTTCTGAGCGAGCAGATAAAGAAATGGAAAATTAAAATATGCCTGTTGTTTATAAGATAAATGATAATAACAAAAGAAAATAATAATAATAATTATAAACATCCAATTAAAACGACTACGTTTGATAAAGGCTATAATAAAGTCAAGTATAATAATACATTTGATAAAGAGAATAATAAATACAAATATAATAATGATAAAGATTAAGATTATAATAAATTTACATGTTATAAATGTGGATTTATTCATAACCGAGAAGTGAGATGTCCAGCTACAAATGCGGCATGTAATAAATGTAAAAAAATTGGTCATTTTGCAGTTTGCTATAAATCAAAAAATTTAAATTATATGAGAGTGTCATCAAGTGATTCTATTCATAATATATGAAAGATTCAACAAAATCGAGAGAATCGAACAAAACTAACTGCAGAGTTAAATGGGTTAGATGTTGAATTTGATTTTGACACTAGTGCACAAGGGTCATTGATAGAAATTGATATATGGACAAGTATTGGTCGACCAAAAGTTAGGCCAACCAGTCCATTGACTGCATATGGTGATCATCCGTTAGTCGTTAAGGGCGAGACCCAAGTCAATGTTAGGATTGGATCACAGACAACTACCAGTAGTAATAATGAATACAACTGGGGACCTTTTTTCGGATTACCATGGATTATAGCATTCAATTTAGGAATGCCTCGTCAGGTTAAGATTAAACAAGTACCCAATTTGGTCAACACTATTGAAAAAGAAAAATGTTGCATAACACTAGATTCGAGATTTGATTAATAAACATCAAAAAATTTTTGATAAGATGGGACATATATGTGATTTTGCGGTGCGAATACATTTAAAGGATACCGCTGTACCAAAATCTTTTCCAGCCCGTAGGGTACCATTTCCACTTCGCAAAGCAATTTAAATGGAATTAGACCGATTAGTGGCTGCAGGATTATCGAAAAGATTGATTCGACTATAACTAGGGTACAGTGGTCAACGCCAACCGTAAATGTACGCAAGAGTAATGGCGATATTCGAATTTGCGCTGATAGCTACACTCAATCCGTGTTTATTGTTTGACCATCATGATATTCCTACCTTAGACGATTTGTTAGAGAAAATCCAGGGTGGTCTGTGATAGATCTGAAAGATGCGTATTTACAGATGGAAGTAGAATCGGAATCTCAGGAATTCCTAACGATAGTGACTCATAATTAGTATTTCCTTTACCGACGATTGCCTCCAGGATTGGCATGCATCTACTATATTCCAGAGATATATGGATGAGTTTCTAATATATTTCCAAATGACTGGTGTCTACTTAGATGACGTAATTAATACTGGTCAAAACGATGAGGAGCACATCAATAATTTGCGAATCATGTTAGACAGATTACAGACAGCAGGTCTTAAGGCGAAATGACGAAAGTGAGATTTTTACAAAAATCGGAATCATTTTTAGGGGTGATTATATATATTCGGTATACATTCTAATCCAGAAAAGGTGAAGGCTATCCGAAATGCACCAAAACCTAAAAATATACAACTTAGATCTTTTCTAGAACTCGTGAATTATCATGAACGTTTTATTCGTAATCTAAATTGTAAAGCGGCGCTATTACATAGATCGAGCGTAAAAGTACCTTGGCGGTGGACGAAAGATGAACAAAATTCCTTCCATGAGGTTAAGAAATTATGTCTTCCGAGGAAACGTTAATTCCTTATAACGCTCCGTTGCCTATAATTTTGGAATGCGACTCATCTGATTCAGGATTAGGGGCTGTGTTGTTACATCAATTAGTAGACGGAAGGACAAAACCTATTTCTTTTGCGTCACGTACTTTATTAGAATCAGAGAAACACTACGCTCCGATTGATAAAGAAGCTCAAGCACTTTTATTTTGTATTGAAAAATTTCATTCATTTATTTATGGAAGAAAATTAATTACTTCGAACTGATCATAAACCTTTAGAGCGATTATTTGGGGAGAAACGCGATTTACCTAAAATTTCTAATAACACGATGGGCCTGGAAGATGGCTTTTTATGATTTTACAATAGAATATAGACCTGGTAATGAAAATTTAATCGCCGACATATAATCAAGGCATTCGATATTAGACATAGAAGAGAATCGAGATTCTATACATGCTATGGATATTCGAAATATTAATTTGGATGATATGCAATTGTCAGAAAATATTATATGAAAAGAGTCTTAACAAGATGTAATATTAAAAAAAGTAGCAATTCACATTCAGCAAAGTTGGCGAAACTTTGATAAAAAAATTGTTAGTTTCTATAATCGACGGGAAGAGCTTTCTGTCGATAGTGATATAGAATGGAATGGAATATTGGTTATTCTAGTAAATTAAGAAATGCAGTGTTAGGAATGATTCATCGGGGACATCCAGGGGAAAATATAATGAAATCTATTTTTAGATTGTATTGTTGGTGGCCCAGATGTGATATAGAAAATTTATTCAAAATATGCTCTGGATGCCAGAAAAATAGACCTAGTATTCAAGAAGTACCTCTATATTCTAGGACTATTGGTAAGGAATTTTAGGATTAGTATTGTTAAACGGCTCATTTTGAGCCGATTTTTATAAACGGCTAACTCAATATTTTAACCAGAAAAATATTATGCAAGCTCTAAGATTTTTGTTCAAAGGTGGAACAAAGACATGAACTTCTATCAACAAAATCTCAAGGCTTATACAATATTTTTCGGTTGGTATAACTTTCATATAAATAATTGCGACTTTATATGGTTAATGAGTGAATGTATGGAGATATTCTAAATACCAACCTAATTTGCTAAATACCGACCAAAATATATTAAAATGTAATAAAACTCTTATTATTTAATATATTAATACGGAATCACGTGGTCGAGTCCGGCCTCCTATATATTATCCCCCCCAAGGATGGAACCACCAAGTTAGAATAAGAAAAAAAACATGACCATTTCCGGGATTCGAACCCGGGACCATGGGATAAGTAAGCCAAGCTCTTGCCTACTACGCCATAAAGGCTTTCCAAAAATCACGATTTTTCAAATATATATTATAAATACGTTTAATTTTTTATAACCAATGGGTATAAAGTCGCAATTATCACAACCAATCATAAAAAAGTCGCAATTTTTTATATGAAAGTTAGGGAAACGATATTTTTCTGGCTAAAATATTGAGTTAGCCATTTTTAAAAATCGGCTCAAATCGAGCCGATTAACAACATTACTTGGGAGCGAATCCATAATAATTTTGCTGGACCAGTAGATTCGCGATATTAGCTAATTAGTGTCGATTCCAACTCTAAATGGTTAGAAGTTGATCTAATGCTGAATACCTTTGCTGATGCTATGATTTAACTATTAAAAAAATGGTTTGCTAGGTTTGAAATACCCAAGTACACTGTGTCAGACAATGGACCACAATTCTTATCTAGGGAATTTCGTAGGTATTGTGATTTAAATAACATACATCATATACGTTCGGCACTTTATCATCCAAAAACTAATGGATTGGCTGAACGTACAATACGAACTTTGAAAGATCAATATTATAGACCAGAGAGTCAATTACTGATCTCAAAGAAGCTATGATACAAGTTTTAACAACCTATCGATTGGGGTTCTCTCTTAAAAGTTAAAATGCTCCTTTTCCTTTTATTGTCATATTTATTTTATTCTTTTCCTAAAATAAACTTTTTTGCAAGTATGATGAGATAATTTATTTTGTTTATCAATCATTTTATTTTATTAAAAGTAATGTTCTAAATTTTTTCAGAAATGGGTGAGCGAGGGTTAAGAAATTTTTTTAATAAGCAGATGGGCGTTACACATAAGCGAGCGAACTATATTTAAACCTGATGGGTAAGTTTTTTAATCAAAATTATGAAATTTTTAAAATAAAATTAAACAACAGGGCTAAAATCTTTCCATTGAATACCATTAATATATATATACATATGTGTTACAAATTTATTTTAAAAAAGTTAAAATGAAATAAGACATTCGAGTCTTTCCTATATGACAGTAAACATAGTAGTATAATCCTATTAATGCAAAAAATGTTAGTTATGAGGTCTTTCAATGAAGATTAATGCTGGCTTGCTAAACTATCTTTTAAAAGGATCCCTATCCTTTGTTATTAGATTGATATATATTCTTCAATTAGACTATTTTTCGTTAATTTGAATTCCTTAACAGTGTAATCGTCTATTAGAATTTCTCTGCAAACCTACGACCCCATAAAGGTTTACGGGTCTCAAGAAAAATTATTCAGTTGCAAAATAATAACCATCTTAATTTTTTTGAATACTACCTCCTATAATGACATTTGATAAATTATTTGGGAAAAAAAAGTAATCATTATGTTTCCCGCAATTTGAACTTAGTTACCCATTAAGATGGCTATCTAGACATGACGCCATTTCCTTCGATAATTATAATACTCAATACCCGATTCAAACTTAATTAAATATAGACTAACGCGGTTGCTTTGACCCCCCCCCCCACCCACTCTCTCGCAGAAGATTATTGATTTTATTCTAACAAAATAAGATATTAGTAAAGCTGAGGAAAGGGTAAAATATTAATTTTGAATAATTGTATTGTCTTCTTCTTCCATTAACATTAATAAACCCTAATTAGATATAGATATGAATTAAAGATAAAAAAATAGAAATTCCAAAGGATGCTAAATTGTGTAGTAGTGGAGTATAGTTAGATTTTTAAAATTAATTAATTAAAATTTTTCAAATAATATTGTGTAATTTATTTATCTTAAATGTTTGCAAAATAAATTTTTTTTAAAAAAAATATCGCCGATCCAGGCAATTCTCAAAAAAAGGATCGCTTTTATTCAGATTTGAAATGCTCTTCAAAATGAAAAATCTTTAAAGATTTTTGATTTTCAAAATTTGGTTTTATTTACAAGTCAAGTCATATAAAAATTGTCCTAGAAAATTTTATTATATCAAAAAAAAATTGAAACTCTTTCATTATATTATTAAAATTAAAAAGAAAATTTTTTTATTATAGTGAAAATATATTCGACTTATTACTACAAAAATTATTGAATATGGAGACTTTGACTTCGGATGATTATAGAAGTTTGGACTTTGTCGGGTAAGTAAATTTGAATTTTTAATATAAATTTATTTAAGAAATTATTATAAATATACTAATTTATTCAATAAATATTTATATCTTGTTTCATTCACAAATGTTAATCAATCATTTTATAAAGATATTTTAAGTATAATTATTATGTATAAATTTAGCTCATTAGTGGAGTCCCAAATGATTGACTTGTTTCCGATCTTTTTGACTAATTAATGGGATGTTACTTGCTGGTATACCTTTTTATCCCTAAATGGACAAAGCTGATAGAAAATACCGGGTTGAGTTATTTTATTAATTAGCTGACCTGGGTGAGAGTCGGAGAAATTGAAATCGTTAATGATATAAAAGAATACAGTGTAGGCCTATTCAAAAACGTATGGAATATTGAATTATTCGTTTTGGTTTATTTTGGGCGAATGGAATAATTTTTTATTCGTATTTGTAGGAATATTAAAATTTACTATCTATATTCGATTGGTATAATTATCAATACAAAAGTATTCAATTTTTTTTAAGAATTCAATAAACGGATAATTTATTATTCAATTCGTATTTTTTTGTAAATAAGCCTGGAATACAATATCGTATGTGGTGGTTTCAAAAATTTAGTTGAGTTTAGCTTAAAAATATTACCGAGGCCTCCAAATTTTGCATGTAGATTGCATAAAAGTGTGTTTCACTTTTTACAAAATATTGAGGCATATTTTTTTGACTAAAATCTAATTTAGCCGTTTTAAAAAATCGGCTTAATCGAGGTATTTGACAATACTAATCGTATGCTAACGCTTCCATACTTCAAAGGGAAATAGCATAAATTGGGGTAGTTCTTAATAATATTAATTGTGAGTGGTCATCTCCATCCACTCAAATTAACCTTGCAATTCATCTCGAACATCAGGCCAGCCAAAATCGAGCTTGGATCAGGCGAAAAATATGTAAAATAACATATAAAATAATGTTTTATCAAATGAAAATGATATTTAGAATTTATATATAAGTACAAAGGAATTAGTGATTTTTACGTGTAATGTATGGCTTTGTATCTGTTTATTACGAAATTGGAGTCATAACTTTATCCTATATAATTATTGTTTTCGAGAAGCTTCTATTGCTTAGACGGTGAGTGCGTGTATTTTTTAATCCGATAGTTTTAGGTTTGGATCCAGCTAGGATCAAATTTTTTTCTGAAGCTAACTAGGTGGTTCCTTGCTTCGGAGGATTATATATGGAATATCGGAAGCGACTGCATGAGTTAATATATATTATTAAATAAGTATCTTGTTGCATTTTAAAATTCGGACGTTTTTTAATAAATTGTTATATGGCTACCAACTCTTTATATCATTACCAATTTTTACTTCATTTATCTTTATAAAAATATGTTTAATATATTTTTTAGTTAAAAATTTCGGGCCCGTGTCTAAAATAGAATTTGGGCTCGGTCCTAAGCATTTAAAAATATTTTGAACCGGCGCGGGCTCGCTTTTTAATTTTTGGGAAGGCCTAGCTCAGGCCGGAAAAATTGAATTTACAGGGCTTTAACAAACTTCTCAAACGGAATTTCTATTAAAACATATCAATAGGTCTTTCAGAACTTGTATATTTAGAAATCCCCATTGGTGGCCCGATACAAGTATTTAACCAACATTTAAGTCTAATATTAAAATTTCTCCCTTCTCATTTGTTCTTTCTAAAAAAAATATTTCTACCAAAAACTTCTTTACTATCATCCACAATATTTTGCATTTATATATATTTATCCTCATGAAATCTTAATATGTACCTGCAAGACGTTTTATAATATAAAACTTTCTTCCTTATTATATTATATATGCAAGCAGGGGCGGACTGGCCATAAGACCAGGTGGGCATTTTGCCAACGAGGCCGCGAGAAAATGCCGATTTTTGAGGCCGATCAGTGGGAAATATCAAAATAGAGGCCGATCAGAAAAAAATATTATTATGTTCACATTATTTTCTCTTATCATTTATTTATTTTTAATGATATCTCTATGATTTGAATATCACATTCCTTGAAAATTGTCATGTCGTTTATTATATTTTAATGCATAATATATCATAACGTCGCTTGACGCTACACATCATTACTACGTTCTTTTCTTTGTTTTTTTTTCAAATGAAGTGAAAACGCTTCCGTTTGAATAGAGTGAAAGCTAAGTATTTATTGTAGAAATAATATAGCCAACATTTCTTGTTCTTAATTCATTGAAATCAAATAATATCTAGGTCGGTGAATCAGATTAAACGATAGATGCTTGGGTGAAACAGAATAATTCATCTGGCCAAAATAAGTTGAGAAGGCTGCAAAAAATAGGTGAGATAAGGTGGTGAACACGTGAAAAAGCCCTTAGATGGATATAAAAGAGAGCTTGCTCCTAATAACAATAAAGGCACTTCAATTTATAATAGATAATAAATAATGACAAAAACTTTATAATTTATGTAAATTTAAACTCTAAGTACAGCTATAATATATTTGCAAATTTTTAAAATAATGGGGCCACTGTCATATTATTGTTAAACTAAAAGATTAGGTACTTTGTCAGCATGGAAAATGAAAGAAGATGCTAAATCTTCTGTATCATCGATTATTACAAAGCAATAAAATGGCTTCTAATTTAAATAAAACATTTTCATATTTATAGCTCCCGGAGAGTATCTGAATACAAAATGCTATGTAAAAAGATCGAATAGGAAGAGCGAAGAGAATATATAGTGACAAATTCCAAAATGAACGTCCTCAAGAATCGATTGACCTTTATTGGTTTAAACTATTTCGTTCTATAATTGATCAAATTATAAACAGCTTGTCGGAACTATTTTCTGCGAATTGAGAGCTTATCTTGAATGTGCAATATTTGCATCCAAGACATTTTGATGAAATAAATAGTAATGGTATTTCTGCAAAGGCCTTGGAAAAACTGGCACAATTGGCATATATATTGAGTGTTAAATTTCATAACGAATTATGTTCATTTGCCAGTGTATTCAAAGATTTGGTAGCAGAATTAAATGAAACGGACGATAATATCATATGTACAAGTTAGGAGTCAAAAGAAGAAGATGGAATATTACAATATGATAATAAATCAGAGTGTGATAATAAATGTAACAAGTGTTTAATATGCGTGTATGAAATTCTTAAAAGATACAATATGCATACAAGTGACTAATTTATTTTTGGCTTATGAATACATTTTAACTTTATCATTTACGCAGGTTAATTGCGAAAAAGTATTTAGTAAATTAAAAATTATAAAAATAAGCTGAGAGCTAATATTGACCAAGAAAAATAAGAAGCGTTTTTAATGATGTAAGTTGAAAGAGAACTATTAGCATAGATTGAACTAGAAGATATTCCTTTATATTTGCGTAAAGGTTCAAAGTTAATGAAAGATTTATTAACGTAAAAATTATATATTTTCTTAATTCTTTTATTAGAATCTTATTAATATTATTTACAATATGATCGGTGCTGATTTTTAAAAGTGCAGCAATTTTATTCTCTGTAATATTGTATAACTACAATAATTTTATATTTATAATTAATTGATTTAATATATTGAGTATGCATTTTTTTATATTTAACATGTGATGTATGATTTTTGCAATATCGTTGTAAATCTAATATAAAATATATATTTTCAATTAATATTATTTTATATAGGTAATGAATATGATTTTAGATGTGCATTTTTTAAAAATAAAATATATGATTATCGTATAATATACTATTCTTATTTTTACTAAAAATTTAAATCGTTTGAACTTATTTTCAAAAAATAATAAAAATCATGTATATCAAAGAAGCCATTTAAGGGAACCCGGTCGAAGACCGGGCAAATGCGGGGCAAAATCACCGAATGGGGGCGGAGCCCCCATATAAATGAGGCCGCTAAATGCCCACGAGGCCGTAGCTTCGCCAGTCCGCCCCTGTATGCAAGTAGTTAATACATCAATGCCATAGTTTTCTAATTCCGATCATATTTTCATTTTTATCTTCTAGACTCTAATCAGAAGTATTTATCAAATAACTTAAATACCAGACTTTCAGCTTTGTCCATTTGTAACATACCTGAAAATACATCACGTCGAATAATCCTGCTTTCACAGTTAGCACAAATTCGCGGCGAAGTATACAAACATTAATGTAAAATTATCATATTTTATATACTTCACCACGATTTACGTTACACAGGGGTAAGCCTTGTCTAAAAATAGACAACCCAATTATTTTTTATTGCATTGAAGAATATACTGTAAAAATTTTTTTAGAGTGAATAGTAGCAAAGAATCTAATAAAAATGAAACGACTCAATCATCTCCTCAACTCATCTTGAAAGTTGAATCGACAGTTGTAAACATATTAAAGGTCCAACAATATTATTTTTATGTAATAAATAAGGTTAGCTTTTTTGCCGGTCGGTGATGTAGTAACTTTTATCTTTTACATAATATTAGTTTTTCATTATTTTTACATATTTTTTAAACTTTTTTCTGAAATATTTGAATTTTAGTAATTATTTTAAATTAACCTATAGGGAATATAACAGATGGTGTTATCCGAGCATGGTGATTTCTTCTCAAATAATTTTAAAACAAATAAACTTGGATATTTGAAATTTTAAACCATAAATGTATTTTAATAAGATGCTTCAATTCAGCGGTTCTAAAAATGTTTCGCAGAAATCAATTCCACCATGGAAAGGCATTTAGATCTAAATAAATGCCTTTCAATAACGCTACAGCCTATGACATTGACTACAGCTGACTTATAATATATGTACGCCATAGACCTTTATGGGCCTTAATTTTTTGATCAAGGCCCGCAGTAAAGATAATGTTTGGGCCTGGCCCATTTTAATATTAAGAAATTCTCAACCTGGCATAGGCCAATGGTAAGTTTCAAAAAGATTTCTTTGCCCGCCCTAAGCCCATATCCAAAAATTTAATTTATTATATATAATAAAAAAAATAAACAATATTTAAGTGTATTTAGGCAATCATTTTGTTTGCAATACTGAAATTTATTATTATCAGAAGAATATTTTTTTAAGTTAGGAACTGTTTTGAATAAGCTAAATTTAAATAGATTTAGACACAGGCCCGGCCCATATCTATATTAAAAATATTGAAAAACTAGACCCGCTAGAAAATATTATATTAGGCACATACCCTGCCCGTGATGGTCTCTTATGTACACATTTAATAAATGAACCGTCAGCTTATGTTAATAATGTCATTGAATATTACTCAATTTTGTAGGCGCGCGAATATTTAAAAAAACTATAAATTAGATTTAAAAATATATATTATATAAAAATGACCATATTTGAATGAAATAATTTTTTTTACTTTATATAATAGACTTTTGATTTAGATTGCTCAAAAAACATGGAACCGATTTTAGAAGTGATGTGCCATACTATCATTAAAAACAATCTCGATATAATCTTACTAGTGGCTGTTAATACTGACACGTTACCCGTATTGTTTCGTAAATTAATTAGGTTATTTTTTGAAAAAATTAAAGTTTATTTTTCATGAAAACTTATATTTTGGCACAGTAGATATATTATAACTAATTCTATAAAGTAATGAATGGCGGTATCTTTTTATTTGCGACATTAAAGATGACTTTTTAGCAAGTCACTAGCCCAATTTATCATCCCCTATAAATTGGACATTTTGTGTTCATAAATAGTATGATAATATATTTATTGGTGATAAAATTTTTTCTCCAATTTAACAATAATTTTATCAGTTTTGTATATAATGTATTTATTTAAAAAAAAACGAATTTTATGAATCTTTTTGTAAGATTTCTTGAATACAGCAAGGAAGCTTTGGCTGAAGGGAGTAAGTCCTCCAATTCAAGGGCTTTGCTATACGATATCTCCTTCCTCATCCTAATCCACATCATACAAACATACGGGATTCAGGTATGTTATTTTATATAAGATTTTTGAAAAGTTATTATTAACTTTTAACGTTACCTTGTAAAACCATTATACTATATGCCAATGGTGAAGCATCCATAGATGTAAAGGAAGCATTTCTTCTTTGTAATTTTTCTCAAAAATTTATCAAATATAATTAATAACAGGGCTTCGGTCAGCGTAATATTTTGGCTAGGTTCGTTTCAGACTTATAACCAGATAAAAATTGTAAATCCTGTTCGGTTCAAAGTGGGATCGGCTGAAATAAGTTCGGTTGGGTCATAGAAATGTCATCAAAATTTTTTAAATATCAATTAAAAAATTTAAAATATTATTCAATTTTTTAAAGATATATGTTATTTTATTCTAACTATACTAAAACAAAATGTATTATAATGTCTATCAGACTTAGGCTGGTTAATTTTTTAGGCGAATTTTTTGGCCAGCATATTTTTAATATCTATATCGAGTTTTCCCCCAATGTCAATTAATGTTCTTATATCGGCTGTTAATTTTTATAACAACCATTTTATGAATCAAACCCCAGTGTCAATTAATGCTCTTATATCTCTACTCTTTGGCTATTTATTTTTATAACAACCATTTTATAAATCAATCATAAATATCTTATTTAATTTTTGTAAATTTACTATTTTATTTATAGATTTAGTAATTTAATTAGAAAGCTCTAAAAATATGAAATAAGCATATTGTATTTAAAATAGTATTAATCAAAATCAATATATTAGCTTGAAATTTAAAAAAAAATAAAAATTTGGATACTCTGGCTGGCCATTAAAATTTAACCAAAAGATCCCGGCCCGTGTAATTCCCGTTATATTTTTTACCCAAATTTATGAAGAAATTGATTATCGAAAAAGGAGGGAACACCATCTTGAAAAAAATACTTGCATTCATAATGTTTTTATCGTTACATATGAAAAATATGCTTGGCACACTGGATTATGAATTCCAAACATTTCATCACTAATTAAAATTATTCCCAATTTTATTTAATTTACACAAGCTGGTAACCGAATTAAAGTAGTGTTTCGAAACGATGCTTAAAAAAGAAAAATCAATAAAATACTGCATTTATAATGTATACCAAATTAATGAAAAGTTTTAAAGAATTTTTTTAAATTATCCAAATTAATCGACTTACTTTGACTCCAACAACCACAAATGCCAAGCGGAAACGTTTATCTTCGAAAAGGATAAAAATTTATTTCAGAAAGATGATATAGTCAAAATCGATTATCCAATATATATCGATTTCAATTTAAAAGTAATTAAAAAGTTTTAAATCTAACAATTTTTATAATTCAGTATATTTGAATATTTTATTCAAAGACAAATTCCGCTTAATTATACATCTTGATACTTTATATAGTTTGTTAATAAAAAAAACCATAAAGAATTGGCTTCCCTAGTAGTAAACTTGATGCTTAGTCATTGCTATATATCTTTCTCATTGTAGTCTTCCTATTCATTTTTTTTATATAATCCTTATAATTTTTTTCTAAATATATATATTTGTTCTATTATTTTCTTTCAAATATCAACTTCTCTTTATTTATTCAAAACTATCAAAATATTTTGATAGTGTCTGGAAAGCTTTAAAGATCCTTTGGCTGGAAATAAAACAGGAAATATAGATATAACGAATTCATTTTTTCACACCTGGTGTCGCTATTTTATGGCCATACCCCGTTACCAATCTATCGATGCTTACAAATTGACTAACCACCAAGATCCATTCAAACATAGGGATAAAAACAAAGTCGAGGCTTATTTATCCATGTTTCTGGCGCCCAATTTTGATTTCAAAACTATGTATGAATAAGTAACTTATAAATGAATAACCTTTATTAATTTTTTAAATGAGAAGGGGGGGGGGGGGGTTTAAGATCAAAGAATATTTTATTTTTTCTTTCTGTATTATATATGAACATATATTATAGGTTAATGAAATGGAACGATTTGAGTTGCCAAATTCCTTACGTTTTTTACGAACTATTTTTAGCCCTGAAACAAGGCGTCGTCAATAAGGAGACACTTTTTGTAAATCAACTTTATAACTTTTATACACCCTCATTTTATTTTATACAACTATTTAATGGTAATATTTTTATCAAATTTATTCCAAAATTCGCTCTTCTTAATTTATGATTGTGAATTCTAGTCACAAAAACAGCTTTAAGGTCATCCTTATTTGACTTATTACTAAACAGCCAGCTATTTAGCTTTGACTAAACAGCCTAAAAAGTAATAGATAATACGAAAAATAACAATTCCACCAAATACTCAAAGCTGAACCTATGCTAAATAGCATTAAGCATCAAAATTAAGAATCAAGACACGGCCGAACCTCTTTTGGTTTTTTTTTAAATATAGATTTTGACATAAGGAGATAATACCTTTAAAATATGCTTATAGATAAACTTTTTCCTATTTTTTTAAGTCTAAAAATCACTATTCAGCAGAAAGCTATTACAAATTTTAAAAATATATTTTGGCGATAGTATTTTAAATAATTATATGAATTAACTCATCATAAATAATAACTAACCTGTGGGTAAACCACAAAACACTAAAAGTAATTATAAATGAGTGCATTGCAAAGTTTTTAATATATGGAATTCAAATTAAAAAAATAAACCAATACTTATAAAATAAAATAGAGCGGAAAAAGTTTACAAATCCAAAAAAATATATACTATTTAATATTATATTTGTGTAAATCTCTAGGGAATACTCGATAAGATAAAGCAAAAGGTGTTTTCACTGACCATATGCATTTTCGTGTGGACTCGGTTTTATCTCCCAATAATAGATATTGAATTGTATGAATACGTCAAGGGACCTTTGCTCGAATATTTTCGATTGGATGTGAACCCACCTAAAGGCGAATCAAGAGATGCCGAATCAAACAATTGCTCTAAGAATGAGTCCACTGCAAATACCAATTTTTTTATGAACGAAACAAATCATATTAAAATATCTTTCCAGGATAGGTTTACATCATATTGTGTATGAATGAATCGATCAAATAATTAAGATATTTTTGAGTTTGTCAAGAATATTGTTTTAGAAATTTTGAAAAATACGGTTGGTATTTTTTATATATTGTTATTGGCAATTCGATTACAATTATTTATTAAATGTTTTAGCCAAATAAAACTATATCACTTTTATCTAACATAAACTAATAATATCTTAATTTTAATATATTCTTTTATTTATGCATTAGATGGCTTCTCACCAAAGAGATAGTTTCAACGATGGACAGGATCATTCAAACACAAGATCATGAAGGAAAAAAAATAAAAGGTTTTAAATAAATTTAAAATGAGATATTTGATGGGCCTCTTAAGTTTTAAATTTTAAAATCAAATAAAAAACCAAAAAAACGAATTATTTTATTATTTTTAAAAAATAAAACTAAACTTTAAAAAATAGTTAAATTATTTTATTTTTGAATTATCAGCTGAAAATTTTAATTTAATTGAACTTTAATTTTAATCTCATGATTGATTTAAAAAATTATTTTCCTTATCTACATTTGAGGATTACTAAAATAAAACCAATATTAACCTGCCAATTTTTTTATATTTTATTTCTTACTTTGAAGCATGAATTTGATCTTAATTAACATGTACATTGATAAAAAGGTGTAAAAAGCATTTAAACATTGATAACTACACAGAAGGCAACGATAAAATATTTTAATTTCTTTTAATTTATTAACAAATATATATCTATCTATTTGATAAATTTCTATTCTATATATATATTTTTTATATTTTGATTATTTACATATACAAAATTTAAGAAAATAAAGAATTTATTATAAGGTTAAAGAAAAAGAATTTATTTTGTTTTTACATATAACAAAGTAAAAAAAGAAAAATTAACAAAGTAAGAAAATAAGAAAATAAGATTTTGTTTTTAAGGTTAAATAATTTAAATGACCTTAAAAAGTTTTATCTTATATTTAACAAAAATAAATTTGATTGAAAAATTATTTTAAGCCTATTAATTAATATATTTATAAAACATTAAGTACTAAATGTATTGCTCTTCTTCTTCGTTCCCCTTTTCCAGGTTTACTTGGGTAATCCATTTTTCCTTCTAATCATAATGTAATTTAGATAATAAACAATCCCATCATCAGGATTACGAATATCTATTTCAAGTTATCAAAAACGGATCGGAGGAAACCGCGCCTTACGAAAATATTATTAACAAATGGAAGACACTTTATAGTAAATTTATATATTAACTTTGTTTTTTTAAAATATGGTGATTATTTTTTATTATATTTAACAATTTATTATTGATTTTTATTTATTAAAAAAATTGAAATCGATTTGTTGATAAAATATTTTCTAGCTAAAATATTTATTTGAAAATGCAACTATAATTTTCAAAAAGAGACTACAGCACGCCTATAATAATAAGAACTAACGACGCCATTAGATAGAAGGATTTATATAAAACTTCGATGTTTAAAAAATTTGCTAAAATTTATATAAGTAAAAGAAAGCCTTAGAGAAATTCCGAATCACATTCATGATATTAAATTTAATAGTCTATAATAATGATAAATGTCCTTTTGTTCGAACTGAAAAGGTAATTTAAATGATCCGCAAGTGGCCCGAAACCTAATTCAACCCTCACTTCTATCCGAATTATTCGACTCGATAATGAAAGAAGCTCACTTCCTAAACAAGGTATCCCATCTTCATCCCACTAAACCAGGCGGCGGGGTAATATTGGATAATTGCTTTTTGGATTTTTTCAATAACGAGAAAGACCAAATAATCGGCATATGCTCTTTGGACTTTAGGGCTTCCGCGCTCTATTTTGCTCATACTTACCACTCATGTTAAGAAATAAATTACATATCTTGATAATTTGTTATGATATAGATATACTACTTTAAAGTTGGCTATACATTTTAAAATACACGATTTTTTTTTAAAAAAAATTTGATTCGAACAATCAAAGGATAAGAGTTTTTAGCTATAGCCACTATGCGCTTCTTTATCTTCAGATTGGAGATTTCCTTTTTAATATATCCGGCTATAAATTTTGACGAAAAAACAATATTTATAAAGCTGTTTTATGAATATCAATAAATGGCTCGATTTGAGCCGATTTATAAGAACGGCTAACTCAATATTGTTGCCAGAAAAATTTTGCCTAAACCTCGAGATTTGGCTAATATATGTCGAAACCCTTGTGCCATCTTTGATATAATCTTCAGGCTTTTGTAATATTTTTTGGATAAAATATTGCGTTAGTCGTCTTTTAAAAACTTGCTCAAACCGAGCTGTTATACAATACTATATCAATGTCTATAATTTTTAAAAAAACTAAAAAATAATGCCCAAACTGCTTTTCTGAATAAAATTTAGGATTAAGAACAAAAATTAAGTTTAGTTAGGACGCTACCTACCTGTTTTTCAAGTAATACTTTTACATTCAAATTTTTATTTCTTCTCAATTGTCCAGAGGAATGTTCCCGAGCTCTCTGGAATTTTACAATCCTAGACAGAATTATTTAATTAATTTTTTTTTATAAAAATAATAATTTAAGGGCTGACTAGAAAAGATATGAAAAGGGTATTAATGGAACCCTTTTCTCATTTCCTCAATGACATATTGATAAGCGTTGTTTCTTCGGCGTTTGTTTACCTTCAATGTTCCTCCTTGGATAACCCCATTCAAGTGCGTTCCGCATTCTATGATATTATTAAATAATGGGCTTTTATTTAATTTATCAAAATATATTTTTTTTATAAAGAAAAATAAAATAAAGTAAATTTTTTTAAAAAAAATGAATACTTATATTTTAAAACCAATCCAGAACTTATTTTATAATTTTTCTTAAATATCCAAGCAGTTAATTTCTTACTTTTTCCAATCCACCCCAATATCGGTCCCTATTTTATACCTATGCTTATGCTTATATTTCAAATTAAGAATTTTTTTAAAAAATCAATTCAATTTTTACAAGCCACCTTATCTATTAATACATAAATGCAATAAAATTCTTAATTATTTCTTAAGCATGGAACTACCCTAGTAGTTAACATAAAGTGTTTAGTGACAAACCGATTTCCTATAAGAGACATCATACCAGAAATACAAATTTTACTAAAACTTTATGTTATATTTTAAAAAAGATAGGAATTTTTTTAAAAAAATATCGTTTTTTAGATATACATACCTGAAAAAATTTTGAATCACTATTCTTACAAGCATATTATTACAACGTCGAATCCCACTAACGAAATAGTTATGGAGTTGCTTGATTTTATATTAAGTAATATATTTTAAATATATATTATTAACCACAATAAAGTTAGTAAGAGGTCTGTAGGTGAATCCAACATTTTAAAAAATATCGATTTTTTTATTCCATATCAATTTTAAATTCCTTGAAAAATATTAAGCAGACTCGGACAACAATATGAACGGGCTATTATATCGCATTTTACCTTGAGTATCTTCTTAAATTTTAGATAATCATTTTAAATCTGCAAACAAAGGCTGTTACTTTTTTCTCCTGTGTTTTATTCCTAATTACCAATATTTTTTTCAGTTTAATAACAACATTGTCAGTATTTATATAAATATATCAGTATCTTGAAGCTTAGTATATAAACTTCAGTAAATATAATTTTTCAGTATTTTGATTCTTCAGTAAACATATTTTTATTATATTACCAGTAAAATAAGTACATTATATAATCTGCTAGAAAAATCCATTATTAAAATTTAATTAAATCTATATTTAAAGATTTTTGACAGATTTATTTTGACTTATAAAAACATTATTTTTTTACTGAATGAAAAAATACCTATCAATTTTGCATTTAATACTGATATTCTAATTTTTTTATACTGATAAAAAAATACTGAGAATTTCATAAAAATACTGGAGGTTTTAATTATTCGCCCTTTACAAAATAAATGATACATTATATAGTTAAAAATTATATAATCAGTTTTTTTTAATTTTTTTCAAAGAACAATTATGCCAAACATTCGCAAATATAATTTCAACGAAAGAAATCGACTCCTCTAGTTCGACAGTATTAAATTTTTTGTTAAAAATTTCGAGTTTGGACAAAGACACGAAAAATTACTTTCTCAAACACATTTCCCACGATCTGATAAAAAACACCTTGGATTGGTTCCCCCAATATTTCACAGAAGAAATTATATTTTCGCTCTACGATATCAATGATAAAAAAGGTTTGGAACGAACATCTCAATTGTTATACAAATATTATCAGAATCTCAAATAAAATTTTATTCCAGAATCAATTGAAAATTAATATATAAAGGTATTCTCTAGGGCTGTATCGATTCATATCTTTCACCGATCCTATCCGATATTCATACTAAATTTATTCGATAACCGATCTGATATTTAGAATTATTTTTATTTACCATCTATCTTTAGACTGATATCATAAAATAATCAATATTTTCTAAGCAAAACTAATATCTAACTATAAATTATGGACAAAACAAGAAACACCTTAAAATTTTTCGTTTAATTGTCAAGACAATATGTGATTATCGGGAAGGATATAGTGTATCTCGTTTTTTTAATTTCCCGAAAGTTAATCATTACATTTAAATATGGGCAATGTTTATGGCTTAATGTGACTAGTTATATTTCTAAATCCTTTTCTTGTTGCAAATAATATAACAAAATATAATATCATGATGATTTTTAGAAATTAATTTATTTCAAATTATTCGATTTTTTTAAAACATTAAAAATAAATTGAAATAAGATTCCTTTTATTTATTTATTTATATTAGGAAAGTACGTATAAAATTAAATATTATATATTTATGTATACAATCATAAGAATAATGAAAAACAATTATATCATTTTTGAAAATATGGGCTTTATTCAATTTTTGTTATACGGTAAATATCGGCGCCGATCCGATCCTATATTTTCAGCAAAGCCCTAATATTTATAAGCTTTTTTAATATTGGTTTAGCGAGCATTAGTAGAACAGATAATTAATTGGTAATTTATGCAAATGTTCATTCAAAACGAATATAACTAAAATAAGTAAGGAATTATATTACATATTTTTTTAAGTATATAATTTGAACATTAAGTCATTTATGTTTAAAAAAATATATAAACAAAAATCATGAGAATTTATTATTCTATATAAAAGATTTAATAAATAAAGCAATAAGATAAATGCAAAAAGATCTAAAAACGCGTCGGAATTTTTTGGATTCTTTTTAAACTTTTCTCCGCTGTAAGTCTTATCTTTCCCAATCCACCCCTGCTTATTTAATACTTGAGAAACTATTCTCATAGCCAGAGTAAAATTTCGAAGTTACCTTTTGAGTATAATAATGTCAATCGATCTCATTTTTTCATTATAATATGTTAGCTTTTAAATTAATTCATATATTATCTGTTTTTTAAATAGTTATGGTTCTTCATACGAAAAAATTAAGTGGGTACGGTAAGGGCCCTGCCAAACCCGAGTTCGTTTCAGGTTTGATCGATTTTTCAGTGTGCATAAGAAATTGAATAAAGTATTTCCGCATAATCAATATTTATCAGTTGTATTATAATTTCGCTCTTGCCATGCTATTACATTATTTACTAACCATCGGGTACATCAGTCCTTTATATCCTATATAGTTTATTAGGTAAAATTTATACTTATTGAATATTAACCCAACCCACTATCTAATAAAATGATAACCCTTGACCGTACCCAATCCCTTTCCCTGTTTGATGCAAAATGTTAATATTTGCCAATATTATGCACATATTAATCTTTACAACAACTCAGGGATAGAATATAGAATTTATTACTGACATTTTATATCTAGATTCTTACGGTGTCATTAGAGAATACGACCTTATGAGTATAGTTTTGCTTGGGTTGCCTTTTGAAACTTTCATTTTTTGAAAATTTGATATCCTACCTTTAAAGCTTAGAATAAACATTAAATCCAATTGTTTAATAACATTCTTTAACTGATGAAACAGGA
Source organism: Gordionus sp. m RMFG-2023 (assembly GCF_954871325.1). NCBI lineage: Eukaryota > Metazoa > Nematomorpha > Gordioida > Chordodea > Parachordodidae > Gordionus > Gordionus sp. m RMFG-2023. The sequence goes on from NC_088776.1 coordinate 20,181,929, forward strand.
GTCCTAACTAATGTGTGAGCTCCATTTAACCATTTTTAAACGGCTAACTCAATATTTTAGCCAGAAAAATATTGCCTAAGCCTAGGCTTACCAGATCCTGCATAGTGGAAAAGAGGACATATTTTTTATGTATTTTAAATAAGATATAAAAAGAAACAAAATTTAATTGATTTTTAAGCAATCATTTATTTTTATTCATTAATATAAAATTATAAGAATTGAATTAATATAACTTACATATCATATATTTTATTTAATTCTACATTTTTCCTTTGCCGATATTTTTCTTAATATAATTAGCCTTCCTTAAAAAATGATAGAAATTTGGGCATAAAAACGATATTAAATTTTATTGCATGCATATGATTGTTCTCTATTTCTCTCATTTGTCCATTAAATTTTTTCAACATTAGGATTATGAACTGGTTTAAATAAAACTTCCTCTGATTAGCAGTTTACTTTGTTAAGGATTGGAATCTAATCAAGGCCTGCACACCATTGATTCTTCCACTCATATTTGAGGCGCCATCATAACTTTGCCCAACTAGAAATTCAAGGGGTAAATTCATCGAGCCGAGTTTGGATATTATATTATGCTTAATATCGAGGGCATTTCCCGTACAATATATGTCAATCAGTCTTTCAACAGGCTTCGGCGTCTCACTATTTTCAACATATCTTACTATCAAAACTATTGCTTCTGATTTTCAACTATGATTGAAAAGCACCTGTTAAATGTAACCTCATTTTGAATTTTTTTTATAACCATATTTTTCATGGTTTCAATGAGAACATTTATGTTATTATATGAAAATAGATTTGAATATAATTTCGTTTTTAATCCCTTATTTTTTTTATCCCTTTTTCTTTCTTCATTTTGTTGTATATACATTTTTAGTACAGGTTCAGAATCTGCAATAAGCTTAATAATGGCCATCATATTGTCTTCTTGTTGCCTGTTCCCCCAGAAGACTTGGTTACGAGATATTAAATAATCTAAACATCTTATTATAATTCTTATGATATAACGGTTATTATCTACACGTTCTTTCTGGGGTGTTATAAATTTTAATATCGAATTTTTATTGTGAGAAAGCCTTCCATAATCGGCCATCATATGTGCCTGTGAAGATTCATGCAGAATAATATCACGATTAATATTCTGCCATTTATCTAGACCTTCACATGTCCATTTTGAATTTGTGTGTGGACCGCCAAATAAGAGACATGTTAAGCAAAAAACTTTATTCATTTTAATTAGGGGTGTACCGATACCACTTTTTGGAGGCCGATCCGATCCGATATTCCAGATATTTAATTGATATCGGCCGATAACCGATCCGATATCATATCTAATTTTGTATTCTGTAAAGATACCGGTTTTAATTTTTAATATTCTTTTTAATAGTACAACATCTATAATTTTACTATACCATAACATATGTCATTTAAATATATTATAATGATCAGTTATAGTTTATATTCAATTCAATTGCAATTATTTATATAATAAGTAATAACATTAATCTATTTACATAATTAGTAATAAACAAATATATTGAAATTTGAAATTAATTTATCGAAGATTTCTTTTTAGAAATACCAAAATTTCCAATTTATCAGAGATCGGTCTGCGGTGATGGGGACTGTTAATATCACTAGTAATACTAAAAACAGATTCTGAAGAGATTAATGAACACTTTTTTAAACAGAATGCGAAAAAAATAACTATATTGCAGAATGTTTATTAACTAATTATTACTATTAAAATAATTAAGCATAAAAATATATTCCGAATTTATTTATAAAAATAAATGGATTTTTAAATATAACTTTTTTTAAATTTTGTTAAAAGCGCCATTTTATATCGGATCGGAAAATTTTATAATATTTGCCGATAACCGATATTTTAAAATGGGCGAAATATCGGCCCGATCCGATATAAAATATCGGTACATCCCTAATTTTAATACTATAAGTAATCCAATTTCTAGCAATTTTGCTATTGTCAATATTAGTTTTTTCATAAAAGCTTTCATTAAAGGATCTGTTTCTATTATTATTATCTTTGGGGAATAAATAATGTGTAAGTTGAAGAGCTCCTAATTCTAGATATTTATCAATTATAAATTTTTCAATTCTTTTTCCAACAATATTGATGGGATCATTTGATTCCTAAGAAAAGAGAGGGAGGGAAGATAAGATATTTAAATTAAAATATGAATACTTGATCATGATGGATGTAACAAAACAGTAAAAGAATTAAATAATAAAGAAAGTTTTAAAAAAAAAGTACCCCCCACTCAAATTTACTGAAGCCGTTGCTTCGGACCCCCCCCCCCCCATTGTAGGGGCCACTGGTTAAAATATAATAAAAGGTTATACAAAATTTAGATTTTACAATGAAATATATACTTTGGTTATTTAATATCATATAATAAAACTTTTCAGGATTGTACATAAGTTTTGTGAAAAGTACTGAGAACTCTCCTTCCTCTTCTAACATTCAGATTATCTTTCCTACGTTTTTTCATGTAACGATATAATAAGCTTATGGAATAATATAAACAAATAAAAATTTTCAGCAACTTTTAATAATGCTTGCAATATTAATTTAAAATTTGATAAATCGAAGAATTTAATAGGCTAAGTAAATTAATGTTTAAATTTCTGGAATTTTGCCGATTTAATATTGATATTGTTAAAATATTTAAAAAGATACAAGATATTTTGTAAAAAATAATTTAATATTTTTCAAGCAAAATTTTAACAAATATAAGTAACATCCTCGGTAGTATAGTGGTAAGTATCCCCGCCTGTCACGCGGGAGACCCGGGTTCAATTCCCGGCCGGGGAGAAGAAATTTTTTTTCTTTCATAGGTGTAATGGAGATTTTCTTATATTTTATGTTCATGACAAATTTTAAAATGATTTTGCAGAATAATTATGATTAAGTTAAATTAAGCGGGATTTTCTAATAAAAGAAGACAACAATAATTTTGTTAAATATTATTTTTAAATAGCATATGTAATTTTTAAATAAGATGTGCAATTATTAATTTTTAATATAATTTTTAGATGAAATAAGGGCAAAATGTTTTGCTGTAAAAAATACTTTTATCAGCAGGGTTGCCATGTCTCCCCCCATCAGTGGGAGTCTCCCACAATTAGAAAGCTCCCACAATTTTTTTTTTAGTATTTTAATGTTTTTAATATATAAATAATAATTTTGAGAGATAGTATTTGATTATTTTTATATTTTTAAAATAAATTTTAAATATTTATTCGAAAAATATGTCTAGTTCTTTTATTTTATTTTTCCGCTCTAAAATATATTTTTTATAAAATTATCCACTCGACATTTTCAAAATTTTTGTGTTAGAAAGAATAGAAGTTAGAAAAGTATGAATAATTATTATAAATATATTTTAAATTACTTAATATATTTTATATCGTTATACCTGCCATCTAGAGAATTTTATAATTTTACGAACCCTTAAAGAAATACTTCTTAAATAAAGATTTTAAAAGCTGTCCAAAAATTTTGAAAAATTTTTTCGAGGATGAAATGTCAGAAGCATATTTGGGATTAGTTTCACATGTAGGAAATCTACTTCATATAGTTAATATTCAGTTGCAATCAGAAGATTCTTTATTGATAAAGATTCACACAGTTAAAAATAGATAATAAATTTTATGGCGCTATTGCTAAAAATATTATATTAAAATGTTCAAATAATACTCTAATTAATACATTTTTAAATGAAGCAGATATTTTTATTAAGACAATTTTAGAATATTTACAATCAAAATTTGATTTTAATAACTCTATTTACAAATGTTTAAATATTATGACCTTGGAACAGAAACCATCATTTGATGGTTTTTGTAATTTAATAAATATATTAAAATTACTGATAGACATTGAAGCCTTGTTTGAAGAGATTGTAATTTTTTATGATTCGCCAGAATACTTAAAGTTAGATGGTCTAAAAGCAGAGGAGAAATGGGTGGAATTTTTTCGTAATAAGGATAAATCTCCATGCTTGGAAAAAATTTGCGAGTATGTTTTCTCCTTACCTCATTCTAATGCCTCACCGGAGCGCATTTTTAGCCTGATGAGGACTGCCTGGAGAAAGGAGAGAAATCGAATTGCTTTAACAACATTAGAGGCCGAGTTAATGGTTAAACAAAATTATAAAATGTCATGCCAGGAATTTTATAAATATCTTAATAACGACGGTAAACGTTTAGTTCCATTATTTAAATCTCAAATAAAATATAATTAACTATAACTATTTGACTTTCTATATTTTATAAAATCTTATTTATACATTTGCATAAAATCAAATAAATTTATTTTTTACATTGTAAAATTAATATTTTGAATATTTATGGCAAATCATAAAAGTTAAGAAGCATTACAATCTCCTCAAACATGACATGATATTAAATCTTATTAATAATTATCCGATAATAGTAATAATATTCTTTCTTACTTTGGTATTTCTGCAGCATAATTTAGTCAACCTTTATTAAATTATATTCTTCTAATCGCAACCGCATATTAACAGCATATAGTAGATTTCCTATATCTAAAGTTCCTAAATATACTTCTGCCATTTATTTTTGAAAATTTTTTTCAAAATATTAGGACAGCTTTTATAATCTATTTATTTTTTAAAGGTTTGTAAAATTTTAAAATTCTACGATGGCACGTATTAGGAGGGACCTGTCAACCAACATTATGCTGACTCAATTCTGTAAATACACTCTGGTATTTGCCAAATTCACTGAGGAATTATCAGATCAGAAAGCTGCCATGCAATTCATTGGTAATGCCAAATCTGCCATATTTACCATTATATATGGTTAGCTATGTCTTTGGATATTTCATATCTGGAGAAAAATTTTTTAATAGTTTTATTGAAATGATATTAATTTTTTGAAATAGGGGAGGATCAAGGGAAATCTTATGATATCTCCTTATTAGATGCATCTGTTAGAATTGCATATGTTTTCACATCTTTCAAATCGTCAAGAATTGACCTTCTGGATTTATATCCTAAAACAATGATGATAGCCTTGCTCATTTGTGTTCTACAAAGTATACTTTTCATTTATATTAGTCGTTAAATATTATGGGGAAAGATTCTACCAACATTGTGATGTTAAGTAGCTCTCTGAATGTTGTACTGCATGATAGGTATTTACCATTTCCGCAACTGTAGTTGCATCTGTATTATTTCTTATTTTTGAAGAATATTTTTGTTTTGCAATAGATGTTGATAGACTGCCCTGTACTGATTTATGCTTTGAAGATGTTTGATGCCTCAAAATATCATATTCCCTTCCCCCATTGTATTAACTAAATACTGTAGAACAACTTCCCCGCACTGATTATAATTATTTTTTACATTGTAAATTTAATTGTTTGTTTTTTTATAAAATCTTACTTATACATTAGCATAAAATATATTTCCTTACATTGTAAAATTACAATTTTTTTATAAAATTTTATCTTGTTTACATTCTTTTGTATTTAAAAAAGATCGTTGGTTATTATTTTTAAACAAAATTAATATATTATAATAAATCAATATGTTATTTTAATAATAAAGATAGTATTTAAGAAATTTTGTGTCATACTATAATTACCTATTTTAAAAAATAGTTGCGTATTTTATTTTGGAAAATAGATACCTATTTTATTTTGAAAAAGAGTTGGATATTTTATTTTGAAAAATAGTTGGCTATTTTATTTTGAAAAATAGTTGACTATTTTATTTTGAAAAATAGTTGGCTATTTTATTTTGAAAAATAGTTGGCTATTTTATTTTGAAAAATAGCTTGGCTATTTTATTTTAAATAGTTGGCTATTTTATTTTAAATAGTTGGCTATTTTATTTTGAAAAATAGTTGGCTATTTTATTTTAAATAGTTGGCTATTTTATTTTGAAAAATAGTTGCCTATTTTATTTTGAAAAATAGATTCGATTTTATATTTATAAAAAATAATAAGCGGATAACGGCCCGCAAAAATTTTTTTTTAGCAATTTTCATATTTCTCCCACAATTTTTATATTACTCCCACAAAATACCGAATTTCTCCCACAATTTGAAAATTTTGACCTGGCAACCTTGTACATGATATGCATCAAGATGATAATTTATCATCAGATTCAATTGACAACATCTCCCAAATTTGTAGAAACAGTGCTAAGATATCCATTAGGATAAACTGAGTGCTGATTGAATTTGATTATGGTACGGGTGCACAGATATTGGTAATTGAAAGACAATATTGGGATGAAATTGGCAGACCAAAACTTGAACCAACAAATCCATTATCAGTTTACGGCAATCATGGAGGTCCTTTGTGAAACTACTGTAAGAGTGCAACTTGAAAATATAGGCCGATCATTACCAATTGTGGTTACTCGTTCAAATGACATACCACTTTGGACTACCATTAGATACTGGCATTTTATTAATTTCACAAGTTACAATACGTAGTATAACCAGGGTTGCCAGGTCAAAATTTTCAAATTGCGGGAGAAATTTGGTATTATGCGAGAGAAATATGAAAATTGCGGTAGAAATATAAAAATTGCTAAAAAAAATTTATATTTAATTATCCGCCTACTATTTTTATAATTAGTTTATATAAATACAAAGTTGGTAACTAATTTTCAAAATAAAATACGTCTTGATTTATTAGAATATATTAATTTATAAAAAAATCCAACGATCTTTTTTAAATATAAAAGAATGTAAACAAGATAAAATTTTATTTAAAAAAACGATATTAATTTTACAATAAAAAATATTTTATGTGAATGTCCCGCAAAACGACCGCAATTGGAAATCTACTGTGTGTGTATAACATTATAGGGATAGGCGCTTAATTATCGCGTATCACGTTTAAATACATAATAAAGTACTCCAAAAATAAGAAATAATACAGATGTAACTACAGTTGCGGCAATTTTAATCAATCTTGTAGTGCAACATATACAGAGATACTTATCATCACAATGTTGGTAGAATCTTTTTCCCATAATATTTAACGACTCTAATATAAATGAAAACTATACTTGTAGAACAAAAATGAGCAAGGCTATCATCAATGTTTTAGGGCCTAAATCCAGGAGGGCAATTCTTGACGATTTGAAAGATGGGCATACATATGCAATTCTAACAGATGCATCTAATAAGGGAAATATTAAAATATTTCCCTTGATCCTCGGCTATTTCAACAAAATTAAGGTCGTTTCAATAAAACTATTAAATATCCAAAGACATAGCTAACCATATAATGGTAAATATAGCAGATTCAAGATTATCAATAAATTGCATGTCAGCTTTCTGATTTGATAATGCTTCAGTGAATTTGGTACAAACAGAGTGTATTTACAGAATTGAGTCAGCACAATGTTGGTTACGATATTTTCCTAATACCCGCCATCGATAGAATTTTAAAATTTTATAAGCCTTTAAAAATATATTTCTTAAATAAAGATTATAAAAACTGTCCTAACATTTAAAAAAAATTTCCTAATAATGAATGGCAGTGGTATATTTAGGAATGATATCACATATCGAAAATATACTACATGCTGTTAATGTGTGGTTGCAATCAGAAGAATCTTAACAAAGATTCACAAAATTATGCTGCAGATGTGTTCTCTTTACAGTTAAAAATTGACAATAAATTTTATGGCACCATTGCTAAAACTTAATTATATTTTATTTGAGATTTAAATAATAGAACTAAATGTTTACCGTCGTTATTGAGATATTTATAAATTCCTGGCATGACATATTATATATTTGTTTAACCATTAGCTGGGCCTTTAATGTTGTTAAAGCAATTCGATTTCTCTCCTGCAGTCCTAATCAGGCTAAAAATGCACTCGGATGAGGCGTTAGAATGATGTAAGGAGAAGACATACTCGCATATTTTTCTTAAGCATGAGGATTTATCGTTATTACGAAAAAATTCTACCCATTTCTCCTCTGCTTTTAGACCCTCTAACTTTAAGTATTTTGGCGGATCATAAAAAATAAAGAGAATTACAATTTCCTCAAACAAGACATCAATGTCTTTCGGTATTTTTAATATATTTATTAAATTATAAAAACCATCAATTGATGGTTTCTGTTCCAAGGTCATAATATTTATACATTTGTAATTAGAGTTATTAAAATCAAATTTTGATATATTCTAAAAGTGTCTTAATAAAAATATCTGCTTCATTTAAAAATGTATTAGAGTATTATTTGAACATTTTAATATAATATTTTTAGCAATAGCGCCATAAAATTTATTATCAATTTTTAACTGTAGAGATGAACAGAGCTGTAGCATGATTTTAACCTTTTTTAATAAAGAATATTCTGATTGCAACTGAATATTAACTGCATGAAGTAGATTTCCTACATATGAAATGAACCAAATATGCTTCTGCTATTTCATACTCGAAAAAATTTCTCAAAATTTTAGGACAGCTTTTAAAATCTTTATTTAAAAAGTATTTTTTAAGGGTTTATAAAATTTTAAAATTCTATCGATGGCAGGTATTAATGACAACCACCTGATAGGTATATATCGCAAACAACTCACATTCCAAAATCAGACCATTTCACCAACTCTTTTAATTCATTAACTCTTTTAGTTGATGAACTAAATTCGTTAAACATTTTATCATAATTATTTCGACATCCACAGATAGTACATTCATTGCCTTCTTGCAAGAATTATGTAGCATATGGCATATACAGCCAATTAGTATTAATTCATTATTGTGCTGCCTCAATTCGGTAAATAAACTTTGATTTTTGCCAAAATTCACAGGCATTATCAGCGCAGAAAGCTGATATGCAACTCATTACCCTGAATCAGCTATATTAACCATTATGTGGCTAGCTACATCGTTAGATTTTTCACTATCCGAGGAAATAATTTTAACAGTTTTATTGAAATGTTCTTATTCTTTTTAAAATAGCGAAGGATCGAGGGAAATGTTTTAATATTTCCCTTATTAGATGCATCTATTGCATATGGATGCCCATCTTTCAAATCATCTAGAATTGACCTCTAGGATTCAGGTACTAAAACACTTGTGATATCCTTGCTCATTTTTGTTCTGCCACAATTAAGGTTTGCACTTATATTGGAGTCGTTAAATATCATGAGAATTCAACCCACATTGTGATGATATAGCTCTGTGAATGTTGAACTACATGATAGATGTATACGATTTCCGCAAATGTAGTTGCATCTGTATTATTTATTATTTTTGAGAATATTTTTGTATTGCAATCATGTTGATATACTCCCCTGTACTGACTTATATAAATGAAATGATGTTGTTATTATTAGATAAAAATAAAACAGGATAGAAAGAAATTTACAAACTAGACATGTTTTTCGAATAAATATTTAAAATTTATTTTATAAATATAAAAATAATCAATTAATGTCTCTCAAAATCATTATTTATATATTAAAAACGTTAAAATACTTAAAAAAATGCAGGAGAAATTAAAAAATTGCGGTAGATTTTTGCTGGAGATTTCCAATTGCGGTAGTTTTGCGGGAAAGAGATGTCTGCGTGTAAACTAAAAAATTGCGGGAGTCTCCCGCTGATGGGGGGAGACATGGCAACTTTGAGTATAACAAGTAATACAATTGATAAACAAATTGTTGCCATGACTACAGAATTTGTCACTTTATTACAATGATAAGCCATGATTAGTTAATGATTTTGAAGTTAGCATACATCTTAGTGAGGAAGTTAGGCCGAAATCATACTCAACACGTAGAGTACCTTTTCCATTACGAAAGCCAATCGAGATAGAACTTGATAGATTGATTAAATCAGTAATAATTACCGATTGACCCAACAAAAACGCGCATAACGTGGTCTACTCCAACCAATGACATATAATAATACCTAGACTGACGATTTATTCATTAAAAGTGTACATCAATACAAATCAGCTAGAGACGCCATCTTGGTTACTGTAATAAATATTAAAATTTTAAACGAGAGCCTAATTTTATATTATATCTGATGCAAACTTTATTAAAGAATTGCCTGATCATCGAGATAATAAGAAAGTAAGTTATCAATTTAATATTAGTTTTTAACATGAAAATAATTATTATAAAGGTTACCAAAATGGCGGGTCCAGCTGATTTGCTTTTAACGACGCTTAAAAATGCATTTTAATGAATGAATCGTCAGTCTAGGTATTATTATATGTCATTGACTCCAACAGTAAACGTGCCCTAAACAAATGGAGAAATCAGGATTTGTTCTGATTTTATCGTTACATTAAACCCATACCATATTAACTATGGGTGATCTAAAGGCCAAATTGCAAAAAGCTTGAAATTTACTGTCATAGATTTAAAAGATGATTATTTGCAGCAATAAAGGAATAACTAACTAAATCAACCCATATTAGGTATTTTCGATATCAATGTATGCCTTTTGGCCTTTCTAGTGCGCCGAATATTTTCCACTGATACATAATGGGAAAAAATGATGAAGAGCATTTAAACAATGTGAAAAAAGTATTAATGAAATTAAAATAAGCTGGTATAAAGGCAAAATAAGCAAAAATACGTTTTTTAAAAGAATCAATTTCTTTTCTAGGATTGTAATAGATGAAAATGGCATGCATTTAGCGAAGGAAAAAATAGATGCTATTTGAAGGAAACTTCCTAAGAATATACACCATTTGCGATCTTTTTTAGGGCTTGTGAATTATCGAGTAAGATTTTTACCACATTTACACGCCATCCACTGCATAAATTAACAAGCATTAAAAGTTCATGTGTTTTGGAGCTGTGCTACTTCACGTAGTTAAAAAGTGCTTCGCAAACATTATTTGAGTCAGAGAAAATTATGCACTTATAGAAAAAGAGGCATGACTTTTGTTTGGAATGGAAAAATTTTATACTTTCATTTTTGAAAGAAAATTTATATTGCGAACAGATCATAAACCTTTGGAAAAATTATTGATAAGGAAACTACCAGAAATAACCAATAGTCGATTAACGCGCTGTGCATGGAAGATGTCCGCATATGATTTTGAAATTGAATATTGTCCAGGAAAAGGAAATATAGTAGCTTATACATTATCTAGACTGATAGTAGCAAGTGTGGAGTCAAATAATGATCAGAAACATGCATTAAAGATTAGAGCTATAAATTTGCTCGATATAAATCTTGGTCAAGTTGAACTCGAGAAAGAAAAAAAAGATAGATTGCTAAATAATGTAATTAAAAATATTGAGAGAGGATGGGTGGGGTTTGATGCGAAAAATGGTGCAGAGTTACTTTGTATTAATAATCGTCGGGAGAAATGGTCTGTAGATCGTGTTGTCATTAAATGGAATGGAAAGTTGGTAATTCTAACCTGTTGAAAAAATTAATATTAACTATTATACACAGGGGGGCATCCAGGAATAAATGCTATGAAATCAATTTTTAGAATTTAATGTTGGTGGCCTAATTGCTATAAAGATATTGAACAACATGTTCGTCAATGTATGTCATGTCAAAGTAACCGGTCAAATATAATGGAGGTTCCTTTATATTTTTGGAGCATCTCTAATATGGCATGGGAACGAATTCATCCAGATTTTGCTGGATCATTCGATTCGTATTCATGGTTAGTTGAAATGCACATTCTAAACAGGTTGAGGTCGAGTTGATGAGAGAGACCACGTCTATAATAATGATCAGAGCACTAAGGAAATGGTTTGCACGTTTTGGAACGCCAAGACAAATTGTGTCAGATAATGTCCCTCAGTTTATTCTTGGAGAATTTCGAACTAGTTCATCGGCAAAATTATTGTTGAGAGCAATCTAAAAACTGGATTATATTAATTACATCCAAATGTTAAGGATGAGGATGGAAATCTAATATGCCACAAAAGACAGCGCATGATAAACCAATGGCATATATAATACCTAGACTGACGATTCATTCATTAAAGTGCATTTTTAAGCGTCGTTAAAAGCAAATCAGCTGGACCTGCCATTTTGATAACACATATAGTAATTATTCTCATGTTAAAAACTATTATTAAATTAATAACTTGCTTCCTTATTATCTCAATGATCCGGTAATTCTTTAATAAAAGTTTGCTTCAGATATAGGAATAAATTAGGCTTTCGTTAAAATTCTAATAATTTGATTAGTATAACCAAGATGGCGTCTCATTTGCATTGATGTACACTTTTAATGAATGAATTTATATGTCATTGTGATAAACACATTCAAATGAGGGAATTCGAGGTTTCATAACGTATGGGCAGCGTCTACATGAGCGGGAGGGGTAGGAACAGTTTGCATCCTATTTTTTTGAGGGGGTAGGGGGTAAGCTGGTTTAATGGGGGTAGGATAAATTTTTTGGGGAATTATCTATTAAATTTTGAGATGAAATAGGATAAAATTTATTGCTGTAAAAATTATACTTTTATTATAGTATTATTATAATACAATTCATCGACCAAATCTATATATTGCAAACAATCATACACATTGTTTTACAAATAAACTATCCTTTTAAATGTAATTTAAAAGGTTTAGATATTTTAGCAAGCTCATAATGTCATAATAATTAATTAATTGTAAATAATGGAGGTTTTAATTGAATTTATTATCTAAAAAATAAATTCTTTATATTCACAAAGTATAGATAGTTGGTAGTAGAGATAGATTACTTTAAGTTATCCTTTATAAATTCTTTGAAAAGAGTATCAATAAATAAATAGGTGAAAATAATGAGAAAGAGACACCGCCGCCGAAGGAGGCGATTTTTTTTTATGGGGGTATGCAAAGGTTTTTAAAGGGGGTTTGGCAGGGGCGTCGCTAGCCTTTACAATCTCAGGGGGCTCAACTGAAAAATTTTATGGGGGGGGTCGTTTGCCCCCATACTCTTTATTTGCGGGCCTTCGGCCGGGTTTTATATTAATATATTATACTTTTTAAAAATTTGCTAACTCTGAATAATTATTCTGATTTTGTCATTTATTATATTATGCATACAAAATAAACTAGCATATAAATAATTAAAACAATATAAGACATTTCTAAAAATATTATTTTTAATACATACAGTATAAAATATTTTCAATTGCTGATATAAAAAAATTTTGCGTCTAAAGAATTACTAATGATAAAAAAGGTTTATTAATTCATACATATGCCTCAATTGATAATGGTATTAAAATTTACATATTTTAAAATTGGCAACTTACATTGACAAAAGGTCCAGAAACTAATATAACACTCTGTTACCATTTTTAGACAATGTTTTATAGAATGGACTAATAAGGAAAAATTTATAGGCCTAACCAAATCAACAATTCTTGGAGAAGAGAATATAAACGACCAATTCAAATCAAAACTGTATGGTGGATAGAGCTTCCTCTTATTGACATGATGGAAACTTGATAAGTAATTGAGAAAAAAATTGTGAGATATTAAATTTTTAAAAAATTATCTTGCATTTTTAATGATATATAAACAACTACACAGTTGACCACTATTGCTCATAAAATATGCAATCATATGCTCTCAGCAGCTGTAATAATAATCTTAAATTACATAGCCACACAAATAATAGATGCTGGTTAATTCGCAGTCATAGCCATGACACTCACTATTTTAACTTATATCAGAATTTATTATGCTAGATAAATTGATAAAACAAAAACACTAAAAATCTTTAGAAGAAATTATGCAAATGTATTGATGCCTTAAGTTATTTACAAGGCAGGGATGCCATATTAGAAATGAAACATTTTGTAACTATAAAATAAGAACCAGGGTGATATGATATGAAAAAAGGAATTAATTAAGATTATTAAGATTTTATATATTATTGTCGCACCACCTCTAGTTGGTATATTATTTCTTAAAATAGTAGTAGTTTGTAATAATATCAAAAATATACTAGTATTAAAAATTTAACTCAAAACTGTTTTTCAGATAAAAAAAATAGCTTTCCTAAAAGTTATCTCATTTATTACATTCATTCTGGGATAAATAATAAGATGTTATATTTTTAAAAATATTTCTAAATAAATAGATGGCGTTAAATATTTAAAAGTAATTTATTACTTATATTTATTATCAAAATCATTTATTAGTAAGATTAATTAAAATATTAACTGTAATATATTTTATAACTGTCAAATACGTCTGTAAAAGTGGTATTTAACCTAATCTTTTAGAATCAATTATATCTAGTAGAGGATTATAAACTATATGTTTACTTATTTTTATAAATAAATCTCTTATATTTATTTGGATTTGGACCTTGAAAATAATTTTAAGAAGAGGCATAGTAATTAAATTTAAATACTAACAATATAATTGATTAGTGATTTTGAACTCGGCTAATTACAATATTAAATTTGTTAATTTTCAATTAATATTTATTTAATTAGAGTTATATAATAATTTAAATAATAAAAGTCAATAAAGCTTCAACTGTTAATGCTAAATTAAAATTTAGTGGATATTAATATTCTATTTTTAACACAGAATTTGATTGCAAGCTGACATAGTGAAAATATAATTTATTAGCATTAATCTGATCTAATAATTAAAATAGTATTCATTTAAGAATAATTTAGATAGACTTATTAATTTTTAAATTATAAAATTAAATCTATATATTACTCAATAGAATTATAAAAGAAATCATTCAGTGGGCAATCAAAAAAATTTATTTCAAGGGGATATTAAGGAGCCATTAAAAAAAAAATTTTTGCTTCAGGAGGCTATTCAAATTTTTCAGGGGGCTCAGCCCCTGCGCTCCCCCCTAGCGACGCCACTGGGGGTTTGCATCCAGTGAAAATTCTGTCATGTAGACGCTGGTGGGTACATGGTGAAATCAATTCAGGTTGGAAAGAAGGAATTATAAAATCCTGAAAAGGTCGATATTCCTATTTAGTAGAAAGTAGAACGATATGAAAGCATGTTAATAAACTGCGAAAACGAGATGTAACGAAAGAAATGGAGAAGTCAGGGAGAGACGAAAAAAATTGGGGTCGGAAATAGTTGAGAATTTGGAAAATAACCTATAGAATGAGATAACGACGACACGGAAAATACTGATGAAAATTCGGGTTCACAAGAGGTTTTAATTACCTCGAGAACTAGAAACAACGATCGAGGAAGCCTACACATCGTCTGATTGAAGAGTTTTAAAGTCTTAAGTGTGGGAATCAAATTAGGAACATTTGAGACTTTTTGAACAAGCATTTAAACCTCTCAATATTCTAATTTCCCAGATTTTGTTATGAGTCTTAACTTAGCATAATAGAAAAAGCAAATATAATTTTAACTCAGAAGCAGGTAGTGATTTATAAAATGGCCACAGGGGATATCAATTTAAAATATATGAGTACCCTATACTTCAGTAAAATTTGAACCTGTTCCACTTATGGAGATAAGTAGAGAATAAAAAATGATCCTTTTATTAGTCTGTTTAATTTAATTTATGATTAAAAATTAGCCCAGAGCCATTTTTACGAACTTGATATGGCTAAATGTGCTCCTCCAATTATATTTTAAACAAATATTACTTTACCAGCACTGTGTAGCCAAATATTTAAGGCTCCCTAAAAAAATTGTCCAATTTTAATTTGAATCTTTTTTTCTCTTAAATTTGCACTTTTTAAGCCTATTTTTTGTAATATTTATTTTTAGCGCCCTCTTTTTTTGAAAGTGCACTACTTAGTAATTTTTAAAAAATATAATGAATATAAACAGAAATATAAAATCATAATTTTTATGATTTAATTTTTTTGAAATTGAAGTTTATATTTTCAATTTGTATTATAAACCTAAATCATCTGATGTAAATTATTTAAAATGTAATCGCAATTGGATATCGAAATCGATGTAAGTGAATCAGACAATGATAAAATTAATCATGTGGAAGATACCTTAGAAGAAAATGTTTTTGATAACAATAGAACTTTTCCATTTCCAAGAAAATATTTTCAAATTAATGTAAAAGCGAAAGGTTTAAAATCCTCAAATAAACCTATAGTAGATATAAACTCAAAAAACACCTAAAAGTAATTATCATTTTTAAATTCTAATCATATTTTTATTTTGTAAGAATGTTCATGCCAACAGTTTTAGAGATAGTAAAACATCTTGGTATGTGGGAGACTACATTCAAAAAGACCAATTCAATTCTAACTAAATTGATTAACAATATTGCCTGACAATATTCTCAGAAACTGGCTGTTTGATAATCATTTTCCATGATAAAAACTCTATAGAAACAATTTTTCGTTGCCAGGCACTAAAAGATAGCACACAAAGACGCCTTAGTTAGAACCACAAAAACGACTTCAACTAAAAAAAATTTTGAAACAAAGGATACTAATTTAATAGAAAATCCACTAGACGCGTTTTTTATATATAAAATTAATCAAATGAGTATTTTTTTTATATTAAAAATATGTATATAAAATTATTTACTGCTTGCCCTCAAGTGCTAGTGTTGAGATTTAATAACGCTAAACTTATAATTTCTGATCATCACTCTAAACTTGGGAAAAATATAAAAATTTTAATATTAAAATGCAGCATAATAAAATATACATTACCATAAATAGTTATTTTTATTACATTAATTTTAGTCTTTTTAAATAAAAAAAATTTTAATCAATAACTATATTTAAATATTTATAAATGTTGATTTTTCTTATTATATTCTATACAATTATATTATAAGCAAAAAATAAGAATTTATTTCAATTTTTTTTTAATCTAAAAAGTAGCCAGATAATATGCATGGACAAATAGTGATAGCACGTTACTTTTAAGAGTAGGGTTTACAACTCTGCTTATAATATAATTATTATACTAAAAAATTCAAAAGATATTGTTAATTATCAAATTGTGTTCAAGATATTACAAAAGATAAAATATCCAATTTAATAAAAGTTTACCTATAATAGGTATTGTCATTAAATCTGCAATTTGTTTCCAGAAAATTATACTTATATTATTTTTTAATGGTGAGGAACAAGTGGTGATTTTATATAATTTAATTTTGAGTTTTCTCTAATATTTTTACCGAATTTAAAGATTTTTTGTCAAAAGTAAAGATTCATACTCATTGTCATTTATTTTTCCTATATTAATTTGAATAATGAATAAATGTCTTTTCTTATTGATATAGATATCATGGTATTGAAAAATATTGAAATATAAAATAAAATCTGAATACAAGAAATAACAAAAATCTTTAAACTAATTGTACTAAAAATCTAATTATCCAGTGGGTTTTATGAATAAGAAAATATGCACAAGATTTTAAAAAATTTATAAATCAGCTGAGCTCAAGTTACGATTTCAATTCTTTGATTATTTAAAAATACTAGAATTGATGGGCTATTATTAACAAGATTGTCAACTTTATTAATTTGAATCTTTGGGAATTTTTTATATGGTCATACCTAACTAGACTAACAAATTGAAAATAAATTTTTATTGGGTTTTTTAGCAAACAGATAATATTTTCTAGGTTCAGCTCACAAATATATTCCAATCTGACTTGTAATATTTTTTTACGAAGGAAAAGGATATAAATTTGTCATTATTAGCATTAAGCATTATCTAATTATGGTCTTGCCTTATATTATAAATATTTTGTCCAGCAAGCCCATATCTCCTTTTACTGGCTATGCTTGCAGGTCAGGTGGACTAACTTATGATGTAGTAACATAATTTATTCTCATTCCTTTTTCTCAAATAGAAAATTTTGATGAAAATATAAGAACAAAATAATAATTCAATCATTTAATGGAATTTCCACCAAACAAAAAGAGAAATAATAAAAACACATTCTTGATGTCAATTAAATTCATTTCATAATATTTGGTTAACATCTGACATTAAAATGCAATAAAGTGAATATCATTTGATTTGCATCAAACTTTAAAAAGTGCAGATGAGGCTATTTTTTAAAATAAAGAAATTTCATTTAATTTTTAAAACTTATATCGTTAATTATTTTGGGGTATTTATAATAAACAATTTTTTTCCTCTAAATTTATTTGTTTAAAATTGTTACAATTAACATTTGAACACATATTCTCTTTTTGAATTTAAGTTTGTTATTAATTAATATGCTATATCAAGTTACCTAATTGAAAAGCATGTTAACCATTCATTGAAATAAATACATATGTTGAAGATCATAATTACTTTATTGAAAATATATTAATAATAATTTTATAAAAATAATATATAATTTATTATGCATATGGTAAATTCATACGTAAGGTAAAGAACCTTCATCTTTATCATAATGCTGCTATCATCCATTTAAGGATGAAAAAACGCAAATCGCAAACGTAAGATTCTAAGCCCGACCTGTGACGTAAGAAGCCTTAAAATAAACCACCTATTGTATGTGATAAAGGTAAATTCAAGTGATCTAAAGTTTATTTAAACTCAATTATAAGCTATTTAAAATAATAACTAGGAATATTAAACTCACGTCTTGTCTGTTCTCACAATATAAAATAAAGTGTGCTGAACGTTTTAATCTAAAATAACAGATAATGAATGGAAAGATAAAACTTTTCATGTAAATTATAACGTCGCGGCATCTAGATTGGTAGGTCACAACCCCGATGCGTTTCCTAAATATTTAGCAATAACTTAACGCGTTTTTTTTGATAGTGAAACGAATATTCGCATTAAAAAATGGTTAGGTGAAGAAAAGCACATGATCGACCAATAACGATAGATACCAAACGATTTTTAAACGCGCAAATATTACCTAGCCATGCCTTCTCGTTCGTTAAACGTATGTTATATATGTACGAACTTTGTAACGTGCATATTTTACGGTGTACGATTGAATTTTTTTTGATGTTATTTATTTATATGTACATGTAAAAAAATATATATATTCAAATATAATAATTACATCATACTGGTCATAAGAGCAATTTATTATGAACAAGGAATCAATAAATTGTAATGTGAATGATATACAATATAAATAAAATGCCTACTAAATAAGGTTTTAAAAATATATATAATGACACTAATAAAAAAATGAAGAAAAAAAATATACCATTTTATAAGACTTTATCAATTCTTTTAGGTGTCTGGCATAAGTCTATGAATGATTGCTCTGCTAACTGTTTTTAAAGAATGAAAATAAAAAATATTTTAAAATTTAATATATCTCATTATGCATTACTTTAATCAGAGCTTTTAATATCATGATTTGGGGAAGGTGCTAGGTCAGCACTTGAGGTTGAGTTGTGAGATGAAGTTGAATTGTTAGATGAGTCAGAATCAGAGTCTGAGGAATCATCTGAACTACTTGTGCTTGAAGATGTTGATGATTGGGTAGAAGAATTGGATGATTCTTCTGAATCAGAAGAGGTTGAACTATGTTTCTTTTTTTTCTTTTTGCCACCTTTCAACTTTTTCTTTTTTTTATTTACTTTTTTAGTCTTCAACTTTTTTTTGCTAGATGTTTTTTTTACTAATGGTTCTTTGGGTAAAGCAATTTCATGATCTCCAACTTCTGGCTTATCTATATCTTTGGCAACAATCTTTAATTCGTCAATTTGAGAACCATTTTTATCAATGTCCTCTTCATTACTAGAGTCATTTTTAGACTTAGGTTTAGCTTTTAATTTTTTTTTAAGTTTCTTTTTTTCTTTCTTCTTCTTTTTCAATTTCTTTAATTTTTTCTTTTTCTTTTTATCCTTTTTAGAAATTTTTTTCTTTTTTTTATCTTTTTTATTTTTTAACTTTTTGTTAACATCTATTTCATTATCATTTTCATCATCAGAATCTTTATCAATTACTGTTTCTATTTTATCAGATTTAGGGGACACCACATGGATTTCATTGATTGAATCAGCATCTTTTTCAACAGACGACTCTTTTATCTCTTCATTTCTATCTTCCTCTGCACTCCCAACCAAATTAGTGTCATTTTGGCTCCATAGTTTGTCATTTGCTTCTGTGTCATTAGCTATAGAATCAGATTTTTCTAATTTGTGTTGATTAGAGATTGAACTAGATCTTGATGAATGCTCAGAGCTTATACGACCATTTATCATTTTTTTACTATCTTTTTTAAATCTTTCAGGGCTCATTACTGTATCACTATTTTTAGATGACACACTTTTATCTCTAGACAAACTCCTATTTACTCTAACTTTATATGGCTTGGAAATTGATTTATTTGAGCTTGTACTTTTTGAGGAACGTTTTGGTGTTCCTTTAGAAGCAGATCTACTTTTTTTCCTGACACTTGTGTCAGAGGATGTGGACCTCTTTGATTTATTATTATTTCGAGTATACCTTTGTTTAGAAACACTTCTACTTGATGTTTTATCATTTGATCTTGTTTTTTTAAATGATCTATTGTCACGGTCATTACCATTTCTTCTCCTTGAAATTGACCTTCTAGTTGATATATTACTCCTACCTCTTTGCCTTCTACCTCTGGATGATGATCTAGATACACTTCTATTAAATTTTCTTCTACTTCTAAGTAATAAACATTAGATTTGTGCAAAATATAAGCTTAAAAGTGAATTTAATAAAAAAAAAATATATAAATTAGTGAAGGTCAAAAATTGGATTGTACAGATATATAAATAACCAGACCAAATGTTAATATCAAAATATTGGGTCAATTTTTAAATACATTTTTTATTTTCTATAATTTGGTCAAAGTTAAAATCATATATCCATATCTTTAATGATCTCATCCACTCATTTGTATATTTTTTAATAACTATTTTTTCATAATTGAACTTAATATTGTTTTTCTCTTAATTCTTACTTGAAATTTTTCCTTAGTGTAATTAGCATTAAGTAGCCATTATATAGATATCATGATCAGTTGAGCAAATCTTAATTTTACAGGCATTATAAATAGAATAAAAAACTTTATGAGTCAAAAATCAAAATAATAAGATGCCATATTTAGCCATATAATTGCAAAAATATTTAACATTGTTTTTAGATAAATATCTCATTAAATTTATTTTAACATTGCATAACATGTGATATATATAAAATAAAACTGCATAAATATTTTACAAAATTTAATGGTACTGAACAAAAAGATAGCACTAGATGAAAAAAAACTATAAAGACAGGACTAAATACTGTTTTTGTTAAATAGGTAAGTTTTACTCAATGCTCAGCCTTCACTAATTATTATATTTTTATAATATAAGGAATATACGAATGAATCAAATATATTCATTAAAAAATGAACCTGCTGCGCTCTGGCTCACGGCTAACTCTTGTTGATCGGGTAGAGCTCCTAGAATTTCTACCCCTACTCCGGGTCCTTTCCCTGCGTCTATTTCTATCTCTGCTTATGCTTCTGTTTTGATTTTTACTCCTACTTCTGCTCCTAGTTCTTTTCATTTCACGGCGCCTAGCTAGAGAAGTAACGAGTGAACTGGGCGGACCATAACGAGCCATAGAAACTCTTATAGGACGTCCGTGAAGCATTCTATTATCCATTTTACGCATCGCTCTATCTGCATCATTTTGGTTAAAAAATCTTACAAAGGCAAAGCCTCTACTTCTACTTGAATTGTGTTCTCTTGGAATGTAAACATCTCCCACATCCCCATATCGTGCAAATTCGTCTCTTAAATCATCGTGGGTTGTTCGATAAGAAAGACCACCGATTTTTAAGGATATCATACGAGATATATCCATTTTAGACATTGATAAAAAATGGCGTCTTATTTAACAAATCATATATTTGTAAATTATTCACAATAAATATTAATTTCTATTAAAACAATAATTCATGAAGGAAATTAAAAAATATAATATAGTAAATCATACTTTAAATATTAATACTATTATATTTTGTACAAAAATTTTATCATATAAAATATATAGACCATTTATATATTGAATACTTTTTAATTTTTAAATACAGTTAGAAGCATTGGTTAGTAGTTTAATTAATACCTTAAAATTTTTTGAACTCAACTCGATTTTTAAAATATCTTGTAGATAAATTATCATAGATCTTATTTATTTTCCAGATTTAGTTTTTGATATATATCTAAAAAATTTTTTTGCTTTTAAAATTAATTCACTTCAATATCGTAAAAAAAGAAAATATATTTGCGCTAGAAAAATCACAAAAAAATCTGAGCAAGGTTGCCTAAAAAAATATTTTGATAATGGTCGATTTTATTTTAAAAATGCATTTTTCCACAAGCTCTCATAAAACAATTAGATATCTGCCTTTTTAAAACAAATAGGGTTCGAATTGGGTCGGGTATATTATTTTTTTTTTAAATTTATGTCGGTTCAGGTAGGGCCTTTAAAAATTTTTAAAATATATCTAAATTTATGAATTTTATGTTGAATTTTTGATGTATAATAAAAATATTTGATTTTATTTATAAAAATAACATAAATCTTTTATTTTGAGTAATTATAAAAATTAATTTTAATATTTAAATAAATTCGCAGAGGACCCCACAGGAAAATTTTTATAAAAAACGGGTTTGGGCCTGGCCATCAAAATTTTTTATAAAATTTCGAGATCGGACAGGACTTAAAAAATTAGCCGATGCAGATCACTAAAAACAATACAAATTTGTAAGGTTAAAGATAATATTTTTTAATATAAAATATTATTTATTTGTTACAGTTTATTTATTATCTGCAATTGCAGAATATATATATTATAATTTGTTATATTAAAGAGTTTTAAATATTAAAGAGCTTTAAATATTTGTGATTTCAAATATATAAAAAAATTTGAATTACAAAAGTGATTTAGAAAATTATCCTTTATTTCCTTTATTTCTTCATTATCTAATGTATCTTTATATAAAGTGTTGCTACCGGCAATCAGGCCTGCAATAGTATTCTCATCAGATTCCATGCCTATATTTAATTTTTTAAAATATTTTAGAAAATTTATTAATACCATCAGAGATATCTTCAGATTCAGCACCGCTTAAAGCTTCTATTATCTTATAAATAAAATATCTTTTGTATAAATTAATATGCCTATTTACTTTCCCTTACCTTTTTATCTTTCAATTTTTATAACTCTTTGCTCAAACTATAATTAATCTTAATTCATTATCTAAAGCATAGTTTGAAATTAAAAAACTGTATGTTAAACGTATTTTGTTCAACTCCAACTCTTTCATTTTTCCTTATTCTTTTGTCAAAAATATTATTAACTTAAATATTGCTTCTATTTTTATTATTTAAAGCATTTATTTCAAAATCAATATTTCTTCTTTCTTCATTATCTAATAAAAAATAAAATAAATGAGTAAAAGATGTTTCAATTAAGTATATCCAACTCTTTCAATACCTCATCCTTAAAATAAAAGTTTTTTATACATTATTTTGGTAAAACTAAAATCAATTTAAAATGAAAAAAAGAAGTGTCGATTGAAATTGTTAAAAAATATATTATATTAAACGTTGTTTTTTTTTAATTATGTAATAAAAATAATATATATATTCACGATAGTATTATTAAAGAATTATTATTAAAATTTCACTTATTAATGTATTCTTATTTTTGTAATAAATTCATTTTATATTTTATTATCTTGCAAAGCTTATTCTTATTATTTTGTTAAACTTATTTTTGTAATTTATTTAACCTTCTTGTTAACTTATTCATTCAATTTATACATTATATATATAGATTTAAAACATTTTAACATTTAGACTTATAATTTTTAGTTATTTAAAAAATAAATTATCATATAGTTTTAGATCACCATTTTACATAATGAACCGAGTGAGGAACCGAAAAAAAGTGCTCATTGGTCTCATAATTATTTATGCATAACATAAAAAATTCGAAATATAAAGGTAAAAAAACCAAAAAAAAATTTATTGGAAGATTCTTTTTAATTAATATTACCAGTAATATTTACATTTGTGACTTACTTTATTAGATCATTGGGATTAGAGACCTAGAATATTATAATACCAAACTTTTGCGATGTATTCTTTACCTTTGAAAAACTTAAGGACATGCTAAAATATTATGAATTGATTGGAAAATTTTACATTTTGAATGACGAAGATTTTATCCAATTAACTTGTATTTTAACAAACTATAAAATAATGTGTTTTATTACAAAATTTATAAACTTCATTAAATTTGTTTTTTGGATGAAAAATTAAAAACGATATCAAATTATGACTTTCAGCATAAGTTTCCTAAATTATAAGGGAACATCACCGACATATAAAATAACACACTGACCCAATTTTTTTCGGACATAGTATCGTCCGATTCGGTTAAAATCAATACAATCCTGAGCAATTTATCAGACGATTTGTATGACAAAATCAGATCTTTATGTTCAAACATATAAATTTTGGACTTTAACTTAATAATAAAAAAAACTTAGATATTTGGTACCTAGGGAAGGTATAAATGATTTAATTAACAATTTTTATTTTGCCCCTTAAGCACATCTAGAATGGTACTTAAGATTATCCAAACTTAGTTGACAATGTGCTTTTCCTGACGATAATCGTACAAAGGAAAAACTTAAGACATCTATAAATGACAATATTAAACATAAATTTAAAATGTTAATTCAACTTTAGATGAAATGGTACAATTATGAATAAAATTAGATTGCATTAATATTAAATCAGATAATGATAATAAAAATTATGTGAGTAATGACAAAAAACCTTATAAAAAGGGATCCCATAATCGAAACAATGTTGACCATAAACAAAAGAATTTATATAAATTTTCACCAAAATACGTTTGACAATACCTTTCCTAGACATAATTGCAGGAATGAGAACAGAACAAAAATAATTATAAAAGATCTAATAATCGATTTGACTCTAATGATAATTTTAGAAACAATTTTAACAAAATTATGACAACAGGTATAATAATAATTATAATAGGAGTAGGAGTTACAATAATAACAATTTTAGATATTATGGCAATAATGTTAATTTTAGAAACAATAACAACTTTAGAGATTATAATTATCGATGATAATAACTATAATAACTACTATAGAAACAACACCTGGCATAACAATAACCTGAGAAAACAGATTCAATAGGATGATCAAAATCGTTACAACAAATGGTGTCGCCCTAAAAAATTTGAATAGCCTGCTGAAGCAAATTTTTTTTTTAATTGCTCCTTAATATCCCCTTGAACTAAAAATAAATTTTTTTAATTGCCTCCTGAACGATTTCTAATTCTATTGATATATAGATTTAATTTTATTATTTAAAAATTAATAAAACTATCTAAATTTTTATTAAATGAATACTATTTTAATTATTAGATTAGATTAATACATATAAATTATATGTTCACTATGTCAGCTTGCAATCAAATTCTGTGTTAAAAATATATCAATATCACTCACTAAATATTAATTTAGCATTAACAGTTGAAGCTTAATTGACTTTTATTATTTAAAATATTATATAACCTTAATTAAATAAATATAATCATTTATTAATTGAAAATTAACAAATTTAATATTGTAATTAACCGAGTTCAAAATCTCTAATCAACTACATTTTGATTTTTAAATTTTATCATGTCTCTTCCAATGACATATGACTGACGATTCATTCATTAAAAGTGTACATCAATGCAAATCAGCTGGAGACGCCATCTTGGTTACACTAATCATTTATAAAATTTAAACGAGAGCCTAATTTATATATCTGATGCAAACTTTATTAATTACCGGATCATCGAGATAATAAGGAAGCAAGTTATCAATTTAATAGTAGTTTTTAACATGAAAATAATTACTATATGTGTTACCAAAATGGCGGGTCCAGCTGATTTGCTTTTAAAGACGCTTAAAAATGCATTTTAATGAATGAATCGACAGTTTACGTATTATATATGTCATTGGTTTCTTCCTAAAATTATTTTCAAGGCCCAAATCCAAATGAGTATAAGATATTTATTTGTAAAAAGTAAGTAGATAAATAGTTTATAATCCTTTATAAAATATAATTATTTATAAAATATTAGATAAAATGCCACTTTTACAGACATATTTGACAGTGACAGTTATATAATATATTACAGTTAATAATTTTAAAATTTTAATAATAAATGCTTTTGATAATAAATATAAGTAATAATTGATACGTGATACGTGATAAAAGCGTTTTCGCCCTCTGGTTGTGGATACAACAGAGCTACGCTAGGTTTTCCTCAAAAAATCCATCAAACTGGATAGTTAATTTAGGGGAGGAAAAAAAATGAGGAGCCCTTCACACGTTTGTGGGCAAGCCGCACGTACTTGTACGCGCAACAGTCCGAGAACTGTCGCTTAAACGTCTATAGGCTAATCAACAAAAGAGATGCAAAAACAAAAGCCTATACCCATGAACTGCCTAAATAATTTAATTACTTTAAGGGTGGGTGGTGGCCAATTTTAAGTTTAACATCTAATGTAAGCCTTGATAGTTACTAACTAATTGAGAATGTGTTCATATCAATTGAGATTAGAATTTATTCATGAAAATAAGGAAAAGCTAAAATGGGTTTACCACAAATTGTTTAAAAGGTGAAAAATCCAGTGAATAGGCAAAAACTAGTCAGTAATCGGTTTATGACTATCCAGCAAACGAACACCACACAACAAACGGTTATTTTTCCTTTTTCCAGAGAAACAAAAAACTCTATGGAGTGATAGATAGATTATATAGCGAAAAAGGTCTTTGATAATGATAAAGATATGAGAGAAAGGAAACTATGACGCAGAAATAGGAGCCAGCTCCGTAAGTTTTAGGAAATTGAAAAGTAATTGTTGGCCAGGATTAACAAAAGGCATTTTGGCTTGATTGTTATATGATAGTCTATCATTCACGGAAAACTCTACCAGCAAAACATATTTACAAACCTCGCCACCCCCCTGTCGACTGGTTTCTCCATAAATGATGTAACAAGCGAACAAAGACTAATGAAAAAACACTAAGAAAAAGCAAAAGCTCCAGGGCCAGATAATATCACAGCAGAAAAACCAAAAAATAAATAGCATCTATAACAATATCGCTACCTATTTGCCCTCATTTAATAGAAATATAGGAGAGCGGAACTACTGCAGTGGGATGAAATCAAAAATCCTACCTAAGTAACTACCCAAAAACTAAGACCACAAGAAAATTAAGACTTATTGAGCTATAGCCATCACATCCTATAGCATGGAAAAAGCATAACACCCACACCAAAAATACATAAGTATATACAGGCCAAGAAAAGAAAATACTGGATCCAAAATTAATTTAGAAAAATAATCATGCAGAAAAACTAAGTACAAAACCCCTTCTGCTTTACATTTGTGAATTATAACAGAGCTATTGATAATGTTAACCATGCAGTTTTTTCAGAAAATAAGATAAATAAAAGCTGAAGTCAGTGAAGTAAGTAATTCACAGAATAGGTGAAAGACAAAAATCAAGAGGTAAAATTTAGAGATGAAGAAATTAAATAACCTGAAAAATACAGAAAATAAATTATGGGAGGTTTAGGTAATTCGATTTAATTTTTAGTAGTTTTTTTATAGATTTTTTGTTTTTATTTAGCCTTAGGAATTGCTTCAAATTTAAGTTTAGATCCATTATGTCCTTCAAGGCTCTGTAGAACCATAATGTCTTATATTTGCAATATGTTTTCCCATTAAAGGAGTATAACCAATTAATGGCATCAATAACAAGGCTATTGTTACTATGATTTCTTAAAATATGGGCAAAGAAAGTAAGACGTTTCTTTTTTAAAGATACGTGAACCTGGGTATGGTTAGACTTCTTCCAAAGATTTTCATTTGAGATAATATTTGGATAGAAGATTCCATTTATTATTCTAAGGCATTTATTTACAAACGTTTGTAATTTCCTAGTTTCGGTCTTGGTAATCTCCCATGTATCACCGCCATAAAAGAGAATCGGGATGATGGTTGAGTTGAAAATACAGAGTCTTGTGAAAACGGATATCTCTCTAGCTTTCCACAGTTTAAAAAATTTATAAAAAGCCGCCCTAGCATTTTGTAAACGAATTTTTAGTTCTTCTTTACAACTACCTTTATTGTCAATGGTTACACCTAGATATTTAAAAGAATCTACCACCTTAACCAACTTTCCCCCCACCACCAAATTATTCAGAAGAGGCGCCTGGGACGAGGGCATTATCACTGTTTTATCAAAGTTAATGTCCAAGCCAACCTTAAGACTAAAGGAGTTTAATATAGCGATCAAATTTTGGGTTTCTTCCAAACTTTTTGTTATCAAAACTATGTCGTCAGCATAAGATATCACCCTATTTTCCAAGAAAAAAGACTGACTGGAACTTAATTCTAAGAGATTCGCAGTAGCCAGCGTATCTACTATGATTTTATTCATAAGTATATTAAACAAAAGCGGGGAAAGAACACATCCTTGTTTTACCCCTTTTTTTGTCCTAAAAGATGGAGAAACCTTATTATAAATTTTTAAGGAGGCAAAAAGACTACTATAATGTGTTTTAAGGATCCTTATAATATTAGAGTCAATGCCATATTCGGTTAAAATCTTCCAAAGCTCATCATAATTAACATTATCAAAAGCACGTTTAAAGTCGATAAAAATAAAGTAAAAAGGTAATTTATACTTCTGACATTTCTGCATTATAATCTTTAAAGCTAATATTGGTTCGTTTATATTTCTACCTGGACGGTAAGCACAAATATACTTAGACAAAAGGTTTGGTGTAGAGGAAAGAATGCGATTTTTTAAAAGAACCATAAAAACTTTTGATGCAATAGACGTGAGAGCGATGGCTCTATAATCCTTGAATTTAGATGGATTTGGAATTTTCGGGAAGTTGCAAAAGATAGTCTTATTCCAATCCGCTGGCATCATCCCAGTCAACCATATCTTGTTAAACAAAGGAAGTAAGAAACCGAGAGATCGTTAAGGGAGCTGCTTTCAGATGTTCTCCCGTAATGTTATCTGTACCCGGAGATTTATTATTCCTAAGCTTCTTAATGGCAGCCACAATTTCCGCCGATGAAAAGTTTGCATCCAATTGTCCCCCATTTTGACTAGTGGATGGGATTAAGGTAGGCCTCCTAGAATCAAAGACTCCCATATAGTGGTCAAGCCATAACGCTATCTGTTCGTCAGGGTCAGTAATTAACCTATTATTATCCAGTCTTATAGTTGGAAGTGTCTTGAACACTTTGGCTTTACAAAAATAATTTAGTTTCTTATAGGCGTCGAAAGTTCTATTTTCCCTCATATCCCTGTCTATCTCAAAAGCCTTTTTAGCAATAAAGATCCTTCTATCTCTCCTTAGGAGTCTATGAATTGAGGTCCATAAGTGACCATCGCGCTCACCCCGTAACTTGAGTTGAGCTATCATGCGAGTGGTGTCATCGGATAGCCATTCCTGTCTCGGTGGAGAAATGTTAATGTTTGGGAGATGATTGTAGGCATCAAACAAGTTGTTTTTGAAAGACGCCCAACATTCTTCGACAGAAGTGAATGTATGGAAATATTTTAAATACCAATCTAATTTGCTTAATACCGACCAAAATTTTTTAAAATGTAATAAGACCCATGTAATAAGACCCATGTAATAAGACCCTTATTATTTAATATATTAATACGGAATCACGTGGTCGAGTCCGGCCTTCTATATATCATCCCCCCAAGGATGGAACCACCAAGTTAGAATAAGAAAAAAAACATGATCATTCCTGGGATTCGAACCCGGGAGCATAGGATAAGTAAGCCAAGCTCTTGCCTACTAGGCCATAGAGGCTTTCCAAAAATCACGATTTTTCAAATATATATTATAAATATATTTGGTAGTGCCTATCCAAATGAAAAATGAACAAAATTCAAATTTGATAGATGGTACCTTAAGGTACCAAGCATCATTAACCTAATAATTTGCATTCAATTACTTAGCGCCATCTATTTATTAAATATATTTTTAAAATTAAACTTATTATTATTCATTTCACAATGGATGTAATAAATTAGATATCTTTTCTTCTCTTTTTTAAGTCTTTTTAGGAAAGCTGTTTATTTATTGAAAAACAGTTTTGAGTTAAATTTTTAATACGAATATATTTTTGATATTATTACAATCTATTATTATTTTAAGATATAATATACCAACTAGAGGTGGTTTTGTGTGGCTATGTAATTTAAGATTATTACTATATAGCTGCTGAGTGCATATGATTGCATATTTTAGATAAGCAATAATTGTCAACTGTGTAGTCGTTTATATACCCTTAAAAATGGATGATAATCTTTTAGAAATTTAATATCTCAAAAAAATTTTATCGATTACTTATCTAGCTTCCATCATGTCATCTAAGAGGAAGCTCTAGCCACCATATAGTTTATGATTGGATTGGTCGTTTATATTTTCAAGAATTGTTAATTTGGTTAGGCCTATAAATTTTTTCTTATTAGTCCATTCTATAAAACATTGTCTAAAATGGTAACAGAGAGTTATATTAGTTTCATGATCTTTTGTCAATGTAACTTGCTAGAGTTATTAGCCTTATGTGGTTTTTAAAAACCATTATCAATTGAGGCATATGTATGAATTAATTAACCTTTTTTATCACTTGTAATTCTTTACTCAAAATAGATTTTAAATTAAAAAATATTATTTTTAGAAATGTCTGTCTTGTATTGTTTTAATTATTTATATGCTAGTTTATTTTGTACGCAAAATATTATAATTGACAAAATATGAAATTGAGAATAATTATATAGAGTTAGCATATTTTAAATATGTATAATATATTAATTAAAAGGGGGATATGGGTGGCGAAGCCCCCCATGAATTTTTTTTAGTTGAGCCCCCTGAGATTGTAAAGGCTAGCGACGCCCCTGGTTACAACAATAATAATAATTTATCCTATGATAAACTCAAATAACTACAAGAACACATGGCGTGATAACAACCAGAGAAAACAAATACCATACGATGACCAAAATCGATATAACAATAATAAATTACAACATGAACATTGAAGAAATTGTTGATTACAAAGTCGACACTACAAAGACAATAATCATAGTGATCTTAACGACAACAACTTAACTGAAAACACGCATAAGATAATGACAGTGCCTTTATGATTACTCTAATAAATAATTTTACTATTACAATGCAAGTCAATATAGAATCAAAATTTACTATCATACCTCATGACATTGCTAACAGAAATTAAAAAATCCAATCTGTAACTTACAGCCTACGACGTAAACTTAATCAAGTCAAAGTAAGTTATGAAGGTATTACTAAAAATTTACAAGTAGTGGTAGTTGAATCAAGAAAAAATGCATTATTGGGACTTTCATGTATTAAAACTTTCAAATATATCTTGAACAAGTTTATATTGACACCAATTATGAGGATGAAATAAAAAAATTGATTAAAAACTGTGAATTAAAAATGACCAATAGGCCAATTAACAAAGCAAATGTCAAATTATACTTAAGTAGAGATGCCCAACCCAAAATTATACTACCAAGATGTATACCTTATGCAAAAATTGATATTATGGGCAAAGTATTATAGATGGATCAAGAAAAAATTATCGAGCCGGTTAAAGATATTCGAAGGACAAGTCCTATAACCGCCATCTACAAAAGTGATGCGAACATAAGACTTTACGCTGATTTTAAAGAGACTATAAACCCAGCTATATAATATCCACTTCCACGAATAAATGATTTAATAGCTAAACTTTCGGGAGGAAAGAAATTTATTAAGATCGATTTAAAAAATGCGTTTTTACAGATTCTCATTGATAAATGTTGCAGAAATCTTTTGACATAATCTACACTAGTGGCGTAGCTAGGAATTTTCCTTAGAGGGGGTCCATACATATCAATAATACGTTATTGTATTTTAATAGATAATTCTCAAATGACTTTATACATCCAGAATAATTTCAATAGTAATATAATATCCTTCCACAAACATCAAAACCAGAAAAATATAAATATTCATGGTATTTATTTGTTATAAAGTCACTTTTGAGTCTTTTGAAAGTATAATCTATTTTCTCTGGGAGGGATTCAAACCCTCCCCCCCCCTCCCCCCCCCCCCATAGATACGCTACTAATCCACACATAAGGGATACTACCAATTTATTAGACTTTCTTTTGAGCTAAAGACCTCATCTGCAATCTTTCAACAATTATGGATCAGATGTTCGGTTATATGAAAGATGTCATATTGTACAATGACGATTTCTTATAACTAGAAATAACGATGAAGCTCATTAAAACAACATTAAAAATGTGTTTAAAAAAATATTATCATATGAGTTAGTGCCTAATTTCGCCAAAAGCTTATTTTTTTTTAAAACAAAGTGAGGTTCCTGGGTCATGAATGAATCATGATATTGATGCCAAGGGGATTCATGCCAACGATGACAAAATTGAAGCAATAATAAATATGCCAGAACCAAAATCAGCTGTTGAATTATCAACATTTCTGTGAATGGCTGGTTTATAGAAAATTACTTTGCGGAAATTGCTGATCCTTTATATAAAATTGTTAATAAAAAAAAATTAATATGGTATTTAGAACACTCAAGAAGTTTTAATGATCTAAAGACGTTGATTAGTCTTCCTCCAGCTTTGACTTATTTTAATCCTGAATTGCCTATCGGAATTGCAACTGATGAATATTATTTTATACTGAAAAAGACGGCAAAGAAAAACCAATAGCTTTTGCGTCGAGAACCTTATTAAAAGAAATGAATTACACCAATATTGAGCGTGAGGCTCTCGCTATTATGTTTTCTATAAAGAAGTTCCAGGAATACTTAATTGGGACTAAATTTACAATAATTATTGACCATAAGCCTCTAGTCCATATTTTTAGCAAGGGATTTAAGGACAACAGTACTATGTCCTGCAGACTTCGAAAATGGGACATAACATCAGGAGGTCACGATTTTAATATAAAATATAAAGCCGGAAAATCAACATTGTTCCTGATTGTCTCTCAAGATTACCAAAAAAAAGTAACGATGAAGTTGTTGAAAGTATCACAATTACAAATGAAATGACCTAGGGGATATACCTATTAACTATAATAAAATACATGACAAAATTTATAAAGATATTGAAATAACACAAGTCATTTATGATATTAAGAACAAATAGCCTATTAAATATAAGATTTATAAAAACCTTAAATTGGAATTAAGTATAATTATATATTGTCTTTACAAAAATAACAAAATTATAATTCCGTCTATTGTGAGAAAAAAATGTACTGCACACAATACATGAAGGTCGTATGGGACCAAGAAAAATCAAATCCTTAGCCAAAGATCACATGTTGTGAATTGGTATGAATAGTGACATAGAGATGGAAGTAAAAAGTTGTGACGATTGTAATATATATCATGACAATCCTAAAAAGATACAAAAACCATGAGATTATGCAACCAAACCATTTAAAAGGATATACCTCAATTAAGCGGGTCCGTTTTTCATAAAAAATTGAGTAAATTTCCGATTATTGTTCCTGTCAAAAATGTTACAACTGAAATTACGTTAAAAGAAATTTTTAAAGCCATCTCGCTATTCTGAATACCTAAAACCATAGTTATTGATGATACTAACTTCACAAGTAATGCAGGGGCGTCGTTAGCCTTTACAATCTCAGGGGGCTCAACTAAAATACCCCCTAATTTGCGGGCCTTCGGCCGGGTTATATATTAATATATTTTTAAAAATTACTAAACTCCTGAAGGATTATTCTTATTTTCATATTTTGTTTTTTATTATATTATACGTACAAAATAAACTAGAATATAAATAATTAAGACTAGAATATTGATCATTAAGACTAGAATATAAATATCATTAAGACTAGAATATAAATAATTAAGACTAGAATATAAATAATTAAAACTAGAATATAAATAATTAAAACAATACATTTCTACAAATTTTTCAATACAAAATCGATTTACTACAGTATAAAGTATTTTAAATTGCTGATATAAAAAATTTCGCGTCTAAAGAATTACAAGTGATAAAACCGATTAACTAATTCATACATATGCCTCAATTGTTAATGTTTTTAAAAACCCCATAAGGCAATATAATTCTAAGCAACTAACATTAACAAAAGGTCATGAAACTAATATAACTCTCTCTTACAATTTTAGACAAAGTTTTATAGAATGGACTAAAGGTTTTATTAAATAAGTAAAATAGGTAAAGTAAGTAAAAGTATATTTAATACAAAATATCACGTATATATATATCATGAATTCAATCCTTCAGGTTATATAATTTACAAACGAAATGTTAATATTATATTCAATTTAAATTCAATTTATATTGCAGTTCTCCCCACTATAAATTGAATTCATCGTGATAACGTAATGGGGGTTTCGAAACTCTTTTTTCAAGAGTTGTATTCTCATGTTCTGCCTTTTCCACTTCTTCGGTCAACGTAACGGGTATTTCCTTCTCTTGTGTATGTGCATCCCTCAATTGATCTGCATGCTTGTTTTTAACGATCCCCTCTGATTCCACATCGTACAATATTGCGCTTTTTCGTTGTAACACTTTTCCTTCATGCCACCCTGCTGTCCTTTCGTTTGCTATCCAAACTTTTTGCTGCTCTTCAAACTCCCGAGGTTCAACACTTCTATCTTTGTAGTACTTTTGTTTCCATAGAGCGTTTTCCGTCCTTTCTCTCGTTGATAATTTCCACTGATCTAATGTCGTCCTAAGCGACCTTCCAAACATCATCTCGGCAGGAGATTTACCAGTAGTTGCATTGGGAGTATTACGGTGAGTAATTAAAACATTTGCTAAATTTAACTGGTCCGGAGTCCCACATCTCCTTCCAACATAGAAACGCGTCTTTATCGTCCGTATATATCGTTCAGCCAAACCATTCGATTTGGGGCTATAAGGGGCCGATCTAAAATGTTTTATATTGTTTTTAAAAAGAAACGTTTTGAATTCAGATCCAGTAAACTGAGTACCGTTTTGAATTCAGATCCAGTAAACTGAGTACCGTTATCTGAGACAATGTAGCAAGGTAACCCAAATCTAGCGAAATAATTACGCAGATTATTTATTACACTAGCCGAATTAATATGTGTTAAAATTGCAACTTCAACCCATTTGGTAAAAGCGTCTACGCAAATCAACCAATATTTTTCAGATACGGGGCCTGCCAAATCAATGTGTAATCCCAAGGTCGGGTAGGGTTCCAATTGTATAATGGCACTTCTTTAGCTCCCGGCCTTCCTTCTTGACAACTCTTACAACATTTAACAAAGTCTTCAACATCCGTATCGAGATTTGTCCAAAACACGTAATATCTACACAATGATTTCATCCCCACTATCCCAGGATGTCCTCGATGAATCACATATAAAACCTCCCTTTTTAAAATATCTGGAATAATAATTCTATCATTATAAAATAATAATCCTTCTTCGAACGAAATATTATCTTTAATCGAAATATATTTTTTTACAATCTCCGAATAATTATTTATATTATCAATATACCAATGATTTTTTATTAATTTAATAATCTCTTTTAGGTTTATATTATTGCTCGTTTCACTTACGACTTTACTGCGTGTGAAAGATAAATCCTCTATTAAATTCATTTTTAATCCTCTGATTTCTTCTTCGAATTTTTTTGTAACTTCATTGGTTTTTGCTTTCTCTACCCCCAAACGGGACAGACCATCGGCACATTTATTTTGATTACCTGGTCTATATATATCTCATAATCATAATTTAATAGTTTCGTCGCCCACCGTATTAAACGGTTATTTGTTATTTTGTTTAGATCTCTTTTATCACCTAAAATATATTGTAATGGTTTATGATCAGTAACCAAGATAAAATGTCTTCCAAAAATATATTGATGAAACTTCTCGATAGCGAACATGATTGCCGAAGCCTCCCGATCAATTGTGGCATAATTCTTTTCAGCCGCCGAAAGTGTCCTCGATGCGTAAGCAATTGGTTTCTCCTGGCCAGTAAAAAATCGGTGTGCAATAACAGCTCCTAGACCATCTTCGGAAGCGTCACAAGAAATACGACAGGGATATCGGATGAATAAGGAATTATTATATCTTCTTTTGACAATATATTTTTAACTTTAGTAAATATTTCATTTTCTTTAGCTGACCAAAACCAACCAACATTTTTACTCGTTAGTCGGTGTAAAGGCGCACAAATAGAATGCAAATTTTTAATAAATGGCTCATGATAATTCACTATTCCAAGAAATGAACGTAGTTCTTTAACATTGGAAGGTGTTTTAAAATTTTTTATAGCGCTAATCTTATCTTCTGTAGGGTAAATTCCGAAACTGTCAATAACATGACCTAAATAAGTGACTTACTTTTCTCCGATTTTAATTTTATCGGTCGTCGTGGTCAGTCCAGCCTTCTCAAATCTTCTTAATACTTCTTCCAAATTAACTATGTGATCGGAATTATTCTCACATGCAATAATTATGTCGTCTAAAAATACACTAACCATAGGAATTTCCTTTAATAGGTTTTTCATAAAGCGTTGGAATATTATCGGAGCGCTAGTCAAACCAAATGGAATTCTTTGGTATCGGTAATAACCGACATGTGTCGAAATTACTAAAAGGTCCCTACATTCTGGACTAACTCCGAATTGTAAAAATGCATCTCTTAAATCTATTGTTGAAAATATTTTACCACCCGCGATTTTATTTGTTAGGTCGACGAAAGTTGGTAGTAAATCGTTATCGATCGCTAGATATTTGTTGATTGTTAAACGAAAATCTCCGCATATCCGTACGGCACCGGATTTCTTTAAGATATTAACCGTTGGCGTAGCCCAAGTGATTGGAGTTATTGTTGGATCTACCTTCTCGATAACGCCTTCGTCTAAAAATCTGTCCAACTCAGCTTCAATGGTTCGACGCAACGGAAAAGGAACTCTTCTTGCTGGTAATGCAATCGGTAACGTGTTCGGTTCTATTCGGATGACTGCCTTTTGCAGTTTGATTTCACCTAATTTTTTTTTAAAAACTTGAGGGAATTTTGAAACAATCGTATTTAAAGAGGGAACATTCATATTTATTTTATTAATGCTAACTTCTTCCGGTAGTTTTATATCAAATTCTCTAATGAAAGGCATCCCAAAAATAAGGGAATTCTCCCCTTTAACTACCCAAATAAGTAAAAATTTCGAAATATTTTTTACTTTGACTTCTACGGTACATTTACCTAGTACTTCGATTTGGATATGATTATATCCCACTAATTTATAAGCCGGTGATAGTTGTGGTCTGCCAATACGATTCCAGGTGACCTCATCAATCACACTACATGCGGCGCCGGTATCAAACTCCATAGCTAGCTGCAACCCATTTATCTTCGCATCGATGGTAGCTTTATTTGAAAATGACAGGCGAGGTGTCCGTGGCAGAATCATTTGTATGGCATGGGTTCTACAATCTTTCGCTATGTGGTTTGCCTTACCGCAACAAAAGCATATCACTTTCTTTTGAATAGAGTTAGGTTTGATACTAGGTCTATAATTATTATTAGGAATATAATTGTTACTAAAGTGTTTATTATTATTGAATCTATTGACGTTAGTATAATTATTATTTCTAAAATAATTATTTTTCGAACCCTGTGTTGGCTTATTTTTAATTATTTTATTAACTTCAGTCTGGGTTTCATTTTCCAACGAAAACAGCGCGATCGCTAAACGCACGGTCTCTTCAAAAGTAATATTGCCTTCGATATACTTTGACCGAAGTTCTTTGTCCAACTCAGGTAAGCCTACTCCTAGGATAAATATATCTCTTAAAAGTTCATCAAAAGGCGGTTTAAAATTACAAAGAGAACAGACAGTTTTAACCCTAATTGAAAAGTCAATAATCGTCTCATTACATCTTTTTAGCGTAAAAAAAATTTTCCTATTTACGAAAATGCTCGAACTATCCTTGAACACCAAATTTAAGCTTTTTATTAAAGTATCATAATTTATCATCTCTAAATTTATTGGAGAGTGAAAGTTCTTAATTTTGATAAGATTGTCTGTTCCGATATAGGCTAAAAGCAGGTCTTTTTTTGTATTTAAATTTATAATATTTCTTTTATAAATTAACTCCAAGTTAAATAAGTAGTCCTGAATATTTACTTTTTCTTTGACGAATTCTGGAATATGGAATTTAATAGGAACTACTTCCATTGAGTCTTTAACTTTAATAGGGACTACTTCCATTGAATCCTTTACTTTAAATTTAATAAATCAAATAAATCTTCTATAAAAATATCGTCGCCAATGAAGTGTTTTATTAAATAAGTAAAATAGGTAAAGTAAGTAAAAGTATATTTAATACAAAATATCACGTATATATATATCATGAATTCAATCCTTCAGGTTATATAATTTACAAACGAAAAGTTAATATTATATTCAATTTAAATTCAATTTATATTACATGGACTAATAAGGAAAAATTTATAGGCCTAACCAAATCAACAATTCTTGAAGAAGAGAATATAAACGACCAATCCAAATCATAAAACTATATGGTGGTTAGAGCTTCCTCTTAGATGACATGATGGAAGCTAGATAAGTAATCGAGAAAATTATTGTGAGATATTAAATTTCTAAAAGATTATCTTCCATTTTTAATCCTATATAAACTACTGGACAGTTGATCATTGTTGCTCATCTTAATTATGCAATCATATGATCTCAGCAGCTGTAGTAATAATCTTAAATTACATAGCCATACAAATAATAGATGCTGGTTAATTTGCAGTCATAGCCATGACATACACGATGTTAACTCATATTAAAATCTAGTATGTTAGATATATTGATAATTCAGAGATATCTGTACATTGGATCTCACATATATCTTCAGATTGAGCCACACATAGTGCTTCTATTATTTTATAAATAAAATATCTTATATATAAATTAATTTTTTACTTATTTTCTTTCCTGCTGTACTTACATTATTTACAATCATGTCATTCACAATACTTTCTTCATTATTTAATGAATCTAAATAAGATTAATTTTAAAATGTATTTCTTTTCAGTGTATTTATTTTTGTAAATATAATATATAAAAAGTAATATTCCATATTATAGGTCCATTTTTCAAAAATATATATAAATAAGCAAACTATTCTAAATTTATTTAGCATTTTTATTAAAATATAGTTTATTATTAAGTTAGGATAAACAAATAAATATATAATTATCAAATTATGAAAGAATGATTGAGTAAATGATCAAGTGAAAAAGAAACCTTCCATTAAAATAGATAATTAACTAATAAATTTTTATTTTTTAAAACTTAAATGTCCAATGTGTTTTGTTATTAATTTGTGAAAATTTTAAGGATTTTTTCAAAACATTTTGGACACAGACTTATATATAAATTTATTTACCTATTTTCTTTCTTTTAACTTTTTTTGTTTTCAATATTTATATCTTTAAAACTACAATTAATCGTCTTTCAACTAAATCAAAGTTTGAATTTTAAAAACTGTATAAAATATACTTTGTTCATCACCAGCTTTATTATTGAATCCTCTTCTTTGGTACTCAAGATTATTGCTACTTTTATCTTTAGTTTTTTTCATAAAGTCTTTAATGCTTAAATTTTTAAATCGCAAAGTCATTTTATTTAAATAGTGATTTTAAACTCGGCTTACAATATTAAATTTGTTAATTTTCAATTAATAAATCTTTATATTTATTTAATTAGGGTTATATAATAATTTAATTAATAAAAATCAATTAAACTTCAACTGTTAATGCTAAATTGATATTTAAACATTATGCATGGCATTGATATTTTATTTTTAACAAAGAATTTGATTGCAAGCTGACATAGTGAAAATATAATTTATATGTATTAATCTAATCTAATAAAATTTAGATAGTCTTATTAATTTTTAATTAATAAAATTAAATCTATGTATTACTTAATAGAATTATAATAAACAGGGGACAATCAAAAAAAGTTCTTTTTAGTTTAAGGGGATATTAAGGAACCATTAAAAAAAATAATATTTTTTTGCTGCAGGGGGCTATTCAAATTTTTTAAAGGGCTTGAGCCCCTGCTGCCCCCCCCCTCTAGTGACGCCACTGAAGTAATGATTTTGAGAAATTTTGCAATGATTATGGTATCAAACATGTACTTACGTCCGCATATCACCAGCAGTCTAATGGCCAGGTTGAACATATTGTAAGAACGTTTAAAATGCATATGATAAGAAATATAAAGATTGAATTATACTACACTTGACAAATTCTTATTCAATTACAGAAACATACAAAATATAAAATAGGAGTTGCACCTTCTAAAAGATTGTTTAACCGCGAGATTATAATTAAATGGGACTTAAAACCGCTAGAGGAAAAAAAAATAGAGATAACATAACACTATCACGTAATAGAACCGGAGATTTTATTTGGTATAAAATACAAGGTGAGGACAAATAGTGGAAAGGCATGATCACACACAAAGAAAGTGACATGATGTTCCAATTCAAAGCAGATAAAGGTATTATAAGAATACATTTAAACCAATTAATAAAAAGAGATTGTTATATACATTTTAAATTATGATAATAATTCTAAAAATTCTTTTAAGGAGCAGGGTTGCCAGGTCAAAATTTTCAAATTGCTGGAGAAATTTAGTATTATGCGGGAGAAATATGAAAATTGTGGTAGAAATATAAAAATTGCTAAAAATTCCGACCTTCGGCCGGGATTTTGAATTGACTTAATTATCCGCCTATTATTTTTTATAATTAGTTTATATAAATACAAAGTTAGTAACTATTTTCAAAATAAAATAACATCTTGATTTATTAAAATATATTTTTTTATAAAAAAAACCAGATCTTTTTTAAATATAAAAGAATGTACAAGATCAAATTTTAAAAATTAAAAATATATTTTATGCGAATGTCCCGCAAAACGACCGCAATTGAAAATCTACCGTGTGTGTATAACATTATAGGGATAGGCGCTTAATTATCACGTATCACGTTTAAATACATAAAAAGGAACTCCAAAAATAAGAAATAATACAGATGCAACTACAGTTGCAACTATGCGGCAATTGTAATCACTTATCTTGTAGTACAACATTCACAGAGATACTTATCATCACAATGTTAGAATTTTTTTCCCATAATATATAACGACTCTAATATAAATGAAAACTATACTTGTAGTACAAAAATGAGCAAGGCTATCATCAATGTTTTAGGACCTAAATCCAGGAGGTCAATCCTTGACGATTTGAAAGATGGGTATACATATGCAATTCTAACAGATGCATCTAATAAGGTTGATCCTCCGCTATTTCAACAAAATTAAGGTCGTTTCTGTTGCAGTTGGCTGCAAGCTTGAATTGAAATTGTATATAGAAGTTGATTATATTATTATCGATGTTAACTAACACTCGCGATTAGAATTATTATTATTATTGGAATCTAAATAAGAAAGAAATAAATATATATAAATTATGATAACCCAATATATAATATAATCAAGAATAAAAAACTTTACGACTATATTTTATTCGATCAGGAATCCAAATTATATTTTAAAAAATTAATAATCATTTATGTGTCGAATCTCACTTTTAACGGGATATATATATCAAAATTGCTTTACAATTAATTTGAATATATGAAAATTTATAAAATAATAATATGTTTAATTTAAGATCATTTACATAACAAAATTACCCAAAAAATATTATCTTCGTCTACAATTTATTTATGAATAATAACTTCCAAAATTAACATTCTAATTTGCATATACAACAGTTTCAATAAAACTATTAAATTTTTTTCCCTCAATTAGTGAAAAATCCAAAGACATAGCTAACCATAATGGTTTATATAGCAGATTCGAGATTATCAATAAATTGCATGTCAGCTTTCTGATCTGATAATGCCTCAGTGAATTTGGTAAAAACAGAGTGTATTTACAGAATTGAGTCAGCACAATGTTGGTTGCGATATGTTCCTAATACCCGCCATCGATAGAATTTTAAAATTTTATACACCTTAA
Source organism: Gordionus sp. m RMFG-2023 (assembly GCF_954871325.1). Taxonomy (NCBI): domain Eukaryota; kingdom Metazoa; phylum Nematomorpha; class Gordioida; order Chordodea; family Parachordodidae; genus Gordionus; species Gordionus sp. m RMFG-2023. The sequence continues at coordinate 20,224,122 of NC_088776.1, forward strand.
AAAAAAATTTCTTAAATAAAAATTATAAAAGCTGTCCTAACATTTAAAAATTATTTTCAATAATGAATGGCAGAGGTATATTTAGGAATGATTTCACATGTAGGAAATTTACTACATGCTGTTAATGTGTAGTTGCAATAAGAAGAATCTTAACAAAGATTCACAAAATTATGCTGCAGATGTGTTTATCTTTACAGTTAAAATTGACAATAAATTTTATGGCGTCATTGCTAAACTTAATTATATTTTATTTGAAATTAAATTTTTTTTTTTTCTCTTTAGCTTTCACCTTTTCTGGTGGTAAGCTCCTTCAACATCTCTCTCCACTTTATGTTATTAATACAATCTCTTTTATCTAATTTATACTTCTTTATATTAGCTCTAACTTTATGGCCCCATTGAAATTTTGGCCTTCCTATTTTACAATTGCCCATTACTTCCAAACTCTTAACTTTATTTCCTATGTAGTTCATAGGCCTTCTCATTGTGTGCCCATACCACCTAAGTCTGTTTACCATTAACTTAGTCTTAATGGGCACTACCTTTAAACTACTTAGTATTCTTGTACTGCACACCTTATCCTTTCTTGTTACCCCAGCAATCATCCTCAGCATTCTCATCTCCATGGTTTGTAGACTTCTCTCGTCTGATTCTTTGGTTGGCCATGTTTCCGAACTATATAGAATAGTTGGTTGTATTATGGAACTGTAAATTTTTCCCTTTAATTTGTGTGGGATTCTTTTATCAAATAGCACTCCAGATAAAGATCTCCACTTTAGCCACCCTTGATTAATCTTACTCTTTATCTCTTTTTCTATTGTGCCGTTTGTTTGTATAGTGGAGCCCAAATATTTGCAGCTTTCAATTGCCGATATCTGCCATTCATTTATATCAATACTCTCTGTTTCATCTCCTCCTATCACCATATACTCCGTCTTTTCTCTATTTACTTTTAATCCGTGCGTTTCTAGGATATTTATCCAATTCACTAGTCTTTCTTTCATTTCATCCTTAGATACGGCAAGTATCACAATATCATCTGCAAATATCATATTACACACTGTGCTAATACATCTATTACTGTAATGAAGAGAAGTTGGCTGAGAGTTGACCCTTGATGAACTCCTTAGGCTATTGAGCCTGCTGAAGTACCTGTTGTGCTACGGACCATTGTTGTATGGCCCATATACATATCCTGTATTTTTCTTATATATTTTTCGGGAAAATTTTTGTGGCGTAGCGCCCACCTGATAAGTTTTCTTGGGATTCTATCAAAGGCCTTTTCTAGATCGAGAAAGACCATGTGTAGCTTTTTGTTCTTTTCCCTGTATTTTTCACTCATTTGCCTAATTGCGTGGATAGCATCGGTTGTTGATCTTCCAGGCATAAAGCCAAACTGAGTCTCTCCTATTTCGATTATATCTCTTAATCTTTTTTCTATTATTTTTTCGTATAGTTTTAGACAGTGTGACATTAGTTTTATGCCCCTGTAATTTTGACAATTATGTGGATCCCCTTTATTTTTGAAGATAGGAACTAGATAGCTCTGCCTCCATTTTTGGGGAACCTCTTCATTTCCAAGTATCTTATTGTATAGATTTGTGAGGAGATGTATCCATAATCTCCTAGTGCTTTAAGGCTTTCTATTGGAATATCGTCTGGACCCCTAGCTTTGTTGTTTTTCATATGCTTGAGGCATGTGATTATTTCTTGTTGTGTTAGGTTTTGACAAGAGGAGTGTTCGTCTAGATGCAGTATGTGCGGATTAAAGTTGAGAAGCTCCTGAAAATATTCTCTCCATCTACTCATTATTTCTTTTTCCTTTATTATCAATTTCCCATCTTTATTTTTGATTACTTTTGGAGCTCCGTTTTATCCCTAGAGTTCTTTTCTCTGTTTGGATAATCTGTATATTTTATTTTGCCCTTCTTTGGTATGTAGTTCTTCATACATGTCATCGTATGCCATAACTTTGGCCCTAGCCACCGCCTTTGTAGCTAATCTCTTGGATTTTTTGTATCTTGTCTTATCTGCGTTTTTTTTCTCCTGTATAGTGGTTTGTACCTCTTCATTCCACCACCATAGTTCTTTATATGATTTGTTGCCTCCTCTTGTCAAGCCTAGTGTCGATTTGGCAGTGTCTATTAATCTGGATGAAAGGTCTGTCCACATTTTTTCACTGACTTGTGAGGAATCTATTGTTTCAATGTTTGCATTGATTGCAAAGGCATCTGTCATTGTTTTTAATTTGCCCCATTTGATGCATGGTTCCAGTTTTATCTTGTTTTGAGTGGATTTATTTGAGATGTGTAAATCCATGACTAGTAGCTTGTGTTGTGCGGCGATATCTTCTCCTGGGATGACTTTGCAGTCTATTACATCTTTTAATCTTCTGCGAGAGATTAGTATGTAATCTATCTGTGTTTTCCTTGTATCACTTTCCTATGTTATTAAATGACTATCCTTTTTCCTATAGTAGGTGTTGGTTAAGGCAAGGTCGAAGGCTTGCGCAAATTTTAGTATATGCTCTCCTTGATCATTTCTTTCTCCATATCCAAAACCACCATGATGCCTTTTGTAGCTATCTCTTGCTTTCCCCACATGCGCATTTAAGTCACCACCAATTATGACTAGGTCATCCTTAGGGATTTCCATTACAGCTTCATCGAGGATAACTCTAAAATCATCTTTCTCTTCTTCCTTGCAACCCGTTTGAGGAGCATATAATGAAAGGATGTGTAGTATTGATTGACCAATGCAGAGTTTTATCTTCATTAGTCTATCAGAGATCCTGTTGACTTCTAGAACTGAGGAGGTTAGATCTTGACTGAGGATGATGCCGACACCGTTCCTATTGCTAACAAGTCCATTATAGTACAATTTATACCCATCTCCAATCATCAAAGTCTTCTGTCCTTTCCATTTCGTCTCTTGTATGCACACTATATCAACTTTTCTCTTGTTCAACATTGATGCCAATTCTCTCGTCTTACCTTTAAGCGTCCCAATATTCAAACTTGATAATCTTGTTTTCTTTGCTTTGACCTTTACTTTACTTTTCACAGGATGGAGGTCTACACCCTGCGCGTCGCATGGAGGGAACGCCCTAGCTTTCATATTCATATTTTCATTTGTGTCCTTCATTTTGTTTATTGGACAGGTATCCTTAGCACCCGGCTGTCCAGGCCAGTCGGTGACCGGGGTGTCATCTCTAAGCTCCGAAATTTATCATACTATATGTCTTTACACATCAGTCATCGAAGAAAAACTTGAAAGTTTTTATGGTTCCTACCAGGATTGAACCAGCGTCCTTGTTCATACTCGTGTTTCCAAGCTTACATCTTACCCATTAGGCCACCCCGGCGATACTTATTTGAAATTTAAATAATAGAACTAAATGTTTACCGTCGTTATTGAGATATTTAAAATTCCTGGCATGACATATTATATATTTGTTTAACCATTAGCTCGGCCTCTAATGTTGTTAAAGCAATCCGATTTCTCTCCTTTTTCCAGGCAGTCCGCATCAGGCTAAAAATGCTCTCGGATGAGGCATTAGAATGAGGGAGAAGACATACTTGCATATTTTTTCCAAGCATGGGGATTTATCGTTATTACGAAAAAATTCTACCCATTTCTCCTCTGCTTTTAGATCATCTAACTTTAAGTATTTTAGCGAATTATAAAAAATAGAGAGAATTACAATCTTCTCAAACAAGACATCAATGTCTTTCGGTATTTTTAATATATTTATTAAATTATAATACATTTGTAAATAGAATTATTAAAAACAAATTTTGATTGTAAATATTATAAAATTGTTTTAATAAAAATTGTTTCATTTAAAAATGTATTAATTAGAGTGTTATTTGAACATTTAATATAATATTTTTAGCAATAGCGCCATAAAATTTATTATCAATTTTTAACTGTAGAGATGAACAGAGCTGTAGCATGATTTTGTAAATCTTTTTTAATAAAGAATATTCTGATAACTAAATATTAACTGCATGAAGTAAATTTCTTACATGTGAAACTTATCCCAAATAAGCTTCTGCCATTTCATCTTCAAAAAATTTTTCCAAAATTTTAGGACAGCTTTTAAAATTTTATTTAATAAATATTTTTTTAAGGGTTCGTAAAATTTTAAAATTCTATCGATAGCAGGTATTAATGATAACCACCTGATATAAACATATCGCAACAACTCACACCATATTTCATCACAATTATTTCGACATCCACAAATAGTACATTCATTTCCTTCTTGCAAGAATTATGCAATATATGGCATATACAGCCAATTGGTATTAATTCATTATTGTGCTGCCTTAATTCGGTAACTTTGGTTTTGGCCAAAATTTACAGAGGCATTATCAGCGCAGAAAGCTGACATGTCATTGATAACCCTGAATTATCTATATATATCATTATGTGGCTAGCTACATCGTTGGATTTTTCCCTATCCTAGGAAAAAATTTTAACAGTTTTATTCAAATGTTCTTATTATTGTTAAAATAGAGAAAATATTTATATTTCCCTTATTAGATGCATCTGTTAGAATTGTATATGGATGCCCATCTTTCAAATCGTTTTGAATTAACCTCTAGGATTCAGGTACTAAATCACTTGTGATAGCCTTGCTCATTTTTGTTCTGCCACAAGTAAGGTTTGCACTTATATTGGAGTCGTTAAATATCATGAGAAAAGATTCGACCCACATTGTGATGATATACCTCTGTGAATGTTGAACTACATGATAGATGTATACGATTTACGCAAATGTAGTTGCGTCTGTTATTTTTTATTTTTGAGAATATTTTTGTATTGCAATCGATGTTGATATACTCCCCTGTACTGACTTATATGAATGAAATGATGTTGATTTATTATTGGATAAAAATAAAACAGGATATAAAGAAATTTACTAACTAGACATGTTTTTCGAATAAATATTTAAAATTTATTTAAAAAATATAAAAATAATCAAATTAACGTCTCGAATTATTATTTATATATTAAAAACGTTAAAATACTATTAAAAAAAATTCCGGGAGAAATTAAAAAATTGCGGTATTTTGCGGGAGATTTCTAATTGCGGTAGTTTTGCGGGAAGGATATGTCTGCGTGTAAACTAAAAAATTGCGGGAGTCTCCCGCTGATGGGGGAGTCATGGCAACCCTGTTAAAGAGGGAAGTGTGGACATAAATAAAGATAAAATAATACAGATTTCTAGACCAACAGTATCAAACAAAAACCTGTTTATTTAAAAGATTATGTAACTTAATATAAAATATAAATGATTTAACACTAAAACGCGAAAAATAAATTAAAAGTTAAAAACGTGATATAATCATCTTATTGATTTATTATTCCAATATTCGATTATTCAATTTCTATATATTTTATGAATTTCATATATATATTATTTCGATATCTCACTTATTCTAACATCCAATTTGATCAATTATTATTCCTAATTATTCACGACTTATTAATGATAATAACAAAACTGAAAATTGATAATAATAACAACCGAGTACAACAAGCAAGCTACATGACGAAATCACGATTCATGAGGACAACTTATGATATGGATAGCTTACGATTTAAACAAACCAACTTACAAACTCAAAAACGATTTAGACAAACCAACGTAAAAACTCAAAAACGATTTGGACAAGCTAACGATGACGAATGTGACTTATGTAACAACGTGAACAACCAAAACGATGAACTATTTGGTCAACAAGCTCTCAACGATAGCTTACATGAAATTTTTGGAAAGCTTCTTAGAAAAGGGAGAATGTTGAATAATCTTAAAATAAAAATTTATTTTTGTATTCTTACTTTTGTATGAAATTCATTTTATATTATATTACCTTGCGTAGCTTATTCTTATTATTTTGCTAAACTTATTTTTTAATTTATTTAACCTTCGTGTTAACTTATTCATTCAAATTATCCATGATATATATAGATCCAAAACACTTTTAACTTTTAGACTTATAATTTTTAGTTATTTAAAAAATAAACTTACATATAGTTGTAAAACCTGATTACCATTTTTATAAATTTATTTTAAAATATATAACATGAAGTAATTATTTTAATTATAATTTTATAATAAAATTTAAAATTTTATAAAAAATATTAGACTTTCATTTTATAATATAAAAACAAAAATTTTTTATTACTAAAATAATTAAATATAATAATTTAGCTAACTCATGGTTTATTTTTTAATAACTTAAATTATATTAAATATTTAGCCGAATATAAATTATATTTAATTCTCATTTATTTAAATATCACTTGCTACATTTGAATTTATAAATTAATTTTCTTTTAAAGGTTCTAGTTAGATTTACAAAATAATTTATTCAATTCTGGTAAAAAGTTATATATTGTATTATATTTTATATAATATTAAGGTCAAATTATTAAAATAATTAAGACTTATTAACTTTACAATAATCAAAATCTATATTAGGGATTATGGTCAAACCAAAGCATCAAGTTTGGAAACATTTTCAAGAAGTACGCAATAGTTACAGCGGTATGCAGGTTTTGTACAATGTCCTATATTACCCACATATGGTCAATGATTTAATAAGTAGCTGTACTATGTTCCCTGTCATAATTAAGGAAAAATTTTATTTTTTTATTCAAATTCCAAAATATCAACCTAACAAAAAATCACACAAATGTAGTTTGTAATACTTCTAGCTCAGATGAAGAATAGGGTGAAAGAGAATAATTAAATTGGCAACATTTTGTCTTCTGATCAATCTACAAGCAAGGCGATTAAATGTAAATCTCAATCTTGTATAATCAGTTTCATAGATAGAATGAATCTCAAAGAAAAATGGGCTCGATCAATTGTTTGCAAAGGCTTTATATGCGAGTTTATCTATCCACATCACTGAAAATCCACACATCCAAGAATTTTTAAAAAATTCGTCCTATTTACAATTAACCCTTGAAGGCAGTTGGCTAGATATCTTTTAAACAAAGCGTAAGGGGATATGGAGCCGAGAGTTGCAAATAAAATAGATAAAGCTCCTATCAATTGTGTCAGATGGCTGGAGCAACATTAGAAACTAGAGCATTATTAATTTTATTTTTAAATACCGAGAAAAATCGCTTTATGGCAGATTATATTACCCATGAATTTAATAATTCTTGAACTGAATATGATAAAAGTATATTTTTTTGTTACTTATAATACCGTCAATATGAAAGCATTCTGAAGGATTCTAAAGTCTGAATCTATTTATAATCATATACAATGTTATGGTTGTGCCATATATAATGCAGTTATTATTCCACTATTTTGAACGATTGAACGCCTTCTTCCATATAAATTGTTAAATTTTACAAGAATAAATACATACCAGCTGGAGTATTTTCTCGTAATAAGAATCAACATGCTATACCATCTAAATTAAATACAATTGACCAAAAAATATGGGCATCATCAAGAAAATATATAAAGCAAATGCAAATATGGAAGAAAGCTCTGAAAGCATCAGTTGTTGAAGAAGCTGTATGTGATATTTTTCCTATAGAAATTACCAATAAAATATTGAATGAAGATATATTTTGGACAAAAATTGTAAAACTTTTAGCTATACACTTTATTGTAGAAAGTGCGGGAGGCCCATGTAAAAAACGAGATGCCTAATTTAGAAAAACACATAATACAATCATGCCATGATTCTATATTTTCTCCATCTGAAGAAAAAAAATTAAATATATGTTTGAAAATAGAAAAAAAGATCCAAATACATATGCTCACAATGCTGCTTATTTATTGGGCCCCAATATCAAGAGGAGCATCTTACTAGTACTTATTTTGATAAAGCATGTGATATAGTGCAATAATTAAAAGTAGCATATTTAATAGCCAAAATATGAAGAATTAAAAGCAGCATATTTGATAGCCAAAATATGAAAGTGGTAACTTCCAAAAGAAACAATTAGATTTTGGCTTCGAGTTGGTGAATGCCCTTTGCAAACCTTACCCATTAAGAGAAGTGGCGTCTATTTTAGTAAAATTTTTTAGTTCGACTTTTTATTCAGAAAGAAATTGATCGATTTGGGGCAATATTCATGCACAAAAAACAGAAATCGATTGAAGACTTCAGCAACATGAAAACTGGTAAGAGTATATCATAATTTAAAATTGATTAAAAATTAAGGAAATAATAATATTGAATATGAATTAGAACACCACTCTGCCACTGAGGGCGATTAAATGAATTAAAAAAATATTATGAAATTTAATATATAGATTTATTATAATATTATATATAATATTAAATAAAGTTAATATTGGCGTGAAAAATTTATTTGAATTTAAGCATATTTAACCTGTAAAATATCGGCCATTTGATGGAATCGTATTTGACCTATCAAATGAAAAACCCTATTGTTAATAATTGATTTTCAAAACTTTGATCAGATAAACAGGAACGGTTAGTGTTCAACCTAGCTTTCGCTGTATTAAACACACGTTCAACTGAAATATGGGAGGGTTGTATTATATTTAATAAATAAAAATTTATTTGGAATAATTTATTAAAAATATTTAAAGAAAAAAAAATTATTAGAGTATCTTTATTCAGATCCTCGTCAAATTTTTCTTCATCTTTATCAGAATTTAATCGGAATTCATATTTTCACCTTCATATGTTTTTTAGATTTGAGCTACTGAACATCGAGATGAAAAAATTTGGATTAGGGCACAATCCACACTTACAAAGTATAGATTTAGTGCTCTTAAATTTCTTTATTGGTTTAAAAAATGTTTAACACTGGAGCCCGGGCAGCGTCAAATCATCTTCATCTGAAGAAATAAATATTATTGTCATATATTCTTTATAAAATAAATGATAATATTAAAAATATAAATTAACATACCTTGATAGAATCAATATAAATTAGATTAGCAATCTTTACTGAATATAGTTCAACAACAAAAAGGTAATAAATATAATAAAAAGGAAGAACTTTTGTAGTTGGTCTATATTAAAAACTCGACCTAAATTATTTATAAAATTTTAATATTTTTTTAGATCTTTTTTTAGGTAAAGAGTATCATTTTGCGTTACCGTTTCTCGAAGAAACGCTTACTGAAACAAGTAACGAATTGCGTTCTTTTCCTCAAAAAAGGTAACGCTGTTATTTCCATCTACGCTACTTTACATCACTATAAAATAGAGATTGATGGATAATAATAACTTTAAGAAATTAATTAGTATATATTGTAATGTAATATAGTTAGAGCAAGAACTGTGTGCCGATGAAACCTTAGCCGGCCTTAGCAAATGCGGCATGAATCTGCACAACAACATAATTTTTTTATATTTTTACATGAAATTATTAATTTTATAAATGCTAATTAATTTTTCTTAAGATAAATTATTAAGTAAAAATAAAATAAAATATAGATTAGTAATACTATATTTTATTATTTGTTGAAAACTAATTATAAATTAGAATTCAATTTTATAATTTTATGAATATCCTGTATGAAGAAAAATATACATTAGTAATAAACTATATTTTATTATCTGTGGAGAAAACTAATTATAAATTCTAATTCAATCATAATTTTATAATTATAAAATATGAAAATAAAATATAATTCGTAATACTATTATTATTTGTTCAAATACTAATTATAAATTCGAATTCAATTTTGTAATTTTATAATTATCACGTATGAAAACAATTTTATTCACATTTAGGGGACATGAGTAGGATTGTAAAAAGACCTGTTACGAGCTGATGAATTTTAAAAATAAACTAAAATATTTTAACCATAAAAATTTTACTTAAGTCTCGAGATTTCGCTAATAGATATCCAAACCTTTGTGCCATATATGAGACAAATATTCAGGCTTGTGTAATATATTTCTGAAATGTTGAGTTGGCCATTAAAAATGGGCTCAAAATAAGCCGTTTAACAACTCTAGATGTAAATATATTCTCCCTAAATTCAAAGTCAACTTAGGGATAGAAAAAACCATTTCACTCGGTGTGATAGTTGCTGAAACATTTCTTTGGCTAGAATAGTAAGATGTAAAAGCTCTATCGTTTTCTTTTCCAAAAATTTAGAACATTTAAATCCTATGAATAATGTTTCTGTGATAAGAATATAGCAATTTTTTTTGTTACAATACAGTTATAGTAGAATAATATATTAAGATTGTCATTGAATGTTTACTTGGAAATTCTGTTATCTAACTTGTATATAGTATGTTATTCGCTTGGCTTCCATACTCCATATTTTCTAATTGATTATCATCATCCTCTAGTAGTTTAAGATGTTTTATAATAAATTCCATCTGTTCAGCTATATATTTTATACAATGCTTAATTTTTGAAATTAATAAATTACTTCACATCATATATTGACCTAATTATTTTTAATAAATTTGCAACAACATAATTGCAATGCAATAATTAGACATTTTAAATTAAATATTGATTTTAAAAAAGATTAAATATTTATTAAAAAGAAAGATAAAATTTTTCATTCTCTTTTATTTATTAAAAAAAATACACATTTTAATATTTGTTTCCCCAACACTTATTTATAAACGAAAAATTTTACAATTGATTTCCTTTTTATTTATTAAATAAAATATGCCGTTTTATATTTGCTTCTTGCAGTTATATTTTTTTAACGTAAGTAATAAAATAATAACATAGTAAAAATAGTGTAAGTTTTTTTTTAATAATAAAAATAATATTCAATTTTTTTTAACATAGCATAAAGAATTATATCAACTTTATTTATTTTTTAAGAAAAATTACAAGAGAAGTAAGGCTTACCTTGCTATAAACGCTAAGTCACTGATATAAATTGTTTAGCCTTAATTTTAAAGAATGGTTGATATATCCTTTGACAAAATAAGATAAAAAATAGCAAATAAATAATAAAATTATTAAAATTAAGAACTACGAAATGTAACTTATTGGGTCAGGTCAGATGGAAAATTTTAAATTTTATCAAAATATTCTGATCAATGTAACTAACTTATCTATTTGATTATATAAAAATGATCGTATGATACCCACTTTTTTAAAAGGAATTTTATTAATTTTAAAAGTAAAGTAAATTGCATTAACTTTAAACATTTACTTACAATTAAATATGAAAAGTAATATATATTTTTTTTATAAATTTTAATATAAACTTACTTAAAATAAGTGAATGTATTTAAGGTTTATTGAATTTGCTAAGATATTTATTAATTCATAAATATATCGTTAAATTAACTTATTAATTAAATTAATATTTGAGTAATTAAAATTGTATCCAAAATTGTATCCCATCTTTAGTTAATTTCAAAAATTATAATGGTTATCATTTACCAAATACATGAGCTAATTGGTCATTTTAATTATTAATTATTAGTTTTTTATATATAAAAAATTTACCATAATTTTGATTTTTTAAATAAATTAACTTAATTTTAGTACAATTTTGAGTATCCATAATATCTTACTTTATCTTATTAATTTACATAATAAATTAATTAAATTTATAATTACATTCATGACTTAATAATAATTATTCTAATATCTTTAATCAAATTATAATATTTTCAGAACTTGAAAGACTGCCTAAATGAAATAGAAATTCTCCAAAACTATCAAAATTCTTATGAATCATTGAAAAATTTTATGCAAATTTGTCATACTTCTTTACATCAAGAAACAATGATTCCTATAAACAAAATAGCCTTCATACCTGGACAGTTATATAAAACAAATGAGGTTTTGGTTTTATTAGGCGATGATTGGTTCAGTAAGATATCAAATACCCAAGCATTGACAATCATAAATAAACGTCTCAGAAGTAAGTTATCTTAATTTATTTATTAGATAATTGATTTAAAAAGACTTATAGTCAGGGTTTAGAAAACATCACTAAATGAAAAAATAAAGGAGAAAAAAAAATTCTGTTTTTGTCAAAAATAAAAAAATATGTCAAAAATTAAAATTATTTTTTTATGATATTTTTAAGATTATTCATATTTAAAAAATGAAAAAATTTTGAGTGTTATTTTTGATTCAAGAATTTTGCCCATTAAATTTTCACTTTATTTTTAAGGGTCATCCCATAAAATTGATCAAAAAAATATGATTTTCACTGTTACCCCTTAGGATTTGGGCAAAATTTTGTATACAAACTAAGATATACATAACTAAATCTCTGTTTAAATTTTGGCTACTACAGAATTATAAATAATGTTTATTGAATTTAAAAATAAATGAGGAGTTTCTTCAATTTTTATAAAATTTTAAGCAAATGTCACTAAGACTAATATATATAAAAAATGGAATTCCAAGTTAATGATTTCAAAGTAAAATTATATTTAATTAATTCATTGTCTCTGCCAAACCTCTCCACAATCATGTCTATCCACCCTCATCATTTAGAATCTCTCTTATATGGACTATCTCTCAACCTCCCCAAATGTGAGATTTGCTTCCTAAATCCCACTTCTATCCCCTTAGACATGGTATATCACGTCATCAACAGAGACAAGATAACACATCTTGGATCACCTATAAGGGGTGAAAAGGCCATCGAAACATTTTTAAATGGTCCCTTAACAATTTATCCAAATTAAACACATTATGTAATTACCTCCTAGCCCATCAATCTTTTTTTTAAATAAAAAATTATTTCAATATACCTAAAATCCTTTACGCCCTGAGATCCTCTCCGATCTTTAAATGCCGTGACTTGCTCATTTCCCATGAACCTAAATTAAGGGTATACTTGAAAATATATAAAACCTAAAATTTTCCAATTCATCCTGGCATGAGGCCACCCTTTCCAGTAAGTCTGGTGGTATTGGTATCTGACCCCCTATACAACTTTCCCTCTCAGCCTTTATTTCATCTTGTCTTGCTGCTCAATCTATCATCGATAATGGATTCACTCCTTTAGATACTGACCTCTTGCAGGCCTTCACCTTTTGGGACAGCAACTGCCCACCCACTCTTTCTTGTCCCACTTACAGCATTCAAAAAGACTGGGATGCTCCTCTGATCGCCCGTTCTGTTGAATACCTAATTTCAAATAGGCCCTTTGAGGACAATCCCAATAATTTAGTATTATATTCAAGCTCAGGTTACGAATGGCTGGAAGCCATCCCCAGTTCCAATCTTGGCCTCCTCTTGACTGGTGAACAGCTACGCATTTCCATAGCCCTCCATCTTGGCTGTAATGCAGTGGTTCTCTCCATTTGCATCGACTGCGGTTATCCCATCGAATTGAAAGCTTACCATCCCTTGCACTGTAAGTTCTCCCATGAATGACAGCCGCGTCATAAATCTATTAACAACATTCTCCTAGCTGCTCTTAAAAAAGTTAATATTCCATCCACCCTCGAACCAGTGGTATACTATACTGGTTAAAGCATTCATAGAATAAGGCACTTAACATCCCATAGATAATTAGTGCTACCAATTGTTTAGCCAACTTACATATTTTAAAAAGTAAAATAAAAATGACCATGAAAAAATTATTAATATCTAATCATCATTATCTTAGGAGGTATCCCACCGCAGAAAAAGAGGGGGTTATTTTCAAAAATGGATTATTAAAATTTAAAGTGATTTATAGATGTAGGAAAAAGTAAAAAAATAAAAAGTTCAATAATTTCAAATAGCTGAATCATTTTGAATATTCATGAATCGTTTGAAATATATAAAAATAATCTAGAATATTTACGAATAATTCCAATATTTATGAATAATTTCTAATAATACAAATAATTTGAAGTTATACTAATAATTCGATCAAATAATAGATATAAAATTATTAGACAGCTAATATATCTTCCTTATTCATATTAAATTTTAATTTTTGAATCGAATAATTTTATTATTTGTATTTTAATAATAAAATACGATTCCACAAAAAGTGATTTTCAAAAAAATGTTTTTAATATTGAAAATAAGAAAAACAATTATGTTTTTAATATTTATGTTTTTATAAATATTTTATACATTATTTTTTTATTGCTATTCAAATTTTTTATAATTTAAAAGAATAAAGTGAAATAAAGAAATTTTAATAAAATAAAATAAATGTAAAATTTTATAATTTTTTTAAAAATTATTGAGCCCTGAAACCTACATTTAAAAAAGGCTTTCGTGGTTCAGGGTTCTGGTTCAATAAAATATCAGGGTTCGGGTTCACAGCCCTGGTTATAGGTACATATTTTTTATAAATATATTTGGAATTTATAATTATATTCCATTTATCTACATAATAGTCAACCTTTTTTTAATATATCAAAAACAAAAATTTGTTAGGTATTTTTTCCCCCCAAAATGGTTAATATTATTATTCATTATTTTTCAAATTATATTATAATACTTATTTTATTTTTTAAAATCACAAAAATTTAAAAAATAAATCAAGAACCTTTTGAATCAAAAATAACTCGCTAATATTTATTTTTTTTAAATGAAAATGTCGATCTTGATTTTAGATCCTTTACCGAGGGCGATTTAAAAAATTTTAAAATCTGATTTAACCGAAATGTATGCTAGTATGTGTAGAGTATACCCTATAAATTTCAGCTATAGATATTTTAGTATTTTTTAATTTATATGAAAAATCCATATAAAAATTAATATAAATTAGAAATAGTTCTAAAGTTCATAAAAATTGTTTGAAATTTACAGTTTGGGTACTCTATACGCTGATATACAATTCCTGTAGAATCAGATTTTTAAAATCCAAAAATCGCCCTTAGTAAATGATTTAAAATTGAGAGATTCCTAATCCCCATACGACAAAAATATGAATGAAAAATTTTTATTTAAAAAAAAATTCACAAGTTTTTTAAATTTTATTTTTGAAAAAAAAACTATGAACATTTTTATGAGAATCGACGAAATCAAACCGGTTTAAAGATATAAATCTTAAAAATAAATATATATATATTATTTTATATTCAAAGATATTGCTGATAAAAAAGATGCCTTATTTAGACAGCGCGAATTGATTGAACAGAGAATCAATCTGAAAGATAAATATGACAATATTCTTGGTGTCGACACAGAAACATTTGAAATCAACGAAAATTACAACGAAG
This sequence comes from Gordionus sp. m RMFG-2023, assembly GCF_954871325.1. Classification (NCBI taxonomy): domain Eukaryota; kingdom Metazoa; phylum Nematomorpha; class Gordioida; order Chordodea; family Parachordodidae; genus Gordionus; species Gordionus sp. m RMFG-2023. The sequence goes on from NC_088776.1 coordinate 20,239,259, forward strand.
AAACTGAAAAGACTTGGAGAAGTTTAATAAAAAAAATTAAATAATACTTCTTCAATTTAAAAAAATATACGGTCACAAAATTTTTGCAGGATTAAGTATATACAAGACATGGGCAGTAATTAAATTAGGGCTGACCAATAAAATTTAATTTGATCAAAATGGCGATAATCATTCTTTTTTTTTCTAACCTTCTTTCCTTCCTTCCTTCCTTCCTTCCTTCTTTCTTTCTTTTTTCATTCTTTCAACCGTAGTAGTGTTAAATATAAATATTTCTTTATAATAAAAAAAGAATCAGCTGGTAAAATTAAAAATAATATTTCAATAATAATATATTAAAATTCACAAACTGTCCTCGATATTTTATCAAAATTTCCTAAGTGTTGAGTTCCAAGCCCGGTGCACAGATTCCACTAATGGGAGGGTAGGGAAGGGATGTAAAAGGGTCGATGGTTCGCGAATTCCGGGATTGGGAACAAGGGGACTCGGTTTCGTCGGAATTTTGATTAATCGTCACTTATCTAAAATTGAAAGGAAAGAACAAATAATTTCAAAGGAGTTCGATTTCAGTTAAATTAAGTTAATAAACAATGTTCTAAAATAATTCATAGGTTTAATCCTAATCCTTTTAATTTAGTTACAAAATAATTAGTTATGAAATAATTATTTCCACGACTCTATTTCAAGCAATACTAGACTGGTAACCCACCACTGGAGATTTAAATTTAAGCTAATTTAAATGTAATGGGTTACACCGCACCACTGTATAAGAGCGGGTTTAAGTTCTTTTTTTTAGTGTGACGGTTTACACCATACCACTATATAAGAGGAGATTTTAGACTAGGCTATTGTTTTTTTAAGCGACAGTGTCTGGTACTCATCATCGTGAGATCACCCGGGATACGAGTGGCAGGTTTCGTAAGAAGGTCCGTGAAGTTCTTGGGAACAGGGGGCTACATTTTTTCTCAAAGCGTCGAGACCTATGGTACCTTCTTCTTCCTCACTTTTGGGTTCCCTTCGTTGTCGGATATCGCGACGGTGATATCGTTGGGTTTTGATTGTCGTTTTTACATGGTCGTCTGCTTTTTATAGATTGACTTGAGTTACTGGGTTCATGACTAGAGCTTTTCTACTAGGATATTTAAGGCATCTATAATCTCGTTCTAGATATAAGAGTGCGGAGGTTTTTAGTAGGGTTAAAGTGGGTTAGTTAAGCTTGAATTTCGGTTCTCGGGCACTCCATTTATTGGATTTTTGGAAGTGCCATATATTATGGCGAATATAAGAGCATGTAAATATGAGTTATTCTATGTTGTCACGGTTATTATTAGAGTAATGGCTTATGAATTGGAACACCTTATCGATGACAATCTTTTGAGGGTATTTCATATAAATGAAAATGGTTTCTAATGTGCTCAGAATGACCAGTGACGCAGTGCTGTTCAGACTGTAGATTTTGGGCCACTTTGAATATGAATCGATTATTAGCCAGTGTTGTTTATGCAGGAGTCTAACCAAGTCTAAGAGTACTATTTCCACTACTTTATGGGTACTGGTCAGGTGTTGAATGATATCCTTGGCGTATTTTCTTTGAATTGTTAACATTTTATAAAGATTTCGTTTGCCATCATGTCCTTGTTTAAATCTGGCCACCAAACATATTTTTATGACGTTTCTTTCATACCCATTATTTTGGGATGCACACGTTAAATTTCTTATAATATTAAAGGTCGTAACCGTTGGGGAATAATTAATCTGGTTACGGTATTTCCGTATATTTACTCCTTTCGCATTTTCCAATATCTTTGGAATTTTTGTGTGACTTCAATGGTCATTCCCGTATGTAATGTTTTACTTGGGTTGATTCGGGAGCCTTGCATGGTTAAAGATGTATTTTATCTATATCTCTGTTAAATGGTAACGAGTTTATTTGGGTTTGGATTATTTGGTTGACTTTAGCTTCTTTTACGATCTATTGGAATCACTTCGTGTAATGGTAATCGTGGCAGAGCATCGGCAGTTGATGTTGAAATTGAAACTTGCTAAAATATTCCTCCATCGTTGTAGCCTATCGGTTCTTCAAAAATTGCTAGTAATGGTTTATGATCGGTGCTTGGTGTGAAACTATTTCCTAGTAAAAATTACTTGAACCTTTTTACTGCAAAGACAATGGTTACAACTTTTTTTCTATGTTTGGATAGTTTATTTCGACTTTGGATAAAGTTCGCGATGCATAAGCAAACGGTCTCTCGATTTCATTACCCCATCTAGGTTATGTACGATGTCGATGCTAAACGCTAATGCATCGCAGACCCACTTATTGTCCCAATCAAATTTTAATTCAAGATATAACAGGTCATATTAAGGGTTTGGCTATGGTTGATATTTTAGGGATAAATTTTGCATAGTATGCGACCAAAACCTATATACAAAATATAATAAAATGGGGTAAGATATTATATTTTTATTTGTGAAAAAAAGAATAATTATTTAAAATACACAAATGATTTTTATTCAAAGATATTATTATTTTAATCATGATTTTTAGATCGCAATTTATATCAATTTTAATTTATCATCCTAATTTTAATAAGACCGATGGTTTCAATTTTAAGGCCCGACTGTTCACACCTGATTCCCTGGTTTTAATCCTAGTGAATATTTGATTTATCATTTTATTAGACTAAATTAAAATACAGTAAAATGTTCTCAAATATAGGGTCGAAAAGTTGAATAATTTTATTTGTTGATGGCTTAATTTGAACCTATAATATGAGTTTAGAACATCTCAATTCTTAAAACTATAAAAACATTGAATACTAAAAAAAATTATGGGACATGGGTATCCTTAATTCTTTTATTTTCTTCGCGAAAATTTATAATTTAATTTTAACAATAGTTGAACATAGAGACAATGTTAAGAAATATTATCAAGAATTAGCGAAAAATAAATCCAATAAATCAACTACTCACCTAGAGTCAGATCCTTTACCGTTGATCTTAGAAAATTTTCAAGATATGGATGTGGCCGAAGATGAAAATATATCAAGTGATGAAATATATTGTTATTTTTACTTATTTAAGTTTAAAAAAAAATTGATTATAGCTCAGGTTAATAAAAAAGTGAGATGGGAACATGATTTACAAGCAAAAGCCACGTCAATAGATCTCAAAGTACTATAAGTGTTTATTAAAAAAAAGGATTAATTGAAGAATTTATATTACTGCTTTTATTCACCTAAGTTTTTCTTTATCACAAATTTGGTTAGAACATTTCCATTAAATTTTTATGCCTTATTATAAATTACACTCAGTTCACAAACTTGGATGTTTCGTTAAATCAAACTACTATTACGACTAAAAAATCAATTCTCAAAATCCCATCTGAAGATATTGGAGTAATTTATAAAAATTGAAATTTAATTGTTCCTTTATTATATAGTTTTCTGAAACAGATAAAAAATTTACAAGTCAAATTGTTGAAACAAATGTAAGCTCACTTATTTAAATAAATAATTTTACCATTTTGCAGGCCACGAGTTTTATATAAGTTTTTATATTTTTCTGGCCTTATCTGGGTTTTTAAAATTTGAATTTTATGGCCTGGCTTGGGCTTATAAATTTTTCGACCATACATGACTCGGGATTCAAAAAATTGTGGCAAGGACCCTAGCTGAGTTTAGCTTAAACCGGGACGATAGGTTTTTACTATATACATATCAGTAGGCTGAGTATGGTTTCAAATTTATTTTCTTTGGTCGGCCAGCTGGCCCGGGTCTTTGTTTCTTCAGCCAGACTGGGATTTTCAAAGTTTTGATGATCTTACAGCCCCTCTCATTAAAATCATTATAGTTGCATTTTGTATAAAATTTTTTCGAAGAGAAATAGAAAATATGAACTCAAATGAATGTTAAATGATTGTATTATAGGATTTTCCAATAGTTATGATTTAATTTTTTCCTATATAGACCCGTCCTTAGTTTTTTAAATAAATTTTTTTAGCCTCAACCCAAGTGAGATTTATAATTTATTTTTAAGCCTCGATTTTTAAAATTAAACTGTTACGGGCAGGATATACAAGACGTGCTCGGGCCTGGACCTCTGATGCATAGGCCTAATATTATTAATATTAAACTGCCTGAGGACCAAAAATAACGCGACCATTATTTGTCATTGATTTGCCTCCTACATAATCAACATTTAAAATATAGTTTTATTTATATAAAATATTTTCTTTTATCCATTGGTTTCTTAAAATCCAATTTTAAAATTTAATATAAAAAAATGAATAATATTTTTATAATTATAATGCGGTAAAATATGATTTGTTGTGAAACATTGACATATATTTGTAGGAATTTTATGAGAAATTTGTTACAAATAAATGTTTTACAATAAATAATATTATTACTATATATTATCTTTAATTTAAGAATCATCTGTATAGTTATGTATGCCTATTAATTTTTTTATTAGACATATCTGTACAACTTGAATTAACAAAAAAAGTTTATAATTTAATTATATACTATAAAAACTGCAAGAATGCATCATTTATTCTTTAATCAAAATATGTCGAAAAAGTCATTTTTTAGTTAGAATAAAGCTATCTTAAAGCATTCCATGTTAATATTATATTAATTCTATATAAATTTTTATATCAAATAGCTTAAATCTATTATCCAGAATTCATCACCCAATATAGTTAAGGATGTCGTTGAAAAAAATAATTTCATTCAAAATTATCCAAACCCAGTTCAAAATTCTCCTACCAAAAAACCTAAGATGTCTTTATGGAAAGAATCTAGACATCGAAAGCCTTTGTAGATTTTCTTATTTAACATTTTATGTTTATAATTAATGTAAATATCATTGATATTTTATCGCAACAATTTTTTTTGTCATATCTACCAAAATATTTGGGGTATTATTTAAAACAAAAATAAAATAAATATGCGAATTAGTTTAATATTATAAATTTTTATGATAATTTACAAATATTTAAGAAATTTTAAGCAAGCTCTTGCCTTAGGGGCTCACGAATACTGCAAATAGTGTAAATTTGAAAATAATATTTATAAATTAAATTTAATCATATATATTTAAATTGTCATTTAGTTTTTTTCTGGGCTAGGGAATAATTTTTTAAAAACGCAATCTTGTTTAAAAACATCGCCTTTATCAAAGTGTGTGTTTTTTAAATATCTAAATAAGGATCGATTGTTATGTGATTGATATATTTTTTTGCACCTTTTTTATATTCGCTCAGTCCAACTACAAACTGCCTAAGCAAAATTTAGAAAATGTTTTTTTTGCATATGGGTTTATTGATATTTTCCATTATATCTTGATTTTTAGCTTAATACCATTTTTTGGCCTCAGGTTCAGTGCCAGGTCTGAAGGTCTCGGACATAAATATAAAATTTAGGTAATTGTATATTGAGCCTCAAGTGTGGTATATATTATTTTTTACTTTACTATAATAAAATGAATGGCATAAAAATTTATATTTTAAAAAACTACCAATCCCAACCGATATTAAAAAAGTAAAGATGAAAAAATTACAAGGTTTTTTTTTACCGGTGCAAATGGATGCTGCAAATTTAAATAATAGAATAACAAATACAACTTATTTCACCAGAAGTTAAATAATATATATTAATTTTTTGTTCCTTTATGATAAATCGAAATTTAATTGATATGAACAGGAAATCTCAATATGGAATGTTGCACGTACAAGTACGTGCGGCTTGCCCACAAACGTGTAAAGGGCTCCTCATATTTGTACTTTTCACCCAAATTGAATTTGTTCCAATCAGATCGAAATGTGAAAAACCTAGCGTAGCTCTGTTGAACTTTCAACATCAGAGCGCAAAAGCACTATATCACGTATCACGTAAAATTACAAATTATTTGGTCAGTTTTTTAATATTGATTACTTTAGGCAGTTTTAAAATGTTGATAAGTTATTAATTAGTTTTCAAGTTTTTTTTTATTGATTTGAGAATTATTAAATGAGCAGTTCATTCCTATATGATTTCAAATTATTAAATGAGTCGTTCATTCCTATATGATTTAATTTATAAATAACCTTATTCAGTGGCCCCTACACTTTTTAAGCGAATGAAGCAGAATACCCCTATGAAAAGTACCCCCCCCCCCCTTCGAAAAAATTATAATTATGACACCCATAAATTTCAAAAATAATTTTTATTGCATCAATTTTTAATATATAATATAAATAAAATGCAAAAAATATAACTTTATAATTATTATTTTTAAATTAATAATTCAGATAAATTAGGGGAAGAGAAAGCGAAAGAATTTATAATTTCATCATAATTGTTTAAATAAAAAATTTTCCATTGATAATATGGTTAAATTATTGAGAAAAGTATCTTTCATGGTACTGCGCAGTCTTGTTTTAATTAATTTAATTTTACTCATGACTCTTTCGGCAGTACATGAGGTTGTGGGAATGTTATATAAAATTCTTAAATTATTGAAAGCAGAAAAATTTAAAAGTAAACGATAAGGTAAAATAAATGAATAGTTTTTCCAATCTGAATCGTAAGTCCCTGAATTATAATCATCATCAGAAGAAGCTAAATAATGTATTGGTGAAAATATTTTAAATAAATAAATTTACAATTCTCAGAATCTGACAAATCTTCTTCTTGAACCTCTAGGTCATGAGTAATAATTACATTCCCCATTTTGGCCATCTTTTAAATATTTCTAAACTTCAACATTTCTTCGAAAATTTGACTTGAATTTAAATTGTAAAATTCACAGATATCCTCAATATCTTCTTTAATAATTGATTTTTCTGCCATTCCCTATGACGTAAAAAATGATGTTTGATGTAAAAATTTCATTGAATCATCATTAAATCTTTCGTTAAACTGCATAATAATTAAATCGAGTGCAGCATAAAACACCTATTTTAAAGCTAAAAAAAATTTCTATATTTAATGATGAAAGTATATATACCTCTCCTTTTTGGATTGTAATGTTTGAAGTCTAGCAAAATCAAAAGGTAGATTTCTCTAATCTTGCGCCTTTGAAAAAACATCCAAAAATTCATGTCCTTGTTATCAACAATATTTTATCCAAAACACAAAGTGATAAGATAAAATCAAATTTTTCTATTCTAAAGACTATAGCACTAGCCATAGTGGAAGTGGCAGGATCTTCAGAATCCTTTAAATTTGTTAAAGCTGCCCTCAAGGCATCATAAAGTTGAAAAAAATTTACAATAGCTTTATATGACGATAGCCAGCTTCTAAATAAAAAAAACATTTAAATAAATAAGGAACTATTACCGAGTGGTATTCTTGACGCGTAGAAATCGTTGCGATTTTTTCAGATCATTACGCTGAAGTTTTTTGAGTACCTCATATCTTTTTACACCATTAAAATAGACATAAATCTCATCTAGTATTCCTAGAACATTTCGAAGTTTTTTAATTGATTGGCATAATTGAACAATGATTAAATTTAATCGGACAATAACACCAAATAAAAGCTGCCTTTGGCGCCTCTGCCCTAATCAAGGCTTGCAGACCATTGATTCTTCCACTCATGTTTGAGGCGCCATCATAACTTTGCCCAACTAGATATTCAAGGGGTAAATTCATCGAGCCAAGTTTGCATATTATATTATGCTTTATATCGAGACCTGTGGTATTTCCCGTACAATATATGTCAATCAGTCTTTCAACAGGCTTCAGCGTCTCACTATTTTCAACATATCTTATTATCAAAGCTATTGCTTCTGATTTCGAAACATCGTATGTGCCATCAACTATGATTGAAAAGCACCTGTTAAATGTAATCTCATTTTGAATTTTTTTTATAACCATATTTTTCATGGTTTCAATGAGAATGTTTATGTTATATGATATAGGTTTGAATATAATTTCGTTTTTAATCCCTTATTTTTTTTATCCTTTTTTCTTTCTTCATTTTGCTCTATATACATTTTTAGTATAGGTTCAGAATCTGCAATAAGCTTAATAAGGGCCATCATATTGCCTTCTTGTTGCCTGTTCCCCCAGAAGGCTTGGTTACGAGATATTAAATAAAATTTACTAAACATAGACCAAAATTTCCCTCAATATATGAAATTAAATATTAAGTGATGGGGGGGGGGGGTCTTATTATTACATTTATAAACCAGAAATCACATGATCATGATGGATGTAAAAAAATTTTTTTTTTAAATTTAAAAAAAATTAAAATAAAAAAATTTAAAAAAAAAAGGTACCCTTACTCAAATTTACTAAAGCAGTTGCTTCGGACCCCCCCCCCCCCTCCCCCTCCCGCATTGTAGGGGCTCCTGACCTTATTTCGGAGAAGTTAATATTTATATTTCCAGACTATTAGGACCACATAAAACTAGTTCAAGTAGGCTAATCAAATAATTGCGTAAGTCACAATATTTTGTAAAAAGAGAGTCAAACCTTTCTGCTTTGTTTTGGCGAAATCCCGAGGGTCATGTAATAATTGGCCAAATCCTAATTTAGTCACGAATTTAAATCACCAAAATCGAGGTTCATAGCAACGTATACTACAAGGTATTACCAGATACTATAATTATTGATTTCGTTATTGCACACTAAAATATGGCCCATTTTCCAGAGATAATTACCTGCCTTTATATTTCAATCAAAAACCTTTTCAACTATCATTTTAAATTCAAATTGTACAAAGTTAATGTTCTTTGAGTATAATTTTTAATTATAAATTGGGAATTTAATTATTTTCTTACTCTTTTTATCATCAAAATCTATTTTTTTTTAAATTTGTTTTATATATCATTGCCATCAGCTGTTCAATATGAAACCTATCAATAACTTTATTTTGGATAAACTAGTTAAAATGTTATTTTTATCAATTCGAAAAAACATTATTTATAGTTATAAAAAATTATATTCATGTGCAGCTGTTAATAAAGCACAACTTATATATTTAAATCCACATTCAAGGTATTTTATATAAAAATTTGATAATTATATAAAGAAAGGAATTATAAATTTTAAAAGAATCTAACAAAATAAGGTGTATATTATGTTTTTTTAATTAAATATAGCATAAATACGTATTTAATTATAGCATAAATACGTATTTAATTATAGCATAAATACGTATTTAATTATAGCATAAATACTTATTTAATTATAGCATAATTATGTATTTAATTATAGCAAAAATACTGATTTATAGACCTTTATTTATTAATAGATATACCAATCAAATATTAATTAATAATTTGGATATTTTTTTATTACCCTTAACAATGTCAATGCTTAATGCTCAGGGTATAATATATAGCTATATTTTATTATTATTAGTCAGTGTTCATGACAGGTATAGGTTGTAAATTATCTAAGCTTAGTGGAATATAACTAACAAAAATATCTATAGCTAGATATCTATTTATTTTTCATTGGCTTACTAGAAAGTCTATAACTTAGCTATTCAGGTGATATCATATTTGCCAAAAATTTGGATGAATTTTTTCATTAATTTTTTACTATGTATCTTATAAAAATATAGAAGGTGCTATTGTTAAGAAATTGGCTTATTAACAGATCTGTATTTTACTTTTGTTTGGATCACCACTGTCACATTTGGTTATAATATATGTAGATCTATGCACCAACAGCTTGTGATATTTCTTTTTAAACAATCGACTGGTGGTAGTGTACTGATTTTGACACTGCTGTCAAATTTTTTCTAACTTAAATTTTTTAGTTAAAATTATAAGTTTATTGGAAATACCTTTAAAATAAAATTAAATTAAAACTATAATTTAATGATTTTATTAAGTTATAATTATCATATCTTGTTACAATTCAAATGTTTTATAGCAAATAATATAAATTTTAAAAATTTAAAATGTATATTATTTTTATTAATAAATTATAGTATAATGTGGCTGAATTTTTATATCAGTGGTGGCATATTGAGCCTTGACACTATTTATGACAGTGGCATCAGTGTGATCAAAAATCAAGGTCTAAATATATGCAAAAAATTGCTGGTTTTGAGAAGCATCAATGGCCTAATTGATGTAAGCATATATCACTTACTACATAAATAGGCTTTAAAATAAAACAGAATTAATTGTAAATTTAAAAAAAAACATTTTTTGAATCTCTTTATTTTTTTGGGCATAATTTAATTCTTATAAAGATAAGCTAAAAATAATTAGTTTTAGATCTGGTCCCAACCAAGCTTGAAAATAAACAATTTCTTAAATCTATGCTATATTGCTTAAAATGTCTGCCTCTTCAGATATCTGCTATATTTAATCTCATTTAATATTGTATATTGATTATAAATAAATAAAAAGATAAAACACTATATTTTGGTTTTCTATTCCCAAAGTTATGAAAAACAAAATATTACTTAAATATATTGGTTTTAAACATTTCTAGTAGGGTTCTATATCCCAAAGTAAGGCTGACTTAAAATAATTCATTTTTGGTTGATAGAAATGGAATGACTTATTCTCCATCTATTTTAGAGGTAATTGCTATCTACTTTTTTTTATTTAAATCTTTTTTTTTGGATTTATTATATGCTTAGCCTGTAATTATATAAATGCTTATTAAGGGTCAGAAAAAATTATTGCTTGCTTAAATCTCATATGAGAGTTTAGAATTAAATTGTTTAAATAAGGAAACTAGTTTTCTAGTTATTTTAGCCTCCAAACAATTCTTAAGTTTGGAATGAATCATTTCTATTTGCATAATATCTTACCTGAAATAAATTATACCGTAGCAACAATTATTTGACTGGGTTCACTTTAATTATAATAACAGAAAATTTTTTATTTCTTGAATCATGAATTTGCCATGTTCCATCACTCTCTCCTTTTAAAATATATAGCTGTTATTGCTGAAATTATTTGAAATAAATTAAGAATTTAAAAATAAAACATAATGGCCTTAATTAATAAATGAAGCCCACTTTTATACTATAGAAATTTTTTCAATACTATTCTTTGATTCTATGATTAAGCAAACATATTATCACGTTTTAAATCATGATTAAAATATAAAAAAATCACTACTTTTTTGGTTTTCTCAAAAGTAGTCTTTTCATACAGTTTCAAAATTGATTTTATTATTAAAACGAACATTCAAATATTTTAAAAATGAAAAATAACTGAATTATTATGAATGGTTTAAACTAGAAATAAGTTTATGATTAGATTAATATCTATTTTACAAAATTCAATTTATTAAAAAGAAAATATAAATTAGTATTATATTTTTTCCAGAATAATCCTGTATTCCAGATTTATGGCTTTATATTGCTCTTTAGGCTCAACAGCATTCCTCATTTTATATTACTATAAATTCAACTTAATTAGTTACCTCAATCCACATAATCTCAAGATCAACAATTCACACTTGGATAAGTTGCGGCACACTTATTATTTTTATTTGACACGGTTAAACGAGGACCCCATCCAAAATAGGGAGACTAGAATCAAATTAATAATTTTATCCATTTTCCCGATCATCATAATATTTTCATTATCCCGGATCCCTGTAAAGATTTACACAAATATTACCAGATCTCCAAATAATTATATATTAATATTACCCAAGGGATTATTTAGAACCAAGAAACATTTGGGAGTTCATCTTAAAAAGGTTAACCTTGTTCCTATATATATTAGTGATGATCCCAATTTGAATTCCTTAACCAAACTCTTCTACATGCTTAAAAATCTGAAAACGATTATCTTCGGAAATACTATCATTGACGCTCATAAAATGCCATTACTATACCCTAAACATATGCATTTACATTCAGAATATTTTTTAAAACCAATATATTTTAATCAATTTTATCAATATATATAAATTTGTACATTCAAATGATCAGCCAGTATTAAAAGCATGACACATGCGTCAAGATAAGGACGTTAAATTATTCCCTAGAATATGAAATACTTTTGATTACAAGAACTAAGTATATCGGTTCAATAAAGAAATTACAGTTACTTATAAACCTAAAATTTTTATATTTTAGCACTATCTTATTAATGTCTTTTTATTTAAATTTCATATTTTTGTAAAAGTTTTTATTGCCCATCAAGTAGGACCCTGAAAAATCAATATTTTCGGCTAATGCGCTGTCCTAGAATATTAACTTCGAAGCCCGATCTAGGAATATCTTAAATTTCTAGGCTCGGTCCTAATTTAAGAACTCAGCTTAGCCTAAATTTTTTTTAAAAATGTAAATTTATTATAAAGATTATCATACATAAATTATCATCTTATTTTGATAAAAAAAATTTCTAACACGGCCCGCGGATTTTTTTTAGTTACAAACTCGCCAGAAAATATTAAAAATTTTTAAGCTTAAGCCGGGCTTCGCTCTGAATTGCAGGATTCTAACAAAAGAACCATCATATAGGCCTTCTTAAACCAGGATTTCCTGCGAAAAAAATTGCATTTTCATTGGTTGATGATTATAGAATAATTTTAATGTTTTATTGTTTAAATTTCATAATGCACAGAAAATTTTGTAAAAATAATCCATATAAAATAGAGAAAGATAAAATTTATAGTGATGTGTTTGTTGTTTTCTTAAATTTAGCCAAAATATTTACGAAAATTGAAACCTAATTTTGATAATTTTAACATGGTTCTTTGCATTTTTCTTAATGTACAGAAAATTTAAGATAAAATTCTAAATTAAATTTTGTAATACGTTAGTTGTTCAAAGCAGGGATCAGGTCCGTACCCGGATTCAAGGCTCTTTTTTTCGAACCCGAACTGAATCAAAAATATTTAAAATTATGAACATGGACCAGAATCCTTTTTTTCCCAGAACCCGGATCGAGATCGGGTTTAGGAATTTTTTTTTGTATTTTATGAATAATTAAATCCTTAAAAAATTAAATAATATAAAAATAACAAATTAATTATTTAGATTTTCCTGGAGCGCGCATAAAATTTTAAGCTATTACAAATTCAATTATATATCTAAAATTTTACACATAAATTTGAACAAGGCATTATATTATATATAACATTACTATATATATAAATATTATTTATTAATTTTATAATTACTAAAATGATCTCAATTAAATTTACTAGTACGTGATTTGATACTTTGAGTTTAAGTTATTTAATCTTATAATCTCAGATTATCTTTATCAACTATATTTTTTTAACAGATCTACTAAACAAGGGAAAGAGACTTATAAAAATGCAAATATAATTTAATTCAATATTATTACTTGATATTAATAAATTATTTTTGAAAATTATAAGTTACTTTCTAAAGCCAATTTATCACATTTATTTACATTTTTTTATATAATATTGATTTGTATTTTCTTAAAAAATTATGAATCTGGACCGAACCCGAACCCATAATGAAACGGTTAATGATGCTTAATACCTTAAGGTACCATCTATCAAATTTGAATTTTGTTCATTTTTCATTTGGATAGGCACTACCAAATATATTTATAATATATATTTGAAAAATCGTGATTTTTGGAAAGCCTTTATAACCTAGTAGGCAAGAGCTTGGCTTACTTATCCTATGCTCCCGGGTTCGAATCCCGGAAATGTTCATGTTTTTTTTCTTATTCTAACTTGGTGGTTCCATCCTTGGGGGGATGATATATAGAAGGCCGGACTCGACCACGTGATTCCGTATTAATATATTAAATAATAAGGGTCTTATTACATTTTAATAAATTTTGGTCGGTATTTAGCAAATTGGATTGGTATTTAAAATATTTCCATACATTCACTTGGTAGTAAGCATCATTAACCTAATGAAACTTTCTAGACCGAACCCGAACCCATAATAAAACTTTCTAGACCGAACCCCTTTTTAAAATTTTCCCTGAATCCGGATCTGGACTAAACCTGGTTGCATATTTCGATGGGTCCAGAACCCTGGTTCAAAGTGATGATCGGTCTAAAAGATAGTTTTTTCCTACCACATATAAGTTCAATTTTCACTAAAAATATTGGTTGATGATAATGTGCAGTTACTATACACCATTTTTCATAAATTTTATTAAAAAACCGTGCACATGTGTGATATATTTGGGTAATGTTTCAGTTTGAGACATCTTAAGAACTCGCTATGAAAAATTTTGGTAAATTATAAATATACAAAAAATCGTCGTTTTTTAATGATTGCTGGTGGGTGTAGGCGCTTGGTTTAAGAGATATCAAGTAAAGGGGTGACTGTTTTATTCCTGACAAAACCCAATTTTTGGGATTTCCCTTTTCTGACATGAGCCAGCACGAGGAGTTAGAAATATGGTAGCAATCTACGTATACTGGGAGGTTAATATATATTATTGAACAATAGTTTTATGTTTAGTCACTGTTTAATAAATTATTACATTATAATATGATGAACTTAGGGAAAGGTAAGATTTCTATCAGATTATCAATTTATCCCTTTACAACCATTTTAAAAACTGGACTTCAAGATTTTATAACTTTGTATAAAAATTTTAAGTTATTTATTTAAAATGTTTTAGAAGCACAATACTAATAATGCCAGTACAAGATTTAAATATCCAAAACTTTAAAAGCTTTGAACACCCTGCGGTTCAACTATGCATATCTCATTCACTATGCCCTTCCACTTTGTTTTTTTACTATTAATTTCAGAATAATATGTAATTATAAAATGGATACAAAAAATTACCGCCAGGATTATTAACATTCTTCTCTATTTGGCTTATCAAGAGTATTTTAAAAAAAATTTCATGTAAAGTAGAAATAGTATAAACTACTTTTTAATATACAGAAGTCTTTAACTTTTTCCAATATAAAAACTTATTGGCTCAAGACAGTAACTAAAATATAATATTTCTATTTTGCGTGTGAAGTAAAAAATAAGGCACCTGAACTTAATGTCTTAGAATTTTATAATAACAAAAACTAACTTGGCCTAAAACATAGTAATTAACAATTTTATAATTAAGTAAATACAAATATCAGTGTCAAAGTTTAACTAGACTCAAATGTCTTCGAATTTTCGAATGCAAGAAATTTTTAAGTAGGCAAAATATCAAGTATTTTTTGCACATTCTATTTTACTTGGGGAGCAAAAATATATTCAGCTTTAAATTTTTATTAGACCCACAAATTTTAGAACTTTTTTTTCTAATAAAAAATTAAATCAAAATTTGAAAGAAAAAAATATTTGGAATTTCTTTTAATAAAAAATTAAATTAAAATTTGAAAGAAAAATGAATATTTAATTATTTTTTAAAGTTGTAGATTATGATAATTAAATATAAACAAACTTCTGGCAAAATTATTTGTAATCATGAACACTTAGAGAAAAATATATATTTAGGTGATACGTGATTGATAGAGCTATTCCCTCTATAGTTGAAGGTTAAACAGTGCTACGCTGGGTATACCTTATTTCCATCTAACTGGAATAAATTAAGTTGTGTGAAAAATTAAAAATGAGGAGGCATTGTTAAATATATATTTGATAATAAACATGTTTATCATAATAAATATTCAAGTTGCTTAATACTGATGAGCGATTTTAAGAACCACAAGCCATTGAAGAGGCTTAGGAAATAATCGAAATCTGACCAAAATTGTGAATAACCGACTATCAAGATGGGTCTGGAAAATGGTTAATTATAATTTTAAAATAATATATAAAAGTCACTATCACGATTACCCATGAAGGTAACGGAAATGAATAATGAGGCAAAGTACGCTCGGGAAATACCAAGTATTAACATGAATGGTATGATAACGGCTCAAATAGGAGATCAATAAAGATAAGCTAAATAAGGTAAAAAATTATATAGATCTAGCTTGGTCAGGATTTGATAATAACGCAGATTCAGAACTCCAACCGTTTGCAAGTAAAGAAATGAGCTATCCTTAGATAACGGTATAATAGAATGAGATTAGTTATTCCAAATGTCTTGCTTAAAGAATTTTTAAGGCACCTCCATATGCGTCATCCAGGAATTGAAACCATGAAATCAATTTAAAAGCCTTCTACACGTTTGTAGGCAAACCATATATACTTGTACCAACAACAGCCCGTTAGACAGTCATTTAAATGTCCATAGGCTAAGATAAAAACAGTTGGGTAAAGTAAAAACCTAACCCGAGAACTACGCATATAATTAATTACTTTATGAGGTAGGGGAAGGGCTGATTTTAAGTGTCTATGTTAAATAAGTAAATTCTGTTGGTATTAGTATTATGATTGCATTGAACATGTCGTGTTGACCTCGAAAACATATATAAAATTAAATAAATAATTAATAACTGTTATATCATTAAAAATTAATATTGCTTACTCATGTATTAGCATAAAATATATATTTTTTTTAAAATTATTTTGTTTAATATCTATCGTATTTATAAATAATCGCCTGATTTTATATATCATGTGTAGAACGCGTGATTTTGTTCCCAAAAAGTATAAAAAGAGGAGATTTTATAATTATAACGACTTTTTTGTTTTTATATAGTTTTATTATGTTTTTTTTGTAGATATAAATAATAAAGACTTAAAAATTTATCTTTAAATAACCATCATACTTATGTGGATAAAAAAATATTTTATAATAAAATGGTTTAGTAATTAAATATATTTATGTAATTTATTAAAGTTTTTAAAAATTCTTGGAATAATTTCAACAAAGATAATATTATTTGAAAGTCAGAATATAATTACTTCATCTATTATTTTTATATAAAAATTTGATCGTTGCATATAAATACTTTCAATAATACAACCGCCCTAAAATCAGTTATAAATGGTTGACATAACATTACTAAATAAATTTGCTAATCACTTAACAATATCATAGATGTGGAAGGTTGATTGAAAATATCGTCTTGGCAAGTTGATTCATTATCTTAAAATTTAATTATTATTTTTTTAAATTAGAATAAAATACCCTCACAGAACTTTAAATTTTCTTTTATTATAAAAATAAATTTAATATCCTTGTAATCTTATGAATAGGACAGATCTTATTTTAAATTATATTCTAAAAATTATCTAACTATGATTTTTAAAGCCATAAGGGTTTATAAATAATTACAAAAAATGGGAAAAATATTATATAAATCAGAATCGTTAATGTATTATGATACAATATCAAGATAAAAAATTGATCGTGATACTTTTGACAAGTATAGAGAAGACTGTTAAATATACTAGTATCGTATCGAAATACTTTTTTAAACATAATATGCATCGTTAACAATTCTGATATAAATATTTTCTGGTTAAAACCCGATGAGGAATCAGGGAGAGAATTTTTAGATAGACATGAATCCACTAAAATTACATCATTTGAAACTTTATTCGTTGAAACCGATATCGTTTTATTGTCAATAATCTCGTCAACTTTAAGGGGTGGATCAAAATAACTTTTTGTCGCGACAAGAACCGTTTCACCTTATATTGCAAAATTATTTTTTTAAAAAATAAGAAATTTACATCGTTTTAAATAGTAGTTGTTTAGATTGAATAAATTGCAACGTATATAATAATTACTAGTGAGATCTTCCATTATAACAATTTCCTCATCTGTTTGAATTGGTATTTCTTTTTTTCCTGAACTAATTGAACTTGAATTGAGTCGGAAAGATTCTTCCTCTTTACTTTTGTTGATAAAATTCTCCTTTAGGACATACATAGAGGTGAGCTTAATTATAATGAAAGATGTATCAATGATATAAAAGAAAATATACAAATTTAATTGTTAACTCTTGAGTAGTGCAAAAATAACGTCATATTTATTCGTTTATATTTTATATATTTATACTTTAAAAAAAAACGATAAAACCAGAAGGAAAACTGGATAACTTTTTATAAATGAAAAGCATGTGCACAGCAGCAAATTTTTAGAGCGAAGTTAAGCTACAAAGTGTAAAATGATAATAAAAATTTTATTTAGATACTCCATTTTTTAAATTTATTTGGCCAAAACGATATGTAATATAAACTAATTAATTAAAAAAAAATAAATGATATTTAAATAGAAGTCAGTGCCGCCTGGCCAAAGCTTGCGTGACAGGAAAAAAGATTTTCGAGAAGGGCCAGGGAACTTGTCCAAAATATTTTTACAAGCCACTGAAATTTTTTTAAGCAGATAATTATACAAAACTATCTGGTTTTCCTTTATAAAAAAATATAATAGTCATACAACTTGTATAAAATATTTTAAGTGGCCAGGCTGAGTAAAAATTATGGGCCAGGTCAAATAACCCTATAGAAAAGTTGCCAGGTTTAGGTGAATCAGGGATACTTTTTCAAATGTAATGAAAATTCATTTATTACAAAGTTACCCATTTAAGCTAACAAAAAATCAATTTGTTTGGATTTAGCTTTTTTAAAACAGTAATATTGTATCTCATCAGGATATTAATTTCTAATATAAAATGCGTTCCATTAAAAAATATAAATAATATCATGTATATTTTATATGAACGTTTTCCAAAACCGGAATGGAACACAATCAATAAAATATCCTTGTTCCAAATCCCTGTTAAAATTTTCAATATCATCATAATATTACTTGATCCATTTTTTCTTGAGCTAATTGGTAATTTCTCTCTAATAATTTGACGAGATCTGGGTGATCGTGTGTGTGGTAAGGATCATTAGATAAATCAACATTATCCATCAAATGGGAACCAAAATCCATCTTAAAATCCCTGCCTCTTCTGTCTTTCAACAATTGACCGACACTTCTTTATATAATAAAAAAAACAAAGATTAACAAATTTAATTGGTCAGAATAGATAGAGCACCATCCAAATGCCAGGTATAAAAAAGAATTAAATATAAATCGAAAAATTTGAGTTTATGCGTTCGCGTGAGTGAAAAAAAATCCTTCTTATAATATATTGAAAAACTTTGATTTATTTCACTAGTATATTCATTAAATCCTAAAACTTTAAATATGCTACATTATAAAAGACATGATAGGGAATCAAATAATAATTATTCGATACCAATAATATTGCAAATCAGAAATTCATTGTGAATCAAATATGAAATACTATATTTGTTCTTTAAAAAAATAAAGCTAACTTGAAAGCGGATAGTGAGATAGATTCTATATCGATTGGCGCTATGTTCAAACCCTTTTGTAAATTTTTTTCGGTTACGATATTTCGGATATCTGCATAATCCGGGAATGTGAAAAGGAAGCTAGCTTGGTTGATCATTTTTTCGATCGCGCTATTTATTTCAGGATAGTCCGTAACTATATTATATAATTATCAAGTTTTAAACCAGCTTTTATCTTCTATGAAATAAAAAGCTAACTTACAATATACTATCCATTTTTATTTAAATTAATATTTTAATCATAAAAGCATTTTAAAAGTTTAGGTTTAACACTCGATCCCTGAAATATTACCCTCCCCCCTTCTTTTATAAGTCTAAAAGTTTCAAGTTTCTATTTAAAAAAAAATATATACAACCTTTAAAAGAAAGTTTTTCCCTTATAACCCGCCCACAAGAGAAAGATCGACCCTTGAGTTTACGAATAAGTCTCCAAACGTTGAGGGCTTTGCGCTCTAACTTATCTTCCACGATATAAGGCGAGTACTCGTTATCGAGATCATTAAAATCTAATTCCTTCTCCCGGTTTTCTTTAATAGCGTTTTCCAATTGCTGAAAATATTTTGTTTTTCGTAAAAATGCAAATAACTGTTGGATTAGTTTGATCATTCATTTATTTAGTCAGTCGATATTTGTTAATAAACCAATCCTTCTTATATTATTTATACAATTTTGCTTTATTGAATCTATTTCCTTTAGAAATATTTTCAGTTATCAGTAATAGGCTAAAAAAATTGGATTAATTATAGAAGGGGTCTGGTATATTTTGTTTGAGCTGATTTTTAAATCAGATCCGTGATTCAATTCGATATGTAATTGAAGGGTTGTGCATCAGACTAACAAATCGAAGGTTTCTGCCAAATTGTAAATAAATATATTAGTAAAAAAGTAAACTTTTAATTCATTCTCCAAGCGATTGATTCGGTTTTGTCGATCTTTTAATAACTCAATATTTATTTGCTTAGGGCCTAATTTTGATTTAGTGCCAGCTATACGATCGGGCCCAATTTGAGATGCTGATATATATTTATGTGTAAGACTTTATCATATTACTATTACGCAAAAAGCATAAATTGAATGCAAAATTAGAGGAATGTTAATTTGGATATATTCAACTATTTTATCAATTATACGTTAACATTTCAATCAAGAGCGTCACCTGACATTTTTTTGAAGAGGCCTGGGGGGTCATGTGCAATGCTTGGTTATTCAAAGGAGAAGTTTTAATATACCCCAAGTGTACCTTTGGGGAACTAAGTATTTCCGTGGAGGGAGGAAGAAAGTAATGAAGGCCACGGACCAGACCAAAATTTAAATTTTTTATATTTAAAAAAATTCCTAGCTATGCTTCATGCCAAATTTATTGTGCTTATAATTTTATTTTATAAAGGTATCATATATATGTTAAAAAACATTATCATAGATTTATTTTGCAGAATAAATGCTAATATCATTGTTGATAGCTATAATTGAATAGGAGGGATTTAAGGGGGTGACATATCCATTTCGTTTTTAGCCAAGAGTTTATGCATGATAGCTTGCTGTGTCTTATTATAAAACGTGTCTCTTTTGTAATCTAGCTGCCTAGTTTGTAAACCTATAGTATATTCGCTGAACATATAATAAATCAAAATATAATAAGAGTCGTTTTTACACATTTTGTGCGTTTGTTGGTTTTATAAAATGTCAGCTGTGATTTCACTGGTATAATTTTATGGAATTTAGTTCTTTATGCCTTTGAATTTGAAATTTAAGTGAATATTTTTGATGCTTTGATAAATATTTACTTAATTATATGATTTACTAACTTGAGTTTGATAATTATTCTGTAATATGGATTGATTTACTTATATGTACTGCACCATCCATATAAGCCAAACCATTATTTTTCATAGGTTAATATATTTAATTTAGTAGGAATTGAACATATCTTCAATATAGGTAATCTTTGGTGAATTGTGCCAATCTTCTGGTGAAACTTTCTGAAAGTGAGAGATTTTAGAGAAACATGGAAATGGAATAAAAAGGTAATCTTAAAAATTATAAGAATTAAATAGATTTATAAAATATTTGAATAATATCTTTAACTTCTGCAAACCTACATTTTGAGGAAGAGTGTCGAATAGACAAAGGAATAATGGGCATACTTTTCAGCTCAGGGCTCAATGGATGATAAAAATATGATCTCCCCTCTCAATAATTAATCCTAAACCTAATATTTGAGTAAATGAAATGTTTGATGTATCTATGTTTTTAACTTCAAGAAAAAGCCCCCAAACTTCGTATTCAACATTTACAAGATCAATGCTTGCTAAAAATTGGTCTCGTAATTTTTCATCTATATTATCGGTATACTGATAGTTTACATAATTCTTTAAGTAGACTAGAAAATTGCCTATTTGTTCATTTGGCCCTCGTCTGCATCTAAAACTTTATTGGGTTAAAGAATATTATTCTTCTTAAAACCTTATTTGCAGCCTCTACAAAATCCTTATACTTCAAATCTATCAATTTCTTTGGGATATATATCTCTCCAACACACCTAATCTCTCCACACCAAAAAAGTCAATAAAGTTTATCTTCCTCCTCTGTTGTTTTTAACCTATAAATGGCTTCTACATGAGCTAAGTATAATTTAATATCAATTTCACTTTTGTAAGATTCTGATAATTGTATTCATAATATTTATAAGGTTAAGTCAACAAATTTAATCAATATAACAAAAATATCATAATCAATTTAATGTATTTTTATTAATACAAAATTTCATGTTTAGTAACTGGAAATTAAACACATATCCCCTTTTAATCATTTTTACATGAATTCAAACCAAACCCAGTGAAGAGCTATTGAGGATTCAAGTGCATCAAAATTTTGGAGTCCCCTCAAAAATGTTCAAAAATAAAAAACTTGAAACAAAAATAAATATCTAATATCTACCAAGATCAAGAGGAATAAATAATTAATAGTTGGTCCAATAAACTAAATAATCAGAATAGCAGTTAACAAGATTATTATCAGGGTAAAGAAAAAAAATGTACAAAATGTAATTTTCAACATAAATATCCAGCTAAATTTGTGACTTGCCACAAGTGTGTGAAAAGGCCATTATGCTCGTTATTACAAGAGCATTGGGGTAAACTCATTACTAAATACAAACACAATTGCAGTATGAACATAAATAATATGAGAGAAGGGAATGAACAGTGGTATAATCACTATAATCATCATGATAATTCACCAGACTCGATATACCAGGTATTAGAGAAAATGATGAACAGAGTCAAGATAACAGCAAGAATGAAAAATTTATGGCATAATTGAGATTTAATAGGATAATCATCTCTAAGAGCATATGGAAATTCACAGCTAATCGTTTATGGTGAAACAATTGTTAGGATTCAAGTGAAGGTCATCTTCAAGTGGTAATAACAGAGTCGAATTTATTTGGATTACCATGGATTCTAGCTTTCAAAATAAGAATTCCGAGAATTATTAGAATACAGAAGATTGAAGAGGACTTGGAAAATAGGTGGGAATACTTATTGGTTAAATATAGAAAAGCTGATGAAAACCCGGGTTTGATCACAATTTCAAGGTGGAATTAGATATAGACCCTAGTGTTAAATGGAGAAGACAATTTTTTAAAGATTTATAGATAACTTTTAAAATAATGCCAAATGACAAGCAAAAAGAAAATTAGTAAAAATATGAAATACATTTTTTTTTAAATGTGCACAAAATATGAATTTAATTTATTCTTTTTATTATCACACTAGTAGATAGCCAGTCAAAAATGACGGGGTGTGATAATTTTTTTCTTACTTTTATGATAGTTGTTACCTGATATTTGAAAATAATATCCAATTTTTATTCTTTATAACCCCCCCCCCTTCACGCCAGGTTCAATCCATTAAAACTAAGTGTAAATACTATGGTTTGAGTCAAAATATATTTAAAGTTTTTACTTAATAATATCAATATCATTTGTTAAATATTACTGATCACCTATACCTAATATTAAAAAAAATTCCCAAGCAAGGTACGCCATAATAATTTTGAAAAAAATTGTTCCAAGGCCAATGAAAGATCATAATAATTTTGTTAATTGAGAACTGAAAAAAAATATTTAAAAAATCATAATGAATTTATAAATACATTCAAAATCAGATTTTCATGGGCCTTAATTTTTTGATCAGACCGAGCCCAGGACTGCAAAAAAATTTGTTTTAGGCCACTGTCTGACCCATAGTTAATAATAAAAAAATTTGCAAGCATCCAAGCTGATAATAATTTTCCCCAAGTCCAGCCCAAAATAATTAATAAAAATATTTTCCAAGTCCAGCCCAACCCATTGTAATTTTAAAAATTTGTTCCCAGCCTGGAGATAGGTAAATCTCTAAAAATCATCTCTATTTTTTATTCATTTTAACCCCACTCACCCCTACTTTAGACCAAGGCCAACCCATTAAGACTAAGAGTGAATACTATTTTTTTGAGCATGAGCCTTGGTTTTTTGATCAGGCCTGGCCATGTCCTAAAAAAAAAATTTCAGGCTAATGTCTAACTCATATTTAAAATTAAAAATTTTTTAAGCATATGACCATAATAATTTTTTTTTCGCAAGCCAGGTCCAAGCGCATATTAATTGTGAAAAATATTTGCCAAGCCCAGCAAAACTTATAATATTTAATTTTTTCCTTGGATCCAGAAAAATAAGTCCAATGTAAGGGGTTTATAAGAATTAAATCTGTCTTATATCTACATTTTTTTGCCATTCTATATTATTGAGAAAATTTTTCAAAATAATTTATTATCAAATGTAGGGGAAATATCTGATTAACCACCCATCATTCTACTGGTTAATTCCTGGCATTTTTATGAAATTCATGAATACATATTAAAGTACCATGCCTTTTATAAATTAGTGAAAAATGTTCATCCTAATTTAAATTTTAAACAGACAACCAACCCTCCAAATAATATGTGATTTATTACTTAGGTACAAAATATAAAATTAAATTGAAGACCTTGTTATTAAATTACAATAGAAAAAATAAAAAGATATTCTAAGTTAACAAATAATAGGAGGTTAATTCAAAAATTATATATAAGTAAAACAAAAAGGTTATACATTTAATCAAAAATGTTATAATAAGTTATATGAATAACATATATTCAACAATTATAAAGTGATGAGAAAATTTACAAAACTATGGAATGCATGTAAAAAGGCATCTTCAGAAAAGATAAGAGAGATATTCAGTTGAAAATTGCATGAATAACATGGAATAGCCTATACAAAGCAAAAATGGCAAAATTCTAAAAATATCAGCTATGCTAATGGTACTTGAGTTGTATTAAATAACAAAACCAAAATCTGCTTCCATAATAAAAATTCCATTGATTTACCAAGTTTCAAAATTACAGACCTAAGATATTTCATAAAAGTGATAATTCATAAAGCATTGCTTTTAATTTAATTCTTCCATCATCAAATTAAGGAGAATATACTAATTTTTTGTCAAACTTGATGATCTATCAGTTAGTAATCATATAAATGCAAATATTTACTTATGCATAAAGATTACCTAATTAAAAGATATATAATTGTATAAAATTCAAATATATCCATTCTTCAATAAAATCTTTATTGTAAGAAATATTTGATAATTTAAACATTGATACTGTAAAAATTTAAATATGAACCCTTTGATGAAATGGTTGGGCTATATTTTTTGTCTTCTAGTTAGGTATCTTGGGTATAATCATCATTAAAAATATCATATATAATCAGATGCCATTATAACCCATTGATTTACCAAATTGCAAAATTATAGACCTATGATTATAGATAGATAGAGGATATTATAATGAAATCACATGGTCAAGTCCGGCTTCCTATATATCATTTTGCCAAGGATGGAACCACCAAGTTGGATTTAAAAAAATGATCTTTGCTGGCGAACCCAAATCCAACAGATTTGTAAGTGATGCTCTTGCCGATTAGGCCACAGACGCTTTTCAAAAAATAAATTTGTCCAAATGAAAAATAAATAAATTACAAATTTGATACTAAGAATTCTAGTATATATGTAATGGTAGCTTAAATAAATGAATGTTTGATATGTGATATTATCATTGGACTAAATAAGCTATGGTTTATTATTGGACCGAATAAGATATAGTTTAAAAGAATAATATTGGCTATTACGTTGTGACACTGTGACTATATATTATGATAGATTATAGATATTATCAAACCCCAAGGATTAAACTACCAAGTTAGATTTTTTAAAAAATTCAGATTTGTAAGAGATGCTCTTGCCAATTAGGCTATAGACGCTTTTCAAAATTCACGATTTTTTAAATACTGTGACATGGCTTTTATATATATTATAGATAGATAGATATTATCATCTCCCCAAGGATGAAACCATCAAGTTATATTAAGAAAAAAAAATGATCAAAAAAAATACATTGTTGGGATTCGAACCTAAGTCTATCAGGTTTGTAAGCAACGTTCTTGCCGATTAGGCCACAGACACTTTCAAAATTGACAATTTTTTAAATATATATTATAAATTGTGAAAGTGTGACAAGGCTTATATATATATTATTATAGATATTGTGATATTTCATATATAAATTTAAAATTTTTCAGGCCAATTTTCATGACTTATTATTAAAAATAAATAAAACAACCATTGGCCGGATCTGGTAATTCTATTATAATGGACACAAAATTTTAGCCTATATTTATTGTTAATCATATTTTGATCAATTAGCATTATAAAAAGTGATGTTAAATATTAATATATTTAGAATAAAATTTTAAAAAACTTACCAAATTGTTTTGATGGATTTAGTTTTGAGATATTTTTATCAGTATTTAAAGAAATACTTAGTTCAAATAATTTAAAATAAATTTGTTTTGTTTGATTTGGCAAATTATTTTCTATAAGTTTCCGAATATCTTTAAAAAGATTTTGAAGATTATTATTCTCAAAAATTTTTGGTGATGTATTTTTTAAACATTGTTTTATTAATTCTGCTAAATGTGAATTCTTTTGTTCAAGAAAATTGGAGACTACTTTGATAAACTATAAAAATTTATCTTTAAATAATTTAATTTATGTTACTCTTTCAATTGATAATAACTCAGGATTTGAGTTTTCTATTATTCTTTCCTAAATTTAAAGTATTTTTTTAAAAAAATATTATATTACTAAACCTCAACAATTTCTTCTTCATCTGATGAGACAAGGTCGACAACTAAGTGCTTCAAGTGCTTCATAAATAAAATAAATACGATACCAAAAGAAGTAACCGTTTAACCGAAATTGTTTCAGCTGTTTTATATAATCAAAGACCTGCCTAAAATGAGCGGACGGAAATTCTATGAAGGCCGTTAACCCTTCATAAAATTATGCTGATTTTTTTCTCAAGGATACCAACAAACCTTGTACCCAAGTGTAATTTAACAAAAATGAGTGGAACTTACCCTTTCATATTTTGTAATAGTGAGATTTAGTAATGAGTATTATAAAAGATTTTTTTCTCAAGGATACCAACAAACCTTGTACACAAGTGTAATTTAACAAAAATGAGTGGAACTTACCCTTTCATATTTTGTAATAGTGAGATTTAGTAATGAGTATTATAAAAGATTTTTTTCTCAAGGATACCAACAAACCTTGTACACAAGTGTAATTTAACAAAAATGAGTGGAACTTACCCTTTCATATTTTGTAATAGTGAGATTTAGTAATGAGTATTATAAAAGAAAATATAATTTAGTTGGACGGAAATTCTATGAAGGCCAACCCTTCATAAAATTATGCTGATTTTTTTCTCAAGGATACCAACAAACCTTGTACCCAAGTGTAATTTAACAAAAGTGAGTGGAACTTACCCTTTCATATTTTGTAATAGTGAGATTTAGTAATGAGTATTATAAAAGAAAATATAATTTAGTTATCTTATCTATTTTTAAACCCATAGAATAACCACATCAGTAATATAGAATTAGTTAAGAATATTTAAATCCATAGAATTAACACATCAATAATATAAAATGAATTAAGAATATATAGTAGTTTCCATTTCATCGTTAATTTTAATTCATTGAGTCTATAAATAAACAAATGATAAATAAAATTAAATACTAATTCAAAAAACAGTACAACCACTTATCGATAATACTAGATCAATTAATAACATTTGTTGAGTCCCAATCAGGGTTTAACATTTGCTCAAAATTCAAAAATCTTCACAGATCGTTGCTCTTTTGAAGATCAAAATATGCGAAGATTTTTTCGCTAAAAAAAATTTTGAGCTTGCTCAAAGAAGATTTTTGAGCAAAATAAAAAATATTTTTTGTAAAAAAATCTTCTATAATTTTGAGAAAATATTTTGAGAATTTTATAATAAAATAAAATCTTTTGTAAGGAAATCTTTATTAAAATATTTTTGAAATTTTGATCTTAAAATTTTTTGGTAAATTCTTTAAAAATAAAATTTTTGATATATATTTTTTTTTATTTTATTATTATGTTAATGAAAATATTTTTTTTGAATAGGTTGTGAATGTGAGAATTGGTCATTATACCGACTGCATTTTTTTTAATATTTGGAATAAGTAAAATAGTGATTATTTTAAAAATGTAATGTCATAATTTTAATGTTTTATATTTAATGTAAACTATAAAAGTGACAATTGTCATAATACTCATCTCAGAACCTTTAAAAATAATTATAATTAAAAAAGGCTAGTTGAGCATGTTTTGAGATGGTTTCAGTGATTGTAAAGCATATAAAGGTGACAATTGTCATAATAACATATGTTTTAATTGGAAATAGAGAAAAATGATTATTTCAACATGAATTAATATAATGTGTAAACTATAAAAGTGACAATTGTCATAATATTCATAACAGAACCTATAAAAATAATTTTATTTTTAGGTATTAAATAGGCGAGAAAAAATTTTTTGAGCATGTTTCGAGATGGTTTTAATGATTGTAAAAATTGTCACAATCGTTATTTTTGAACTTTTTTAAAGCAAGTAGATAAAAATTTATTAAATATAAAATTAAATGTGGATGTACCATAGAGCAGTGACAATTGTCATAATCGTTATTTTTGAACTTTTTTGAATTTTTTTGAAGCAACAGAGTAAAATAATAAATTGTAAACATGTTAAATTGAAATTTAAATGTGGATGTACCATAGAAAAGTGACAATTGTCATAATCGTTATTTTTAATCTTTTTTGAATTTTTTTGAAGCAAAAGGGTAAAATTATATATTGTAAACATGTTAAATAAAAATTTCAGTGAAGATGTACCATAGAAATGTGACAATTATCATAATTGTTATCTTTGAACTTTTTTGAATTTTTTTAAAGCAAATAGGTAAAAATATATATTGTAAACCTGTTAAATTAAAATATCAGTGAATATATACCATAGAAAAGTGACAATTGTCATAATCGTTATTTTTAATCTTTTTTGATTTTTTTTGAAGAAATTATATATTGTAAACTTATTAAATTAAAATTTCATTGAAGATCTACCATAGAAAAGTGAAAATTGTCTTAATTGTCATTTTTAATCCCTTTTAAATTTTTTTGAACTTACAGGGTAAAATAATAAATTGTAAACTTTTTAAATTTAAATGTGGATGTACTATAGATAAGTGACAATTGTCATAATGGCCATTTTTAATCTTTTTTGAATTTTTTTGAAGCAAAAGGGTAAAATAATAAATTATAAACATCATTAATTAAAATTTAAATGAGGATGTACCATAGAAATGTGACAATTGTCATAAACGTTTATTTTAATCTTTTTTGAATTTTTTTGAAGCAAAAGGGTAAAATTATATATTGTAAACATGTTAAATAAAAATTTCAGTGAAGATGTACCATAGAAATGTGACAATTATCATAATTGTTATCTTTGAACTTTTTTGAATTTTTTTATAAGCAAATAGGTAAAAATATATATTGTAAACCTGTTAAATTTAAATTTCAGTGAATATGTACCATAGAAAAGTGACAATTGTCATAATCGTTATTTTTAATCTTTTTTGATTTTTTTTGAAGAAATTATATATTGTAAACTTATTAAATTAAAATTTCACTGAAGATCTACCATAGAAAAGTAAAATTGTCTTAATCGTCATTTTTAATCTTTTATAAATTTTTTTGAACTTACAGGGTAAAATAATAAATTGTAAACTTGTTAAATTTAAATGTGGATGTACCATAGATAAGTGACAATTGTCATAATGGCCATTTTTAATCTTTTTGGAATTTTTTTGAAGCAAAAGGGTAAAATAATAAATTATAAACATCATTAATTAAAATTTAAATGAGGATGTACCATAGAAATGTGACAATTGTCATAAACGTTTATTTTAATCTTTTTTGAATTTTTTTTAAGCAAAAGGGTAAAATTATATATTGTAAAATGTTAAATTAAAATTTCAGTGGAGATCTACCATAGAAAAGTGACAATTGTCATAATCGTTATTTTTAATCTTTTTTGAATTATTTTGAAGCAAAAGTATAAAATTATATATTGTAAACATGTTAAATTAAAATTTAAATGAGGATGTACCATAGAAAAATGACAATTGTCATAATCATTATGATCATTTTAGAATTTATTTGCTGAAACGAGCAGGTTTTTAGCTGAAGCCCATCCATGGGCGGCCTAGCTTAATAATTTTAAAAAGTGCGAGCGAATCGGTTACAAAATTTTAACAATTAGCGGGCTAAAAAATTTTAACTTTAGTTTATTATTTAAAATCTATTAGGTAAACATTAAAAAGAATCTATGAATATAATTCCCAGGAAATAAAATTCCCATTTTTTAAGATATTAAAAATTACAAAATTAGTAAAATAGTCACTATTCTTAAATCTTTCTACATCTACATGTTGGTACCAATTAACATTATATTGTTTATTATATATAATCTTTTAGATTTTTCCTCACAGGAAGAACCATCTTATTCTCAAAATATTTCAAATTCAGTTTTATTTGGTATAACAAATAATTCTTAACCCAATCAAATAAATTTTTCTACAATAAACTCTGATACCTATCATAAACCACAAAAGAAATATAGCAATTGGAGTCAGGAAAAAATATAAATAGCCATAAACAGAATAAGAGGCTATCCGTCAAACTCCCTGCTTCAAGGGGGAAAACGTATCGGTTTTGGGTACCATTACAGCAATGAAAATTAAAAAAAAATTTGAATTCAATTTTATAAAAAAAAAATTATATAATACTTTTTTTCAATCTGGTGCCGCCTCGCTGGCACCAGCAAATTTCATTTTTTTGAGATTTTTATTTTCTTTAATTCATAAGGCAAAACATTAAATAAAAATAAATAAAGGAGGGAGAGAGAGAGACAATGGGAAAAACGAAAAGAAAAGAAAATGCATTTTTTATATCTTCATTTAACATTTGATTTTTTATAAATATAAAAAAAAAACATTAAATAAATGTATCCCATCCAAATTTATAAATGGGGGTTTTATTTGGCCTCAATAAAACAATTATTTTATTCATTTTTTTTATTTTATATTACATTAATTCCTGATTTTTTATTTCAAAATATAATAAACAAGTGAAAATAAAAATAAAAGGAAAAAACAAGAAAGTTAAAATTAAAAATTACAAAATTTTTTTTTTATATATAATGCAAAATAAAAAAAATCTCAAAGATATTCTAAAGGAGCATTTTTTAATCGATTCTTCTGATATTATCCTATTAGGTACATCAGTCCTTTTCCCATTATACAAATTCACAATGAAATTACAAAAAAGTAATATTGTAATAGGTGATTTTTTTGCTTCATGGCTAGAATGCAAAATGGAGCTGGAGGAAATGGATAATAATTTATCTAAAAGTATGTTGGAATGTTTAAACATTAGAGAAAGCTATCTTTTTCAAAATGACGCATTTCGTAGTGCGATATATATGGATCATAGATTCCATTATGAAAATGGAAAATATCCTTTGGAAGAAGATAAAATATTGGCCAGGGTAAATTAATAAATTTATAATATACATCTTTTTATTTTAGGAACATATATTTGCAACTTGGAAACAATTGCAAGCTATTGACCCTCATGAAGAAAATACAACTCTAGTTATGCCTTCCACTAGTGATTATAAAAAAACAAAACTTGACCTTTACATTGAGCGTGATTGCAAGAAGGGACCTATATTTTATGAATTATGTAATAGCGATATCAAGCTAAAAATAAAATCGTTATTATACAACAAAAGATTGCCATCCTCACAAGATATTTTGCAATATTGGGTTTCAAGAAAACACCAAGATGCAGAATTATTTAAATTATCTCAAATAATTCTTGCTGCTCCTTGCACCCAAATCTCAGTTGAGAGAGCATTTAGTGCATTGGCACTAACTGTAACCTCTCTAAGGACAAGATTAGACAAAGATATACTTGATGATATTTTAATTATATAGCTTAATCGTACATTGTTAAATAATGTGATATTTTAAATAATTATTTATATAACCTATTTCATTATAAAGTTATTGTTTACATTGAAATTTTAATAAATAAAAATTCATATATATAACTGATTTAGATTTTTTGTATGAATAGTATAATCAGAGGGGGGCGTATTTTACTAGATATATCCAAATAGTAGTTTCTAAGATCTAAAATTGATTTAAAAGATTAAAGAAAAAATATTTTTAAATTTGTTGTTCCCAAAAATATCATGTTTATATTGATGCATCTTTCTAGTTCAACTCCGTTCCGGTTGGCTCTAAAAATTTAACATATATGATACTATTATCATCTGCCCAGAGGTTTAAGTGTTTCCCAACAAGATCATATTAACCTAATTTAAAAATAATGGATATGACTATGAGTAATGTGATAATTTCAAAATATATATATTAAAATAATTTCAAAAGGGAGTTGAGAATTAGATATGTCACTTATCTATGGTACATATTCACTGAAATTTTAATTTAACATGTGTACAATTTATTATTTTACCCTTTAAGTTCAAAAAAATTAAATAAAAAATTAAAAATGATAATTGTCACTTTTCTATGGTAGATCTCCACTGAAATTTTAATTTAACATGTTTACAATATATAATTTTACCCTTTTGCTTAAAAAAAATTCAAAAAAGATTAAAATAAACGTTTATGACAATTGTCACATTTCTATGGTACATCCTCATTTAAATTTTAATTAATGATGTTTATAATTTATTATTTTACCCTTTTGCTTCAAAAAAATTCAAAAAAGATTAAAAATGGCCATTATGACAATTGTCACTTATCTATAGTACATCCACATTTAAATTTAAAAAGTTTACAATTTATTATTTTACCCTGTAAGTTCAAAAAAATTTAAAAGGGATTAAAAATGACAATTAAGACAATTTTCACTTTTCTATGGTAGATCTTCAATGAAATTTTAATTTAATAAGTTTACAATATATAATTTCTTCAAAAAAAATCAAAAAAGATTAAAAATAACGATTATGACAATTGTCACTTCTCTATGGTACATATTCACTGATATTTTAATTTAACAGGTTTACAATATATATTTTTACCTATTTGCTTTAAAAAAATTCAAAAAAGTTCAAAGATAACAATTATGATAATTGTCACATTTCTATGGTACATCTTCACTGAAATTTTTATTTAACATGTTTACAATATATAATTTTACCCTTTTGCTTCAAAAAAATTCAAAAAAGATTAAAAATAACGATTATGACAATTGTCACTTTTCTATGGTACATCCACATTTAAATTTCAATTTAACATGTTTACAATTTATTATTTTACTCTGTTGCTTCAAAAAAATTCAAAAAAGTTCAAAAATAACGATTATGACAATTGTCACTGCTCTATGGTACATCCACATTTAATTTTATATTTAATAAATTTTTATCTACTTGCTTTAAAAAAGTTCAAAAATAACGATTGTGACAATTTTTACAATCATTAAAACCATCTCGAAACATGCTCAAAAAATTTTTTCTCGCCTATTTAATACCTAAAAATAAAATTATTTTTATAGGTTCTGTTATGAATATTATGACAATTGTCACTTTTATAGTTTACACATTATATTAATTCATGTTGAAATAATCATTTTTCTCTATTTCCAATTAAAACATATGTGAAATAAGTATTATGACAATTGTCACCTTTATATGCTTTACAATCACTGAAACCATCTCAAAACATGCTCAACTAGCCTTTTTAAATTATAATTATTTTTAAAGGTTCTGAGATGAGTATTATGACAATTGTCACTTTTATAGTTTACATTAAATATAAAACATTAAAATTATGACATTACATTTTTAAAATAATCATTATTACTTATTCCAAATATTAAAAAAAATGCAGTCGGTATTATGACCAATTCTCACATTTACAACCTATTCAAAAAAAATATTTTCATTAACATAATAAAATAAAAAAAAATATATATCAAAAATTTTATTTTTAAAGAATTTACCAAAAAATTTTAAGATCAAAATTTCAAAAATATTTTAATAAAGATTTCCTTACAAAAGATTTTATTTATTATAAAATTCTCAAAATATTTTCTCAAAATTATAGAAGATTTTTTTACAAAAAATATTTTTTATTTTGCTCAAAAATCTTCTTTGAGCAAGCTCAAAATTTTTTTTAGCGAAAAAATCTTCGCAAAAAATTGATCTTCAAAGATTTTTTCCTCAAAATTTTGGGCGAAAAAAATCTTCAAATTTTTATTTGAAGATTTTTGTAAAACCCTGGTCCCAATATTGCACCGGATAAACCCCACCCAAAAAAAGAGAATTCGTCAAAATTTCTTAATCATCATTCTTTCGCGTAAAATATATAATTATATTATTATTTAATTTTTACAATAATTCATAGGCACAGTGGGGGGGGGGGCTTTGGAAATTTGCCTGATCTCGTAAATTTCATTTCAAGCTAATAACCCCCCCCCCCCCCCCCCACACACACCACGACCTTCTCTCTTTAAAAATTTCTACAATATATATTACCTTTTATTTTCATTTAAAAACTAGGACTTCACCGATCCACAATTATTTAACCAATCCGATATATATTTCAAATGGCACCTATACTAATTATTTAGAATTAGATTTTTTGTCATTATTTTACATAATATAAGATAATTGAATAACAAAAATCGGTGTATAAATATTTTTAAAGCGTTTTAATCAGAATATTTACTTATCCCGGTATATTTTGAATTGAATGTGTTCAATTTTGACTCCTGTCACCTTACCACGTGCCTTATAAGATGACTGCTATCATAAGTTCAAAAATATTCCATTTTTTATAAATATTTAGGGATTATTATTTTACTGTTAAAAATTAATTACTAGCTTCAAAAACATTGGTGACCATTTTAAAACCATACTATAAATCTGATATCTAAACCAAAATATAATTGATGTTAGTTAGGTAGTTAACCTTACAAATTAATATATTAATCATAAATATCTATATTATAATTTTTGTCATCGTTACGTCATGTCATCGGTACGTCAGGTCATCGATACGTCATGTCATCGGTACGTATTTTTTTATATTTTTTTTATTTGTTGATTTTATTTTATTTTATTCATACAGATGAATGGAATTGATGGTGTTGAATTGATAAAAACTTCCTCAAATTTGTAAATATGAATAAAACTTTTTATTTCACTTTATCCTTTCTTTTTTTTTTTAGATTACCTTATCAATTTTCATCTCATATTATCAATTACACATTAATGAAATCTTTTTATACTCATATTTTTCTTTCATAACCAATAATAAGAAGATAACCAAGTATATTCAAATATTTAAATATTCTTATCCTAACCTATTTATACTTAATAACATTACATTCATCATATTATTTTTTAACTTTTAGAATATCATAATAGGCTTGATAAGTCCCCCAAAAAATTTTTTCTGATGATAGCCAAACCTTATCAATTCCTTTAATTTAATTTAATTTTATTATTTTTATAATATAATAATTTATAGCTTCTTTTTCCCCCTCCTTTTTAATCTTATTTTTTAATTACCTTACAATTAATTAACCTTAACATTACATTCATCATGTTATTTTTTAACTTTTAGAATATCATAATAGGCTTGATAAGTCCCCCAAAAATTTTTTTTGATGATAGCCCTCCAACTAATTTGTTGATTTTATTTTATTTTATTCATACAGATGAATGGAATAGATGGTGTACACGTACCTAACATACATGAATTGATAAAAACAATATTCCCTCAAATTTGTAAATATTAATGAAACTTTTTATTTCACTTAATCCTTTCTTTATTTTTTAGATTACCTTATCAATTTTCATCTCATATTATCAATTAAATATTAATGATCTTTTTATACTCATATTTTTCTTTCATAACCAATAATTAAGAAGATAACCAAGTATATTAAAATATTTAAATATTCTTATCCTAACCTATTTATACTTAATAACATTACATTCATCATATTATTTTTTAACTTTTAGAATATCATAATAGGCTTGATAAGTCCCCCAAAAATTTTTTTCTGATGATAGCCAAACCTTATCAATTCCTTTAATTTAATTTTTATTATTTTTATAATATAATAATTATACCTTCTTCCCCCCCCCCCCTTTTTAATCTTATTTTTTAATTACCTTACAATTAATTAACCTTTATCTTATTAACATTACATTCATCATGTTATTTTTTAACTTTTAGAATATCATAATAGGCTTGATTGATAAGTGCTCCAAAAATAATTTCTGATGATAGCCCTCCAACTACTAGAAATATGCATCTAATATTGACCCATCTACCGGTTTTACATTATTTTAATGTTTGTTTAATTTCAACAATAGCTTATTTATATTTTTGCCTGATTTCTTTATTTGTCTAGGCTAACCCTAATCCCTCACATTGCTACAAAACATGATGAATATATTATTAAAGATAAGCAAAGAAAATAATGACGATTTAACAAACGCCTTACCCGTTCTAGAGTTACTGGTAGACAAAATAATAAAGAACTACGCTTGAAATTAACTCCTCTGGAGGTTTATTTATTTATTTTATCTTATATTATATATATATAATTAGCATATAAGTTTCATTAGTGTTTAATGGCACTTTTATTTAAATAGATAGCATTTTTTTTATATTTAAAATAAAATATAGACAAATAATTTGAGAAATGCAAGACATACATTAAATTTATCCGAAAAGCTACAATAAACCTATATAATAAACAAAAATTTATTTTTTATATATAATTATAATTGATCATATTACCAAAAAGTATAAGAGTCGGTTATTTTTATTTTATTTGTCATGATTCTCTAATAAGTGGTTTGCCCAGGCCTTCCCAGTTTCCCTTCATACCGAATTCACATGTTTTTTTTTACATCTTAAACTTATTGGTAAATCATATAATTCCCCTTCATGTGATGATAAACAATTAAAAATTTAACTATCTTCTAGGTAGGAAAAAATTTTCATAATTATATTGGATACGACTGGGCTTGGAACCTCAAAATTTATATTAGCTTGCACCTGACATGGGAATATCCTTAATTGAGCTGGGCTGGATAAACTTTTATAATTATATGCTTCCTAATATTGTGAGGGATCTGGCATGACATCTATCGTAAAAAAATGAATAAAAATCTAATTCCCCGTCATTTTTGACG
The DNA here is from genome assembly GCF_954871325.1 of Gordionus sp. m RMFG-2023. Taxonomy (NCBI): domain Eukaryota; kingdom Metazoa; phylum Nematomorpha; class Gordioida; order Chordodea; family Parachordodidae; genus Gordionus; species Gordionus sp. m RMFG-2023. The sequence goes on from NC_088776.1 coordinate 20,276,161, forward strand.
GGCTTTCTATAATTAAAAATATTAAAAAGTTAAACTATTAAAAATCCTAATATGAAGAATTATTATTTAAAAAAAAACACTTATTGAATTAAAATTAGGGTGTGAAATTAAAATTTTTTTTTAAAGAGAGGGAAATGTGAATAATATTATTGAAAATATTAATTTATAAATAAAAATAAATTTAAACACTAAAACGCGAAAAAATAAATTGGACACTAAAACGCTAAAAATTAAAACGCTAAAAATATTAATAACAATCTTATTGATTTATCATTCTTCACTTATTTTATATCCAACTTGATGAATTATTATTTTTCATTATTCGCAACTTACTGATGATAACAATTTTGAAAAATGTTAATAATAACAACTGAGTACTACCAAGCAAGCTATATGACAAAATCATGATTTATGGAGACAACTTTCGATAAGGATATCAAGCTTACGATTTAAACTAGCCAACGATTAAGATGTGACTGATGCAACATTGACAACCAAAACGATAAACCATTTGGACAACAAACTCTCTATGACTGCTTAGATAAACTTATGAGAAGGCTTTTTTAGTAGAGGGAGAATATTATATTATAGAAATTAATAAATTAATATATTATATATTTTGGTTAATAAATAGTATATGTTTATAATGTAACGTACATTCATTTAATTCTGTTTATTCAAATCGCGCATTCATTTAATTCTGTTTATTCAAATCGCGCATAGTAAAAGTAAATAAATGAACATTTTAATATTTCTTTATTTTAGTGTTCTGAGGTCTTCCTTTTTTCTTTCTTCTAAAATTAATAAATATTTAGAAATATCCAATGAACACATTTTTATACCTATAATCTCCTCTACATTAGGTAGCTGTGCATTAACCTTATTCAAGGAACTCGATTCTCTTATTCGTAAAATCAATTATGAACACAGGGGAGGTTTTTACCTTAGGGAGACTCTCCATTGCCATTTATAAATCGAATTACATCAGTTTCATTGGGAATCTCTTTCCTAAAGAGATAACATAATTTTTTTTAAAAATCCTTTTTACATATTTTATTTTTTTTATATATAATAATACACCTTTTTACATTATTTAATTTTATGTTCTTATATTTTAACATATGATGGTATTAAAATTATGATGAAGTATATATGTTATATTTATAATACTTGTATTATATATAATTTATTTAAATAAAAAATTTTAATTTTTCTCACTCTTTATTTTTCCACACAAATCTAAAATAAATTTAGTTAATATTTTGTAAATAAGACAATGATATTTATATTTATTTTTTTAAATAAAAATAAAAAGTATTTTTTGTAAGAGTACATTTTTGAATAGATTTTTTATTATTCAAATTGATAGAAATTTTTTTTTATAAAAATAATATTCAAATTTTTAATTTTCATAATCTCCAAAAAAGATAGAATATAAGAGATTATCATTCAAATTTTTTTTTAGATTCTTAAAGCGAAGATTTTTTTGAATATGTTTTCCGAATTCTCATAACCATAATTTAAAATTGTCGAATAAGTAATTTAATATTTGTCAAGTGATATGATGTAATTAAAATTATCCTTAAATAGTTGGTTGAATGCTTGATTTTACCCCATCTTATTGCAATTCAAATAAAACTAAGTTTTATCTTAACATAACTGCTCTCTTCTTTTGCTTTCAATGTCAATTTATATCTCCTGAGTGATTTAGTAAATATATCGTCTGCTTAACTGATTTACCGTTTTAAAACTTATTTTTAATTTAAAAGTACCTTCTCTATTTAATTTACAATAAAAACATCATTTTAGTATTTTATGCCTTACCAAGAGTCACTAAAAACAGAAAATACCTTTTTTGGTTATAATCCATCTTTAAACTCAAATATCTTCGGTATCTTATTCAAATTATAAACATATTTGGTAATTCATTTAAAAATTGAAACAAAAAGGCAATCTATATTTAAATTTAAAAAATAAATCCAAATTAGCAAAAAAAGTAAATTGCAGGTTTCCTAAAAAATGGATTAACTGTACGGTAGGCCGGGGTAAAGCTATTGAACAGGGAACAATGTTAACGCGAATAATTTCTTACCCCTTGAGCATAAAGGCTTTAAATTTGGTGTTAAGATGTATTTTTATATCTAATTTTTTACCTAGGTTCATCTTCTGGAAACCTTTCCCGGTTTGACATATTTTTGCAAAAAACCTTTTTTACCCAAAAATTACCCAAAAATTATAAAAATCATCCTCTTGTTTCTTTTTAACTAGAAATATATATAGGCTTAGATTTTGAAAATTTGCACACATGTTCCTTAAAGCCCTAGCTATAAAATAAAATTTATCGTAAGTCTAAAGCTTAACTAGAAGTTACGCAATAACGACTTGTATCAGGGGTAAAGTTGTTATCGGTAAAACGGTTAAAATGTTTCATCTGATTTAACCTGTAAAAAGTTAATTTTTAAATATTAACGTATACACCATATAAAAAGATATTTTTGAGCAATAAAGAATATTAATAAATTGTTACTGTGTTGTTTGGAATAAAATTTTAAGAATAGCCGCAAAATGGAAGAATAAATGTACGATGTGCCTAAAATAAGCACATCCAAAATATGCTATTTTTGTTATAATTATTTACCTTCCGGTATTGTACTGATTAGTTTATAACTTAAAAGTGATGAATAGATGTCAAAATTGCAATATTATATTCATTTAAACAATATAGTTATGCTCAATTTTGTTTTAACCACTTTGCCCTGATGCGTAGCCACTTTACCCTAGGATGGGGTAAAATCCCTATACAGGTGTTCAAACCAAGGAAATTTGTCAAAATATGGGAAAACGATGAATGAACGATAGATATTTTAATATTTATAAACATTTATATTTAAACCGAATTCTAAAATTTATAAAAATGACATGTATAAAATCCATATTAAAATAAAATTAGAAAGCCTAAAATTAAAAAAAATATATAATTAGAGATGAATTTAACAATTGTTTCCCAAAAAGGAGCCATAATTATATGTAAAAATTTAGATATACATATATATGTATTTTTTTTATATAATTATAAAAAAATTTCGCTTCCTTGGCGAAATTCGCCAAGACTTCACTGATGCATAGCTGAAAGGATGATGAGTTGAATAAAAATTAGTATCGAAATTAGAAAAATACGCCTACTTAAAATATTTGAAAATTAGCAAAACTTTTTATGGAGGGAGGGGGTTGACTGCATACCTCCCTATGCGGATCATATCAACATGAGCTCATGGAGAAGAGATAAATGGCACTGTTCGGATCAATATGTTGATATAGATTTAGAAATTTGATTTGTATAAATTTAACAACCTACTTATATAACATCACACAAAGTTTAATTTATTTTAAAATAATCCTCTGAAATATTGGACTATTTTATTATCCTATATGAGGTTCAATTCAATTTTAAACCAAAAAAATTAATGTTTATTGATTAGCATGTGCATAAAATTTATGTTTTTTTTAAAAAAAAATATAAATATTCGAATTGGAATCGAATAATTAATTTTTCGTGTTCATTTGATGATATATTAATATTCGTAATGTGAAAAAAACGAATAACAAATTTTTATGACCGGACTCTGACTTATTTGCATTTTTTTCTTGCTGGATCGGATTTGGAGCTTTGAGGCTGATCCATCGGATAAAATCCCAGACCAAATACAGACTATTAGATTCCAAAATTTTGTGTAGAAAAAAAAATTGTATATTAAATTTTTTATTTAATTTATAATAAAACAATTATATTATATAAAAGCTATATCATTTTCATTTATAAATCGTTATCGAAAAAATAAATTAATTTGGTAAAATGTATTGGAAATAATAGCAAAAAAAAATCAGGACATTAAAATATAAGGCTTTTAGTGAATTATTAACCTTAAATAATAGTTTTTAAAATAAATAGTGTGTAGAAAAATAAATTTATCAAACTATTTTGCAGTCTTAAACATTTAAATATTATTTATATAAATCAGTTAATATGAAAAATTATCAAGGTTATGATAATGTTTCAAAAACGAATTGTAAATAAAATGAAAGATTTGTTTTAAAAATTAGAAAGGTACATAATAAATTATAATATGACTAACATTGCACAAAGAGAATTAGGTATTATAAATGAAATCAATAAAAAAGATTACGTACGATGGTATTAGATGCCACTTTTTAAATAAAATTATTTTACATACTAATTTAAAAATATCTTTGGTGTTTATAAATATTTATATCATTTTTTTAATAATAATTTAATCACCACATTTTTAATATTTATAATTACAAAAAAGTTATAGTTAAATCTCAGATCTATAAAAATGATGAAATACAAATTTGTTACCTTCTAAACAAACAACTTATCTTCTTTGTTAGAAATGAATTATACAATATCTAATTACATTATGATATACAACACGTATAGTTTTTTTATATAATGATGCGAGAGGTGTGTGGATTTCCCCCTCAAAATAGTAATTTTGGATGGGATACAGTGTTTGAGAATGAATTAAAAATAATGATTTTTTTTCATTAGAACTAGGCGTGAGATAAAATTTTGGTGTATTAGTAAAGACCACACCCTCTCAAATTGTTAGCAATAATGACATCGGTGACCGCATCGAATACGAATTGAATATTGTTGGTGTCAGTGGCACAAGTCATATGGCAATATATTTCTTTGTTTGGGCTCTTGTTTTTGCTCTCGAATTGGGCTTGGATGTAGGCCGAGGCCTCGGTGTAATCTTGAGCTCCTACAATAATATATATATTTTATACGAGTTAACAAGGGATACACTTTTTAGCCGATACCCAAACAGATGCCACCGATGCTAACACGGTATCAACCTATAATACCCACCACCGATATCAAAAATATTGTAGTGTTAAAATTAAATTAAAAGAAATAGGAAATAAGCTTTAAAACCTACTTTCTTTTTTTATGTATTTAGAATTAATTATCATTTTTTGAGTATAGGTTAAAATGTAAGGTATAGGCTAATACCGATCCATCTCAGGAGTTGATCATTTAAAAACTGATAAGTTTGTATTTGGGCTAAGTGTGGCAATTATATAGACCTATATTTAAATTAAAATAGGCAGATTTGACCCATATCAATCCTTCATGGGCCTTAATTTTTCATTCAGACCAGGCTCAGGACCCCAGCAAAAAAAATTTTCAGGCTAAGGCCCGACCAATATTTCAAAAAATTATCCCAAGCCTGGCCCAATAATTGAATTTATTGTATTTAAAAAAATAAACAATATTTCAGTGTATTTAGAGGTAATCATTTTGTTTGCAATACTAAATTTATTATTATAAAAAATTACAATATATTTTTTTAAAGTAAGCAACTGTTTTAAATGAGCTAAATAAATAAAAATTTATTAGGCCCATGGCCATTAAAATTTTTTTCAAAAATCCAGGCCCGCTAGAAAATAAAATATTATGTCTGTATTCGGCCCATGAAAGTTTCTGCCCCATAAACTAAATGATAAGTGAAAAAAATTTATTTCTAATATTAAGGAGGATCGGGATCGGATAGCAAGGATTTTAATTTTTTACGATTTATGATTTGGTGCTTTAAGATTTAGTTTTTTTTGCCACCTCGCCACGTGCCCGATTAGATAGCAAAACATACATTAAAACCATGAAAAATAGAAATCTTAAATTTTATTGATTAAAATTGTCAATTTATAGGTGGATAGGGAATACATCAAATTACAAAAAATCATTTTAAACAATATGTCAGATATAATAGTGGTCATTATTAGCACAATTGCCTGTGACCATTCCGAACACCTTGTTACATTGAATCCATTCTTGTTTTTTTTTAAATTTAGATTACACTACGCAAAAACATTCATCTTTTCTATTTCTTAGTTTTTTTAAAATTAAATTTCAGCTTCATTTTTGCCACGTGATCCTGGAAGTAGCAGGCCACTTTAAATCGTTTAAATGATTCGCTTTTAAGCTGAAAAAGATTAATTGGTAGGCTTTAAACTTATAGAATATATATTCGAAGTTTATAAAAAAAAATGAATGATTTTTTTTAATTTAATGCAAAATAATCAGTTATTATTTTAAGGAATTAGGTAAAAGAAATTGTTTTTTTAACCAATAATCCCCTGAAAATGGTCTAATACATTTTCAAAAATTAATCATAGATTATATAGATGTCTGATCTTAGTAAAAATTATAGGTCACGGTCTCCATTATGGTAATAATGAATGAACCATAAAAATTAAAAAAATGGTAATTTAATTATTTTACATACTAAAAAATAGGTTACATTGAATGGAACATTATATTGATAAAAAATATTAAGGTAAGATGGAAAAAAGATAGATATCAATTATCGGAAAATGCATTTTCCTTAATTCAAACCAATTATTCTATTAAAATTCAAAAGATGTTATAAATAAACAAATTTTTTAAAAAATCTCGATGGAATTTATCATAACAAAAAATACATAATTGCGCAAAAAATATCATGCTTAAATTATAAGCGTGCTGAGCACTATTTTGCTCTTCACTAGGGAGAGCCATAATTAATTTAAATTGATTTTAGCCATTAGCTGAAATAATGAATAAAACCTATAATGTTTAATAACCTGTATATTCGGGGAAACAGATAGTCAAGGGGGATTTTTTAATTTTTTCTTCAAACAAATCTTTTTTATTTAAGAATAGGATGATGGAGGTATCCGTAAACCATTTATTATTGCAGATGGAATCGAACAGTTTCAAACTTTCTTGCATACGATTCTAAGAAAAAAAATAATAAATCAAAAATTTAATATACTATAAATTTAAATTTACAATATGCATGTATATATTATCTTTTCTAATTTCTATTTCTTTTTTTCCTTTTAGCCTCAAGAAGTAAGGTGGAAAAGGTTACATATGAGATGTACTATTGGATCCTTCTTATCCTTGACTATATCTAGAATTCCAGAATGTCTATTCGAATAATAAAATTCGTACTCGATTTATAGAATCGCTTAATTTTGTAATCAATTTTATACGAATTGATTAATATATTTATTACTAATTCAATAACGCATAATTCGATTTTTTTAAAAATAGATAAAATTCTGATATTTTCTTGCATAATTAATCGTACATAAAAATAGACGCTCACAAGAATGTAGAAGAGTCCTATTATGTCCCTCTTCTGATTGCATAATCTTATATTTTATAAATACTTATTTGAATTTGTTTTAGCAAATATTAAACAAAAATCCAATCACAATTAAAAAATACAGTGCAAATGCCAGAGAAACTAAAATAAATATGCAAATTTAATTAAGTAACTTTTCAAATGGTTTAACTATAAATCAAGGATATTTTTAATAATTAATTGTCCATATTTGAAAAGCAGAATGATTAATAAATGTACCTCAGGATATACAAAATTTGCCAAATTATACTTAAATATACAATATATGGCAAATTTTCCCGGGTAAATTAGGAAAAATTCCCTCCCTTTATATCTCAATTCGTATTCGATTCGTGTCATTTTTGATACCTACATATAGATATAACGCAATATGCATTCTCAACATCTTAAAAATATAAAATAGAATTCATGATTTCATTTAAGAAATATTCATTCAATACCAATATTAATTAATAAAATTTTATTATAAAAATCAGAGACCAGCAGGCCCGGCCAAGGCCTGAAATTTTTTAAAAAAGATATCCGGGACGAGCCGTATATTTTAAAACCAATCGCCATTTTTAGCGGTAAAAATCAAAAATAAATAAAATATACTTAAAAAAAATCCGGCCGGGTCTGAAATTTTTTTAAAAATAAAATCCGGACTGGGCCGGGCCGGAAAAAAGTTTTGAAAAAAAATCCGGGTCTGGCCGGGCCGCACAAATGGTACCTCTACAGGTCTCTGATAAAAATATAATAAGAGGCCATTTTCTAAATTTATTTTCATATAATTTTATCTTAAATAACCAAAATAATGGGGGGATTTTTTTCCCCTAATCTAAAAAAAGCCAATAATATCAATATATAGACTGATAATTCATTTATTAAAATTCTAAATACATTAAAGTCAGCTGTAGTCAATGTCATTGGATATAGAAAATGCCATTGAAAGGAATTTTTTTTTATTGGTCTTACACATTTCGTCTAAATGTCTTTCACATTGACTTCAATGTATAACTCTTTTAATATTTTTAATGAAACTAGCAGTCTAGTTTAGTGATAATGTATGGGCTACTCAATCAAATTATACTATATATAAATGTATAACATTTTGCACTCATTAACTTTGGTCTAAAATAGGTAATGGCATAAATAATCATGCTAAAATATCTATTTCATTCTATACGTTACCTCCCCAAGGGTAAAAGGACGACAATCATATATTATTAATAATTAACTGTAGTCTCGTCTTCATGTAAAACTTGATCATATTCACTCATAGCTACACAAAAGATTATTGCAGTGACATCTTCGAAACAATGTATCCATTTCTTCCTTTCTGACCTTTGACCACCCACATCAAACAATCTTTGATGTTTTGTTATTTACAATAGAAAATTTTAAACATCATAAAAGAAATGATAACAAACTTATGTTTTTAACAGGGATGTAAACCCTTCGACAAAAAAAAGGGTCCACGTCCGGGTGCAGTAATAAAATTTGAAAAGACCCGGGTCCAGGGAACATAAAAATAATGATTTAAAATAAGATTTTTTTTTATTCATTTATTATTATACTTCTATACATATTCATAATTTACAAATGAAGAATTAAAAAATGAAATAATTTATATTTTAAATGTTTTATTCTCGCACAATCATAATATCTTCTAAAATATCATCCTTGAGATTTCCACGTAAAGTAGACAATATATATTTCAAAGATGAAAATTCACGTTCTACTCTTACCTAAAATAGATAGTTATCTTTATAAAATTATTGTACTTGTGTCGCCGGTACAGCCATGAAGATTCTAGATAAGACATATAATTCTGGATATACTGAAGAATTTTTTTCCCAGAATTTTAAAATATTTATATCCTTATTTATTCTCTTAACTTCTGAGAACTTTACTATAAAGATGCAATAGGCATTTTTTGACCTCCTTTCTATCTGATGACAATTTGATTTTTATTTTCTCTATCTAAAAGTAAAATTTCAAGATCATCAATGTTGCTATCATTTTTATTATTATCACTACAACCAATAGTATTGTCGTAGCCTTCGATATATTGTAAATAAAGGAGTTTTGCTTATGCCATAAATCCTCAAGATGGTGTATTTTTAAAGGAACTAATACACTAGTAAGGTCCTTTATTTGGCACCAATCATCTTCCGACAAAATGACTTCACATACTCCTATAATAAAATCATTACAGAAATTTTTCAAACTTAATAATCGTTCTGGCATCATATAAACTGAGGACCAACATGTGCATTATCATTTAAATTAAAATATTATTAATTGAATTACAAAATAATTCACTTTCAAAATAATCAACGTATTTCTATAACATAGCATATTAATAAATTTACATAATAAAATATTATTACACTGGAAAATTATGATATCAATCTCTAAATAAAATGGAAGTCCAAGAAGAAAATTGAAAGAAAAACGCGAAGATAAAATAAACAAGGGTCCAGGAGGGTTCAGGGTCCGAATTCACATCTCTGTTTTTTAATAAATGATACCAAATTTATGAATTATATTTAAACCTACAAAAATATGAATCAAAATAATTACACAAATCGAATAATAGTATTATTTGTACTAAAAATAATTTCATATTCTTATTTTGATTTTTAAAAAATTTTAAAAAGTGAACAAATAAATCAATTATTAAATAAAAATAAATAAATATGTGAAAATAAAGTTTAAAAAAATAAAAAGTTCCATAAGGAACATGTTGAATACTTCTAAATAATTTGCATATATACGAATAATTTCTAATATTTTTTAAATAATAGGATATTTTCAAATAATACGATTTTTTTCCCCTAATCGGGAAATACAAATTGAAGCTAATAATTCGTAATGGATATAATTATAATTGTATAATGTCATAAACATTTCTAGTTTTTCCACCTTTCCTTTCTATCTATATTAATTTAATTTTAAGCTAGTTCACAATGCTAATTATTAAAGTTTCTATAAGCATTTGTAAATATATAATATTCTACTTGAAATTTAAATTCTTAAAAGAGAAATGAACTTCGACTATCCCTGTTGTTTTAACACGTGTTCTCAAGATATCTTGTTCAGTGGGCTGGTAATCTTTGGCACCTAATCTTTCTAAATCATCTAAGAAGCTAAAATTTATAAATATAACATTTTTAAAGTTAATAAAATAAAATATTAGATGTCCCAAATAGATTATTTGAACATTGCAGTTATTACTATCGGTAGGGTTGTTAAAAAGCCCTATTGGGTCGATTTTAAAAAAGACCCGATTAAGATTTTAGCCAAAATAATATTATGTATACCTCGAGATTTGGCAAACAGAGGTCCAAACCGTTCTGCCATCTATAAGCAAAATCTCTAGGCCTACATAATATTATTTTGGCCAAAATTTTAATCGGACCATTTTTAAAAATCGGCCCGAATCAAGATTTTTAACAACCCTAACTATCAGAATGAATCCCGACCAAAATCATTTTTTGCACCTAATTTGAAAATTAAAGAATTTATCAGGAAAAGAAGAATAGTAATTCCGGGTTACAAGAGAAAATGGATGGAATAGATGAAAGATGAAGGTAATATTCCAGCAGATTGGAAAAGAAGAATTGTAATTCCGGGTTACAAGAGAAAATATTATCCGCCAGATTGTGGCTAGTACAAGGTGAATACGCTCCTGAAACATATAACTAAAAATTTCGAGATAACTTTAGAGAATAGATTTAGAAATCAAGTGAAAATCGTTGACATATAGTTCGGCTTTATATCTGGGAAAGGAACTATGGATGCGATATTTATCGTAAGACAAATATAAAGTATTAAGCGACGAAAAAGAAGTGAAGGCCAAAGACCAGACCGAAATAAATAACACATGACCAATATTAAAATAAAAAACCAGAACGACTTTTTTAAAGTCTTGCAAAGTCTCCTTTTAGACCTAAACAAAAAAATTAGGAACTATTGAATATTTGATCTTGACCTTCTTTTGTTTTTACTATTTTTCGGGTTCTTTTAATTGAAATTAGTATAAAAAAAATTAAAAGAATTAATATTTTTTTAAATGTTGTTTTTCTTATTTTTTTTATTTTACTTTTTGCTGTTAGCTTTATCGGAATGAAAACCTATTGCGTGACCAAGACCAAAGAGTATTTTTTAAATCGGGTTGTCCCGCCCGGTCCTATGTCTTCTAGTTCCGAATTATTTATTTTTACTTAGAAAAAATCACCATTAGAATTGTGCCAATATTTACCGTTTAAAAAAATTCGGATCGGGGCGATACTTTAAAAAAAATCTATCCCATATTATGATTGTTTTTGGGATAATATATAATTTGAATTTCCTAGACCCTTGATGAAATATAGGTATAATATTATTATATTATATACCTTTACCTATATAACAAAATGTAAATTTATTAAAATTAATCTGGAATAATATTTGCTATTTTGTATTTGTGATATAAATTTAAAAAATATATCGATTTTACTTAGTTAAAAAAAAGAATAATATAGTTATTTTATTAATAATAACCTCCCTGCCTGCCTCTTCTTTTCATAAAAAAATTACATTCTATTTTACTATTTAGCGGAATCATTAAGCTGATATTCGTTGGAACGGGAAAAGCATTCTTGTACACCCGAGTCAACCCAGAGCCTTCTCATTGAATTTAATAATTCTTCTGAAAATGGTTCCGTGTCCTCCATCCTACCTATTACATCCATAACCATCTTTGCGTCAGTCTAATATTAAGAAATAAAATAATATGCTTTAATTTTTGTGTCTTATTAAATTCCGTTGATTTTTAAAATGTGTTCGGGCGAGACAGGAATTAACAAGTAGAACCCTATCCCCGGTTCTGGTAAAAGTTCTATTTTTCAGAGAATGTATAGTGTACGAAATCTCCATGAATATATTAGATACCTGAAAAAATTAGGCGAATTTAACCGCAAAGCTGAGAAGGAATTACCGCAAATACATGGCGAAAAAATGATATATCAAATTTTTTCAGGAATCCGCTGAACCATAACGAATATCGGTTCAGATTTAGGTAGTTAAGGCTCAATTTATCAAAAATGAATAATATCGGATCTGTTTGAACCTTTAAAAAACGGCCCGGACCCTTTTTCAAAAATTATTAGAATTGAGCATATTTTTAAAATTTTATCACTTAAGACCCATAAAAATAATTAATGTATATTTTATTATTATTTGCATATATTCCTAAATTTTAATAAATAATATATATTAACGAACAGTGTTCCTAATAAAATAACCTCGAGCCATATACAATTAAAATATTTTCAAGATTCTTTTCTGACAAATTACATCTAAAAGGAGAAATAATAAATTTGATAGTTGAGAACATTAACTTACTTGGACAGCTAGTACCGTCATAAAGCAATATTTAAAAATGGCTATTGATTGATAATAAACTTTACAACTGTTATGATATCAAAATGTTCAAATCTCACAGACATTTTAAGAGGTTCAGTTAAGGGAGTCGTAAAATTTTTGAAGGTTCAGGTAAGGTTTGATTTATGTTAATGTTAATTACTCCGGTTTGGTATGAATCCCCGTTATATTTTTAATAAATTATATTTATTAATGCATCTAGCCATTTCATAATCCTACACAACATCTATATTCTATATTAATATATTATTATTAACTAGCCCTTATCAAACTTTTATAGTCTACACCTAGTTTTAAATGCGAAATTTCATTAGCGTTAATGTTTTTGTCGTAATGTTAGGTATTGTATTCGCAAAAAATGTTTCGCGCAAGTTATTAGTAAGTAATTAACACATTCTTGTCCTTAAACCAAAAATGCCTTCTCACGTGCCCAGCATTTCGTCTTATCAATTTTTTGAAACTATTTAAGTTTATGAACCTTTATTTTGGTATTCATACTTCTCTGTCTATATCTCCCTCCTATAATTCATTTTAAAAAATTAGCAAGTTTGATAGGTGAAATTCTTCGCTTCAGGATTATTACATGTATCAAAAACGTATAAATTGAGAATATGGCTATAATATCAAATAAAGGGATTTTCCCGTTAGGCATACTGGTCATTTCATCCTAGGCAGGAGACACGAATATTGAATAATTTTTGAAAAAAGTTAAGAGATAAGAAATTTTTTTATTTTTTATCATACATACCAATAACGAAATGCTTCCTCAAAAAGATCTCTTTCATTTATATTGCGTGATTTATAATCGGAAATATATAAGCATCAGAAAATCACTACTCTACTCAATGCCATTCAATTCCAATCAACTTTAGCGATTGAACTTTATAATGGCATTGCTAGCTATTATCATGTAGATGTAAATACTAAAATTTCACTTCTCTCATAAAATAATTCAGTTGTACTTAGTACATTTTAGCCCCTCTCTAAACGATGTTAATGATTATTATAAAGAATCAGGCGCGTACGCAAGAATTTGGTCTGGGGGCGGGGGATAATAAAATTTTTAAAGAAATATTATTGTTTTTTAAAAATATCAAGAATAAATTTATCAGGAAAAATATCTATTTCTAATACACAATTTTAAATTTATGTGAATTATAAAATAATTATATGTAAAGAATCACTTAAATGACCCAAAATAGAAATTTGAATTTTTGAGCCTTTACACAAAAAGTTTCTTAGGAATAATTGCATTTTATATGTTATAAATTTACAATGTAAAATCCAATCTTCGTTGTGATTGAGCTAATTTTTCAATTATCTCATCCTTGCTTGTCGTCAAATGCCTATGAATATTCAAAAGATCCAAACCTTTCAATCTACTTTCAGATGTTGAACTTCTTGGTATGTTTTTCAGAGACCTGCAGGCCCGGCCCCCGGGCTGGACAGTATTTTAATATTTTTAAATATACCCGGGCCGGGTCCGAAAATTTTTAAAAAACACCCAAGCCGGGCCTGAAAATTTTATTTTAAAAAAAGCCGGGCCGGGCCTAAAATTTTTTTAAAAAAAGCCAAGTCGGGCCTAAAAATTTTTTAAAAAAAGCCGGGCCGGGCCTGAAAATTTTTCAAAAAAAACCCAGGCCCAGCCGTAAAAAATCTTTAAAAAAAATCCGGGCCGTGCCCTGCAAATGGTACTTCTGCAGTCCTCTGTTATTCTTCTTAAAAAAGAAAATGTTCTCTCATTAGTTTACTAATGGGAAGAGTTTATAAACCCTTTTAATACATTGGGAATTTAATCTAAAATGTGTTTGAAATAATGCAGAGCATCCATAGCATTCTTTTGGGACTATATCAACCATTGTTAATCTTATAAACATAGTAATTCAGATAGTAAGGCATCATAAGATACTTTAACATCTTCATAATAAAAATCTAACAAATTTTTATTTTCTATCATCATCTGAAAAATGTTGGGAAGGCTTTTGTGAAAGTAATATTTGCAGATTAGTAAGTGCTGCATGATGAATTAAAAATTCATTTATTTTGGTTATAAATGTATCTGTATTTAAGATATACTCTTCTACTTATCCTATATTAATGTTTTAACGATGAGCTTGCCTTGCTACAAGTCGAGAGAGACAAATATTAAACACGTATAGCTCTGTTTTTGACTCAACAATAAAATATGAAATTCTTCATCAACATTAGCCCTAATTTCCTTGAGTTCTGATAAAATGTTCTCTGCTATTCTCATCTTCTTAATCAAGTCAATGTCATGTTTTTGAAAAGTAATACTTAAAATAGTTGTATAATTAAATAATACATTCTAATGAGAAATAAAATTTGGAATAAGCATTGAATCCAATAATTTTCTTGCTTCTGAGGAAATATTTCTTTCAGGCCATTGTGATATTTCAGTAATAGCAAATAATTGGCTCTTTTAACTCCTTAAAAGCTGTTACTGCTTGATGGCAGAGACTCTATCTCGTTGGGTTGGACAAGGTTGCAATTTCTTTTTCCCTGTTGGACAAGAAGTTTCAGATATAATAATTATTTGACTAGAAATTCTGAAAATTGTAGATAAATATTACGCCACTAAAAATTTGAAAATAATAAGTAAATATTACACCGGAAAACTTGAAATTGAAATTAATTGATAAAATAACTTAGTAGATAAATGTGATAATAAATACAATTAATATATATATTTAATATGAGATACGAATAAATATTAACAAATATAAATTAATATAAACAATAATATTTTTGAAAAATATATCCAGCATCTGCATTTTTTAGCCCCCCCCCCGCTGCGTACGCCAATGAAGCTACGATTTAGTAAGATATTAGTGTAAACTTTAATTCATCAAATAGGTATTTGTAAAGCGTTAAAAAAAGAAATAATAAAGAAAAATTGTCAATAGGCTTAATTTTTACTTGATCTAGCTTATTGATTAAGATCTAGCTTGGTTAAGAGCGATACAATTTATATTTTAGGGTAATCTTACTCTACCTTACTCTTTAAAAAAAATATTTGTATATATTAGTCGAAATAATATAAAAAATGAATTACCTCTCGATCGCTGTTACCGAATGGAATATTCAGTGTTCCCATGGCTCTCAAAATTGCAACTAAAGATTGTATGGTGTTACTGTAAACTACTGGTTTGTATTGTTTGTAATCTTCCGCTGTAAACCCAGATTCATGAATGATTCTAATAAAGTTAAGGGGGGAGGGTGGTAATTACATTATAATAAAATATTTAGTAAATTTAGATAAGGAAAAAACCAATAATTAGAATTCCAAGTGGGAAAGTGTTAAAGTACTTGGTTAATGCTAAGCCCGGACCGGTCAGAAATATTTAGAATAATGACAACAATTTAAAAATTATATTATAAACACAAGTTTAAATAATGATTTTAGCAACGATTTTGTAGTGATCAAGAAAGATGCCGAATTTGTATTTTATTGATTCGGATTCGAGTCCCAGGCAGGTCGATTTTTTGGTGATAACAATTTAATATTAAATGCGGAGTTACCCATCTGTAAAATTAAAATTAATTGACAAGTTATATTTATTATCCCACTAATCCAATTATGGTCATTGATGTAACAAGTTGTATTTTTTAATATGTATATTTTTTTAGATCGGTCCAGGGTTATCACAAGCTAGAGTACTCCAACCTTAACATTTTAGTTATTAAGGAATAAGAGAGGAGGGGGGGGGTTAAAATTATTAAAACTTATAATTAGTTTAAAAAAAATCAAATGGGAAATATTTACAATAAGATATTATTTATATATAAACAAACACCAGGATAAAAATTTCCATATAATTTCTTTTATCTTTTCGGTATATTAGTTATTTAAAAATTTATTATACTATCCATGATATTATATTATCGATTTATGTTAAAAACATTTTTTGAGCGATGATACATAAATCTCAAAAAAAGTTACATTGAGTTTTATACTTTTATTTTTATAAAATCATATATTTATTTATTTATTGTGATGCCAGTTATTTTTATAATATGAAACGAATCACCAATAAGGTGAATAAAAAAGAGTCTGTAATAGATATAGTGCAAAATCTTATTTATTAAATTAAATCTCTAAATTTGAGACCTTTTAAGCCTAATATGGAGACAGATACCGGACGGTAACCGAGGTAAAAAAGTAAATACCAATAACTTTATAACTTTAAAGCTATATATGTCAAAATTTTATTCCAACAATTTTTATTTGATTTTATTGGGGAAACTACATTTGAATATTTGATATTTTTCGCTCTTATGTAAAACAAAATTTTATAGGATTATCTGATGTCTAAACTAATTAAATTGGGGTTTCAGATTTCTATCTTAAGCAGAAGACAAGTTAGAATATATATATGTTCGCTTAGCGGCCTAGAGATAATAAAAAATGAATTTTCATTCAATTTTTACAGATATCAGTGGCCGATACTCAAAAATGATAATCAGTATTATACATTACGCTATAAAAAAATTCAATAAAAATTTCTTAAACCGATAAAAGAGAAAGAAAGAAGGCGCAGCAGTGTTAATCTTTATTTCTGATAATTTAATTTGCTTTTATAAATTTCATAAATTAATTATATAAATGATAAACACCAAATTCAAAAATAACGCCGGTTTTACATTTTGCCTCTTTTACCAATCTTTGAATGCAAAATTTTGTATGTAGCTATATTTTGTCCCGAATGATTTTAATATGGTAATTTAAGGTTAATTTCAAGATTTCAATGATGAGTTATTAATGTATTTTGGATAACTAATTTAGAAGTTAAATTTAGAATTTTGTTGTTTAGTCATTGTTTTTTTTACAATTTAGTTTCAAATACCCAGGAATTCTAATTGATTCAATTACCCAGAAATAAAATTCGTAATATACACGAAGAAGGAATAAATAGTTCAGCCATAAACGAAAAACTCCACCTACAAAGAAATGATCAGACAAAATCCAGCCAAATATACTGGCATTGGCCTAAAAGGGCGTCCAAAGGTGACGAACCAGGGTAAACGCAGTTTGCAAAATTATCAGAGAAAATAGCGGATCAAATCTTGTTCATTTGACTCAAAATACGAGAACGACAATATACTACCTACAACAGAATGGTTTATTCTTTGGGTTATAAATTTAATAAAGTAAATTCATATTTTTATATTGTAACTGTGTGCCTTTTAGTTTAATGATGGGCTAAGAAAAAACCTCTATTAACAGTTTACCAGAAGAAGCAATAAAATTTCGCAAAAAATATAATTTAGGACCTTTATCGAATGATCAAAAGTTGTTTTTAGCAATTCAAATGAATACTCGCAATAATGTGGTATAGGCAAATGAATTCATTTGATTGTTTAAACCGAACGTGAATTCTATAAAAGTGTAATGGCATAGGGTTGTATGACTGCGAATATGCAAATAACCCTAATTTCGTTGATGGGAACATTAATTCACAATATGAAGAACTTTTCACCAGAGAAATAATTAATAGATAGTAGGGGCAATGATCTTACAAGATAATGCTCCCTGTCATACTTCAAATGATATACCTACTTCTTTAAAAAACCATAATATAAATATTCTAGAGTGACCAGCATCCAATCCTGATCTTAATTCGATTGGAAATACCTCGTGGATGGTGAAAAAAGAATTGAGGCGCAACAGATCAAAGACATTAGCCAAATTAAAGGTGTAAATTAAAAATTTTTGATGGGAAAATGAAACATTAAGCACTGTCAAACATTGTCCAAGACGATGTTTAAGCTAGAGCTCGTAATTAAAGTTAAAAAAGAGTGTCTAAATTTTGACCATTTGTGTGTTTTATGTATTTTTTTAACTCACCAGCGTTATTTTTGAATCAAGATGATAATTTTGTTGATGCCGTAACTATTGAGATATTTAACTTTTTAAAAAATATTTTTCTTGTTTATATGCGCAAATGACATTATGTATATTAAATATTATAATGATGACAATAAATAAAATATTTCATCCTATCTTAATAAATGGTTTAATAATTGCATTGAATTCCAAAAGTAAATCGGCGTTATTCTTGAATTTGGGGGGAAAAAAAAGAAAATATTGATCAATTTTTTTCAACAAATATAACCCTTATTATTTTTTGATATCGGTAATGGATCGGCTAAAATGGTGGTATCGGTAGAACTCTGATATATCGTAAATTTTTCATAAATATGAACAACTGCCAGATTCCCATAATTGTGTTAATATATATTTTACAATTTTTTTTAATTCCATGTATAGTCTACCTAGTGCCTGGCTGGGGTAAGACGGGGGGGGGGTATAAATTTTACAAAATCTTAACTAGCGCTTATGTAATGAGGTATAAGAAGTTCGTATATTTTTTTTATTTTATAATATTAATTAGTAATTAGTAAAACAAAAATATACTTCATTTGTTTGACAATTGTACTTTTCCCAGATTCACCAGCACCTAAATTAGAAAAATAATAATTATTAAGTTATTTTATAAAATATAAAGCCTCATAGACGTAGTTAAAGCCTGAGCTTAAAATAATAAAGAAAATATCAACTTTTTATTATGCTTAAATGATTATTATATAGAATTTATTTCGTAAAGTATGATTTCAAACCTGTAAAGCAGAGACATAAAGGTCGGTAAAACACCGCCCAAAAATGGTCGATTTTAAAAATCTGAGACGTGCTGGACTGAAACGTGTATATTTATTTTCAAATCGGGCGGTGCCTAACATTTTAATCTGTTGCAGAGACCTTCATGGGCCTAATATCATATTTTTTAACGAGCCTAAGCTGCGCCTAGGTTTTAAGATTTTTTAAAATGGGTTTGGACCTAAAATTATTAAATTTAAATTTAGTTTATTAAAAACAGTTAGTTGCTAACTTAAAGAAATATTGCCATTTATTTTCTTCTAATAATAAAAAATTTCAGTATTGTAAACAAAATAATTGCCTAAATATTGTTTATTCTTTATTAAATACAAAAATCTGGGCCAAAAATTATTTTTGCTCAGGGCCTGGGCCGGATTTGGTCAAAAAAATTAATATCAACCCTTATTAAGTGATATTATATCGCATAAAAACAAAAGTGGTTAAGTCAAATAAGCAGAGTTGTTAAAGTAGCGAGCTACTTGTAGCGCGTTAACTTTTTTGGTAGCTATAGCTAATAGCGGCCTTTTTTTGTAATTATTTAATTTTTTAGCGCGCTACTTTTTTTGAAAGTAGCTAAATATCTCGCTACTTACCTACTTTTAAAAAATATAATGAAGGTATTTATTATTTAATTTTGAAATTGAAATATATTTTCAATTTGTATTATAAACCTAAATCACGTGTTTATAATTTAAAATGTCATCGCCTATGGATATCCAAATCGTTGAAAGTGACTCAGACAATAATATTAATGAAATGGAAAATACCAGGGAAAAAAATGTTCTTATTAGCTATGATACAAATTTCCCATTCCCTAGATTTGAAAAATTTTTTAAAATAAATATAAAAACCAAAACTGGCTTCAAATTTATTTGAATAAAACGTAAAAAAAATATTTCCTTAAATCAATCCAGTTATAACCTCAAGAAACACCAAAAGGTAAATTGTCATTTTTACATTCCAAAAGTATTTATTTTATAAGACTGTTCATACCAATAGCTTTAAGGAAATGAAGAAACATTTAAATAATTTTGGTATAGGCGACTCTACATCCAAAAAGACTAATACAATTCAAACCAAATTAATTAATAATCCAAATGTCAATATTTCTCAGAAATTGGCTGATAAAGTTATTGTTGATTTTATAATTGATACAGTTCAGCCAATGTCCTTGGTTGATAATCCATCATTTACCATGATGATTAAAACTCTAAATTTTATGTCGCCAGACCTTAATGAATAAAATAGCAGATAACTTTAAAGTAATGAAAGATGCTCTAATAATAGAGTTATCAGAGATATCATATATATGTACCATGGCAGATAGCTGGACACATAATACTAGGTAAAAACTTATAAAATGCAACAAATTACCATAAATATTTATTTTTATTACATAAATTTCTTTATAATCAAAACTAACTATATTCTAATCTATTTAGACAATAATATTATAAGCAAAAAATAAAACAAATCTGTTTCTAAATTTTTTTTATAAAAAGTAGCTTAAAAAGTAGCTTAGCTAATAGCGAACTACTTTTTTTGACAAATAGCGATAGCGGTAGCGCGCTTTATTTAAAAGTAGCGATTAACAACTCTGCAAATAAGTAAGATTATTTTGTTAAAAATAAAATGGCAAGACTTTTAAATTAAATGTTAAATACAGTGGCTAGCCTAAGACGGGTTTCAAAAAATATTGTTTTAATATAAAATATTTAATGGCGTCCATAAATTATTTTAGTTATGCCGAAAATGCTCTGCCCTCTCTATCAATGTCAATGCATTAAAATATATGGTAAAAAACGTTTAAAAAGGAATATTCATTATATACACACAATCATATTGTGTGATAAAATGGTTAATTTCAGTCATCAAAAAACTTAATATATACAATGTTTTTATAATGTACGTTTCTCGAAGGACCATAAATTTAAAATGATATTAATGCTTAAGTGTTTATACTACCTTCTTACTGTTATATCGTTTTTAGAGGTGGAGGTAAAAGATAAGAAAGAATAACTAACCAGAATGGGCTTTAGAGTCCCCTTGGTAAGAAAAAAACGCTCATATATTCTGGATGATGATTTCTGGGTGGCTCCTATAAATATTTGTAACATATTATTTCGATTTATACCCAGATTTGAATTTTAGAAAGTAATAAATTGAGTATATCAAGTACCGAATTCTTTTTCCGTTATTTCAAAATCAATAAAAACAAATATGAATTGCGAGAGTGATCAGAAATATATATTACAGCGAGTGAAAAAAAGCAGTTTTGTTGTCAGATAATTCATTTTTCAGCAAACATGTTTCATTCTCGCTATAATGATTTTGAACTAACTAATGATGAGATATCACCTAACATGGTCGTAATCAATGCCCTAATTGCATAATTCAATCTTTATATCGGAGTTGTTTTAGCCAAGCTAGCAGAATTTCAGTGGGAATATGGGAAATAGCAAAGCAGTCTCAACCTCTGATAAGGTAAAAGGACCTTTGCCTGTGCCAACCTATATAAGTATGATCACGATAAGAATTTTATCGATTCCGACGAATGCTATGGAAAGAGTTTGGTCTTTCTAAAAAAATCCATTAAAAAAATCGTAATAGACTTGCAATAAACGTGTGCAAAAGTTAATTATCATAAAATGAAATTCATTTACAACAAAATTAATCAGAAGAGCATAAGTTGAACTTCTCATTCTCTGATTAATTAATTTCATATATATATTTCGATCATTATAATTTCAAGTATCATATAAAAGTTTATGCATCAAAATTTAATATATTTAAGACTTCTTTTTTTAATTTTTACTTCATTTAGTACATCTAATTTATTGTAGTAAAGCATGACTCATTTTAGGCTAAAAAATGTCAGATTTTTTTGATTTTTAGCTAGTTTGGAATATTTATTGATTTTTAACCAATTTGGAACATTTTTACAATTCGTTGAAATATCCCAAAATTCCAGGGGCGTAAATTTTATATTGGCAGCCCTCCATAATTGACTTAAGCTCCCAGTGAGAGAATCGTAGACCAACGTTTAAGTAAAGTAAATATAATAAGAGTCAATAGACCAAATCAAATAGATAATTAAATATAGCTTATATCCAGAATATGAACACTTAAGATGACTATTATACTAAATTATTTAAGAGATGGATACATATAGAATAGACAGATTTTAAAAATATTAGATGGTTTAGGAATTGATTCAAATAGTCACTTTATAGGTGTGCAAAACTCTCGCAAGGACGGAACCGTAAATAAATGTTCAAATTTATACTTTATTAATATATCAAACAAAATTACAACCTTATTTAAATACAATCAACATTAATTATTTAATCGGATCGAATGTTTTTCATTTTTTTTGTTACTTTGCCATTCAGTTTTTACTAAAAATATTTAATAATAAGGCTGTGTCCTAGGCGGCTTAATTTGAAAATTTAATTGCTTTTTAGTATAGGCTAAAAAGTATTTTAACGAGGACACCCTAATCTTGCTTGTTTTAAGTATGAACAAGTTTATCTTTTTTAAATAAGTCAAAAAAAAGTCAAAAAAAGTTAATTTTTTTGTATGTGTCTTAATTGTTCAAATTTTCGCTTTATATCTAAATAGGGAGAAAATTAAATAATAAATAACTTAATTATGAATAAACAGTGGCGTAACCAGGATTTTATCATGGAGGGTGGGGGGGGGGTAGGGGGGTTGGGGGGCTTCGCTCCCCAAACCTTCCATTTTTTTGAACACTTAATTGCTTATATTTTTGGATTTGTTAAAATTGGTTTATATTTTCATATAACAAAATTTTAGGGTATTTTATTATATATTTTACATTCCTTTATTTAATCATGTATATATTTTTATTAATTAAAATATTTTCAAAATGTTGATATTTTATATATTACAGATTTTAATATTAAAAATTATAATGCATAAAGACTCTATTTAAAAAAAAGTAATTTTTTACAATTATATAAAATATGTGTAATTCTTATGCAAATAATGGTATTTAAAAAAATATGATGATATTATCTTATAAATAATACTTTTTTTACAAAAAAAATTGATTATATATTAAAACTAATAAAATTTTAATTACTATTTTTTGATTTGAATTTAAAGAGAGATCTACTTTTCTCTGAGATTTTGCTAATTCATCTAGAATCAAATTTTTATCTAAAATAATCTCCTTATAAATATTCAATAAGGCTAATCCATTTAAACGTTTTTCACTGGTTGTGTTTCTTAAATAGGTTTTTAACCTTTTTAAAGTTGAAAAAGACTTTTCATTAGTGAAAGTACTAATTGGCAAGGTAGCTAAAATAATTAATAATGTTTTGATATTAGGCAGGGAATCTAAAATGCAATTACACATGGAAAGGGCCTGCAGAGCATTTTTTGGTCTCAAAGAATACCCTATTCTGTCAAGATTTTTATACCAAAATTCGACATCACAAAGTAACTTATATGAACCTACTAAATCATCAGCATAAAACTCTGAGATTTTTTTAATATCCTCTCGTGTTTCAAGTGTAATCAACAGTTTAGACTCAACCGGCAAAAGAAAATAAAAGCTTTTTAAAATATAATTATGACTAATAAATCTTTCTTTTAATCGAAATAAAAATGTACCAATAAGGGGAATAAAAATGTTTATTTTATAAATATCCTCAATCGTAGATGCATCAATATTTGATCGATTGGATTGTCTAGAGCCTACTCTAGGTTTAAAAATTTCAATTCTAAACATATTAGCAATCTTCTTTACTTTTTCATATATTTCATAAATTTTTTCATCCACATTCTCTCTGATATTTGTTAATATTTCAACAATATCCTTTGCTCTATTCATAATCTCCCTTATATCCAAATCAATTTTTTATAGCATTTTGCTAAAATCATATGTATAATTAAATAAAAAATAAACACATTGAATTGAAATTAAAAACTGTGGCTTAATAATAGCCTGCAAAAGATTTTCGGCATCTGCTGAATCTTTTTCCTTGCTTGATATATAAAATTCTAGTGCTGCAAAGACAACATCATATAGTTCAATAAAGAGTTTCACCGACTCTTGTCTTTCGATGAATCTGGTCGGACAAAATCTTTTTAGTTTTTTTTTTGATTTTTTGAGTCAATATCATGATACGTTTGAATAAATAACTCCCTTTTTTGGGTGGTGTGAAATAGCTGCAAACCAAAAATAAATATAAAAATAATCAAATGTGTATATCTATTATTTTTTATAATAAATTTAAAACATAAAAATCAAGCGTTTATTAAGAATTTATTAAATTAAAATTAAAAAATATATTTTCTTTTCATTTTTCATGGGGGGGCCCAATGCCTACGCCACTGAGAATAAAGATGTTATTCTGATTAGTAATATGAAATATAATATATAGAATATATAATACATATGTTTGTAGTACCTAATATAATAATAAGTAGATTAGCAACCAATCTCATTCGATTAACTTATAATATATACAAATTAAAAACATTTTATTCT
Organism: Gordionus sp. m RMFG-2023; assembly: GCF_954871325.1. Classification (NCBI taxonomy): domain Eukaryota; kingdom Metazoa; phylum Nematomorpha; class Gordioida; order Chordodea; family Parachordodidae; genus Gordionus; species Gordionus sp. m RMFG-2023. The sequence continues at coordinate 20,300,981 of NC_088776.1, forward strand.
AAGCTCACCTAGTCCAGTACTGTTAATGCTTGTATAGCAATCCAAGGTTTAGGGTTCATATCTTTTAAGTTGAAATTTGATACAAAATTTTTTAATATGGGAACTGTATAATTTTTTAAAATTTCTAGTGTTGTTAAACTAGTTAGATTTATTGGAGATATTTGTAAAAAAATCACTATATACCAGATCGGTTTAGTATATAAAAGATAACAAAAATCGAGCGTTGCCAAATTTTCAAGTTTACATTATAAATAATATTGTCTCTATACTATTAATGTTATAGTCAGCTTTATATGTAAATTATTTTATTTATGTTTTTAATAACTAATATAATTATTTCTTTCTCAGTGACGCATTTTTTTTAACTTAAAATAGCGGAAATAATTTTAATGGAACTTTCTTCTTACTTCATCCTATTTTCTTCTGATTTGGCTATTTAGCCAAGCCAACCAGGGGTGGACTGGTGACGCTACGGCCTCGTGGGCATTTTTTTATAGCGGCCTCATTTATATAGGGGCTTCGCAACCGCCCCTATACCCCCATTTTGCGGGCCTTCGGCCCGCTTTTGCCTGATCTTCGACCGGGTTCCCTTAAATGGCTTCTTATTTTTTGAAAGTTCAAACGTTTTACATTTTTAGTAAAAAAAGAATAGTATTATACGATAATCATATATTTTATTTTAAAAAAATGCACATCTAAAATCATATTCATTACCTATTCATCAAAAAAATATATTTTATATTAGATTTACAATGATATTGCGCTATAAAATCAAATCATACATCGCATGTTATATATAAAAAAAATGCATACTTAATATATTAAATCAATTAATTATAAATATAAAATTATTACAGTTATACAATATTACAGAGAATAAAATTGCTGCAGTTTTATAAAATCAGGCACCGATCATATTGTAAATAATATATAATTTTTATGTTAATAAATCTTTCATTAACTTTGAACCTTTGCGCAAATATACAGGAATATCTTCTAGTTCAATCTATGCTAATAGTTCTCGTTCAACTTACATCATTAAAAACGCTTCTAATTTTTCTTGGTCAATATTAGCTCTCAGCTTATTTTTATAATTTCTAATTTACTAAATGCTTTCTCGCAATTAACCTGAGTAAATGATAAAGTTAAAATGTATTCATAAGCCAAAAATAAATTAGTGTCACTTGTATGCATATTGTATCTTTTAAGAATTTCATACACGGATATTAAACACTTGTTACATTTATTATCACACTCTGATTTATTATCATATTGTAATATTCCATCTTCTTCATTTGACTCCTCACTTGTACATGCGATATCATCGTTCGTTTTTTTTAATTTTGCTACCAAATCTTTGAATACACTGACAAATGAACATAATTCGTTATGAAATTTAAAACTCAATATATATGCCAATTGTGCCAGTTTTTCCAAGGCCTTTTCAGAAATACCTTTACTATTTATTTCATCAAAATGTCTTGGATACAAATATTGCACATTCAAGATAAGCTCTCAATTCGCAGAAAGTAGTTCCGGATAGGACGAAATAGTTCGAACCTATAAAGGTCAATCGATTCTTGAGGACGTTCATCTTAGCATTTATCACTATATATTCTCTTCGCTCGTCTTATTCGATCTTTTTATAGAGCATTTTTGTACTCAGATACTCTCTGAGAGCTATAAATATGAAAATGTTTCATTTAAATTAGCAGCCATTTTATTGCTTTATTTTGAATCGATGTAATAATCGATAATACAGAAGATTTAGCAACTTCTTTTATTTTCCACGCTGACAAAGTACCTAATTTTTTAGTTTGAAGATATGACAGTGGCCCCATTATTTTAATTATTTTAAAAATTTCCAAATATATTATAGCTGTACTTAGAGTCATAATTTTACATAAATTATCTAGTTTTTGTCCCAAATTATTTATTATCTATTATAAATTGAAGTGCCTTTATCGTTATTGGGAGCAAGCTCTCTTTACCATATATCCATCTAAGGGCTTTTTCACGTGCCCACCACTTATCTCACCTATTTTTAGCAGCCTTCTTATTTTGGCCATATGAATTATTCTGTTTCACCCAAGCATCTATCCTTTTATCTGATTCACCGACCTAGATTTTATTTGATTTCAATGAATTAAGAACAAGAAATGTTGGCTATATTATTTCTACAATAAATCCATGTATAAAAATATAATAAAATAAATTAATCAAAACTTAACTTTCACTCTACTCAAACGGAAGCGTTTTCACTTCATTTGAAAAAAACAAAGAAAAGAACGTGGTAATGATGTGTAACGTCAAGCGACGTTATTGATATATTATGCATTAAAATATAGTACACGACATGACAATTCTCAAGGAATGTGATATTCAAATCATAATAAATGATAAGAGAAAATAATGTGAACATAATAATAATTTTTTTCTAATCGGCCTCTATTTTGATATTTTCCTCTGATCGGCCTCAAAAATCGACATTTTCACGCGGCCTTGTGGGCAAAGTGCCCACCGGGTCTTATGGCCAGTCCGCCCTTGAAGCCGACCTAGGATATAGCTTTGATTGATACTTATTTTTTTTTTCAATTGATTTTCTTAAAACTTAATTGTTTTATTACTTAATTAAGGTTTTTTAAAAATAAATAAATAATTGAATAAGCACTCTTTTATAAATCTAATTTGTTAACAAAGATCAGTAGCGCAGCCAACATTTAGATGTGATAAGTAGTTAATTTTAGCAGATTTAGGCGTGATGAAAGATATTTTTTTCCCGAAATGAACATATTTTAGGAATGTTCTAGTTATATTTATAGGAGGAAAGCATGCTTTTGCTCTTTCAATGTTAAATTATAAGATTTCTGGGATTCGGTTCTATCACAAATTTGAGAAAAATTAAAAATGAGGCATTATAAGAGGTTTGGTACCCCGACTTTTTGATTATAGATTTTTTAGTTGAGAAAAATATTTTTTTATACTTGAATATAGCTATCAAAGTTACCAAGATTTTCAAATGTATCTGGATACATATAAAGCGTTTCTTGATGCATCTAGATGCAGATATAATTTCCCCAAAGATAGATTTTAATTATAATTATGTAAATAACACCTAATTTAGGATTCTATCATTAAAATTTAAATTTTGAATAAATATATAATTGAATGTAAATAATTTGTTAGATAATAATACATACATATATAAAATATATAATTAAATGATTTTGATTAATAATTATTTAGTAATAGAACATTCTCAAAATATTTATCATTAAGGCATCTCTTTTTATATATAAAGACATTTATAGCCACAATAAAAAAAAGTCTTTCTACTGGGGCACTTGAAGGCAGAATTATGTAATATTTTATGAATAACAACTTTATATTGGGATAATCATTAAATATATTAAAATCCTGACACTATTCAAAAACTTGTAATATAGAAAACGAAATATATAATGATATCAAAATGAAAAAACAGATACATCTAAGAATATATCGCGAGACGGATACTAAATTTATTAAGTAGGGCTGTTTAAAAGTCAGATTCGGATCGATTTTTAAAAACGGCCAGATTAAGATTTTAGACAAAATAATATTATGCAAGCTTATAGATTTTGTTCATAGATGGCAGAGATATTATTAATATCTTAATTTAATTAATGCAAAATATATTAGAATTCAGATCTTAGAATTCTACCTCTCCTATTTTTGCAGATATCAAATATAGGTATGAATAATTATCTCTGTTTTCGAAATCGATTGTTCTTCAAATTAAGTACTAAAAACTGCAAAACTATACTAAATAAAATTTTAAGCAAATGCCACTAATAGCAACAAAAAAGGATATGATCAATTGAAGCTTTTATTTTAAAGATGTGATTGATTTTAATTGAAGATCACCCAAAAGTTGAAAATATTTTATGAATAACTAAGTAGTGCCTTTAGTGTTTATAATATACTATATTTAATTACTAGCTTATAAAAATTAAGCAGGACCCGCCAACAAAATTTGGAATATATACTATATGTAAAATGATATTAGCCCATTCCTCACGACGAATAATATATGAAGATGGCTGTGGTAGAGACCTGAAAGTCAGTCCGAAGTCCGGCTAAAACATTTCGGACCAGGCTAGGGCCTAAAAAATTTTAAAATCGGGCCACACTCAGGCATGAAAAATATTAAAAAAATATCATAGAAAATGATGTTTTCCACTTGTTTATCAAATAAAATAATAATTCGAATTTACCGGTGATAAGAATTTTTTTAAGACTCATTTAACTTATATTTTTTAAGTTCAAATTTTAGGGTCACCAGGCATAAATATCGAATTTGCAGGCTCTAGGATGTGGAATAATCTAAAAAAATATCTTGCATAATAAAAAATAACATAAAAAAAGATATGATATACAAAATTTATCTGATATCTTATTTTTGCAAAGTTCCACAATCCAAGTTTAGTTAAATCAAAAAAACATTCTAAAAAAGTTTTGCAAATTCAATTTTTTAAGCAAACTGGTCCGGTTTGAGTTATTTTATTTTGTCCTCGAGCTCTGCCCAAGATTATTAATCGAAAAATGTAAATTTAACTTATATATATAGAAAAGTTAAACAAAATAAATTACAAATTTCTTTGTCTTAATCACAGTGAAATTCATATCGTTTAATTTTAATTTAAAAGAGAAAAATTCATCTTTTCATCATTTAACAGGGCCAGATTTTTTAAATTCAATTTTAAGCTTGGCCAGAATTCATTTTTAATTTTTAGGCCCAAGCCGGTCCAGTTAAATTGGGGACTTCAGTTCGTTTTCAGGGGTTTTTTGTAGCTGCATTCGTTACTGGCAAGAGCAGAAACGGACTGAGAGAGAAAAGACATACTATGACGAAAGTTGATGGGCCCAATTTCTTTTTTTTATTTATATATTTTTTTATATTAAAAAGATAATTTTTTCTCGCTTGTCTTAGCTTAATATTTCCATGCTAACAATGAGAATTTACATAATTAATCAATAATTTTATAATTAAATTTGCTCTACTAATTCACGTTCAACTGCCATCATTTAAAAGGCTTCTACCTAAATTCTTGCCAATATTGGTAAGTAGTTTATTTTCAGTTCGTTCACAACTCATTTGCGCAAAATGTGTAAGAAAATATTCGTATTTGTATACAATATATATAAGTTGATTTGTGCTGTTTGCTCTTTGTTTTTAATTTGTCTAGCGATTCTCTCCAACTTTCTTTCATAATAATCTTTAATTTCTTTTATCTCCACGACTCTGTTCCTGTTATGCCATAAATACTATGTAATCAAGTAAATTACCATTAATAACCGATTTTCTTAGTTTTTCGCTATCTACTTATATTAATAGAGAGAACAAAGCCTTTTCAATTATTTCTTTGCTAATTTCAACAAACCGCCTAAGATAAAAATATTAGGCATATCCGTTATAGGCTGTTAATTTTAAAAAAAAATCGGCAAAACTGGTTACTATATATGATCGATAATATAATTGAATATCTCAACTAGATAGATTGGAAGTGCATCATTTGGGCGTACATCTTGGAAATTTCTCATAGATTTTTTTTATACAATTAACTCTACAAAATGTACTTCCATTTCCATAAAAATATTTTCGGATATCATCAAATAAGCCAAGTTTTTATTAATAACAATTACCATATTATTGGTAGCTTTCATATGTATTAAAAAGAAGTCTATGAAACTCACAGAGATTTACCTTTCACGCGGTTGGGATGACTAAATTTCTTGTTTGTAAGTATTTTATTTCAAAAATTTTCAAAAAGTTCAGATTCTAAAGTTATTTTTTATTCAAAAGAATTTTTGTTATATATAGCGCAAGTTATTAGTAAGTAATTAACACATTCTTGTCCTTAAACCAAAAATGCCTTCTCAAGTGCCCAGCATTTCGTCTTATCAATTTTTTGAAGCTATTTAAGTTTATGAAACTTTATTTTGGTATTCATACTTCTCTGTCTATATCTCCCTCCTATTATTCATTTTAAAAAATTAGCAAGTTTGATAGGTGAAATTCTTCGCTTCAGGATTATTACATGTATCAAAAACGTATAAATTGAGAATATGGCTATAATATCAAATAAAGGGATTTTCCCGTTAGGCGTACTGGTCATTTCATCCTAGGCAGGAGACACGAATATTGAATAATTTTTGGAAAAAGTTAAGAGATAAGAAATTTTTTTATTTATTATCATACATACCAATAACGAAATGCTTCCTGCATTGCTAGCTATTATCATGTAGATGTAAATGCTAAAATTTCACTTCTCTCATAAAATAATTCAGTTGTACTTAGTACATTTTAGCCCCTCTCTAAACGATGTTAATGATTATTATAAAGAATCAGGCGCGTACGCAAGAATTTGGTCTGGGGGGGGGGGATAATAAAATTTTTAAAGAAATATTATTGTTTTTTAAAAATATCAAGAATAAATTTATTAGGACTAATAACTATTTCTAATACACAATTTTAAATTAATGTGAATTATAAAAAAATTATATGTAAAGAATCACTTAAATGACCCAAAATAGAAATTTGAATTTTTTGAGCCTTTACACAAAAAGTTACTTAGGAATAATTGCATTTTATATGTTATATATTTACAATGTAAAATCCAATTTTCTTTGTAATTGAGCTAATTTTTCAATTATCTCATCCTTGCTTGTCGTCAAATGCCTATGAATATTCAAAAGATCCAAACCTTTCAATCTACTTTCAGATGTTGTACTTCTTGGTATGTTTTTCAGAGACCTGCAGGCCGGGCCGGACAGTATTTTAATTTTTTATACCCGGGCTTGGCCCGAAATTTTTTTTAAAAAACACCCAAACCGGCCTGAATAATTTAAAAAAAACAACCAATCCGGGTTGTATTTTTTAAAACAGCCTATATTTGAAATCGTTATTATTAGCTATAAAAATCAAAAATAAATATAATTTATTTTTAAAAAATTCGGGCCGGGCCTGAAAATTATATTTTAAAAAAGCCGAGTCGGGACTAAAAATTTTAAAAAAAAAGCCGGGCCGGGCCTGAAAATTTTTTTAAAAAAACCCAGGCCGGGCCGTAAAAAATCTTTAAAAAAAATCCGGGCCGCAGGCCTCTGTTATTCTTCTTAAAAAAGAGAATGTTCTCTCATTAGTTTACTAATAGGAAGAGTTTATAAACCCTTTTAATACATTGGGAATTTAATCTAAAATGTGTTTGAAATAATGCAGAGCATACATAGCATTTTTTGGGACTATATCAACCATTGTTAATCTTATAAACATAGTTATTTAGCTAATAAGGCATCATAAGATATTTAAACATCCTCATAATAAAATCTAACAAATTTTTTATTTTTCTATCACCATCTGAAAAAGATTGGGAAGACTTTTATGGAAGTAATATTTGCAGATTAGTAAGTGCTGCATGATGAATTAAAAATTCATTTATTTGGGTTATAAATGTATCAGTATTTAAGATATTCTCTTCTACTGATCCTATATTATGTTTTAACGATGAGCTTGCCTTGCTACAAGTCGAGGGAGACAAATATAAACACGTATAGCTCTGCTTTTGACTCAACAATAAAATATGAAATTCTTCATATTAGCCCTAATTTCCTTGAGTTCTGATAAAATGCTCTTCGCTATTCTCATCTTCTTAATCAAGTCAATGTCATGTTTTTGAAAAGTAATACTTAAAATAGTTGTATAATTAAATAATACATTCTAATGAGAAATAAAATTTGGAATAAGCATTGAATCCAATAATTTTCTTGCTTCTGAGGAAATAGTTCTTTCAGGCCATTGTGATATTTCAGTAATAGCAAATAATTGGCTCTTCTAACTCCTTAAAAGCTGTTACTGCTTGATGGCAGAGACTCTATCTCGTTGGATAAGGTTGCAATTTATTTTTCCCTGTTGGACAAGAAGTTTCAGAAATAATTATTATTTGACTAGAAATTTGAAAATGGTAGATAAATATTACGCCACTAAAAATTTGAAAATAATAAGTAAATATTACGCCGGAAAACTTGAAATGGAAATTAATTGATAAAAAGTAGATAAATGTGATAATAAATATAATAAAATATATATTTAATATGAGATACGAATAAATATTAACAAATATAACTTAATATAAACAATAATATTTTTGAAAAATATATCCGGCATCTGCATTTTTTGGCTTGGGGGGGGGGGGGGGATTTGCCTCCCTGCCCCCCCCCCCGCTGCGTACGCCAATGTAAAGAATTATAAGAAATTGTAATGAAATATAATTTTAAAAAATTTTTTATGTATAAAAATATTATCTGCTAAATTTCAAAAAAATGAATGAAATTTACAAAGTCTATCAGTTAATTAATGAGTTTTAAAAAATAGGGTGTATGCTTACATCCCCCCCCTCCCAAATCGGAAACCCTAGTCACTTTTTTAAATAACTTTATTATCACTAATAATATATATAATAGCTCAATATTTATATCTTTAGGGCCGTAACTATGGAGCGGACATTAAGTAAACAGTACCTTTCAATATATCCCGAAAAATATAGAAGTAGGGGAGACTGGGGTTAGTCAAACCGATTTTTACAAAATTGGCCATAGCTCCTGTTTTTTTTAGATAATATAAAAAATAATATATGATTAGTTACTTAAAACTATACTCTATAAAGGAGCTTTATAAAAAAAATTAAGAATAAGATCATTTATTTTTAATTTTATTTTTTTGTAAAAGTAAAAATTTTGTCCAACAAACCCCAATAGCGAAGTGAGGCAAACCACTTCAACGGGCTTCCTAAACCATTGGTTTTTTAGGCTATAATAAATTGAAATGTATTTTTATTTATTAATAATGATACGTATATAATAATTTTATTGTTGTAATGTTCAAAATATCATAATACTTATAAATTGAAGCTATTATAAATTTCAAAACTTAATTTTGGTTAATTTAATAAACATTTTGGGTATAAAAAAATAAGGATTTTAAGGAGAAATTATGACTTCTTAGAAATACAAATCATAAACAGCTATGAAATTGCCGTTTCAAGATTTTAAAATTTTTATCATTATTAAATGCCATAATTGACCTATATGGTTTAGAAAGCCACGCTAGCTCTAAATTAACAAATCATAATTGAAATGATATCTAGATATAATAAATACTCATAAAACTTATCCAAATTATAGAAGAGTGTTTAAACTTTGCTATAAAATTAAATTTACATATAAATGATTATATATTTTAATAAAAATTTATGTCATGTAAAAATCTTTTGAAAATTTTATCAAAATTTTATTTCTTAAATAAGATGGGACCCCTAATCTAGGCCATCACACTATTTAAATTTCTTAGGGGATCAGCAGTAGTTAGTAATTATAACTGAATGAATGAAGAATTGTTATAAATTCCCTAGATCATCATAATTTAATTACAATGAATTTATTATAATATTTTAGAGTTAACACACATATTTTTCTTATGTATCTAAATTTTTCTTAAACATACAGCACTATATTCTCAGTACCAACCATTATAAATATTATTTTTGTATTGTGACAAAAATTCTAGTATAAAATAAAATTGATTTTTTAAATAAGTTTTAATTGATAATTACGTATACATATGCGGATGGACAAAATAACATGGCACTCTTTAATTTAATTTTAATTATATCTACGATATTAAAATGTATTCGCCTAATCGTAGCTAGTTATGACGTGTTTGTACATGATAAGTTTCATTACAGACGAACAAAGCAACAAATGTAATAAAGATGAAAATAAGGTTCAACAATTTTTTTTTATAAATCACTCTTTCTTTCAAAACAATATACAATTTACTAAACACCAATAACACCAGGTCGAAAAAATGCCAAACTTACAATGGCTTTATTAAATCGAGTTTTCCTTCCCTCCACCCAAGATTTTACAAAAAGCAATTATCTACATAATTTTTTTTAGCGCACTAGAAACAAATTAGAGGGGTTTTCTTTAGAAAGAATATTCATAAAATAAGAATAAATCCTGCCAAGGCCCGATTAAAAATTTTAATCAAGATTTGGCCCGATCAAATCCGAGAAATATAGATGAGTTCGGTTAGATAGGACAGGCCAGTGCAGGATTCTAATTTGTATGCAATATACAAGTCAAAATCATTTTAAAATATGGAAAAGCTTAGCGAAATGAGGTCATGTTTTTTTTCTTATGCCTCTCTGCAATTTTCAGAGCAAATGGTATAAATTTAAACTCTTAAAAGTATGGTGGATAAGAATGCAAAATATATTCATTAATTAAATTGTTAAGAAATAATGGTGTAATTTAGAAATTATTTGTTTAAAAACAATTGAAAATTATTTAAAAATTTTTGTTATAAAGTTATAAAATTAATTATATTATGAATATGAAATAAATTTTAAAAAATTATACCTAACAATAACAGTTTGATATCTTTGGCTGCTTGAATTCCATCTTCTTTTAAATTTTTTTCGATCTGCTTACTCCTCTCAATAGCTTGCCTTTCTTCGGCACTCATAGTACAGCCCATGATGAATGAATAGAATTAGAATATTTATGGTTATTTTTGTTTTATCACGTTGTTTTTCAATATGTTTTCTCCAATTATATTTTTTTATGGATATCTGGGATAAATGATGATTAAAAAAACTACTATAAAATAATTACTATTTAAACCTTTTAAATGAATTATATATATATAATATCTTTTTCGAATTTTTTTTTAGTGAAAACAATAATTCTACCAAAACGATTTTAGTCGATTTTAATCAAATATCAAATATCCTTACGGAAAAATAATTGCGAAAAAATGCCTTATATCTTTTCAACTAGTAAAAAAAAAAGAAAAAAATATTGATTTTTTTTTTTAAAATTAATTCTCATTATATATATCTAATATTATAAAAAAACCGAAACAAACAAAATGATTATAATCAAATTTTTAAATAATATTTTTTTAAATTATAAATAATATTTTTTAAAATTATAAATATCGAGATTATATATTGTATTGTAGGTATGGCTAAAAAAATATTAAAATTTTGGAAAGGTAAAAAAAAAATTGGATAAAGTTAAATATATTTTTAAGTGCAATAAGAAAAATTAATATTTTAGTTTTAAGCCAACCAGCTTTATATAATTCTTATTAATATGTAATTGTTATGGAATACCATTTCTACTATCTTTTTTTACATTCTCCTCCTGTTATTTTTTTTTAAAAAAATTATTATTTAAAAAAAAAACTTATTTATCTCTCGAATTAAAAAAATAAAGAAAACTATAAATTTCAAATAAAAACAACATACGAATTAACAAATAAATAATAAAATATGGTAGAATAACAGCGAAAATATAAAAGATCGATATTCGGATTCGATAAAGAGATTATTGATTTTGTTTCTATTAATTTTATTTTTATCTCAATTTTTTTTTTATAAATGCATTAATTAGTCTAAATTATTTTTTATTTCAGTAAAAAATTTCATAAAAAATAATCCAAACTACTAATTATAATTATATTAAATTACATATTACAATACTTGTCCGGTCAAACCAGTCCATAAAAGCTTCCTAGCCCAGGCCGAAATGATTTTTCTTCAGGAAAAAATCAGAAATTTTGTATTATTTAGAGCTTAGCACCGGCCTGAAAACTATTGGCCTGGGGGTGTAGATCTCTAATGGTTGGTACGATATTTACAAAAAAGAGTAATAGAAAGTGGGAAGAAAATAATTAGGAAAATTTATTAGGAATTTATAATTATAATAATATTTTTGGGGGAAAATTATAAATTGAAAAATAAATTTATTTTATATTTTTGTATTTGGAAAAACGAACGATAATAAAATGCATTGTTATTTTGTCTTTTTCTTATAAAATTCCGTATTTGTTATATATTTTTGTCATTTTTACAAATAATAAATCGATAATGATATCAAGAAGAGAAAGATGATAGATATATACAAAAAATTTATAAAATATATTTTAGAAAGGGAACTAGTAAGAGATTGAAGGCAGAGAGGCAAGTGAGAGGGATTGGATAAAGATAGATTATTAGATAGATATAAGATATATTTCTTTATTTAAATTTTATTATAAAAATCGATAAAAAACAACACTTATGTATAACATAGGATAGGGTGTTTATTTTATGTAATATATAAGGGCCATTAAGGTTCATTCAACAGTTTTCTTGATTTAACAGAATATAGTAACGAAAAGACCTATTTCAATAGATATTACTATTTTTTAGTGTTGTTAAAAGTTACTTTGAAATATAACTAGTTACAGTTACTAGTTACATTGGTAAAAAATAACTACTTACAGTTACTAGTTACATGTAACTAGTTATTAGTTACAGTTATATTTCAAAAGTAAATAGTTACATAATAAGTTACTTTATACATAATTCATAAACGCATTATTTATTTACTGAAGCATTTATTTAATATAAAATAATTAGGATATAATAATTATAATCATTTATATAAAAAAATGTACAATTTATCTATATAACAAAATAATTAAACCGGAAAAAATATATATCGGAAAATAGAATATATTTATTAGAGACCTGCAGGCCCGGTCCTAAGCCCGGCCCGTGTACACAAGTCGGGAAGTATTTTAATTTTTTTTAAAATATACTCAGGCCGGGCCTGAATTTTTTTTTAAAAAAAATATCCGGGCCAGGCCATATATTTTAAAACCAAATATTTGAAATCGCCATTATTATTTATAAAAATCAAAAATAAATATAATATATTTCTAAAAAATCCGGGCCAGGCCTGAAAATTTTTCTTATTAGTAAGTAATGATTACTAATTTAGTAGTTTATTCAAAATTATTTAATTCTAAAATAATCTGTCTTTTTCGTTCCTTATACTAAGTTCTATGATCTAATTTAGTAAAATTTAAAAAAAAATACATTTTCATGAAATTCCATAAATATTACCAGCAACTTGAGGGCAAAAAATATGGAATATATTCTGCTAATTAGGTAAAGAAATATAATAATAAAAAATAGGTTTATTAATTGAATTTGGTTACAAAATTATGAAACCCAGCAATGTAACAATTTAAGGAGAGAAAATATTTGGACGGGAAATTATATTATTGTTGCATATCCTTTGTGAACACAATCAGACATTTAAACAAAATTTTAAATTAATTTTTATTGTAGTGGACAAAAAAAGCTTTATCCACCTAGGTTCACTCATTGGAGATGAAAGTGTTATATTTCATTTGAGATGAATTTCTTGTCAAATTCAATAGAATGAAAATATTTTAAAACATTTACCTGCTCATCAGGCATTTTATTTATTTAAATATTTTTTATTTATTTCTAAAATTTTACATGCCTTTCGTTCGTCAACAATTTTTATGTCCCTTGAAATATTATTAGACCTTGAGGTTCATAATAAAAATATTCTCGAATCTATTTTAAATATTAAATTCTCTTCACTCTTCAGTATGCAAGCTGCCCTTCTACCAAGTGGTATAGGTATCCCTTCCCCCATATCCTTAAGCATTTCAGTTTTATACTCAGTTGTTAAATTTCCATACATCGCTCTTTCTCCCCTTAAACCCAACCCAGTATACAGACCACCTTGGCTACGAATGGTTAGAAACTATACCTAGTTCTAATTTAGGCTTGTTTATTAACCAACGAAGAACTTAGAATAGCTATAGGTCTTCGTTTTGTGAAATCGTAACGCCGACATCATGTGTCCCTTTATTGATAGCCTTAGACACCCCCCCCCCTCCATACTGTCGTTTTTTGGAAGACAAATTATCCAGACACTATGCCATCAATTCATCATCAATAGAATCTTTAAATCCGCAAATATTCCTTCTACACTGGAACCCTCTGGCTTCAGCCCTGATGGAATGACTCTATTCCCTTGGAACCAAGATATACCCCTCGCTTGGAATTATACATGTGTAGATCGTTTTGCTAGATCTTTTTATTTCAACTCTATCATGAAAGCTGAAAATACAAAAACAAATAAATATAGCCACCTTAATATTCTTTTGTTTGTTCCGGTAATCTCAGACACCTGTGGATCATTTGGACCCCAAGCCCTAAAATCATTTAACAATAGGGCAAGGTTACGTTTAATCACAGGTGATCTAAAAGGCTTCGACCTACGACAAAGAATATCAATCAAAATTTGTCGATCCAAATGTATATCTATACATGGGTCATTAAACTCCGCCGACCAAACCTAAATACATTATTTTATTTAATTTCTCTTCTTTTAATTATATATTTTTACATAGAATATAGAAGTATTATAATTTTAATAGTTATATTATTTTTAAAAAAAACATTAAAAAATAAAATTAATTACTGGAATATATTATTTAGATTTATACATGTATATTTTTAGAAGTAACTAATTACTTTTGGCTACATTTCAAAAAATATAACTAGTTACAGTTACTAGTTACAATTTTTAAAATATAACTAGTTACAGTTATTTTTTAGCAAAAATGTAACTAGTTACTTTAACAACACTATATATTTTCTACGACACGCCCCCCCCCCTCCGTCCCCTATCCCCGAAAAATATGATTAGATAAAATTTTATGTTTTCTAATACTCTAATATTGATATCTATCTAGACGAAAATAGGCACCCCATTCTTAGTTTTCGATTTTAATAAAATCATTTCAGAAATTTCCTCTTCTATTTATTAGAAAGTAGATGAAAAATCCCTAAAATCTACGAATAAACAAGTATATAGAAACATTTAATATTTTAATCAAATTTTCACATAAAAGATATTATAAATGATAAAAAAAAAATTAAATCACGCCTCCCAAAGATGAAGATGCTATAATTTGTATGGGATGGGCTTCCATCTTTTCTATTTCCAAGTTTAAAGGGAATTTAGCATTAGTAATGGCTAAAACAGGTGCGTAACTAAAGGGGGGAGATCCTCTCTACCAAGTAAAAGTTAATAACCTTTTAAAATAACAGGTAAAAAGAAGTAAAAAATTATTTTTTATGAAAATCTAATCTAGTCAAAGGCCTACAATACGTGGACCTGCAGATTTCCAATAAAATTTATAGAGAAAACCCGCCTAATAGTGCCCCTCCTTTAGCAAAATCCTGGATACGCCTATGGACTCAACCTTATCTCTTGAGGGTAACAAATCGTCCATTGTAATCGTTTTCACTTTCACACTTAAAACAATTCATCTTATTTTGGTATCATATTTCCTAAAGATGCCACAAGTCTATTTACTTTTTTATGCTACTAAATTATGAAAGGAAAGTAACAAAGCTACAACCAGAGATCAAGTCTCATATGTCAAATACGATAAAAAGTTGATTTTTTTATAAGGATGATAGTTAAAAATATATTTCGTTTATTTAATTTTTCTATAATAGATATAGTGCTTCTATATTTTTTGTTTTATTGAATCTTGATAACCATTCTAAATATTTTACTATTGCTAATAAATTGTTTACCAAACGGATTGAAGTATTAAACTAAAATATGTAATATTTAAGCATTAAATATTGGCCTAATTATTGCTTTTGCCAAAAGGGTTGAAAAACTAAAATGTACTAAATATGCACTAATTAATAAGTTTTAGAGTTTATTCCAGAAGTTTGGCTAACTTCACGCTCAAAGCGTGATATCATAGTTTTTATCAGCTTATAATTCCTACTTTTTCTGGTTAGACAAATTGATTGAAAAATTTATAAATAAGGCATTAAATATTACAAACGATATATTTCGAACTTCTATATTCTTTATTCTGACAGTGTCATTTTCATTTTTATCATATTTTACCATTTTCCCCTATATAATTCATCTACCAAACAGATTAAAGAATTAAAGTGCATTGTTTGAGCACTACTTAATGATGTTTTCAGAAATAGTGTTTGCAAAAGCTTGGTTCAATTCACTCAAGCGTGACGTCATTTTTTTAAATTTTGTTTCTAACATGGTTTCTTTTTGTGATTTGCAAAATTGATTGAGGAATAATAAGTGTTAATTAGGCACTAAATATTATCCTAACCAGATATTTAGTTTTTCTATACTTTCCATTCTGACATGATGCCAATTTTGGCAATTTTTTCTTATTTTTTTTAATAACTTTTTTCTCTTTATACTGTCTATAAACGGATTGTAACAATATACAATCAATCATTTACATTAATTAAATTTAAAAAAAATGCTAACCTTTTAATTTAAAGGCTGGCCAAAATTATGTTCTACCTTTATACTGACTAATATACTTGTTAAAGAAATCATAAGCATTAATAAAGTATGAAACATATCATAGATTTTAGAATTAGTGCTCCCAATTGTTCAGCCAACCTTAATGAAAATAACATAAAAAAGATGTTAAATATTTTAAAATGAATCATAACCCCCCCCCCCCCCCATCCCCATCTCCCTTACATAAATTGAATATGCCACCGCTAAAAGCAGAACTAATTAATGATATAATATATATTTAACCGGGGGAAAACCGTTCTAGTTGAAGGTTGCCATAATATGCATTGCATAGGAATAACCAGGATATTTTTAAGGTGTGGCACTATTAAATTGAGTTTTTCCTTATAAATTTTATTTGGAGATCTTTAAAATCATCTATCGCAGGCCTTTGGCTAAGTTGCATTTTTTAATTTGATTTTTCACTTTTTATATAAAAATGATTTGCTAAAAATTTTGAATTGTGGTCTTTATTTTAAAAAATAATTCAATTTAGCTTATTTAGCTTATTTTTCTTTTTTATATTGTATACTTTTGGGGGAAAAGCGAGTAGGCCTAGGCAGTTTGTAGAGGGGGAAATTTTTATTAGTTTGAGAACTAATAATTAAAAAGCAAATTTCCTAGGGTGTACACCCTCCTACCCCGGCCATATCTATGATGCGTTGGTTAAAGAAATTATTTTTTATTTTGGCTTTCTAAAAGAACCCCTGCTAATTTTAACTTAAATTTTTTTTAAAAAAAGAAAAAAATTGATATAGCAATGATAAATTTTTATATTCACTAGCTATATTCAATAATAAACTTATTGGAAACAATTTTAAATCAAAATAAGAAGAAACCTTGTCATAATTTAAATCTTAAAGGGTCTGGGAAAATTATGAAGGCGAGTTTAGAATTGATATAAAAAAATAATTAGCAAACTGGGTTGGGCAGAAACATTAAGAATGCTTCGCAATTTTATTGATTCTTTCTTAGTTTATAACATTGATTTTTAACTTTTTGGTTTTATCACATTTTTCTTAGGAGTGGCTTAGCAGCAACCATGACAGCATGCAGCAGTCAAGTTTACGCGTTAGGCTGGGAGGGAGGAATTTAGTGGCATAACTTAATTGTTAGAAATATACGCCTTCAAGAAAATGCACACTCGTTGAAGTTATTTTTGTACATTCGAATTTACTTTTCTATATTATTTTTATGCTATATTTTTTTTTATAAAATATATTTTTTTAAAGAAAAGAAACCTATCCCTTTCCCTATAAAGATTGATATTTTATGTAATACACCATATATAGGATTTGCTTAATTTCAATAAATTTGGCTTCTTTAAATTTTTTCTTGACAAACTAATCAAAAGAAGCCCCTCCCTCACCCCTGGTTCCAAACTTGAATTTCCATAATGAGTGATACATAAACAATTAAATCGAAAAATCGGAGATAGGGGAGCTATAGAAATAGAAAATAATAAATGCTTATAACTTTTTACCCGTTCGAGATAAATGTCTCAATTATGCATCATTTCTCTCCAATGCTTCCTGTAAAGTGTTCAATCGGAGTTAGCCGATGTGGTCAAAAAATAATTCTCAACCCTAATCTTAAATTATTTTCGATATTGTTTGCTTTTAGGTAAATGTTATTTCAATTTTGTAAAATTTATTAGATTGTTTCCTCTTACTAGAGCCCAAATTTAAAATTTTTCTACCCAAGCTCGGCCCAAATTTTTTATTCATTTAACCCGAATCCAGCCTGGAATTTTATTTATTTTTAGGTCCGAGCTTGCACTGGCCCAAATATTTTAGGCGAAAATTTAAATTATACATATTTTTGTAGAGTCAAATGAAATAAAAATCACTAATTGCTTTGTCCTTGTCATCCAGATGTCATAATAATAACTTGTACTGGAGGGCCCTGCAAATTTTTGACAAAGGAAAGAAAATATCAATTTTATAATATTTTTGATCCCAAGTCCAGTCCGAATTATTTTAATTTTTTAGGGCCGGGTAAGGATGACTTGCAGGGTTCTATTTTTTGATATCTAACAGATTAAACATAGCCCAAAATTTTTAGGTTATTTTGAAATATCAGTATAGTTATTTAAGCTTCTCTTGTGTTTCACATGGAAGAGGTAAAAAATAAATATTCATTATTCATTTAAGAAAAACAACACATAATGATGTAAAAACTTAAAGAAGCACTTTTGTTTACTTAAGTGTAATATTAATTACGAGGCTTATCTAATATCTTTATTTTCTGATATCTTCTTCATACTTAAAAAATACAGAAAATATGATCTATTTCCCTAACCAGGGTGGCGTTGGGACAGGCCTTCAAGTCTGATATTTTCAATTATTTCCTTAAGTTTGATCCTGTTTTTAATTTGTAAGCTTATTTGCAATCTTGTTTATACGTCAAATGAAATTTAAGTTTTAATTGATCCTAACCATTTTCATTTACTATACCTTAAAAGCTTTTAAATGTAATTTCTTTAGGTATAAATTTAAAGATTTTAATGCGTATAAATGGAGATCATTATGTAATTCTATCAAGAGTAATTTTCGAATACCATCTGAAATTAAAACATTTCCAAAGTTACTTAAAAATTTTTATCTTATACTTCAAGTCATATTTATTGATAAAGTCAATCTATTTAGTGTAATTAAACTCATCCATTCGTTAAAATGGCAAAGATCTTAATTGATTCCCAATCCTGCATGTTAAATTTTGATATTGATTTTGAAATAACGATGCTCACATTCTAATTTTGAAAAAATTGAAAGCTAAAATTTGATCATATGTAGTGTTGCAAAATAGGTTTTTTGGCTCAATCCACAAGGTTAAGTTTTTTAAGCGGCTCAAAATTGGGGTAAATAGAGTGATATATATAATGTAGATTTCAACTGATCTAAAATTATCCCTTGGATTTCCTAATTCCTGATATTTATATTTGTTTCCCTAATCCCTAATGCCGTCTAAACCGATGTCAACAAATGATGTCTAAAAAATTAGCAGGCAAGGATAGGGAAAATTATTGATAACTGTCCACATTTTCATAAGATTCTAAAATCAGCATAACTTGTGATAGGAGATCAAATATAGTATAAAATTGAATCCCTTTTCCGAATTTTACTTAGTGCACGTGAAAAATAGATTTGCCGATAGACTCGGGTTGTTGTTGTAAGATCACTGCTTCTTATATAATTTTAAAAATACTATTTATGACTAGAGTATAGATTTTAAAAATTAATTAAATTATAGATGGCATCATTAAGAACTAAAATCAATTAGCAAGTTCTAACATATTTTTTATTGTTATTCAAAATTTCACGATTCCAGATTTTTGTATAACTTTTAACATTTCACAAATATAATTAAATATAATATAATTATACTTTCTTAACATTTTGAAATATAATATATCATTATTATAATGTACATATTTGTTACTACTTTTTTAATACTAAATTATTCTTTCTTATCAAGAAAAGTGTATTTTTACTATTATAAATTTATATTAAAAATAATAATTAATATTGATTATACTTTAATATTAAATCTTATTATAAAAATCTATTTATAAATTTTAAAATATCTATCTTATTCAGCCTCATAAATTAATAATTTTCACCTTAGAGGAAGAACAACGTGGGTAGCATGATTTTTGTTCTTAAATATTCGAACCAGATTTAAATATTTTAAGTTAAAAAATAAATATTCGAAATAATTCAAATAGTAAAAAAAATTCGAATAATAATATTTTATATTCTTGAATATTATTCTAATATATGAAATATTCGATTCATAAAATTGTAGCATTAGTTGGCTGCCAAAATACAAATAGAATAATTGCATTATTCGATTTAATTTCGAATCGAATTATATTTCAAAATTTAAATTCTTTAAAAATATTTTCAAAATTGAAAAATAGATTTTAAATTTGAAAAATTGATATTTTTTTATTTTTATTTTAAAATGAAACAAAAATACCATCAATTTTATAGAAATAAAGTAAAAAAAATAAAAATTTCCACGAGGAATAGATTTAAAACTTCTGAATAGTTTCAAATATTTATCAATACGAATAATTTCAAATTTACGAAAAATTATATCTAGATTATTAATCGACGTATATTTTCTTATTTGTATTTGATTCGAATAGAATAAATGTGATATTCGTTTTTAAAATACTAATCAAATCAAATAACAAATATTTTGTTTTAAATAAAGTTATAATAGTAAATTTACACAAATTAAATTGTTTTAATTTGTATATGACTAATTATGTAATATTCTTTTATTTTTGAGTATAATTTGTTTTAAATCGTGAATTAATTGCTTTATAAAGTGCACAAATTTTTTATAAGGAGGGGGGGGGGCAGAAATTAATTTTGAGGGACACGAGAAATTTCTTCTTCCATAGTCACGCACGGCCCATATATTGAAAATTATAGGTTATCAAAAAATTGAGCCACATATTTATAAACAATTAGACACATCAGGTTTACCATGGATTAATTTAAATAATTTTAGGAATATTACGCACATTGACTATATTTCTTTAGAAATATTATAATCAGAGTATTTTCTAAAATTTTGAAAAGTGGGTTCTAGTTTAAGTCTTATATTGGATTCGGTTCCGAAGGTGCTAGGCGATTCCAGTTCTAAACTATCTCAAATTTAAATAAAAATAATTCCTTTAAATTAATTACACATCATTTCAAAACAATATTATATAAATTAATTGTTTTTTTTTATTAGAACGGGTTCCTGAAAATTTTAAAATGGGCTCTGTTTCGGGTTCTGATAATTATAAATCTTAAAGTTGGCTTAAGGTTACGGTTCCTGGATTTGTTATGATTCCGAGTATTCTTCTGGTTCCCAACACTGATTATTAATGTTAAATTATAGCCAATTATAGCCAATTATCAATTATTATTAATAGCATAATGTTTTTGTATTTAACATTCTAAACAACAAATTAAAAATATATAAAATGTTCTTGTATGTATTTTGTAAATTTAGGTTAATAAATGATTTATATGTTTCATATTCTCGTGATGGCCACGAGCTCTAATGAAAATTAAGGATAAAGAGCATAAACAAACAAGAGAAAAAGGACTATATAAAAATAAAAAAACTAAAAAGCATTACATGTGAGCTATATAAAAAAGAAAAAAAATTATTCCGAACCAAAATAATTTTAAGAAAAGCATAATTGTGCTCCTAAAAATGAACAATAGTTAATTTAAAAATGTTTATTTGTTTGTTCTGCCTAGGGAATAAGAATAATTTCAAATGTTTGTAATTTAATTTTGTGAGCTAAATTTTTTAAAAAACCAAAGGTGATAGGAACTGCTCGTTTGCAGAAGTTTCAATTGGCGAGAATATAAAATTGCTAGGTTTCTATATTTGTTTATTTTTTTAGTATCTGCTAGAATAAGCAGGTTGCTATTTATATTAGGGGAAGAATGAGGCACATGTATAATCCCATATAAGGGGTGCCGATGACCCAGAGGATAGTGGTTATATCATCAAGTCTTAGGCCGTCATCTGTTAAAATTTTGTAAGATTCTAGAATATTAGGTATACGAGCTTTTATTTAAAGAAGGTTTCTAATTTATTTATCGACATTTAATGCAATTAAGGTCATGTCTTCCCTTGGTATTTATTCGGAGGTTTCAGTTCATGCACTGATGAGGCTGAACTAGCTTGTATCCAAGTCTATACTTTAATGTCTTAGTTATTCGTTGGGTAAGAGATTCCCCAGGTCTATACTCGACAAGGCTTCCAGAAATTTGTGGCCTCCGATTTTATATTCGTTTTGAAAGAGTTGAATATCTTCAAAAAATGAAGAGGAAGATAAATTTGCAAAAGTTTTTGATATTAAGGGTTAAAATATTTTTGTGGGTCACAATTGTAGGAAAAGGTGTATCAGGAGAGAGGCTGACATGCCCTATTGTAAGAGCGTGATCTAGTAAATTATCATTGGAAGATATGAAACTAAATATTAGTGAATCATTTGTTAAACGGGAAGACAGGAAAAAGGCAAGGGAAAGGGCAAATGAAACTGAACTTAATCAAGGAGATAAATATAAAAATTACAATAATGAATATGATACGAGAGAAAATTCTGCACAAAGATTTAATACCAATAAGAAAAAAATAATATCCGTATAAAAATGAAAGTAGATGAACAAAGATATGGCATGGATCATCATAATGAAAGATGTCATGCTTATAACAAAAATTGCTGAAAATACTAGCATATCAACCCTTTCAGGTGCGAAAACAAACTGCTGACAGTGTTTTGTTTTTGTTATAGCAAAAAGATTTATTTTTATCTATATAAATAAAATATTATTTAAATTTTTCAAAAATATGTTTAAAAAATAAGTGGTATCTTATGTATACCACCTATTCCCAGCCATATCAGGAGCTGTAGAAATTTAGGAATTTTTTGACAAATTTAAATAAAGAGAAACGTTGAATTTATTGTACATTTATTCTGTTTAACCTTCAAATTAGTAATTATTTGGCTTATCATAATAGATAAATTTGTATTTCTAATATAAATAATATATGATTTGTGTACTAAATTGGAATGATTAAAAAAAAATATATTAAATTTAATATTTTTGGTTTTAGTAAAAATGATCAGGGCATTAATTTTAAATCTAATATTATGTGGCTTCTAATCTCGTTATCCTGCCTGAAAAAGTTAAACACCATGCCTGTTATCGTAAAAATACAAATACGCACTACATTAAAGAGCATTCCGATGACTTGATCAACATTCGCTGGAAGGTGAGGAAAAAAAATTAAAATACTTAGCCATTCCGTGACAAGTTGTAATTCAGTGAGTGAAGGGCATCGGGGAATCCTCACCACCACCAGACATAGTCATGCGACCCTTATTCATAAGGAAATAGGATTATGCGTAGGAAAACAAATTCGAAACCTAACCACAACATATGATATCGAATTTGACCAGAAATCTGAGCTGATTAGAGATTTGCAAGAACATACGGCTGACCATGCCTTTTTTAAAATGAGTACCATTTCCGTTACATTAGTCAATAGAGTACGAGTTAGATAAATTATTGGTAACTGGAGTATTAGAACCCATCAATTTAACAACAACTAGGGTGCTATCCAAAAGTTAATATAAGGAAAAGTAACAATGAGATACGGATTGGGCATTTTAAATTATTTTATGTGATTATTATTATAGGCAATCTAAGAATTGTTGAAACGATCTGAATTAAAAAACAAACTGTCAAAAACTATATTTCTACAAGATCAGGTTTCGTAGGGGGTGAACACCTATAAGTCTTATATACATCCAACCAACCGACAAGCAGCAAGGTGTATACCAATTGTGATTCTTTTTACGACTGATCAACTATCATGAATGTTCTGTCAAACATTTTTGTAAGGGGCATAGATTACATGTTACATTTCTACAAGATCAGGTTTCGTAGGGGGTGAACACCTATAAGTCTTATATACATCCAACCAACCGACACAGCAGCAAGGTGTATACCAATTGTGATTCTTTTTACGACTGATCAATTATCATGAATGTTCTGTCAACATTTTTGTAAGGGGCATAGATTACATGTTGTAGAAACAAAAAATATTCGAGGATATATACATTTTCTCAAAACGGAGAAAACATTAATTGGGTTTACAGCCGAACTACCAATAATACTCGATTGAGATACTTCGAATTAAGGGTTTGGTGCCGTTTTTGGATGAGAAGGATCAACCTATAATATAAACTTCTAGGACGTTTTTAGAATCGGAAAAGCATTATGTTTTAGGGAAGTTGTAGTAGATAATTTCTACAATTTTCTCTACGGTTGGAGATTTAGGTTAATCAAGGATACAAGCAGCTAAAATGTCTGTCTGGAGAAAATTGAAGCTACAAAATATCTTACACAACATCTAACTCTTTGGGCCTAAATGATGGATCAATATGATTTTGATATCTAATATAGGCCAGGAAAATAAAATGTTGTAACCGATTCACAGTAATACTGATTAAAGAGAAGCAAACCAGTAAATACGCTGAACATGCATACCTCGTTTGTTGAATTTGAACAACATTAAATAACTTTCCTAGTAGAGGTTAAGAAAAAAGTCGTAAACGGTAAATTGACAAACCCAAAAGAAACGGAGTTTTGAAAAGTAATCAAGAACCGATCTAATGGGACATTACTACCAACGGAGTGAACTGCCGGTATATCAAAATAGTATTATCAAGTGAAATGAATGGGAAAATAGTGATTTTAATAACGTTAAGGATGAAGATGCTCAACAGCATACATCGTGACATCCGAGAATAACAGTCATAAAGTTTATACCCTGACAAGTGTGCTAGTAGCTCAAATGTGATGGCCAGGAGCAATATGCAAAAAATTACTAGCCAACTATACAGAGCAAAAATATTCAAAGAATAGAGTCACCAGCTCAAATAAGATAGTTTCAAGATTCATAACCTTTAAGGGTGCGAAACAGCAACTTGGTTGTATGAAGGAAGAAAAAAATACAGGTCTTTCATATCTAGTCACGCACTGAATATTAGCGCAAACCAGATATTATTTTGTTAATAATCTTTTTTCTTCATACTCTACCAAGCGGAATAAAGCAGCGTACTAATTAAGCATAAAACATTGCTAGAGTTTTCTAATAAAACACTAAATTTTTGTCCACATCCTAGAATCAACTCCCAATATTTTGATTAGAGGGGATTGATAAAATTTCCGATATTTATAAAATTGTTAGCGAAGCAGGTACTTTCACTTATGCGCAAATTATTTGAAATGTAGTTGCAATAATTTTAAGGATATCAATTTAATAATGTACTAAAAAATTTCTTTACACGTACAATAAATAAGCTTTTCAACCACATATACTATTAAACGTGTATATATTTGCAATTTATGACTTAAAATATTTTTGAGATATTATGAAATCAATAGCTTAAAAATAATATAATTCACAATATGTTATGAAAAATTTGCGCATATGAAAGTAATAAATAAACAATCTTATGAGTATATTTAATCAAAATAAAGAAAAATTTCTGAATTAACTCTCATCAAAATTTAGATATATTTCTTATTTATGCTTCATAAAAATAGGGAAAATTTATGATTCATCTTTTATAAAATATAAGAGAAATTTCACTCACCATACTTTGACGGGCTATCTAAAAGTCAAAAGGGTTATACAAAGATATGTTAACTCTATGATGCTATTGAAAGCCTTGTGGGACTGATGACTAACTCATTAGGTACCCTTGCAGAATTTTTATTAAATAAATTGATTGAATTAATAATTTATTCAATTGATATATTTCAGGGAACTGTCTGAATCAAAACCTGGCTTTTAATATACTGCCCAAAATCATATTAGACTCAGCACTAAAAAAAGCCGGAACTTTATTTTTGAAAGCTAAAGATTTAACACATTAAAATTTTATAATTTATATAATATTTTTAATATATTTATATGGTATTATAAATTATTTAAAATTGTTGATTTTTCTAAAGTATTGATATGAAATCATATAAAATATGATGCATTAAAAAATAGTATCAAAATCAAATTGAACATCTACCCAGAAATCTAAAGAGTCGTCATTTTGAATCTAGTACTTAGTTATACCTTTAATGATGAAGACAGCTTTAATTCGTTTATAGGCAGAGTCCGAATCAAGGTCTCACATTTTTTTTAAAATTTTCACATGTATTTGACCTTATTGATCAAATCGCATTTATTTTTGTTCATGTATTTTTTATTTGAATCGGGGCTTGATACTAGCAAACGATTCCAGTAAAAGTAAATCATTGTCTAAAATATTCATTTGTTTGATTTTAATGTAATCATATAGCACATTGTCAACCCTTGCAAAAAGCATGATCTTTCAATACATTTTGATAATTGGTTTGGATAATAATCCATTCAGCAAAACACATGCTACTCAAACCTATTTTTTAAGATATTAAATGACCCTATAAAATGAATGCACCAAAACACCAATGCACCAACACCATGTCAACATCTATGGTGTTTAGATTATCGGTATCAGCCAATACTTTAAATTTTAACCGTTTTGACTTTGCTATCTCTAATATATATATATATAGATATTTCATACATATTTATTATGTCAGATCTTCCTTACTACATCTTATATATTAATAAGGATTATATATAGTTTGTACATGATTAAGCTTAATAATATATAATATAAATGAGGTTATGGCTTACATAGTTTCAATAATGTAGACAACCTTGTAAATTATTATTAGTTGTGGAAAAATATAAATATACTTGTAAATACAATTAAATAAATATTTAAAATTAGATCAAAAATTAAAAATAGTTAACTACGTAACTTAACTAGTAAAATAAATGATGGAGGCACAAATACAATAAGAATTGGTCTTCTGGCCTTCTGGCCTTCCAGTTGTTTGTGATAACACATGCATCAATTTTTCGGCATGATACAACCCTCAGAAATTAGTTCGGCAGAAATCTTGAAAATAAACAGATATTCAGACATTTCCACTTGTCACCAATACTCTTAGTGTTTCTGATAAGGAATTCCTTAGACTTATCACATTATTAGGGAGAAAATTAAGAAAAAATAAGTGGCGATCATAATATAGTAATGAAAGTAAGCCGATCTCTTAATTCTTTCTTTTTAAATTTAATTTTTTTATTAATTTGTTTTTTTAAAAAAAATTATATATATATATATATGAGCTATCTATATATAATAGTCAATCATAATTATCCAATAAAGATTTTTCCAGAGATTTTTTATACCAATATTCTTCAAATTACATTCACTATACCAATATTCATCTAATAGTCTATTTTTCATCAAACGATTATATATTGATCCGCCATCTTAGTTTTTTCTTCTTGGCTTTATAAGAGCGGATATATAGGTACCAATCGGTAGCTAATCAAAACATCTATCCACCTGGGTCAATCTCTTCCTCTAAATGGGGGAGTCTAGGCCTTTGGGGATTAGGAATATTTTATCAACACAAATATAGATGTTGGCATCAAATAAAAGCGAAATAATATATTTTTTGACTATAATAATAATCACTCTAAGTGTTCCTGGACTTGGTCTAGGGGTGGGGGTAGGGAATAAAAATTGATATTGGTATTAAATAATAGGTAATCAAAAAATATTTTGATTGTAATGATAATTATCACTTTAGTGGGTGGGTCTAGGGCTTTGGGGGAATATTTTATCAACACAAATATTGATATGGGTATCAAATAGAAACTATTTAAAATATATTTTAAGTAAAATAATCGTATTCACTTTTAGTTAATGGGGACTTGATCTGGGGGGGGGGGGGGTAGATAATAAAAATTAAATATGGGAATCAAATAAAATATTAATAAAATATATTTTGATTTAAATAATAGTATTCACTCTTGGTTTAATGGGGTGAATTTGCACTGGGGGGAGGTAAAGACTAAAAAATTGACAGGGTAACAAGTAAGTCTAGGTCTTGAGGAGTCAGTAATATTTTTATCAACATAAAAGATTGATATGGGTATCAAATAAAAGTTAATTAAAATATCTTTTGACTGTAACATTAAATATCACTTTAACCCTTCAAGAATAATGGGGTTGTGGGGTAATTATTTTGTGTATATTGTACTAAATATACTATATTAATATATTATAAAAATATTAAAATTTAGGAGAAAATGAGGTAAATTTGTGAATCACACCTCATAAGATATTTTTAATTTAAAGTATGATGACCCGTCTTTCTTGATGGGCAAAATGAAAGATATATAACTAAGAGTAACAGAGCTCCCATTAGTCAGCATTGCTGAAATGACGGGGAATGAGAATTTTCTCCTTACTCTTATGATAGTTGTTACCTGTTATTTGAAAATGATATCCAATTTTTATTCTTTCTAACCCCCTCCCTCCTCTTCAGGCCAGGTCCAATCCATTAAAACTAAGTGTAAATGCTATGTTTTGAGGCAAAATATATTTGAAGCTTTTACTTGATACCCATATCAATATTATTTGTCAAAATATTACTGATCACATATACCTAATATTTAATATTGAAAAATCCAAAGCAAGGTCCAAGGCCATAATAATTTTGAAAAAATTTCCCCAACCCCTATTAAAGATCATAATTCATAATAATTTTAGTAGTTAAGAACTGGAATAAAATATGGGCCTGGTTTTTTGATCAGGTGGTGCCCAGGCCTGCAAAAAAAATTTGTTTTAGGTCAATGTTTGATCCATAGTTAATAATAAAAAAATTCCCAAACGTCCAAGCTGATAATAATTTTAAAAATTTTCCCAAAGCCCAGTTCAATATAATTTATAAAAATATTTTCCAAGCCCAACCCATTATAACTTTAACTGGCCAACCGAAAATAATTTTGAAATTTTTTTCCCAAGCCTGGAGCTTCCAATAAAAAAATAAACATTGATATAATTAAATTACTTTATCAAAATATAGTTTCATATATAAGAAGAAATGTATTACAAATTTAAGATAGAAGAGGGCTGAGTTGGAAAGAACGTTTACCTATGTAACGTTAAGTCTGGGGGTCGAATCTCGTAGATGTAAAAAAAAATTTTCTTTTTTAAAAAATAAAATAATTTAACATTAGAGGTATCAGGCGCGTAACCAATGGGGGGGAGGGAAGGGGGAAATTTCACCCCCCCATAGCAAATTTGACTGTTTTTCTAAATATTATTTTAAGATAATAAAAAATTTTACCCCGACCCCCGGACCCCCTCCCTCCTGCTCCATCAAAATTTTTCAATATCAAGCAGAGTTTATCCTTACTGCTAGTTGCATTGATTTTCCTATAGCTCACTACTATGTAGAAATTTACAAAAACCAAATTTCAATTTGGTTCAAGTTATTGATTTGGAGGAAAATGTGGACAGGAAGAATGAATGTAGTTGAATATTTCATAATATTTATATAGACGCTGAATCAAACTAAATCTTATAAAATATCCAATTTCATTCCATTCTTAGATATTTTTTTATCGCAAATTAAAGTACGGTTTTTAGATAAAAAACAAGTCCTTTGGTAATTTTCAAATTTTATTACCTAAAGACCCTTCTTCGTTTTCTGATGCCATTATTGGTATAATTAAATATTTAGCAAAATTTTATTCCTATGATGTTGATACTGAAATCAATTTAATCAGTGAATTCGAATTGTGGTATAAATATTTACTACGTTTATTATTTTACCTGAGCATGCTATTGAAGCGCTCAATCGGTATAAGGAGGCTTAATTTCCAAATATTTTTAAGGTATTTAATATTCTTGCATGTTTGCCTATTACAACATATACGAATGAAAGGACCTTTTTCAAATTGAGAAGGTTGAAAACTTATTTACAAAATACTACTTCTCGGCTAAATGGGTTAGCTATGTTAAATATCCACAGAGATTTATTTCTAACGACAAAGAAAATTCTTGATGAATTGGAAAAATTCCCACGAAAATTAAAAATCGCATTATAATTCTAGTATTTAATAAATTTTTTATATAATATTGTATTTAATAAGGTATAAAAACTTGTTCCTTAAAAAATTTTCTAGTCAATATTTTATACACACTACAATTATAATTTTCAATCAAAAAAATTTTATATTTATATTATATGAGAATTTAAGCTGAGGCTAGTTTTTAAAGCAAATTTATAAAAAAAAAAATTAACACTAAACTTTATTTCAATTTTATATTTTTTAAAAAAAATTTATCTATAATATACCTAACTTAAAATAAAAATTGGGTTATAACTTTTATTTCTTCTTATATTCATAAGCGCGAATTAGTAATCAGGAGACCCAAAAGAAAGCGACTACTTACGTCAACGCATAGGAATTCAGATTATAAAATCTAATTTTACACGCCATAGGTTCATTCCCCGAAGCTGATTAATCTAGATTTTCTTCTTCTTCCCTAAATTATTTAAACCCCCCCCCCCCCCCCCTTCTTCTTCATATAATCATTTGCATTTATTATATTTCTATTATATCTATTATTATACTTTGTATTATGAAATCCTTGTTTGTTAAATTTCTTTAATTTTCTAGAATTATGTTTTGGACATGATTTTATTTTTATACTATCATTTTGTCAGATTTAATTTGTCTTTATTAATAAATGTTAAATTTAAAAATTAAAAAAAAAATTTCTTAAATAATTAATTTATAAAAGGAACCAAAATTCAAATAAAAGTTAAAAATATTAATATAATTATTATTGAATTATGAATAATTTAAAAGAATAGATCAAAGATATGACCCGGCCGAAGGTGAGGAAAAAGCTGGCCAAAGGGGGTTTGGAGGCAAAGCCCCCCAAAAAATTTTCCCCCCTATAGGAAAATCCTGGATACGCCACTGAGAGGTATATAGTCTCCTTCGATTTATTAACATCAAGATGTTAGGAAATGTGATAGAAAAAATGAAATTAACATTAAGATGATAGGAAAGTTGATAGAAAAAATAAAAATAACATTAAGATTATACGAAAACGTTCATTTCTTGATTACTAGATTTATTTGAAATTGTTATAAATACAAAATACTCTTTACTTTTTAGTATTTAAAATACAAGTGGTAAATACTCATTAAATTTTAATCAAATAAATACTAAATATATATTGTATTTGTATTTTAATTACTATATTCGCTATGCTGCTCAACTGTCTAAGCGTTATTTAAGAAAATGGAAATGGAGGGCCCATTTAAAATCGATTCCGATAAAAAATATAGGTAATTTAAAAAGAATCGGTATTCATTTTTATAAAGTATTTTTTAAAACCTCCTATCTCATTAAAATTTCTTCTGAATAAACATTATACAGATTGGTTGATTCCATAATGATAAATAGGCCAAAGGGTTTTTATAACAAATTGCTTTGGTAAAAGGAAAGGCACCCGATTTATTTTGTAATTACTATAAATATACCAATGCATCTAAAAGACAATCTTATTGTAATTAAAACTTGTTTGAAAAAAACACTGTCTCAAGCGCTAATTTGTGATTTTCATAAAAAGAATTGGAGTGTTTAAGCCTTTTGCTGATCTTGTTTTTTATCAATTTTAGAAATAGAAATGCTGGAAATTTTGTAGTAGGCACGTAATCAAGAGGGAGGCGGCGCAAATGTGCCTGTTCTCGTAAATAACATTTTAAGCTAATAAAATATCTCCTCATACATACCCTTTACTCCTCTCCCCTCTCTCCAAAAAATGTATAAAATATATCACAATAAGGAAGGATTTGAAAGAAGAATTAGTAAAAGTTAATAAGCTTTTAAAATAACGACTATAATTCAAATTTTTTTTAGAAAAAAAAGAATTTCTATGAAAATCGAATAGAGCACCTACAAAAAGTTGACCTAAGGATCTCCAATTAAATTTATTGGGGAAAAATCAATCTAATATTCCCCCCCCCCCCTTATAGTAAAATATTGCTAGAATTATGCGATTAAATAAAACATTTAAAATATAAATTATAAATTATTTTTAAATTTTTTACTTGTAAATTATATATAAAAAATTAATAACTTAAAATAAAATTGTGATATTTTGAGTCAATATATCTTTATGTTCTTCAAACCGTGAACCCTAAACCTAGACTCAAACCTTTTTTTAAAATTTACCCTTTTTTAGTTGAAAGGTTCACATCCAGGGTTGTCAAGTCTCCTCACATCAGCGAAAGACTCCCTGAATTTTTTAGTTTACACGCAGACATCTCCCACCAACAAAACTCCCGCAATTGTAAATTTTTTTTAGCATTTTAACGTTTTTAATTTATAAATAAAAATTTTGAGAGAAAGTAATTGGTTAATTTTATATTAAAAATTTTTTTAAAAACTTTTTCGAAAAACATCTCTAGTTTGTCAATTTCCTTCTTCCTAATATGTTTTATTCATTAATAACACAACATCATAATAACCATGTGTTTGTATTACTTAATTTTAGTAAGGGGAACATTTTATATGGAATGAAGTATTTCCTTCAGGTTGAATCTCTTTTCTCTTAATTAAATTATCATTATATTCATTTATAAATTATATCGACTTATTTCTAAGATAATTATTTAATTTATTAGTTCACTTTGAGCAAGAAATTCATTATCATTATAATCAGTTATTTAAAACATAGCATTATAACTAAATATTTCAGAATATTAAGACAAAATCATTAACCCTTCATAGTACAGGGGAAAAAATACGATAGTATAGACGGGGTTGCCTCGGACCCCTATTTAGATACACATCTTAGAATTAAATTTATTTATAACTTTCATATTTTAAATATACATTAAATGAACTCTTACTTTTATTTTAAAATTTTATTGTTATTTTAAAATTTTATGACAGCTTTTACCAGGAAAGTAAAAAAATTGACAACTTATTTATAATGTATATCTAACGTTCAAATATTAATATAATAAAATTTTTAATGAATAAAAATTATTTATAAAAAAGTGTTTATTTATGCTTAATTATATCAATCCTAAAACAGATGAAAAAAAAGAAGTTACATGGATGATACCTATAAACACATTATAGCACATGAATTAACAAACAAAATCAAAATTAATTTAGCAGTATACTTTTAAACTACTAAAAGATCCAAACAAAAACATGGAAAGAATTTTGATTAATAACGTTTTTGCAATGACTGGGGTCTAGTGTTGTTAAACGGCTCGATTTGAGCCTTAAAAATAGCTAACTCAATATTTTAGCTAGAAAAATATTAACCTAGCCTCGAGATTTAGTTAATAGATGTTCAAACCTTTGTACTACCTATGAGGAAAATCTTAAGACTTGCATAATATTTTTCCTAATATAATATTGAGTTATCCGTATTTAAAATTCTGCTCAAAATGAGCCGTTTAACAACACTACCGGGGTCTGCATAGTCCCAGAAGGGTTAATTAATTCCTATTTCAACAAATGTCAAGCATAGGCACTACGTATGGTATGGAATGGTGTGAGCTAACACGACATGTCCATATCAGCTAATTATACATCCACCATTGATAGAATTTTGAAATATCATGAACCTCTAAAAAGATATTTTTAACTGGAATTTATAAGCTGTTCAAATATTTGAAAGAATATTAAGAAAATGAAATGGCGGAAGCATGCTTAGGCATGATTTGACATTTAGAATTCTACACGATGTTAATATGCAATTGCAATGGATCTTTGTTAATACAGATTCAAAAAATTATGTTACAACTATATCAATCTTTACTCCTAAAAATTGATAAAAAATTTTACGGTTCCATTGTTAAAAATGTTATTTTCAATTGCTTATGTTGTTCCTAATTAATAGCTTTAAAAAAAAATTAAACAGATATTTTTACTAAAATTTTTCTAGAGTATTAGCAATCAAAATTTGATTTTAATAATTATTTACAAATGTATTACTGTTGTGACCTTTGAACAAAAACCTTATTGGTGAATTTTGTAATTTGATAAATTTATTACTGATATCTTGTTTGAGGAGATTATTATGCTCTCTATTATGATTCCTCGCTCCAAAATGAATAGTCTAAAAGCAGCATAGAAATAGGTATAATTTTTTCGTAATAACGAAATCCCCATGCTTGGAAAAATATGCAAGTTTGTATTCTTTATTACCTATTTTGAAAAATATTACAAAACGTTACTGATGTTAATATCTATATAAAGTAATTATAAGAAATAATGGAGGTGGATGGGGGGGGGGGGGGTGTTAACTAAATTTTACAAACCAGGCCAAAGGCCGGTTCCTATCAGGTCTTTATCGGGCAATTTGAAAATTTTGACTTGGCAACCCTGTTCACATCCCTGATTTTAATTACACTTTTAAAGCCAATAATGAATTTTATTTTTTCATAATTATTTTTAGTTTAAGATTGATTGTGTCAATCAAAATGGTAAAATTGGAAATAAAGCATCATCCTTTAAACTAATATAACTCAATGAGCAGTGGCGTAGGCATGGAAGGGGGGGGGGGTTTGTGGGTTCACCCCCCCCCCCCCCTCAACCCTCCCCTTCTCCATGAAAAATGAAAAAAAAATTTTTTTAATTTAATAAATTGCTTGATTTTTATGTTTTTTATTATAAATAATAATAGATATACACTTTTGATTATTTTTATATTTATTTTTGGTTTGCAGCTATTTCACACCACCCAAAAAAAGGGAGTTATTTATTCAAAAGTATCATGATATTGACTCAAAAAATCAAAAAAAAAACTAAAAAGATTTTGTCCGACCAGATTCATCGAAAGACAAGAGTCGGTGAAACTCTTTATTGAACTATATGATGTTGTCTTTGCAGCACTAGAATTTTATATATCAAGCAAGGAAAAAAATTCATCAGATGCCGAAAATCTTTTGCAGGCTATTATTAAGCCACAGTTTTTAATTTCAATTCAATGTGTTTATTTTTTATTACATATGATTTTAGCAAAATGCTACAAAAAATTGATTTGGATTTAAGGGAGATTATGAATAGAGTAAAGGATATTGTTGAAATATTAACAAATATCAAAGAGAATGTGGATGAAAAATTTCAAGAAATATATGAAAAAGTAAAGGAGATTGCTAATATGTTTGGAATTGAAATTTTTAAACCTAGAGTAGTCTCTAGACAATCCAATCGATCAAATATTGGTGCATCTACTATTGAGGATTTTTATAAAATAAACAATTTTATTCCCCTTATTGATACATTTTTATTTCAATTAAAAGAAAGATTTATTAGTCATAATTATATTTTAAAAAGCTTTTATTTTCTTTTGCCGGTTGAGTCTAAACTGTTGATTACACTTGAAACACGAGAGGATATAAAAAAATCTTAGAGTTTTATGCTGATGATTTAGTAGGTTCATATGATAAGTTACTTTGTGATATCGAATTTTGGTATAAAAATCTTGACAGAATATAGTATTCTTTGAGACCAAAAAATGCTCTGCAGGCCCTTTTCATGTTTAATTGCATTTTAGATTCCCTGCCTAATATCAAAACATTATTAATTATTTTAGCTACCTTGCCAATTAGTACCTGCACTAATGAAAGGTCTTTTTCAACTTTAAAAAGGTTAAAAACCTATTTAAGAAACACAACCGGTGAAAAACGTTTAAATGGATTAGCCCTATTGAATATTTAAAAGGAAATTATTTTAGATAAAAATTTGATTCTAGATGAATTAGCAAAATCTCAGAGAAAAGTAGACCTCTCTTTTTAAATTCAAATCAAAAAATAGCAATAAAATTTTATTAGTTTTAATATATAATCAATTTTTTTTTGTAAAAAAAGTATTATTTATAAGATAATATCATCATATTTTTTTAAATACCATTATTTGCATAAGAATTACAGATATTTTATATAATTGTAAAAAATTACTTTTTTTTAAATAGAGTCTTTATACATTATAATTTTTAATATTAAAATCTATATTATATAAAATATCAACATTTTGAAAATATTTTAATTAATAAAAATATATACATGATTAAATAAAGGAATGTAAAATATATAATAAAATACCCTTTATATAAAAATATAAAACAATTTTAACAAATCCAAAAATATAAGCAAATAAGTGTTCAAAAAAAATGGGAGGTTTGGGAGGTTTCAACCCCCCCCCCCCCTCCCTCTCCCTTCCATGATAAAATCCTGGCTACGCCACTGTCAATGAGTCATATAGTAGCTAAAAAAATTCTGGATTTTTTTAAAAGTAAATAAATGAATATATATTTTATAAAAAAATTACAAATTCACACATTCATAATTTTGTTTTATTTTCTATTTTTTTAATATGATTATTTAGCGAGGTTAACTATGTTATTACGTCAAAACGAAAAAAAATGAAAATGAAAAAGAAAAGAAAAAAAAATTGATATTTCAACACCTTGCAATCAAAAATAAATTGAATTGAATGATTTGGATTTAGATTTACTAAGAAAAAAACAAAATATATATAGAGTTAGGTTATCAGTACTATATATTATGTCAGCCATAATAAAATGATATACGTTAATTTTTTTCATAATAAGAAAAAAAGATCAAAATATTAATAATAAGGCGAGACATGACTGACCTTCATTTGACCAACCTTCAACGGGAAAATTAGCCTAGCCTGCCTGGTCCAAAATTGTTATTGGTTTTTTTTAAGCCCAAGTCAGACCCAAAAATTTATTACTTTCGTCATGACTTTTAATCAATATCAGATCTGATGCGATAACCTTTTAAAAATTTTATCTATCTCATCGAAGACAGGAGATTTCAATGAATACTTTTAACTCAAGCAACAGAACAAATATTGTTTTTATTATGGAAATTATTTTTTTAATGTTACTTTTAATAAGAAATTCTTGTCTATTTTGAAATATACTTCCTAATGTTCCATTATATATATTTTTTTATACATGCTTTTTATATAAAATAGATATTTGAATTTAAAAAGAAATTAAAATATAAAAGTAAAACTCTGGAATATTATTACTATTAGGGATTAAGAGATTGTATACGAGTATTTTAGTCTAATATTAGTAAATATATAATAATTAAAAAATTTGCCTCCCCCCCCAAATGTCTCCTTGAATGAAAATTCCTGGTTATTGGGGTCGCCATTAAATAACACACTTGGGTGTGTAGTGCTATTATTAAATTAATTTTTCAAAAATCCTGACTTTAATTTTCATAAAAAATATTTAAATTTATAAAATGTTAATTAAAATTTTCAATAAATAAATATAGTAAACATTTCCTTTTCAAGTAATAGAAACCAATTTTTTTTAAATAATTGTTTTTAAAACTCTGGACGGCTTAAAAAAGCAATGCCACTAAATAACAATATATTTAGGTTTTCAAAGTAATTATTTTAAGCGATATTCTCTTAGTATTTATAAAGTTATAAAAAATCAATAATGAATAGAAATTTTTTATAAATATTTTTAGATGTCTCATTTATTTTTACTCTGTTATAAAATCTGACAATATGAATATTATGTTATAAAAATAATATTTTATCGGTAATTTTTCAAAAACATGTGGATTCCATCATACTATCAAAACTTAATTTTAACCATTGAAATATTATGTATCTCACCAAATATTTTAATAATTTTGAAAAGGAGACTAATTATTAATATTTTTTTAATAAGCATAGGTAGTTTTTCCCGGCCATAGGTCGGGTAACATTTATCTTTTAAATATTTTTGCTATATCATTTACTATTCCTTTCCTTAAAATTGAAATGATCAACTATTAGAAAATTATTATCTTATAAACTTATTATTTTAAAAAAATAGGGGCGGTTTTGAGCTCAATCTTTTTTTTATGTATGGACAAGAAATCTAGGTTTATAAAGAAGCCTTTGATTATTAGCTATTAAGAAACTTATGAGCTAAAACCCTCTCATATTCTGCTGCAATCCTTGAAAAAATGATATCCCCAACAATGATATATAAAATGTATAAGTTGGAACCTTTTGCTTCCATAATGTGGGAATTATAAAAATTCTAAAAAATTTCTGCAATTTTACGCCATATCTGCAAATGTATATTTAACATCACAATAAACGAAAGTAAGCCATTTTAATAAACAAATTTAGCAAGGTATTGTAAAAGTATTATCATAGAGACCTGCAGAATCAATTTTTTCCGGCCTAATTTTTAAATCTAAGCAGGGCTTGTTGCGATCCGTGGCCTGAATTTTTTAAAAAAAGCTTATGGATATTAATCCCACAATAAAAATATTTATATATTTATTGGGTATGATTTAAACGCAGTGTTAAATAATAGTTTCCCAATGTTTTTTAAATAAAAAATTTAAAATTTGCTATGTTTTAAATTATAAATGTTGTGTTTTAATTTAATAAATGCTATGTATAGATTAATAGATGTGTCTATAGGGAACCAAATTTTTTTAAAGGTAGGTTTAGAATTTTGAAAAATAAACTTTATCAAAATTTTGTTAATTGTAAAAAACATAACCAAAAAGGCTTTATATTTTAATTTTGTATAGAAAATCTTTTTTTATTTCACTTTTTTTCAGACGATCGGGAGGTATTTAAATTTATTAATGAATGAATTATTTTCTTTTATAATATTGCTTATTTTGTGA
Source organism: Gordionus sp. m RMFG-2023 (assembly GCF_954871325.1). Lineage (NCBI taxonomy): Eukaryota > Metazoa > Nematomorpha > Gordioida > Chordodea > Parachordodidae > Gordionus > Gordionus sp. m RMFG-2023. Next base: position 20,339,425 of record NC_088776.1, read on the forward strand.
GTCCAGCTAAATATATATTAAAATAATAAAGAAACAAATGCCAAATTAAATAGTTTTAAAATGATAGGGTGGATTAAATATAAGTAAATAGCGAAGGTTGGCAATTTTTTTTAAAAACTCAAGCGAGTTAATCTTTTTTTCTAAAATAACCCTATGCAGACCTCGGTTCTAATCTACCCATGTTTGAGAGTAGTTACTCATTTTATTAAATATTAATGTTGTTTAAGATTAAATTTTATTGAATCCGCTCTTTATGTTTAGAGATATATAAAATAATAAATTTTTCTTTTAAATATAAAAATAAAATAAGACGGATGAATTTTTTTTAAATAATATTTAAACTTTATGTTTTTAAATAAGGACAGAGCAGACTAGATGTTAAAAGTTTTTATTTTCAAATAAATTCCTCATGTAAATTTATTTTTACGCATTATATTTTTTTACGGTCATGGGTTACTTTATTTGAATATTTACTGTTGAAAGTTTTTGAATTTAAGATAAAACAACTCAATATTTATTATTTAAACAAGGAAAGAAAAGAGCATTTAGTAATATTAAAATATAATTATAGATTAAAAAAAGTATATTTTTTCTCTTTTCAAGATGAGATATATTAATTCAATTTTTCTTCTATGAAGACTTAGCATATATAGAGATTTGTCAATAGGGGGCGAGACCCCCACCCCCTTCGCCTCCATGAATCGGCTGCTTTGTCATGTTATAACTTATTAAATGTTATGCTTTAAATTAATGAAACATAAATATTATAAAAGACTGTTTTAAAGCCTCCAAGAAGGTATTTAAAATTTCTAAAACTTTGAAAAAATTTGTAAAAGCATCTCATTCAAAAATTCTATTAATATTAATTAGATATTTAAAATTTATTTCTTTATTTTAATTTTATATAGGCTAGGCAAATATTATAAAAATCTTAACATAATCTTATTATGAGTTATTTTATATGTGTTATTATTATATTTAAATTTATACAATTAAAAATTTAAATATTACACATAATTTACTCATGAAATAAATAGAAAAATATATTGAAATTCTATTATACATATACGCTATATTCAGAACTTTTTTATTCGTGATTCGATTCTTTAGAAGTGATCAATTAACAAGCCTTTGCAATGGCTAAAGTTCTCTTTATCAGGGTTAACGTTGAAAATCATTTTATAATAAATCGAAATTGCCGTTTAAGGTTTATAATGCAGATATTTTATATATTTTCAGAGTTGGGCAATACCGCGAATACTTATATCTAAGATACAAGATACTTTTGCATCTTGTACTCAGTATCTTTTTGACATTTTTAATAAGATACTAGTATCTGTATCTAAGATCCTTTATTCTAAAAAGAATCTTGTATCTTTTTCATTTTCAATTTCTTGACAAAAGATATAGATACATTTTCTTTTTAATATTCATGTTTAAATATTTACATATCACAGCATATATATATATCTTATTTTCTTCGAGAAACTTGTATTAATTTCCTTATTTTTTTTTTCACCATATTTTATATATAATGACAATCAAAATTAGCTGGAAAATTTACAACTAATATTAACGTAGATAGTTAAAAAGTAACAACCCCAAAACGAAATAAGTAAAGATTATATTTTATATATAAATGTAACTCGATAATCATTACCAATTATATGTAACATTTTTTTAATTTGTAGGATGATTAACACTCATGGTAGTAAAATTTAAATTGTGGAAATAAGTTCCCGCGAATCAAGTTCAAATCTTAAAATTTTATATGGAAATTTTTAAATAGTTAGTTAAACGTATAGGCTAGATGTAAAACCTGTATAAACAAAAAAGTGATAAATGGTTAAACACAAATTTTGTTAAACATTTTAAAGTATATTATTTATGTATGGTTAAAAGGGGCATAGGTTATTTTAAATATTCAAGTTTACAATATTGCTACCTTTATTAAAAGCTGACTAAGGTGGCATGGGCAATAGATTTTAACAAAATATTTTCCTATGATTTGAATATAATGAGGCTTTTTTGACACCAATATCACATCCATATTTTAATGGATTGAGTCAGATGATAAAAGCAAATAATTTCAAAATATATTAATAAAAGATGCTCTAAATGTAGAAACAGAGCATAGGCGTAGCCAGGATTTTTCTAAGGGGGGAAATTGAAAAAATACTGGGGGCTTCGCCCCCAGACCCCATTTGGGGTAGGCCTTCGGCCGGGTTACCTTAGTCTATATATAGTCATAAAATATTTTTACAAGATAGGAGGTTAATTTTTAATTAAAAAAATAAGCCTGGAACAAATATGAAATATATTTTTATGTTTATATAAAATATATAAAATTACTTGTATATGCACTAATATAAAAGCATGGTAATAATTTATTCCAAACAAGTATATGAAATTTATTTATAAAAAGTAAGTAGACATATAGTTGATATTCCTCTATTATATAGAGTTAGTTACAAAATACTAGATAAAATTCCACTTTACAGACATATTTGACAGTTAGAGAATATATTACAGTTAATATTTTAACAAATTTTACTAATCAATGCTCTTGATAATAAATACAGCAGCAATTTGCATTAAATCATTTAACGCCATCTATTTATTTTAAACAAAAATTTATCTTCATATCATTCATCCCACAATGTCTTTAAAGGATATTTTCTGATGTCCTTATCAATATTTTAAAGTTTCCTGTAAAATATATAATTCGTTATATTGGTAAAAATGAATTGATTGTCATATGATAATTGATAAAATTAGATATACTGTAAATCTACGACACATAATATTCCACTATATTGTGCTTTAATTTTTTTATTTATGATTTAATTTTATCATTAGTTTTATAATTATATTTTACTTCTATTAAGATAAATAAATTAAAATTACACACTTTATAAAAAATTATATTTGATATATTATATTATTTAGTAATTTTATAGATCTTTTATTAATAATTATAATCAGCGTCTGCATGACAGGATTTTCACTGGATGCAAACCCCCTTCAAAAACCTTTGCCTACCCCCCTTAAAAAATCGCCGCCTGTCTCTTTATCATTATTTTCACCTATTTATTTAATGATACTCTTTTCAAAGAATTTATAAAGGATAACTTAAATTAATCTATATCTACTACCAACTATCTATATTTTGTAAATATAAATAATTTATTTTTTAGATAATAAATTCAATTAAAACCTCCATTATTTACAATGAATTAGTTATTATGGCATTATGAACTTGCTATCTCCCTTCCCTATCTATTCTAAGAACTCATCATTAAATACTTTATTAATTATTATAAATATTCATTCATATTATATGCGTATGTTATGTTCTTCACAAATAAATAATAAAAACCGTAATTTATTAACTATTAATTGATAATGATAATTTAAAAGTATCTTGTATTTAAGATACTCTAATTAGGTAAAAGATACAAGTATCTCTTATCTTGTATCTTTTTGATATTTTGAAAAAGATACTAGTATCTGTATCCAGGGTTGGGCAGTATCGCGGATATTTGTATCAGTATCTTGTATCTTTTTTAAAATTTTGGAAAGTATCTTGTATCCAGTATCTAAGATACATATTATTTAAAAGTATTTGTATCTTAACCAACTTTGTATTAAAAAAGATACAGATACTTTAAAAAAAATTTATATTGGTTAATTTAAATAGTATTAAAATTTAAAATGATATTGTTTTAAGATTTAAATGAAAAATTTAATCAAAATTTAGATATTTTAAGATAATTTTTGACATATGACGTTGGTCGTTATATAGCAATTTGCTAACAATTAGAACTACCATATTTGAATCGTTTTATATCTGTCTATTTTAAAATTATGGAAGAAGAAAATAGAATAATATGTTTATCTTCATCTTCAGATGATTCTTCAACCGAAAATTATAACAATAAATTTAAACTAAGCATACTTAATGGCAAATTTTTTGAAGTACTTCAAGATGATCATAATAAAGAGATTCATCGTGACTTTGGTATTGACGAAAAATATATAGCAACTGTTACAGATAACGGCTCTAACTTTAAAAAAGCTTTCAAGCAGTTTGGATATTCTATGGAAGCTGTAGAGAATGACTTTGACATCAATGATGATGAATGTATAGAATTCGAATTATTTATTTGTTTATTTAAGGGTCTAAAGAAGCCTCAATAACATTGCCTCAACATATTCGTTGTTTGTGCCATACGATAAGTCTAATTGCCACAACAGATGTCGAGAGAGCTATTAAGGATTCTCCTAACATTTCTAAAATTCATCATCCTGCAATAGCTAAATGTACTAAGCTATGGAATGCAAATAATAGGCCTAAAACTGCAGAACTTATCAAAGCAGTTTTAGGAAAACAATTAGTTACACCTTGTTACACTAGATGGAATAGTTTGTATGATAATCTTCATAGTTTATTAAAATTTAAAGGCCAACTTCCTAAATTATGTCAAAAATTAGAATTTCCTAAATTAAGAGATATTGAAATTCAATATTTAGAAGAATATTGCAATATAATGGCCCCATTGGCTATACAGAGTGAAATCAACTGCTATTATGAAGAATCAGCTCCAAATTTAAATGTTGTTAAAAAAAATTACAAATTTAATTCAAACCAATCTAAAATTTTGCAAACCATTAGTTATTGCCATAGAAAATTATTTAAAAAAAAGATTTAAAAATATATATGATTTTGTTTAAAAGTGCATTTTTGGCAACTATTTCTCATCCCGATTTTAAAAATCGTTGGATTGATGGTGAAAAAGAAAAAAAAATACCTTCAGGATTTGTTATTACATGGAGTTTTAATTGTTTTTAAAAATAATATTGAAATTAATACTTCAACAAAATCTTCAATCGATGAAGATGATGATTACTTTTACCTTAAAAGTACCACATCCAATTCTAATAATTCAATAAATGATAATGAAATAGAGGTCCTAAATTATATGAAAGATGACAGGCGGAGTATAAATATGTTAAATAGTTATAAATATATAAAAGAAATATTTATTAAATATAAAACAATATTACCCTCCTCAGCCCCCGTTGAAAGATTATTTAGCTTTGCTAATATGGTTAATAGACCAAATCGTCAAAGATTGAACGATAAATCATTTGAAAAATTAATAATATTAAAAAATAATGCTGATATATGATGCTGATTTATTATTATTTACTAATTATATAATTATTAAATGGAATATCGCATTATCTTTTATAATAAATTTGTTATTTTCTACAATTTATTTTAAATATTTTTATATGAATTTATATTATAGATAAGAAAATAAAGCTTTATACATTTTGATTTTTACTATTTAAAGTTTTTTAAAAAAGTATCTTGTATCTTAGATACTTTAAAAAAAAATACAAGTATCTTGTATCTTATATCTTATTGAAATTTTTCTAAAGTATCTAGTATCTTGTATCTTAAATACAAAATTTTATAAAGTATCTGTATCTGTATCCGAATACAATTTTCTGAAAATTTGCCCAACCCTGTCTGTATCTAAGATGATAAATAAAAAGATTTCGACAGACCTGATAGGGTCTAGCACTATTACATATATCCAATCTAATGTCAGTGATTTTAGAAACTACTCTTGGAGATATAACATTGGATCTCTATATTACAAAAAGAAAGCTGAGTAATATCTTAATTTTATATATCCCTTTTAAAAATATATTTAGCTTGTTTTAATTTTTTGAAATTATGTAAAATTAAATATTATAATTATTGCATATTTCACACAATCCAAGTAAAAAAAATTATTCATCATAATTTCTCTTAGAAAAATTATTTAGCTCAAACTGGAGATCCTACAAATAATAAAACTGGGGGCGATTCTATATTTAAGTATGAAAATTTTGCATTCAAAATATTAACATTAATTTTAGCAAACTACTACAAAAGGATTCCTATAAATATGTGAAATTAGATTGCAAGCCTCCAATCAAGCATATTAAGGGTCATGTTTCCATGGTAAATAATGGGAAAAATGAATTTGGATCTCAAGTTTCTTAAAATTAATTATTTAGTTAAATGTTATTATAAAGTTTTTTATTACTATTGGTGATAGTTTATCTTATTTAGATAATAAGCATCTTGTTTTTGGGTGTGTTACTGAAGGATTGGATGTTTTATCAAAATTAAATGATACTTTATGTGATGATAGGGATCAACCATATCAGGATGTTTGGTTGATTATTTTTTTAAAACTAATTTCTATTGGAGTTGTAGGTTAAACCATACAATTATTTTGAGTGACCCCTTTGAAGATCCTCCTACACTAAGACAATTTATGCCTGATTCCTCACCATTACCCTCTTATAAACATCTATTTTCTGAAAGAATATCAATTAATGATGAAATAAAGGAAGAAAATGAAAAGGATGTTAATGAAAAACTAGAAAAGGAAAAAGATAAAGCAGCTAAAGTACTATATTAAATTATTTTTGAATATTAGGAAAATTAAATTAACCCATTGAATTGATAACTGACCACCGTTAAAATTGAAAAATAATCATGAATAAAAATTTAAAACCTTTATTTTTATAAAATAGCTATATATAACTAATAAAATGTAATATAAATTGTCAGGCTATTTAATTTAAAATATATTGAGGTCTCAGTTAAAATATTTTTAGGGCAGGCTTGACAAATTGTCAGTGAATATTTTTATAAGTAAAACTTTTAATCATTAAACTCTCCATGGATTGGGCCATGAAAATTATTTAAAATTGATGATTGGGGAATTTTTTATCATTTCCCTTTATAAAAAATTATTATGAACTAGGCCAGATATGTGGAATATAGTTGACTAGCCAGGCTGGGTATAAATAATTGTGGACATCATAAAACAAATAGAATTTAACAGGCTGCACTGTGCCAACTTCTACCATTGAAACCAAATAAAATATATCTTTACAAAATGTTCTCAATAATGTTATGAGTGATTCCATGCCAAATCAAATACCTTTTAGTGACCTCTTTCAGTTTTAATAAAAATTTGTAGGTACATTATATATGTTCTAGATATCAAAAATGATATTTTAGCTCATTAGCAATCATATTACATGAGTTAATTAGGATAAGGGTGCAAATATCTGTTTTAACCCTTTTGCTGATGTTAAATAATTGGTTTTAAATTGAAATCTAAATAGTCCAAATATTGAATCTAATATAATGACTAAGTCAATAATTGATAATTTTGTAAGAAACGACTAATTTTTTTTAAAATATTGCCAATCTTATGTTTATTTGATAATTTAAAATTAATATTCCGAATATATCATGAGCTCCAATTTTTCAAATTTTATCTATTATTTTACTGCATGGCTGGATAATAATCTAAAAAAATATCAGGAATAATTTATAAAAAATTACAGATGGCGCTAATCATTTCGATGCAATAAAAGACTTTTTATCATTGAAATAATCTTAATAATATAATTGATTCATGAGTCCTACTCAAATACTCAGAAAAAAAGATTCTTAAACACTCAGGAAAAATACTGAATGCTCAGAATTATTTTTTGCTCAGATAAAAATCACAATTGCTCAGGGATAAAACAGAAACGCTTATAAAATTGCCCAGAAAAATATATGTAACACACAGAACTAGTTACTTAATTGCTGAGAAATATTTTATCTTAGTACTATTGATTTTAAGAATTTGTATATGATTATAAATTTTTAATAGAATATTACCTCTTCCATTTCCCATGAATTTCTGCATCCTCTAATTTCAATGACGATATTTTGTCCCCCCCCCCCTCATCCTTCGTCATAGTCTTTGCCAGTTTTTCAAAATATAATTACTGGTTACAAGGGCTTATTCTAAAAAGTGAATCTTTTGATTTGTAAATATGGTTTTGGTTAAATAAAAATAGAGTAAATTAAACATTCAGGAATCTTCGTGATAAGTAAAATTGCAATGTTATCAGTGGATCTTTATATTAGCCTTTATAAGATACCAATTGAATTATTATGTTAGAATTTTATAGCTGTTCCATCCCACCCTGAATAATAGTTATAATTAGCCATATAATAAATTGCTCCTTTTCAAATTATTATGCTAGAAACTTTTTGATCGGAGGCGTGATAAGCATGAATGTAATCATCGATCTCCTGATTATGTTTATATTATGGTAAGATATACCCCGAACCCTATCATACCCACTCTGACGAGATGAGTATAAATCAATTGATTACTTTTTTAACTTTTATTTGATACCCATGTTGTCGACATAATGCTATAAAATTTTTAAACCACCCCCTCCCCCTACATCCGCCCTAGAGATGAGTATTAATGTTATCAGCTAAACTTTATTAGATTTCATTTGATACCCACGTTGAGATATTTTACTATGCACTTTTTACCCCAATATAATCAATCGATCTTTTTATTAGCTTTCATTTGATATCAAAGTCAAGATATTATCTCAAAAAATTGTACCATCTTCCCCCAACCCACTTAGACCCGAAAGGATTAATAAAACTCAACAAGAGCGTAGACTAATAATGCTCAACATTTTATTTGATTTACTTAGATCTGAAAAGAATATACTTTAATAGCAAAAATTTCGGAGTGATTTAGTATTTCTTTTGAGAAATTCAATAAAAAAATTTGAGAAAATTAAAATTTTTACTTTTAAAACATCTGAAATTGAGTATAATTTCTTAGCTTTATATTTTATTCTGTGTTTCACTTTTTATTTTGTGCGAAATAATATAATCATTTACGAGTAATATCATGCATATTGAAAAAAAACATTTTTAAAATAATTTATAACTAATTAACCTCAGCAAAAGGTTTAAAAAACCGAATTTAATACCTTTAATCACCATTATCTCACGTAGTATAATTGCTAATGAATTAAAAAAAATTTGGATGTAACCAGAACATATATAACGTGCCTATTAATTTTTATCTAAATAAAAGAAGTCAGCTCAAAATAGCGATTTTCTTGCTCATTTGACATTGAATCGCACATAATATTATCCATACCTTACTTTTTTAGTATAATAATAAATATTATTTTATTTTAACAATACAACCAGTATTGCTAAATTACAGTTACATTTATGAGTTACATCATTAAAAAGTAACTGGTTCTAGTTGCTTCTTATATTTTTAAAAATTAGACAAATTTGAGTAACTAAAAATTTTTTTAAAGTAACTCCCAATATAAAACATTACAAGTTACCATAAATTTATAAATTTAACTCATTTGATATATTTTTCTTAAAAGAACTTATTTATGAAAAACGACTAGTTGATAATATTTAATTACATTTTTAAATTTTTTATAAGAAGGCATCCCCTCCCATCACGAAAAACATTTAGTTAGGCCGAATAAAATCAATGGGTGCAATAAAGGAATAATTATCTCTAAATTTAAAAATGTGAGATTATTAGTGTATAATGGAGGCCTACAATGGGATGGGTTTTAACCCGCTTTTCAACGCCATCCCATATTTTTGGCGGTTTTAGGATGACAGGTTAAATTTATTTAAATAGCAGGCGGGTGGGTTGGTGGGGTAAACTTTTTAAGCAATGGGCGAGTCGGCAGATAGGCTAATTTAAAATATTTTTTGCCAAAATGAACAAAACGAGCTTATATTTATTTTTAATAAAATTTTATTTCATAATATCGCATATTTTATAACTTAAGAAAAATAAATAAAGAGTCAAACTAACCAACAAATAATTTTAATACATTGGGCAGGCAGGTGATTGTTTTAAAACTGAGGGCAAACGGGCTAAATTAGAATATAGGCGGGCGGGCTTTTGGATTAAAACCTGCCCATTACAGATTTCTAATCTCTATGTTTATTCTCTATTTTAATGTAATGCTTTAAATTGATATTTAATAAATATTTCCCTCTCTGATTTCTTTAAAACTTTTCTTATTTTTTAAATTCCTTTTATAATTATGATTTTCAAATCAGGCAAAAAAGGAAGAATAGGAAAGAAATTTACTTTAATATTTTACAGGCCATAGGTTAAGCCTATATTTTATTGATAATTACTTTTGAAAGGTATTAATTACAAGTTATATTCTTAAAAGATAACTATTTACCTTCTACCTTTATATTTCTAAAAATAAAAAAAATATTACACTGAAAAATATACTACAGTATAATATTTATTTGTGAAACAAAATATCACATAATAATATTTACTTGCACTGAAAATTAACATATATGTATGCCTTACATATCAATATGAGACTTTCCTAAATATTAAAATATAGTTTTAATTCTCTTATATTGTCCATTCTGTCATGTTTAAACTTTTAATTTTTTAATACAACCTAATAATGTAAAGTGAAAATATTGTAATTTTCACGTCAAAAACATGTCATAACAAATGAAAATTTAAATAGCTAAATAATCTAAATTATTTTCTTCCCAAATATGGATATAATAGAATTCTATTGGTTTTAAAATAAAATCTGCTTAACCGACAGGCCCCTTGTGCCGACTAGCCCTGGTTTCCCCAACTTGTTTCGGCTCTTATCTGTATTCTTGAATCCAACTCCATTCATAAGTTAATTATGGATGGAGCATGGTAGCTATTACATATTCGTCTTATATAATTTCCTTATAATTATTATAACACAGGTATTGGTTTTAAAAAACCCTAACCCCAACCTTTCAGTATTAGATTGAATTGTCCATTTTGGAAAATGAGATAAGACCAGAATTTAATAGATGCTACACTTATATTTATACGTCTATAAAACAGATGGGGAAAATATGAGATATTTCATTTATCCAGGGCCTCAACGTTATTGTTTTTTTATACTTTATATTTTACATTTAAATAGTTCATTAATAAAATGAAGTTGAATGTTTTATATAACTTGCATAATTAATTTATCTAGACAAGAGCGAAAATTTTGGAAATAGTAGGTGATTTACCCAAAGCCAGTATTAAACCAAAAGAAAATATTCTGTTTGTATGCAAATTGAATCCTATTACAGTGTCCAAAGATCTTAAAATCATATTTGCTAGATTTGGTAACATCAAAAGGTGTACGAAATTATTATAATATATTTATATATCATGTATATTTGTATAGTTGTGAGATAGTCTACGATAAATTAACCGGGAATTCTCTTGGCTATGGATTTGTTGAATATGAAAAAGTAAAATTAATGTTATATATTTAAAGTTATTATTTAAAAACATTTTATTTTGAAGGTTGAAAATTGTGAGCAAGCTTATCTAACTATGGAAAATGTTTTAATTGATGATAGAAGAATTCATGTTGATTTTTGTCAATCAGTTCACCAACACCAAAAAAAACTTCTAAAAAAACACACGTCTCAAACATAATAATATATTTAATTTATAGTTTATGTTATTTTTAAATTATATTGAAAGCAATATAAAACTTGTAATTATTTACTACAACTCAACCCAATAAAAACGAAAATGCACAAGTTTATTTATATTAAGACAGAGCGTGTTTGTACCATACAGGCGCTAATGGGACATTAGTTCTTGTATTATTTATAGGATAATAATTCTCCACATCATTGTAATAATCTTTTTGTGGCAAAAATTTGATTTTTTGATCATCTATAATTTCATTCTTTCGACCTTCATTAGCAACCATGTATTGATTGTATTGGTTTAAATTAGTGTCATAATCTTCGATTAAATAAGGAAGTTGACTAGATTTGCTTTGGTAGCTATCAGGACTTTCTAAACTTTCAGACACCTCAGAAGGTGATATTATAGTTGAATGATCGGGCTTTACCGGGCTAGTTTCTTTTATTGTGGAAATATGTTTGATATCAGTGGTTTTGATAATTTTATCTGTATCTTCACTTTTCTTGATATTTATAGGTTTGTCAAGTTTTTTTTTATCCATTGTGATCGATGTATCAGTCGTCAAATCGCTTGAAGATGTCTATTTTGATTTTTAATTGAAATAAAAATAATATAAATCAAATTAAATCGCCATAACATGCTCTATATATTAAGTATAAAATCTATAAATTATTAAAAATATTTATATTTTGGTAAATAGTATACAAATTAAAATGAACTCCACTCAAATTTCTTGGGTCAAATTGATAACCAATACTATTTAAATTACATATTTTTCACATAAATTAAAGATTTGCATCTTCTGTTTTCATGTTTAATATTATCGTCTCCTATTTTTAAAATGATTTTTAAAGTTACATTTATATTAAATAATGCGCGGTATCTAACTCATAAAGATACTCAAATTCCATAAAGATGGGTTCCTAGGTATAAATTTTGAAATATTGAATTGTTAGTCATGGAACTATTCGTAAAATTAATATACAAAAAATATATAATCTAACCGTTCTTACTGAAAAAAGTAGTAAAAATGTTACAATCTAACAAGATTTGAGATAGTGTTGTTAAAAGGCACAATTTGAGCCGATTTTTAAAAACGGCTGACTCAATATTTTAACCAGAAAAATATTGGCTATCCCTCGAGATTTCACTAATAAATGTCCAAAGTCCCATTTTTGAGCAAAATCTGTTTGCGTTATTTTATCGATAAATATTGAGTTAGCCGTTTTTTAAAATCGGCTCAATTCGAGCCATTTAACCACTAATTTGAGATATTTGGGAAATATCCTGTAATGCTGTAAACATTACTTCAAAGGTTGTGTTTGGAAGAAGGAACGAGTTACCGTTACTTGTTAACTTGTGAAAAGGAACGCGTTACTCGTTATCTTGTAAAATAGAACGCTTTGCTCGCTCATCAAAAAAAGTTAAGCCCCGGGATTTGGTAAATAGAGGTCCAAAGGTGGACCTGTTTTTTGCTTTATCTGGGAGAACTAAATCCAAGGACCTACTCCTAAATCAATTACGACATTACTCCCTACCCTTCTACCAAATTCAAAACCAAAAAATTTAACCAAAATTACCCCCCTTCAATTTTAATCTTGCTTCGCCCTATTTGATTTAATGTCCTAAAAATATTTTGGATTGTAAAAACGTCCTATGCAGGACTCTAGTATAGATCCGTTGTTATACTTTCTGTGCCGCGAAAATCAGTGATGATAAAATTTGGAATACTTGCCATTGCTATAAAAGTAGTTTTAGCCTAAGTAAGACAAATCAATTTGGCAGTTAAGTCATAGGCAGACTAAATCTTACAGCTCATCTGCGGAAAAGAGTATCTGAAGATTTTAAAAGGGATCTACCAAAATTTAAAAATCATTTTTTATATAATCTTGTTTCAAACTATGACGCGGTCATCTCATCTATTTTCATCTTTCTTATAGCTTCGATTTTAGGTTAGCGAAGTTGAGAGGAAATCTCTTTTAAAGTAGGAGTTTTAAGTGAGGAGACCGTATACTAAAATTTTGTATATATAAAATTGCATTGACAAAACAGAATAAGGAAGACCAGGGCTTGTGCACCCATACCGGTTGTGCAATCTCGAATTCCCTCATTTGACTGTGTTCATCGTGCGCTGTTTTTTGTCGTATATTGGATCATTCCATTCCTTCCTCGTCGCCAATATAAAACCAATATAAAATTCGTTTATTACATATATATATCAATATGGTAATTCGTGTGTGACATATCTATCGCAATTCGTATATTACATATCAATAATGTCAATCATCATAATAATGTATTGTATATGACATTTATAAAATTAATAATATATATTATATCTCATTTATAACGGGCTAATCGGCGCAATGGTCAGAATTATCATAAATTCGAGAATAATTGTAATATCTGAATTTATAAAATACCTAACTTTTTTAAAAATATATACTTTTTGCTTAAATTGTTTTCTACTAAATGTAGGATTTTTCATCAACAAACTTCCAAACCAGGAGCTTGTAGAATCATCGCGGACTAGTTAAATCAAATTTTATCTTTATTGTGTCATATAAGATAAATTAATTATTTTTTTGTTCCTTTATTTTGAGCACAATATTTTATTGATAGAATATTATATTATAATTTATATTTAAAACATTCATATATAAATATACATGACAATATTTGAAATCTAAAAATATTTTAATAAAAATTATAAGAGAATTATTTTATTTTTTTCCATAATTTAATTGCTTTATTATATAGAATTAATTTAAATTTCTAATATTCATGATGAATTGAATACTAATGTTATATTATATCATGTAAAATAAATATACTATCATATATAATATCTTTTATATTAAAATAATAAATATTTATTTTATTTTTATTATATTATCAGTAAATATTCAAATAAAGTAACCTATGACCGGGAAAAAAAAATTAATTGATAGAAAAAATAATATTGGAAAAATTATTATTTTCATTCTTCATTTTTTTTGTTTTAAATATATATTTTTTTATGATAGAAAAATTGGAAAAAATAAAGAAGTAAAAAAAACCTATCCTCAAAAAATCCATAATTCCATTAATAAGCAGTTTTAATAAGCAAATTAAGAGCAATTTACAATATCTTCAGCTACAATACAACTGATCCAACTAACACTGATTCTACTAGCTTTACTAATAGTTTCTAAAAGTATATTTAGTATGAAACTTTTTAAATACATTAGGTTTTAAATTTCACATAATGTTCATTTTATCATTTTTCAACTGTTTTGAATATAACACTATCGTGAAGTAATATATTTACAGTGTGACCCCCAAAATACATTTTATCAAAGAAAGATTTAGGTAGCTAAGGGATATAAAATATTTTTTTCCTCCCAATTATATATTATAGAATGCTACTATTTTTAAAATAAAATTCGCTGAATGACAAGCCCTTTGCACCGAGCTCTGATTTCCCCTATTATTCTTTTGTAAGCCAATTTCATTTTAAGCGTCACTTTGAATATAATTGAAAAATCCCTCTATCATTATAAAGTTAATGGCAATTTAATTAGATTATTAAAATGATAAATACTTCAAAAGAACTTGATTTTTCTGATTGACCTAAAATTATAATAAAGTTTATAAATTTAATATTATTATAAAAAATATATAATTTTATCTATTTAACTAAAAATATTGTCTACTGGATTTTTTAAAATATTATTTATGTACAATTCTCTATTTCTAACTGGTGGTCTGATCTATCACCAACATAATTAAAAATGAATAAATTGAGTTTACAATTTTTATTTTAAAAAATAATATTAATTATAGTGGCCTGATCTGGTCTAATACTCTAACGCTGCCTTTAAAAAGCTTGCAATGTTAAAAAAGCTTTTAACATTGAATGCGTTTTAAACCCTATTTTAAAGAAGTGGACCAAGATTAGGCATAATTGTTGTTATTCCAAAATCATATTAGTTTTTTCTTTTTAAAAAATTATTTATAAAATTTTATATAAACTCTTCCTTTTTTAAGATTATTAAGCATTTTCATAAAATTTTTAGAAATATAGGAAATATATTCGTCCAATTATCACCTAAAACGAGAAGTATATATTACTTTAAACCTTATATCACGTTTTTTTGCAAAATAACGCAATGTCACTCATTTATTAGTATAATTATTTAAACTCGGTCATGACTAAATTAAAATAATCTTGCCAGAAGATTTACACTATCACAATACAATTTTTATAATTTTAATTGAAAAAAAATATTTTCGTCGAATTTCTTCATCTATTATAAAATACTAATCGTACTAGTGGTCAGAGTTGGGCAGGTCCTCCGGAAAAAGAATCTAAAAGCAGATACAGATTTTAAAAAATGGGTCTTAGATACAGATACTAATATCTTATTCAAATATTAAAAAGATAAAAGATACTTGTATCTTTCTCTAGTTGAGAGTATCTTAAATACAAAATACTTTTATAAAATTATCATTACCAATTAAATTAGAATAGTTTATAAAATACAATTTTTCTTATTTATTGGTGAAGACCATTACGCATATAATAAGAATGAATATTTACAATAATTAATAAATATTTAATGAAGAGCTAATTATAATAATCAATCATTTTATATTCGTTTTAGCCCTCTCATAGCATTGACTGGGAAGATAAACTAATATTTATAATGGGTGTTGAAAAATAAAAATTAATTTTATAAGAGGTGCGAAAGGGATCAAACCTAAAGACGAAAATAGGTTTATCACAAAAGAGTATCTAAAATATTAAATCAATTCATTATTTTTTAAGATAATCAATTTTTACAATAATTTATCATTAAGCTTTTGCCGTTTTATTTATCATTAAACCAAACTAAATAACTTTCTAACTGGAGCTGAGGAATGCATTGTAGTATTATATTTTTAAAAGATTTCCTTATTGGATAATAATTAAGCATTTCTAATGTATTTTGATGGTTTATTATGTAATTTAAAACCTCCTACTCAGTGTTATTTGTATTATTGAACACAGCAACATTTGTTTTGCCAATCATTATTTTCTTTATTAGATGTTAAATCTATTGGTGTTTTAGTTTGAGCTTGATTATATACAACTGGTACTATATTTAGGGCTTCTTTTAAAAATATATTTTGAAAGTATTTTTTTTTATCATCCGACTCAATCCATAAGTTCTTAAAATATAAATGTGATAATGATGCCAAAAACGCTTCATTATATTTATCATAGAATCTTTTTCCCATACCATCAGCTTTTTTATAAAGGTAGACAATAATATTGAAAACTTGAATTTTTAAGCTTACCTAAGTCTCTTTTAACCATAAATAGTATGGGCACTAATTCTTCATATAATGTACTACTCTATTGTAATTTGTTTAATGCAATTGCACCCTCTTAAACCCTTTCAATATTTTTCAATATTAACATATCCGCTTCAAAAATGGGACAATCAATTTCAAATAAATAAATTAAATGTGATTTATATTTTAACTGTGAAGTTATACCAGAGACCTGCAGGCCTGGCCCTAAGCCCGGCCTGGCCCGGGCAGGGCTGGGCCGTATTTTAAATTTTTTAAATATACCCGGGCCGGGCCGGGCTTAAGATTGTTAAACCCGGCCGGGCCGGGCCTTAATATTTTTTATAAAAATTTTTACATTATGAGTTAATGGTTATAAGATTATATTATATTATAGTTATGATTAATATAATATTGGGTGATGGTTAACACTACCTAACAACCCACAGATCGATCTAATTATTAATTTCCTGCAAATTTATTCAAAGTATTAATATATTTATTTATAATTCATATCTAAATTTTTACAACATATTTTACCAAAACAATCAAATAAAGGAATATCTTAAATAAGCCCCAATCAGGCGCGTAACCAATGGGGGGGGGGAAAGGAGGAAATTCCCCCCCCCCATCGCAAATTTGACTATTTTCATAAATATCATTTTAAGCTAATAAAAATTTTACCCCTACCCACCAGACCCCCCCCCCCCCCCCCCACCAATCAAAATTTTACAAATATTTGAATATCAATTTTCCAACATATTATTCAAAAATATTAATAAAATGGAAAAATATTTAGTCAAAGAGATTGAAGTCAAACGATAATTTATAAATAAGGTTGAGCATGAAAAAAAAGTAATGTGTCGTTAGCAGCGATATCATTATTGAATTCAATTGATCAATCAGAGTTTATCATTGCTGCTAGTTGCATCAATAAATTATTTTCCTATTCACTACTTTGTAGAAATTTACAAAAACCAAATTTAGATTTGGTTCAGGTTATTGATTTGGCGGAAAATATACATGAACAGGTAGATACAATAAGAATGAATGTAGACGTTGAATCGAAGGCTAAATTTTATGATATAATACTAATTAAACCTCGTCTAGCACCTAGGCCATTATTGAGATGAAAATAAATATTGGCTCAACTGAAGAATATTATAAAATATCCATTTTCATCCCATTCTTAGATACTTTTTTATCGCAAATAAAAGTACGGGTTTTAGATAAAAAACAAGTCTTTAGCAATCTTCAAGTTTTATTACCCAAAGATCCTTCTTCATTTTCTAATGCCACTATTGGTAAAATTAAATATTTAGAAAAATTTTATTCCTATGAGATTGATACTAAAATAAATTTAATCAGTGAATTCGAATTGTGGTATAAATATTTATACGTTTAGCTATTTTACCTGAGCATGCTATTGATGCGCTCAATCGGTGTAAAGAAACCTTGGCTCAATTTCCTAATATTTCGAAGTTGTTTTATATTCTTGCATGTTTGCCTATTACAACATGTACGAATGAAAGGACTTTTTCCAACTTGAGAGGGTTGAAAACATATTTACGAAGTACTGAATCTCGGCTATATGGGTGAGCTCTGTTAAATATACACAGAGATTTGGTTCCAACGACAAACGAAATAATTAAAAATCTTGTATTTGATAAGAAGTTAAAAAAAACTTGTTAATTTAATTATTTTCTAGTCAATATTTTAAACTACTATTAGTATTTTCAATAAAAAAATTATATTCTACTTATATTGTATGAGAATTTAAGCTGAGGCTAGTTTTTAAAGCAAATTTTATAAAAAAAATGACATTACACTTTATTTCAACTTTACATTTAATAAAAAAACTTTATTAAATATAATATACCTATCTTGAAATAATAAAAAAGAGGCTTGTAATATCCTATCCATAAGCACGAATTAGTAAATAATAGTTAAAAATAGAAATATAATTAAATTATGAATAATTTAATAGAATAGCTAAATAAGACACGGCCGTAGGCCGGGGGAAAGTTGGCCGAAGGCCAGGATGGGGTTTGGGGGCGAAGCCCCCATAAATTTTTTTCCCCCCTATAAGAAAATCCTGGATACGCCACTGGCCCCAATATTCAAGTATTATTAATATATTTTTTTATAATTCATATCTAAATTTTTAGAATATATTTTACCAAAACAATCAAATAAAGGATTATCACTTCTTAAAGTTTGTAATTGATTTTACTTAATATAGAGCATTTTTTAATTGAATTTGTTTTACACAAGTATCATTTTATTTCTCCTTTTCTCTGTCCCAAATTCAAGCAATTACGTATGTAGTCAGGGACAGATCGCAAAATGACGGAAAACTATATATTATATTAAATTACAAGAGGCTCAGGAAGTAAATGAAATACCATCGACCAGTCAAATTACGACTGTTGTTAAACAAACTGAATCGTTTTATGATAAATGGGGCGATGGTAATTCTGGTAATATGTCAATACCCGATGATGAATATTATAATTACATAAATAATAGATAAAACATTTAAGGTGGATAATTTGTTAGAGTGGTGGGCGGCTAATCAAAGCGAATTTCCAATTTTAGCAAAATTGGCAATTCCTGCTTTAAGTGCAAGCTGTGAGCGGAATTTTTCCACTACTGGGAGAATTCTTGAAGAAAGAAGAAGTAATCTTCAACCTGAAAAGGTAGATATGCTTCTCTTTCTTCATGATAATTTGTGAATTTTTAATATCTTTCTTGAGTATAGGGTTTCGTCAATCATGCTGGTTTTTTACTTTGCAAACTGTCAAATATTAATTGCATTTATTATATTTACCTTGAGTCATGAAAGTTTTTAATCCAACATTTTTCATTATTTTTTTTTATTATATAATACAATTATCTTCTTTTGTTAAAAATTTATATTATAAAATAAATTATATTAATATTGTGCAATTAGATTATATTTTCAAAATACTATTTATTATACATGCATTTTTTTAAATAGCGATTTATTTTTATTTTATAAATTAAATAGTAAATTAAATACAATATATTATATTCTCAAAATATTTTCCATTTTTATAAATTAAATATTAGTTTTATTTTTTTTAAATGTAATATAAAATATAGTATATGACAAATATTATTATCATTTTTATGAATATTAGTTTTATTTTTATAAATGCAATATAAAATATAGTATATGCTCAAAATATTCATTTTTATAAATAACAGTTTTATAATTTTTATAAATTCAATATAATATTCTCAAAATATTAGCTTTTTACATGCATTTTTTAAATAATAAGCGATAATACTCGCTGAAAAATATGGTAAAATACCTCATAGGTGAATTTTTGTATATACCAGGTCGAATATAATTTTAAAAAATATCCGGGCCGGGCCGGGCCGTAAAAATTTTTTTTAAAAAATATCCGGGCCGGGCCTTAAATTTTTAAATCCAGGCCGGGCCGGGCCGTAAAAAATTTTTTTTAAAAATATCCGGGCCGGGCCTAAAAAATTTAAAACCGGGCCGGGCCGTGCAAATGGTACCTCTGCAGGTCTCTGAGTTATACTATCGTAAGGGCTATTCCACCTAGTTGTGCATTGCATGGAGCTTTCAGTTGATTACCACCTGTTATCTCCTTTATCTTTTCAGAAGATTTGGGACTTCCACATGCATTCCATAATTATATACATTTTCCCATTACTCTAATATGAATACTTCCAAGATTTCTTGAGTTTGATATTGCATGGTAATTAAGAATAAAGTGTGGCAGGCAAACCTGATGTGCCTGCGTAATCTTATTTTGTTTATTTCAACTAAAGATAAACATATAAAAAAAATTCTGTACTAATCATTGATTTCATTAAATTTAAATAGGTCATCCTCAAAATCATTATCAAGATCATTTAATTTTGCACCAAATTCAGTAAATCACTTGACAAAATTGGATGCATTATCCATAACAATTGCAATTAATTTATCAGAAATCTCATACTCTCTATAAGCTTCTTCCAATAGCTCTGCAATTTTATCAAATGAATGTGCTCCAGGCATTCCTTTACATACAAAGCTCTTGATTGCCTTTCAAGAGTTTTTCGTATAATCTGTAAAAATAATAAAAGATAATATATTACCCAGTGAGAGCTGTTATTCACATAAAACTTACGGGTTTTTGTAGACCATAAATCTGCCTTGGTGCAGATATATGGTTGAGTCTTTAAAATACTTTTAAAAGTATCCATTTGATTCTCAAAAATTTCCTCTATTCTTCTTTGTAAAGACCTCCTTGAAATATTTTTAAATGATCCAACATTTAAGAATATTTAGAATATCCATTATTTATCTATATATTAATTATATAACTTTCCATCATTGTAATAAACTTAGGCTGTTCAACTAGACTCAAAAGGCGTAGACCCTTGACAACAAATGCACATATCAACTTATCAATTTCATATTGTGTAATTATTGGTTTTATTTTATTAACGGCATTAAATGAAGATGATATACTGTGTTGAATCATCTTTTTACAGTAGTGGAGTTTGTTGGTTTTTTTCTCTGCTCTTTCAGATTTAACTTATATTGTGGATAAATAACTAAATGTCATCCATATTATAATATAAATTATTATATAAATAATATATTTAAATATGTTTAACAAAATTTTTAAATGAGTTTGTTGAACCCTTTTTCATTTATTTGTGTGTACAGGTTTGACATTCAGTAGGTAAATTGTCTTTTTTGACTTGAATTAATTTAAAAAAATTCCAGCTAATTTTGATTTTCAATATATTTAAACTTTTTCGGAAAAAAATAATGAAATTAATACAAGATTCCACTGAGAAAAATTGTTTAAACATGAATATTAAAAGGAATCTGTATCTGTATCTCTTGTCAAGAAAATGAAGAATATACAAGATTCTTTTCAGAATAAAAGATTTTAGTTACAGATACTAGTATCTTATTGAAAATGTTAAAAAGATACTGAGTACAAGATATAAAGTGATCTTTATCATAGATACAAGTATTTACGGTACTGTCCAACTCTGCTAGTGGTCATGAATGGTTGACGTCGTAACTCTTAACCTAGGCAACTTCTTATTAGATTAACATAAGAGTTGATATAGGCCATAGAATTGTATTATGACATACTATAGCCATATTTATGTATAAAATATAAGTCGGTTATTTAAAAAAGAGGCATGCAGCCATTTATAATAATCAAAGTAGTTTAATGAGAGCGCGAATACAAAACGTTATGGTCTAATAATTTATCTTCAGGTGATAAACTGAGGCCTGATCGTTTAATTACAGTAACTAAGTTCTTTTAGCTAAATCCTTTATTTGGGATTTCGTGTGTATCTCTCACCTTCAGAAAATTTTACATATTGCCTAAACAAACAAATAAATACTTAAAATTATTTAGTTAGGATTTTATTTTGCACCTTTCCTTTGCCTCAGCCATGGCTGGAAGAATGATTAACGGAACTTTGGGTTTTAAAAAAATATAGCAATAATATACTATAACATCAGAAGCTAAAGATTAAAGATTTTTTTAACGCAAAATTTTTTATTCAACTTTTGAAATACAACTAAGTATTTTTAGGAGCTTTTAGTTTGCAGTTCGACGCCAGTCTGGACAGAATTATTTTAGTTCTCATTCAACGTTGCTTCCGAAACAGCTTTTCCTACAAAGTTACAGGCTAAAACATATTTTCGCCTATAATATCGAAATCTCTTATCAATTTATCTTCCTCTTCATCTCTTGAAGTAGTTCAATTCTTTCAAAGTGATAATAAGATTGGTGGACACGATGGTTGGGGGTCTCACCGAAGGAAACCTGGGGAATCTCTTTATAAACGAATAACTATTGTAACCTTAAGTTATAGATTTGGCGGTGACCTCGTCAAATTCATCATTAAATAAACGGCAACCTCTTAGTAAATGTTAAAGGAAAACATGACCTTATCTGCATTAAAAGTCAATGCCGTCATCAACGTCTCTTTTTGATTAATAAATTAATAAACATTCTTTTTACAAAGGCTCGTATTCCTGACATTCGAGAACTCCCTAATATTTCACCTAATGAAAGTTTGACCACCACCCTCTGGGTCTAGGGAAAATCTTTAATTTGGGATTATACATTCATTCTTCCCTACTAATATAAACAGTAACCTGGTCATAGCAAAGACTAAAAAGATCTAATAAAAAGTCAACAATTTTATATGCTCGCCAGGTTTGCGCCATCATCTTTGCTTAAAAAAAAATTAGCGCAAAATTAGGGAATTCTTATTCCTTAGACAGAATATACAATTAAATATTCTTAAATTTATTGTTTCTTTTTAGGAACACAATTATGTTTTTCTCGTAAAAATATGTTTTTATTATTATTTCGTGTTAATATGTTAGATATAAAAAATAAATGCCACCTAGATCAAACCAACAACTTTAAGTGATAATATTTTATTTATGTTAAAAGTTAAATTAATTATTGCAATTCAATAATATACTTTTATGTGTGTTTTCTGATTTGGTCATGTTTGATATATCTGAATCTCCATACGTAGTATATTGGGTATAATAACTTTTTTAAATTGCAAATTTTAAAATATTTTTCATATTTATAATTATTATACTCGAGTTTATCCACATTTGGGGCTTCGTATTCACCATTGTAATAATGATAATTAAACCTGAATAAATATTCAAAATAGTATACTAATATATGTTGCTTCATTTATACCGAAAATGATAACGATCACAATTACAATTTGCTTTTGATATTTGAATCCCATACTTACAAATAAAATTACATATACTTCCGATGTCATTAATTCTCGGCCACCCAAAAACTCTTTCAAATTAAAAATAAAATTGAACGTGGTATTTAAAGCTGTAGTCAGTTTAGGCTGTATTCAATATTTTTTGATAACAACTGATATTTTTTTGGTAAAAAAGCCGCCGATTAATTATAAAATCTATCAGGAAATTAAAATCAAATTTTCAAATAATCTAATTTTTAACGAATTTCTCGTCATACAAATATTTTTTTGTGGTAGTTAAATAGTAAATTGTAGACACATATAAAACGAAGGATAATAATACTCAACTAAACTATCTATTAAATTTTATTTATTTCAAAATTAAATCATATATCAATTTCTATATTATAATAATAAGATTAATGAATTCAGAAATATAAATTTTTTTTCTATTCATAAAAAGTTTATTTTATCTTTAAGCTCTCTGGATAATTTAACTATCAAAACATTTTCTAATATTTTGGAATCCATTGGCCAGTGTAGCGTAGCATTTTAAGTGCATTGTAATTTTAAAAATAAGCATAAATATTTACTTAAATGTGCGGATTACCAATTCATTCATTTATTACAAATTATTAAACTTAGGCGCGGAACCTGGCCCAGGCCAGTAAATCCGAGAAAAATAGTGATAATAAAAATCCGTGTATATTTTAAATTTTTTTAAATGATCAATGAATCAGTTGGGAAATCATATAATGGAGTGTTGATATTCATTAACTGCTCATATTTTCCATTTCCCTTTGAAATAATCTTCAATATTATTCAAAATAACAAAATTAAAATTCCAGAATGAGCCATAGAGTTTCAAAAAAATTCTGGGCTTGCCAGGCTTGAAAATATATTTATTTATATCTGAGTCGGAATAAAGATCTGACCTGCAGGCCTCCAAAATAGATTAAAATAAACATTAAAATTAATTTGAGTGGTTTATTTTCGTTTATATAATGATAATAATCGTATTGGGAAATTTAAAAGTAGAAAACCTAGAAAATATGGACAAATCTAATTCACTATTGCTTAGAAAATAATCTAAAAATGAATGGTAAGATAAAAAATTTTATATTTGATTGAGATTTTTTTTATGGAAATAAATTAAAATTCTAATAAAAGTTTAAACTTACAATTATTTAATTTTAAAAAAATTTTCAACTGCTTTTTTTCATGGAGTGTTCGGAAAGTTAAAAATTATTTAAATACTATGTTTTCTTAGCATTTATTTTATATATAAGGATGGATATAAGAAAAATATTCATTTAATTTTGCAATCTAAATTTAAAAAAAACTTATAATCATATTTTAATAGCCGAATTTATTTTAAGCAGTTAAAACAATCAATTATTAATTTTTGAAAGAAAGAAGCATATTAACAATATTGGTTATTGGCGCAGTGTTCAATTCCACTTGGAGGAGTACCATGGATGTTCAGAAACAAAATCAGGAGTTATTTCATAATCAAATGCACAACCATATACCAGGCATAACTTATATTGAAGCAAGAAAAAAAATAAATTGAATAAAGGAAAAGACATCTACCTCACAAACTCTATCTATGAATATAATAGCCGATATAGCAACCAATATATCTACGACAGCTATGGGTAGAAAGCCAAGTTGTTCCTTAATAAAAAAAAACAATTCAAAGAAAAATGCGCCTAATATAAAGGGCGCATACTGTTCCTATTAGTTTTAATCACTATTGACTATCAAATAAATAATAACTGGGAACAATTATTATTATACTATAGCAGTAACCATGATCATCGATGCCTAATATTGACAATAAAAAATATACACTTCCTATCAACGTGCGGCAAAGGTACGCAGATGGCACTTCAAAACATGCTCTCCACTCTTCCAATAAATCTATACTATCCATGACACAATTATTCCTGTCGTTTATATCTTTATAAGATTGCTTCGCCATGAAGATTATTTACATATTTTCAAAAAAATTAAAAATTTATCTTGATCCTAAGTTTATAATGACAGACTTTGAATTAGCAGCTATATCAGCTTTCAACCAATTTTGCGTTGGCTGATAGCCGGGGATGTTTCTTCCATATATCTCAATGAATATGGTGCACTGTTCAAAAAATGCATTAATTTGCATGTTATAGAAGACAACCTAATTTTGATTTGCAAATTAAAATGTTATTGTCACTGGCATATGTGCCAGTGGATGACTAATCCATGGATTCAAGGTGTTAGTTAGTTATAAATTCTGTCAAGAAAAATAGGATATTCTTCAATCTTTGATAGGAAATCTTTGAGGAGACTTGGATAGGTAAAATGATAGCAATGGAGAGGAGATCCCCTTTGTTTAGTATTTCATTATGGAATTGCTATGATTTCATTCTGATGCGAGCTCCAAATACCAACAATTCAGTAGAAGATTGGCTTGGGAGTTTTTCTTCCTATGTAAGTCCTCATCGTCCAATCATTTGGAAATTTATCATTAGTATGAAATATGATTATATTAAAAGTTTTTAAAAAACTTATTTAATTTTTAGCTCTAAAAGTTTAAAATAGTCTTAATTGCTATAAATTGGAGCAATATTCTTTGAGACTATTGGCTCCGCTCTCAAAAAAGCAACATCGGGAAAGAGCTCAAAGAGTGTATAGAATAGTCGAAGATTACTATTCAAGGTCCATGTTTGATTACCTAAGGGACTTTTCTCATAATATTAATTTAAATGTTTAATTGAATATAAAATTATAACATATTTTATCTGTTTTTTTGGTATCTATTAAATTTTAATTGCCCCCTCATTGTTTTTAACATTGACTAGCCCAACAAAATTTGATAAACAAATATTACACCTGACAATTGGGGAGTATAAGATCCCCTATTAGTTGTTCGAATAAACACATAATAATCCCGCCGAGGTATAGATGTTTTTATTGCATAAAAAATATAAGCACATACATCAAGGGAATAAACCTATATAAGGACGATATCTGTGTTTATGGAATTTTAATTTTTTTTATGACTTTTTCAGGAGCGACAAGCGGAGCCAATTTCGTAAGGAAGGATGATTCTTAAACAATAAATTATATTAGTTAATGACTTCTACTAATTTCTTTTGTTGAAAAATATGGCTTACTATAATAGTAAATTCATTATCTAAAAGCGGGGCTGGGGCATGATGGAATAGAAAATTTTTATTAGCTACGCTGGCAAATTATCTAGGAAAATTTTATCCCGCTCACCCTTCCTCCTTGGTTAGGCCAATTTAATTTTAAATATCCAAAAGAAAAAAAACAAATAAAACTAGTTATATTTTAATTATGCGTCATAAAATTGAGGTATTACGTTGCGTAAGAGTCGTCGTCATATTTTTCTAAGTCTAAAATCCGTTTATCAGCATTTTTTTTTTCAGTAGTAGTTTTTTTGGTCTTTTTAACATAAGATGTTTGCTTATTTATTGGACTTTGATCCTCTTGGGTTTCATCGACTTTGATAATATTATTATCCACCATAAGAGAAGAGCTTCTATCTTTGAGAGGTCTTCCTATTTCATATTCTTCCTCCGATAACAAAGCTTTATCTTTCATACAAACAATATTTTTGAAATTGAAAAATATTGTAAATTTTAAAAATCAATCAAATAAAAACAATTAGAACAACTGATCTGTAATTATGAGTCCCTCATAAATGAATTTATGTAAATTCATTTTATTTCTATGTAATATAAGGTAAATTTAATAAAAAATGGGAAAACATCACAAACATACTATATTTACCAAAAGTTTATTCATTCTAAACTTATAATCATGATTTGGGGTGAAAAAAAATTCAGCGGCCCCACAAAAAACTAATTTATCTAAGCCTAAGCAAAGGAAATCCAAATTAGCAACAAAAATAAATAGCAAAAAATAGGGAAATTAAAATAAATGCATATAACAAAACTTAGCCGCCCCCTAAAGTAGTCTAATTAGTGGCTGCATTATTTTTGATTATATAGTATATACTCTGAATATTCTTTTCCTTAATTTATATCAAAATTGTTGATTTTAAAAACTAATGATATATTTATTATATACACCACTATATTAGATATTCATTAATTATAAGAATGCTTATAGTCACATGTAGGGTTTTTTTTGTTGTTTGGTTTGCACGTCGACCTAATTATCGCATCATCATTTAATCGATGTGCAAACTGCAAAATGGAGCTACAGCTTACTAATAGGTATGGACACTTTTAAATATATTTAATGGGCCAATCACCAATCTACTAGTATATATACATCATGCGCAACCTGGCTGAAGCCCAAAATTAGGACAAAATTTTAAAGATGATTCAGGGGGCCGGACAACTTGTAAAAAATATTTTTTATGTGCAGAGCCGGGTAAAAATAATTAATGGGGGGGGGGGTCGAAAAACCGCATAGAAAATTTTCATAGGCCAACTTCTTATATACAGGATATTATTAATTTCGTTTATATAATAATAAAAAAAATAACAGATAGTTATGGGTAGAAGTTTATTAATGAATAAGGTTGAATTAAAAAAACACAGTATTATTATATAATCATCTACCTTTATAAAAATTTTAATTTGCAATTGATTGGAGAGGGACACTATTAAGAACAATCTTAAATGGTAATTAAAGATTAATATTCTCTATATTTTATACAAAAATTAACATAGTATCTTTTTTAGATTGTCCAGTCATTATCATATCATGTCTTACAAACATAAAAGCAATGGTTATATAATTTCCTTGTGAATATATATACTTGTGCTATTTAAATTTCAAAAATATTAAACTCTGGGATGCCAGAAGTAAGCACATCTTTGTCTCTATTTAATCAGGAGCTTAAAGACTTTAAATTATTAAAGTTAGTAATTCCACCAGCAATAAATGCAATCCACCCATCCATATGCTAATTAATATATAAAAAGAAAATATGTTTCAATGAATTATCAAGCGATGATTTAGTCCTTACTTTTTAATGGTATAATTTCATATAAATTTGACTTTGTGCTATTAGATCATTTTTTATAAAAGAAAATCATGACCTTACGGGTATTCAACTTTTGAAAATATATAAAATCAATAATACCAAATATACAAAAAAATTAACATATGTACAAATTAAACCCAAATACTAGTGTATTCAATGATTTCTATTATAATGATTACAGGAATATTCAGCATTTGTATGTGCCTATTTGATATGTGGCTATTTGAAGGAATGTAATTTTGATCTCGCTTTAATTAAGGAAAATTACCTTTTAACACGCTTAGGGATGTAAAAAAACGTTTCGGGCAAAAACAAAAAAAAATCTTATTTTTATAACTAGAATCTTGATATAGATTCGTTTTAAAAGAATAGGAACAAAATATGAATTGATTTGATAATTAAAAAATATTTAATTAATAAAACGTAAACAATTGATAGAGGTTTTAAATGTTAGTTATAGTTATATTCAGGCGCGTACGCAGCGGGGGGAAACAGGGGGACAAATCTCCCTTCCCAAGCCAAAAAATGCAGATGCCGGATATATTTTTCAAAAATATTATTGTTTATATTAATTTATATTTGTTAATATTTTCTCCTATCTCATATTAAATATATATTTAATTACATTTATTATCACATTCATCAACTAAGTTATTTTATCAATTTATTTCGATTTCAAGTTTTCCAGAGTATTATTATCGTATTATTTTCAAATTTTTAGTGGCGTAATATTTATCTACCATTTTCAAATTTCTAGTCAAATAATAACTATTCTGAAATTGTCTAACAGGAAGAAAAAAATTTCAACCTTGTTCAACGAGATAGAGTCTCTGCCATCAAGCAGTAACAGCTTTTATGGAGTTAGAAGAGTCGATTATTTGCTATTACTGAAATATCACAATGGCCCGAAAGAAATATTTCCTCAGAAGCAAGAAAATTATTGGATTCAATGCTTATTCCAAATTTTTTTTCTCATTAGAATGTATTATTTAATTATTACAACTATTTTATGTATTACTTTTCAAAAACATGACATTGACTTGATTAAGAAGCTGAGAATAGCGGACATTTTATTAGAATTCAAGGAAATTAGGGCTAATATTGATGAAGAATTTCATATTTTATATGTTATTGTTAAGTCAAGAGCAGAGCTATACATGTTTAATATTTTGCTCCCTCGACTTGCAGCATGGCAAGCTCATAGTTAAAACATTAATATAGGATCGGTAGAAGAGTATATCTTAGATACAGATACATTTATAACCCAAATAAATGAATGGTTTATAATTCATCATGCAGCATTTACCAATCTGAAAATATTACTAAAAGCCTTCCCATCCTTTTTCAGATGGTGATAGAAAAAAAAAATATTTGTTGGATTTTTATCACGAAGAAGTTAAAGTATCTTATGATGCCTTATTAGCTGAATAAATATGTTTATAAGATTAACTGTGGTTGATATAGTCCCAAAAAATGCTATGGATGCTCTGCATTATTTCAAACACTAGATTATATTTCCAATGCATTAAAAGGGTTTATATATATTAGCAACTCTTCCCATTAGTAAACTAATGAGAGAACATTCTCTTTTTTAAGAAGAATAACAGAGCCCTGCAGAGGTACCATTTGCAGGGCACGGCCCGTATTTTTAAAAAAATTTTTTTACGGCCCGGCCTTTTTTAAAAAAATTTTAAAGGTCGGCCCGTCCCGGCTTTTTTATATAAAATTTCTAGCCCTACCCGGATTTTTAAAATAAATTATATTTATTTTTGATTTTTATAGCTAATAATAACGATTTCAAGGTCTCTGAAAAACATACCAAGAAGTACAACTTCTGAAAGTAGATTGAAAGGTTTGGATCTTTTGAATATTCATAGGCATTTGACGACAAGCAAGGATGAGATAATTGAAAAATTAGCTCAATCCCAATGAAGATTGGATTTTACAATGTAAATTTATAACATACAAAATACAATTATTCCTAAAAAAACCTTTTGTGTATTAATTTATATTTCTAACATTTAAATTTTTTATACTTTATATATAAATTTTAAAGGCTCAGAAATAGTTATTAGTCCTATTAAATTTATGCATCATATTTTTAAAAAACAATAATATTTCTTAAAAAATTTTATTAACCCCCCCCCCCCCCCTTCCACCTACAGACCAAATTCCTGCGTATGTGCCTGGTTATATTTCAAAATTACATTTCAATTTTCTAATATTTAATAATTTTACATAATCATAGTTAAAAATTATAATTTCTTAAATTTATAATTATATAATTAAAAATAAAATTCTATAATTGAGTCCCCAAAAAGGAACTATAATTGTGTCTAAAAATTTCAATTTGAATTTTTTGTCGAATATAAAGAAATTCTCTGGGTTCATTTGTAAAAAGCCGTATTTTATTTCCCAGATTTTTTAAAATTTAAATGTTGATGGCGAAAAATGCCCGTTCATAGAGGTCAATACTGGAGTGAATATGAAGTTTATAAAATTTTTATATTTGTTAGTCTTTTTAATTTCTACCTGTATTATTAGATTGATATTTATGTTTGAGGGGAATGACGAGACACATGTGTAATCCCATATTAGTGATTTACCGAGGGCTCAAGGTAATAATCGTTTTTTTATTAAACAGATGCGATTTACAAATTTTAATCAAAAGTTAAATAAAAATAGCCTTCATTTTAAGATTTAAAATATGCCTTTGTAGATTAACAACAATATTTGGAAATACTTGGTATTTAAATTTAAAAAAAGGTATATTGTAAATGCAAATAATTATATTTGGTGATTAGTATATGAAATATGTACCTTATGCAATAAATCTACAAACATAACAAAAGTCAGGAAGTTTTAAATTCATGAACATCCATCCATTAGAAACCCAGGTTCAGTGCAACCAAGCATAACAACTATATAGATCCTCTTCCCATCAGTCTATTAAATCTAGTAGACCTTCCTACCCCAACAGTTACTTCTGATAACCCCCTATACAACAAACCCCTAACCTAACATCATGGGCCAATGAATTTTTATTACGACCCAACATTCCCACTATATCTCGATACCCCGGGGAGCACTTAATTCTTTTACAGAATCCTTCAATAAATTTATCATTTTAACTGTAAACAATCCGGAAAACCTTTCAAATTGAAAAAATCTACTTAACTATACCAATTTCATTTTTTAAAATATCAAACTATAAAAATATCCAATTATCCAAATATGTTAAAACTTTAATATCCCTCTTCAATCCAGATATCATACCAGCCTCCACACTCACCAATCTGCATCAATCCCTTTTGCCCATAGGGCCAAAATAGTTTCAAATAAAATAAAATACTTAACATAAACTCTGCTCTTTGCGCGATGACTTGACGACTCCTTAGCTCCAACAACTAGTCCACCCTAGAAGCTCTGTTATAAAAACTTCCCCTTTTGTGACTCAGATTATTCAAACCAAAACAATCATATCGCTCTTGAAATTAACATTGACGGACGATCAAGCTATATCTTTTTTAAAAAAACTCTTCCTAAGGCCTTGATGGCATTTATGCTATCTTCATACAAGATATACTGAGACCCAACATTCCATGCAAAGCTCTATTACTGAACCCTACCATATTATTAAATTCCTCAATGAATGCTTTCAATACAATAAAAACAACAGCATTTTTATTTTTTGTTCTGTAACAAATATTCTGAATACACATTTGTCACAGCTAATCAAACTCTTTTATTAAAATACAATAATAATATATCAAATCTCAAGAGGGAATTCAACACGGAGTCCTTCTAGGCCCTGCTCTCTTTTGCATTGGAATCCACAAAATAATACAGAAAATCAATCCAACTCCATCCTCTCCTTAAATTCTTAAGATCTCGATGATAGCATTGTTGGGGGCCTTTCTATAACCCTGTCTATCCCACCCATAATCTAGGATCTCTCACATATTACGGGACTTTCCCTCAATTACCTTAAGTGTTAGATATGTTTGCTAAATCCTACATTCATTCCTTTATACACTTCCTACCATGCCATTAACATGGATGGAATGACATATTTTGGATCACCCATAGGGGGAGAAAAAGCTATTAAAACTTTTTAAACAAATCCCTTAGCAATTTGTCTAATTTAAGCATATAATTACATACCTGCACATCAATTCTTTTTTTAATCAAAAACTATTTTAATATTCCTAAAGTCCTCTACATCCTGAGATCTGCACCGATCTACCAATGCAGTGATTTGTTAGTTTCTCACTAATTCCAGATCAAGGGTCTCCTGGTAAATTTATTGAACATAAATTTTCATACTAGTCCTGGCTTAGACTACCCTCCCTACCAAGTCAGGTGGTATTGGTATCCGATCCCCGCTACAACTTTCTCCTTCAGCCTTTATTTTACCCCGTCTAGTGCTCAAGTTATCATCAATAATGTATCTACTTCTATAGATCCTGACCTATCTCAGACCCTTATCTTTTAGGACAAACACATTGTCCACCCTCTGTCGTCCAGTCTCCAGCATTCAAAAAGACTGGTACTCTTTTGATCGCCTGTTCCGTTGAATACTTCATTCCGAATAGGCCCTTTGAGGAAAATCTCAATAATTTAATATTAGATGCAAACTCAGGTTATGAATGGTTGGAAGCCATCCCCAGTTCCAATCTTGGCCTTCTTATGACTGGCAAACAGCTACGTATATCCATAGTTCTTCGCCTTGGCTGTAATGCAGTAATACCCCTCAATTTACATTGATTGTGAATAGCCCATTGATTCGAATGCCTACAATCCCTTGCACTCCAAGTTCTCTCGCGGACAACAACCTCGCCATAAATCTATTAACAACAATCTCCTAGCTGCCCTCAAAAAAGTTAATACCTATCCACCCTCTAACAAGTGGGCTTTTCAAATAAAAACGCCTCGGATGGTATATCCCTCATTCCCTGGACTAACGGTCTCCTGCTGATCTAGGACTACACATGTGTCAATTTTGCAGCAAAGTCCAACCACTCATTTTCTGCCATCGAAGAGGGAGAAGTCCTTTAAAAACAAATATGCCAAACTCACCAACACAGTGTTCATACCAATCGTTACCAATATGTCTAAGAATAAAGGCCCTAATTTTATTAAAACCTTAAGGGAAAAATGAGACAGATCACAAGCGACCCCAACGTAGAATTCTATCTCCGTCAGCAGATTTCTCCATAAATTTGCTGGTCCAATTTCCTAAGCATTCACTCCTCTATAGGGTGATATGTACCTATAATTTTTTAATACATTTTTTAATATATTTTTATTTGTTTTTTTAAATATATTTTTAATTATTGAAACCGCTTTTTAAAAATAAAAAATTTACGATGAAAAAAAAATTTAAATAAAGAAATGAGAAATAACATTTCAAATATAAAAATTACAATTAGAGATAATTGTTTCTATGTAATAGAAATAAGCACTATTAAATTTTTATGAGATTACTCTGAGGTTATTTTAATAAATTTAGATAAATTTGAAGTTGCTAAAATATTTATTAGAACTTATTGTAACAAAACAAAAAATAACAATTTAACCCTCTTAGTAAATCTCTATTTTATGAGCCCCCAATAATTAAAAAAAACATAGTTTTTAAACCTTCTTAAACAGGGATGTGAACCGGAACCAAGGTTCAAAAATTTTAAACTCTATAGTAAAAATTTTGCTAACAGGAACTTAATCGAAATCAATTTTCTAAGAGAGTCCCGGGTCTATTTTATCCGAGTTCGATGAGTTGTCTATCAATCGGTCTCTGTTTGGTCTGTGGTCTCAAAATGCTGAAACCAAACAATTTTAAATTTCTAAACCCGGGTTTGAGTTCACATCCATGCTCTTAAATAACAAAAATACCAGTAACGTCTCTGCTTTAAAATTAAGAAATGAATAAATAAATTTACCTTTGGATTTGTCGTGTTTGTGCCTTGAATCGCATACATTTCCGAGAGCGAAGACAATTATGATTAGAAATAACAAAAACATGCAGGTGTAAGCAATTATCATTATGATATCATTAGCAGATTTGTCTTGTTCTGTTTTAAAATTAAATTTATAAAAAATCATGAGATTGGATAATTTTCTTTCAACAAAGAAATATACAAATCGATATTATTTTTAGTTCTGCTAATTTGGCTTAGTTTTTTTTTACTAATTGAATCGTTTGAGGAGAGCAAAATCTTTTTAGTTTATATACCAGGTGACTCAAGAAAATGTTGCGCTTTGAAATGTTTATAGCTTAATAAAATTCTTATATTATTAAAGAATATACATATGTGGAACTTATTGTCCTCAAAATTTATTAGAAATTGATAGAGGAATTTTTTTATAAAAATGAGATAAAATATCTTAAATTTCGACAAAGAATAACTCAATACCATCAATTTTTTTTTCAAGAGCAAGGTAGATAGATTCTATTATATTGAACCATTGCTGGACACTCGCTTTTTATAAAAAATTTTTCCCTAATCATAAATTATAACATAAAATACCCCCACCCCCTTTGGTTAATGCAATATTAATAGATCGATTCAATGGAGGAATAATCATTTATTTGAAATCAAAGCTAAATTTTGCAGTGAAAAGTGGAAAATTAAAATGACAATTTTTCTCCAATTTCTTTTAAAATTAACAAATATCATTAAATTTTGAATTTTCTTTTCAAGTTTTAAACATATCCTTAAAATAATTTAAGCCTCTATACACATTTTTATAAATTATAATATTCTATAAAATATTAAGTTGCGTTCCCAAAAAGAAATCATAGTAAAGCTTGAATATTTTTAATCAAATTATTTGTCAAATAAAAAGAAACCTAGATCGCTGTTAAAGTATCTGATTTTGGGACCGATGGTTTTTAAAAAGTCAAATAAAAAAGGGAAAAAATTACCATTTGTAAATGTTACTATGCTGCTTAAAAATAAAATTTATTAAATTTTTGTGTCTATTTATTTTCTTGGTTTCGGCCAAAGTAAGAGGATTCTAATTAATATTAGATGGCATTTGACATGTGTAATCCCATATTAGCTATTTCCCACATTAGGTATTTGCATTTAAACTAAAAATTAAAAAAAAAGTGAAGAATAAATATTTTTTGCTATACCCAGTGGCTCCAACACTTTCTGAGTGATGGAATCAGAACCTCCCAGAAAAGTACCCATTCCCCTCCCCTTCGAAAAAATGGTAATTATTTTTTGACGCCCATAAATTTCAAAAATAATTTTTATTGCAACTCTTTAATATATAATATAAATAAAATGTAAATAAATATATACTTTAAAAACATTATTTTTAAATTAATAATTTAGACAAATTAGGGTAAGAGAAAGCGAAAGAATTTATAATCTCATCAATATTTAATTGTTTAAATAATTTTTTTTTTTCATCGATAAAAAATTATTAAGAAATGGATCTTTGGTACTAAGTCTTGTTTTAATTAGTGGTTGAATCTTTGATACTTTTATATTTAATAGTGGCATAAAAAGGTGGTAGGATAGACTTGCTGTGCTTAACATTTGTTGAAATAGGAATAAATTGATGATTTTTTCATAATGAAATTGACAAAGTAAGATTTTTTAAAAAAAGAAATATGACAAACTAGACAAGTTTTTTGCGCGATAATTTAAAAAATATAAAAATAATCAAATATAGTAGATCAAAATTTTTATTTATAAATTAAAAACATAAAAATAATTGTTTTTTAATTTTTAAGCATTTATATTATCAATTTAAACTAAATTAAAAATTTTTTATTTTTTTCATTGGGGGGGAGGCTTAAAACCCTTAAACCCCCCATGCATACGCCACTGAGGTTGGCTGTCGATACCGGTAAAACTGGAGACCTGAACTAATAAGCATTAGTTCTCTTTTTATGTATACTTTTTAAGTCCGGCTGGATTGGGAAAAATTAGGCCGGATCCCCCTGCCAAATATAATTCAAGAAATACCTTTATGGTTAGGGATTGAAGAACATATATTAATTAATTCCGTAAAATTTAGAAAATTTCATTTAATTTTCTAGAAATTTTTTTTAAGGCCTAAATAATATTTTAGGTTGTCTACTATTAAACAGAACATACCTTCCAAATAAATTAACTTATTGTAAAATGTATATATTGTGTTAAAATTAGAAAATTAACCGAATTTAAGATATCTGACTCTTTAAAATCTAATTTAAATACTTTGAGAATGTGATAATGAAAATATTTAAGAAACTATAAGAAAAATAATAAAAGGTGCAGAAAAGCCAAAAAGTTATATTTTTAAAAACAGGCAACTTTGAAGAGCCTCCGCTTGTTCCTAAAAACTCCCGATATCTAGTTTTTCATTAATTTAATAATGCTAATAGAGTAATTAATTTATAGGTATACTTTTGATATCCAAATATATATCATTACTATAATACAGTTTGTTGTCATCTGTATGAACTAAACATTTGTAATTGCCGAATACATTATTGGTTACGTTGTTAACTTTCAAAGTTATCTTGAATTATATACAATGGTTATAACTAAATAAAAATTATACTATATATAATTTTAAATTTAAATATTGGAGTGCAATTATATGCTGATATCAAACATCAAAGATAGCTATATTTCTAAAAAAATGGCTGTATCTTCCAACGTTGAATGGGAATATATAGAAAAATATTGATAGGGTATGCTATTCCACTAAACTAATTGTGTGCATTTTTAACAATAAATGAATTATAAATGTTTTCATACTATTAATCAAAAAAATTATTTTAAACATTGAGTTTTCCCCTTTCTAATTATAAAACATTTACTATTTAATTGAAAATCACACATTTTCTTAATGCAATCGAATGTAATTGATCTAAAAATTAATTTTATACTTGATTATCGATTATTTCGTCATCCTTGATCCATTCTATCTTACTAACGTTTGTGGCATATGAATAAGAGCATCTAAGTAGGACTTTTTCCTCTTTCGGAATATAAAAAAATTGACGACCATACTTTAATTCTGTTTTAGGAATATATCCACTCAAAAATGTCACGATTATCTGAGGCTGAGCTTTTTCAATTGAGATTTAGAATATTAATTTTTAAAAAAATATTCTTGTATAGTTTGTTTTATTACAATTTAAAAGTAATTAAAATGATTGCTTTTTGTTTTGCATCTTAAAAAGGTTTATTTGTTATTGGTTCTAGCAAAAATATCTCATGGGATAGCCTATTACTTATATAAATTTTATTAAGAAGTTTAGAACTTTTTAACCATGTTTTCCAGCCATACGGGGTAAGCCTTTGGTACCTCAGATTTTATAATATTTGTTTTGAAAAATTAAAATGGATTACTTTCTATAGCGATTACATGAATTATCCTAACATAAAACAATAATATATAATATAACATTAGAAAAAATTAGAACAATATTTTTATATAACATTTATTGTTAAATCATCAAATAATTCTTATTATAAATATATTCAACAATTTAACGTTAAGCGTTTTATATCATCCACGCTCCTCATTTTAAATAAAAATGTTTCTCCTTAGGTTCGTTTTCCAATGGTATATTAGAAGTCAGCAAGGTCCGGTCATTAGACATTTTTGAAAAGGGTTTTCACCGGTCTCATTAAATAATTTTGTACAAATTGTCTGGGATGGCTCATAGTAATTTTTAATGAAGAAACATGATAAACTTATTCTAAGCTCTAAAATTTTGGCCTTGCCTGTAAAAATATTCTGAACAAGTTATCCGGCCGGGCGACTGGACTGGGCCGTACTGACCTTTAGTTCTAAAGATGCAATAGAAGTATATATTTAATTGTAGACTAATATTTAGATATTATATAAATTTTAATGGAAGACACAAGACCAGCGCTTAACTGGAGCGCCTCCGCTGCGGGTCGATTGAGCCCAGGTAAAAAGTTGAGACCTATGCGAGTCGGTTGTTAGAAAAATTTTATTCATACACGAGTTGATTGTTAAATTTTTTGATTTTTTGAAGATCAAAAATGAAATAAAAGTCAGTAATAATTAGCAAAAGGGTACTGTTTGGCGTTAAATTTTAGGTTTAAAATTTACATTAATTTTATTCGTGTCATTTATTTTAACGTATATTTCCCAACTACTGATAGTTGACAAATATTCGGATCTAATCCGAATTCTGTCAAGTTTCATGGCTTTAAACTCCCTTTATAATTTGAGAAACGTTTACTAACATTTATTAAATCAAGATATTCTTTTAATTATTAATAAAGCTAGAACTCGTAGAACTTGCGAAACCTGGCTATTTTAAACTGACAATTTATCATATTTAAAATTTTTAATTTTTATCTTAGGTTATTTAACCGTGTTAATAAACTACAAATGCCTAGGCAAATTTATTCCTTTATTATTGAATATATCTAATAATTTAGTTTTTATAAGTTATTTATATCATAAGAAAATGAATCTCACTTCAATAATTGAGTATATATCAAAATTTTTACCTAAGCATTTGCTGTTTAGTCAAACCCGTTATTTAATGGATTAATCATATGAAATTTCAAGAGATATTTTATAAAAATGTAAAAAAACTAAGTGTATTATGTCGCATTCGCATATGTATTTAAAATTCAAAATTATGTTCTAATTTTTAAATTTTGGTCAGATATTTTTGTATAAAGTTGTAATTTAAATAATAAAATATTAAAATTAGCCTATAAATATTAATCTTATATAAAGGACATTTTTGTCCATTATAAGGCTAGAAATTTAATGGTACAAAAAGTGAAATTAAAAATAAAAGATTAAACATTTTTAAATTGTGATATATAGTTGTAGGTATCTATCGAAATATAGTATTATCAGAAATATAAAAATGTACGAAAGTTATAGATGATCAAATTAAAAGGGGTTTACTAACCTTTACTATACATGATAGCAAGGGATTTTATAACAGGAAGAGGGGATACTAAACAAGTGATTCTATATTTGAAATGTCACATCATAATTTTTGAAAAGGTTTTTAAAATCCGCTGTGTATTTTTTTCCGGGTCTGAAAAGTTTTTAATAAATTATTTGGCTGGGCTTTTAAATTTTGGGCCCTGTCATGCTCACATCTAAAAAGAGTACTTGCATTTGAAACACAAACAATTATATAAAGTCGTTTTTTAAATTATAAAAAAAATGTTTATATTAATTTTTATCGTGCTATTATTTCTTCTATTTGAATAAATGCGTATGCATCCATATTTTATCATTGCAATACAAAATCTTATCTTTTTAGAAAATATTAATTATTTGTTTTATTTGCATTACATGGCTGGGCAAAAAGTTACAAAGTGTTAGACTATAAGAAACGTTACGTTCCCTTTATAACGAAGAATTCTATAACCTTTGCATTTTGAGTAACATGACATAAAGATTGTTTTCGTTGCTTTATAGATTGTAACCAATTCCAAAACATTTGTAATGAAAATTTATTAAATCTATTATAAAACCATTAGATAATAAATATTAGTAAATTTATTTCTGCGTTATATACTGTTTTATTATTTTAATTATTTTAATGGCTTTTACAGAGAAATGAATGAATATATGAGGACCAAATGTATCTAAGGTTACGTCGAATATTAATTTTTTGACATATGGGTAAATAAAATAAAAACGAAATATCTGTAATATTATTTCTAGTTTTTACTATTTCTGTGGAGCTGTTGTTATTATTCAATGCCGCTAATATGTCTATATATGAGTAATCCCTAGCGAGTGAGCGATTAGTCTTTAATGTTAACAGTAAATTCTAAATGAATGTCAATTAATACCAATGTCCATTAAGAACGTGTTTTGCTTTACTAAACAAAATCCTTCCATGAAAGAGTTTAAAAGTAAAGGTGTATTATATTCTCTAAAGATATTCATTTATAAACATAAGTATCAAAAATGTTCATTCGAATAAAAAATTATTAGATTAATTAGCATTTGACAATGATCCCCCCCCACCCAGACATAAATAGGGCTAATCAAGCTTTCCAAATGTTAGTAATAAACTAGTCAACAGCTTACTCTGTAGATTAATATAGGGCAAGTTGAGTTTGAAACTTGGGTGGATTATAGCAGCACTGTCCTCATAAAATGAAAGAGCTCTATATTAAGTAGTGTTATTTATATTCATTATGAAATAATGATTCATATAATATAAAATTATTGGACAAAATTTTATAATTTATTAAGTTTTATCGATATATATAAGAAGGCACTCTACGAGGGACTGATATCTGACAATACCATATTCCGGTGTTACATAACTGGGGGGAGGGGGTCAGAAGACAAATGTCTCCATATAACTTTAAGGAGATAGAGGGAGAAGCTCCCAAGTGATAGAAAAGAAAAAATATTGGGGGGAGGAGAAGGGGGGGTTTGGAAAGTAAATCTTAGGCATGTTGCCTCCTATTTTTTTTATCTCACGTAGACGCTCCCGTAAAGAACTAAATTTCCCCAACTTCTCAATTAAGATTGTAATAACCGGGATTAGAAATTGTTGATTCATTTTATCCCTCCCCCCTTTTAAAACTTTTAGTTACTTTGCTAATGCCTCTTTAGCCAATGTATATTCTTTAATATACATTCCTCTTATCTAAACATCGTAAATAAAATTATCACAGACTTCCTCCATTTCAAAATACTTTGCAGTAAGCATCTTATTCGTGATTTGCTGCACTGGTAATAAAAATTACATCAGCAAGTCTTAATAGGGGATATAAGATACCTCAATTTCTCTAAAAGAATATCCTTAACTTTAAGTTACATATTTTGTTTATTTACTGGCTAAGCATTTAAAAATTTTTTAACCTTTATCCATATGAAATTTTTATCATTTTTAGCTTTTTCAGATCTGTCGATGCAACAAAATGTAGATTTTGGTAGGAACAGGGTTAGCCCTTTGCAGAGTTAGGCAATACCGCTAATACTTGTATCTAAGATACAAGATCCTTTTGTATCTTGTACTCAGTATCTTATTGACATTTTTAATAAGATACTATCTATATCTAAGATCCTTTATTTTGAAAAGAAAAGAATCTTGTATCATTTTCTTTAAAAAGATACAGATACAGATTCTTTTTAATATTCATGTTTAAAATATTTTCATATCACACAATGTAACTTTATTTTCTTCGTGAAATTTTGTATTATTTTCTTTATTTTTTCCTGTTATATTTTAAATATATTGATAACCAAAATTAGTTGGAAATTTTACAGGTCACAAAGATAGATAGATTAAAAATAACAACGCCAAAACTAAATAAGTAAAGATTATATTTTATATGTAATATTTTTTAATTTGTAGAATGTTTAACATTTATAGTAGTAAAGATGAAATTATGGAGATAGGTTCTCCTGAATCAAATCCGAATCTTAAAATTCTAGATGGAAAATTTTATAAAGTAATTCATGTGAAAAAGGACAAGGTACCAGCCGAATGTCAAAATTGCACAAGTAAAAAAGTTATTAAAGGTTCAACAAACTCCTCTACAAACTTTGTTAAACATATTAAAGTATATTATACATTTTTATTTTTTATAAATATTAATATAATAATACCTATACTTAAGTCCCTCTTAGATAATTGTTAATAAAATTTTTTATATAAGATGGTTGATTATCAAATTAAAATCATTTTGGATATATATTTTTTAGGGGTGTACCAATTTTAGAGGTCGATCCGATCCGATATTCCCGATATTAAATTGATATCGGCCTATTACCGTTCCGATATCATATCTAATTTTGTATTCTGTAAAGATACCAATGGTTTTAATTTTTAATATACTTTTTATTAGTATAACATCTATAATTTAACTATACCATAACTTATGTCATTTAAATATATTATAATGATCAGTTATAGTTTATATTCAATTCAATTGCAATTCTAAAAGTATATAAAATATTTTTATTGTTAAATCACTTTTATATAATAAGTAACAACATTAATCTATATACATATTAAGTAATAAACAATTATATTATGAATTTGAAATAAATATTTAAAATAATATTTAACATTAATTTAGCGAAGATTTCTATACCAATATTTCTAATTTATCAGAGGTCAGCTTGCGGCGATAGTAACTGTGAATATCACCAATTTCACTAAAAACAGATTCTGAAGAGATTATCGCATACTTTTATAAACAGAAAGTGCAAAAAAATAACAATATGGCAGAGGGTTTATTAATTAATTATTATTAAAAAAATATACATAAAGATGGATTTCGATTTTATTTATAAAAATAAATGATTTTAGATATAACTATTTTTTTAAATTTTATAACGTTCTATTTTTGTTAAAGAAGCCATTTTATATCGGATCAAATTTTATAATATTGACCGTTAATCGATATTTTAAAATGAGTGAAATATCGGCCCGATCCGATCCTATAAAAAATATCGGCACCTCCCTAATATATTTTATATATAATTATTTTAGCAAGGTCTTATTAGAGGAAATATTTAAGCTACAATTGATATATAATAAAATAATTATAATAAGGTAAAATTTAACTTAATTAGTTTTTTTATTTATTTATGATATAAGTAAAATTACATTACAGTATTTATTTACAAAATTTAATCAATTTAAAATGCAATAAAGAAAATTGTTATGTATTTAATAATTAAATAATATAATGTTGTACATTATTTTCATATTTTTTATATATAATTAATGATTTTGCAAGAAATATATTTAAAAAATTTGAAAAGAAAATGATATTTATATATATATGATATTACAAATGCAAGAATTAATAAGTCATATTAGAAAATAAAACTAATTTAAAAAATACATAAATATCACAAACAAGTAATGATAAATACTTATTAAATATATTGAAAATAAAATAAAACTAGTATATTTTTTTTTAGAGATGCCATTTAGCCATATACTCCTAATATAAGCTATATTTAAAACAACACAGAAAATAACCTGCAAATTCTAATAAATCATTTGATTTAATTTTTTTCTTATTTGCACATTTTCAACTCCCATTAAATATACTACTCTCCCTTCACTGTTTAAGCTATTAATGGGCAAAAATTAATACTAAAATCCCTGGTTATTATAATTAATTCATCAATAAATATTTTAAGAGTTGTTAAAAGATACTTTTTAAATGGATCTAGATACAGATAAATTGTCTAAATTATCTAGATACAGATACAGCTTCTAAAAAGTTATCTTGATACAGATACAATTTAAAATGTATCTATGTACAGATACAATTTAAAATGTATCTATGTACAGATACATTTTTTATTATACTCTTAGATAAGGTTTGAATAAACCTAAATTAGGATTCTATCGTGAAAATTGATGAAATGATCTAAAATATTTATTGACTCGATATCACATTAATCAAAATATAACTAAAATAATGATTTTTAGATATTAATATAATATATGATTAAAATTATTATATATCATTAATAAAATAATATAATATATGATATGATTATAAATAATTATTAGATTTTAGTTACAACCACTGTCTGTCGGCAAATTATATTTTTTTGTGGAGCTAATGTTTTGATCATTTTTATAAATGAAGGATTTTCAACAATTGAAAATGGCTGAATGTTATCTATAATAAAATCAGTTATTAAATTATCTAAAGTGGTTTGGGTTAAAGTCTGAGGTCTCTTGGAAAAAAAATCAATGGACGATGATATTTTTAATTTTTGGAAGGCAATTACGCAAGGCCTTAAAGGAAGG
Organism: Gordionus sp. m RMFG-2023; assembly: GCF_954871325.1. NCBI lineage: Eukaryota > Metazoa > Nematomorpha > Gordioida > Chordodea > Parachordodidae > Gordionus > Gordionus sp. m RMFG-2023. The sequence continues at coordinate 20,383,688 of NC_088776.1, forward strand.
GTATGACAGAAAAATAACTTAATGATATACCCCCTTTCAAAAAGTTAAACTATTTAAGAATAGATTGCAAATCTTATATTGCTGATAATTTCAGCAGAATATTTTCTTTTAGATTTTTTCTCCTTCCCCTTTTTTATTTGGATTAAGAGTGTCTGATGTTTTCTCTTAAAATTTAAAAATTGTAAACATTTATTTAGTATCTATACCCTTAAATGTTTTACAATGTTGCAAGTTGAGGTAATGCTAACTGAAATTTGCATATTTTTTGGTAGACATGGCAAACATTTTACTAACAGAGATTTGTTTTCTTAATTTTGAGATATTATTTTAAAATATGGTCTATAAATTGGCCATGGAAGAATGTCGTCATTTTCGTCATCAATATTAATCTTAAAAGTTAATATAATAATGAATATAATATAATAAAATAAAATACCAATTCCATTGCAATTAAAAAATGGCAAATTCCTTGAGATGGATTGTAATATCAGAATTTGCTTGTTATTGATAACTCGGACATAATACTTAATTAATATTTATATATTCTATTTTATATATAAGTTTTAATATTTTACATATATATATGTCGTATTGGGATATGGAATCATGTGGGATTCGGAATCCTAACTTGGGGATTCAAGATCTTGAATCCCCACCTTTTATTCGGGATCTTTTTTTTTAAATATATTTTTTTTAAATATTTAAAAAATATTCCGAATCCCCATGAAAAAAAAATAAAATAATATAATTATTTTTCTTCTCTTTTTTTTGCGACTGGCACCATATAAAAAGGCCAAAATAAGGGATTTAAAAAGAGAATTTAAAAAAAAAGTAATTAGTATAAAATTAAGGCATATAATGAATGAAAAGGGATGAGGTTAAGACTTTTTTGTTTTAAAAATATTAAAAATATATTTATAAAAAATCCAAATTATTGCAACAATTATTCAATGCAATATGGCATTTCGTTGAACATTTCAGCAAGGACCCGAACCGTTATTTATAACGGTTCAGTTTGGTTACGGTTCAGTATATAAAATATTACAATGGTTTATTTTTCTGGATGTAATATTGAGTTAGCCGTTTTTAAAAATCAATTATGAATAAGGAAAAATACTCTGAATCTTTAGGTTGAGCCAAATAAGGTCAGACTCATTTAGAGATTGTTAAAACTAAATTATTTATAACAACGAACAAATTTTAAGTTGAGATTATCAAAATGTTTTTTAAAAAAAAGTTTTTACATATTTTTATATAGTTGTTTCAATATTTTAGTGTTTTATCATTTTTTTTAAAAATTATACCAATTATATTAATAATATATTTTATTTTATTTTTAAATGGAAAATATGATTTATTATTTTTATTATGTATATTTTTTTTTTAATTTTAAAAAATAAAATTATATTTAAAAAATAAAACAAATAACAATGGCAATATTTTGAAGTTTTGGAAGCAGGAAAATTTATTTCCTCTTTTGAGAAAATTAGAGAGTAAAATTTTGTCAGCCCTAGCAAATTCGGCTTCTAGTGAAAGGTTATTTTCTGTAGCCAATCGCCTATTAGAGGAAAGGCGTACACAATTGAAATAAAAAAATAGACATTCTTCTTTTTCTAAGTAAAAATTTGGATTTATAATATGTATTTATTTTTTGTTATTATGGATTATGGAATTAAAGAAATAAATAGAATAAATTCAAAAAAGTGTAAAAAATTATAGCATTAAAATTTTGAAAAATATAGAATCACCGTGAATTTTCGGGCGTGAAATAAAATATTGCCTTCGAGTATTTAATGATTTAAAGCATAAAAGTAATACATATTAAATATCTCTAAAAAATAAAATCTGGTGCCAGCCAGGCGGCAAAAAATATAATTTAATTGTTTTTTTAAAAAAAAGATTCCGAATCCCCTTAAATATTCTTTTAAAAATTTTTTATTTTTGTTATAAATATCTAAACCATAACCGTAACCGAACCGATATAATTATTTTTTGAAGGAGTAAAAGAAATTTTATAAAAAACGGTCAAACCAGTTCAGTTTTTATATTTTAAAAATGAAAATAATTTGAATATCCAGAATTATATAAACATGCTCTTATAGTACTGGCGGTCCCCGAGACACAGTTTCTGTAGAAAGGGCCTTTTTGGAGCTAAAATTTGTGTTATCGTCACAAAGAACCAAAAGGAATCCATTTATACTTGAAAATATATTACTTATAAGTTCAAATATATTTAAGATGCTTATAATAAAAATAAATTAGAAGATGGTGCTGCTTCAATAAAAAAAATATTTCTAACCGTAATGAACCTTTATAATTAGCCGAAACCGAACCTTTATAAATTTCTTCTCAAGAACCGTAACCAAAATGTAACCATTATAATTTTTTATATACTGAACCGTAACCAAACTGAACCGTAACCAAACTGAACCGTAACCAAACTGAACCGTAACCAAACTGAACCGTAACCAAACTGAACCGTTATAAATAACGGTTCGGGTCCCTGCTTAAATGTTCAACGAAATGCTATATTGCATTAAATAATTGTTGCAATAATTCGGATTTTTTATAAATATATTTTTTAAAACAAAAAAGTCTTCACCTCATCCCTTTTCATTTATTATATGCCTTAATTTTATACTATTTACTTTTTTTTTAAATTCTCTTTTTAAATCCCTTATTTTGGCCTTTTAATTATATGGTGCAAGCCGCAAAAAAAAGAGAAGAAAAAGTAATTATATTATTTATTTTTTTTTCATGGGGATTCGGAATATTTTTTAAATATTTTAAAAAAAAGATCCCGAATAAAACGTGGGGATTCAAGCGAATCCCACATGATTCCATATCCCAATACGATATATATATAATTTTTTAATATATATTAATATTAAGTTATATGCTCATATGAAATAAAATAAATTTTACATTCTAGTATTTTTATTTATAATATAAAAAAGCGTTAAATAGAAGTATATCAAAATGTATCTTAAAAGTATCTAAAACAGATACAGATACCTCTAAAATAATATCTAGATACAGATACTTTAATCAAAAATCTATCTAGATACAGATACCACATTTTTATATCTAGATTTTAACAACTCTGAATATTTTATTAATTATTGCAAATATTCATTCTTATAAGTGTATGCTATGTTCTTCACAAATAAAAAATAAAAACTGTATTTTTATAAACTATTCTAATTTAATTGGTAACGATAATTTAAAAGTATTTTGTATTTAAGATACTCTAATTTAGTAAAAGATACAAGTATCTTTTATTTTGTATCTTTTTGATATTTTGAAAAAGATTCTAGTATCTGTATCTAAGATTCATTTTTTATAAAGAATCTGTATCTGTATTTAGATTCTTTTTCCGGAGGACCTGCCCAACTCTGGTTCTTTCTTAGATTAATGATGACAAAATTTGGGGATATCAGCAGATAAAATAAGATCTAGATCTTCCAATTCTAACTCTTATTATTTCCTTTGGTAATTATATCTTATTATGAATAAATATTGTCTTGGATCAAATATAAACGAAAAATCAGAAAAAATTAATAAAAATTCAAATGGATGCTAAAATATATGGTAGAGATAAAAAATATTCAAACAAATTTGATTTTTTAAATTTCTTTTCAAAAAATTATATTTTGTTTACATATTTTATAAATTACAAAAAATATTTTTAAATGGATCGAAGGATTGTTCATTAATAAAATTCATCACGATTACCAATTTTAAAAAATAACGTTAGTTCGGACAATTTCCCAAAATTAGGATCGGATCCAGGAACGCCTATTCTTTAAAAATCCTTATTATTTAAATGTAATACGAATGCAAGAAAAAGCAAAAAAAACCGAAATAAACAAAAGAACATGAATCGTGGGATGATTCCAATGCAGATAATTTTCAGTGTTGAAAACAGCGCTTGAGCACTCAATTTCATTCAAAAAGATTACAAAGAGCATGCCATGCTCGTTATATATTTAGATAATTTCTGGAAAGGGCACACTAAATTTATTTTACATTTTCAGGGGCACGGCGAATCCTTGACTGCCCACCCCAATATGCCACTGCGCCCTGAACACTTTAACCCTATCACTTATCATTCCTTTAAGTGTATATAAAAATGATTCTTTTAAAGTTTATCCACCTTATATATTACATATAATTTTTTTTAAAGCAAAGATTACATGACCTTAGTGTCACACTATGATAATGCTGTGATTACATATAATTATAATTATATAGAATATAATTATATCCAAAAAAAATTTCAATGAAATAGATAAGTTTTATATTATATGTATTTTTAAATAATATTATTTTTATGTGTTTCAACAAAAAAGAGAAGTAATTATGATTTTATTTTATTATTCACTTTTAAAATATATTATATGCCTATATAAAAGATTTAAAAATTTTTTAAAAATATTATGGACAATAATAATTAAATTTATAGGATATATTATATAATTGTGTTTTTGAATACTTTTGGTTTGAAGACCCAACTAAAAAAGTTTTTGAAAGCATCATTTGTACAACAACGATTTCCAAAAAAAAAATTCTTTAAATATAAATGTTTATTGTCTATTTTGAACCCTTTTTAAAAAAAATTTAACAGCCTGCGTCGCGATTTTTTTTGATTTTTCCTTTCTTTCACCAAATTTATTTATTAGATATAATTATTTTACACCCGAGTAAACGTTTTAATATAAAAAAAAGTTTTTTAAAGTCTAAAATTATTAACCTCAAAGTTAACAGGGTTAGTTTAACTTGCAATATATATAATGTATAATATTGAAAAGGAGTTGTGGGAAAAATTATTCAGATCAAAATATGAGTATACAATTGCTAAAAATGAAACTTGTAGATAAGAAACCTTATTTGAGTTGAAGCTCGATGTTTTATAATTGGGTAATGATTATTGCTCGTGTTGGGCTAGCTAACTCAATATTTGGGCCAGATATCCTAAGCCTCTAGATTTCGTTGGTAGATGCCCAAACCTTTGTGCCATCTATGAGCGAAATTTTCAGACTAGCGTAATATTTTTATGAATAAAATATTGAGTTAGCCGTTTTTAAAATATAGGCTCAAATCGAGCTGTTTAACAATAATAATAATTGCCATCTTGTTTAACGTCTATGAACCTTAATTCTATCTAAAACGGGTGAAATCTAAGTGAAAAAGGGTTGGATTGGTGAAGCCATGGACTAAATAAAACTTGAGAACTTAAATCAATAAAAAAATTAGTTTTACTTATTTCACCGACGCCTGAGAGAATAATAATGGTAATTCGTCAAAAAGAAAACATTACCAGTAAGAGTGGCAAATGATTATGATCCAAGCAGCGCGAGTGATATAATAATATGGGCATAACAACCCCTTTTAAATTTCTAATTTTTGATATAGTATTTCCAATTTATAATGTTTTATACATAATTTGAAATTAAGTTTAACCAATTAGTAAATTTTTTTAAACTAAAATTTAATAATCTTTTTTTAGTGACAGGCCAATTCTGGCACATGGTACACCAAGACTTATCTAAATATCGTTGGGGTAGTGAGGTGACTTATGAGTATTGTTGTATATAATAACTAGTTAATTTTTGAAAAAATAATAACTGTAAGTTGGTTACTTTGGAACTAATAACTGTTACTAGCTACATTTTTGAATATAAAAGTTACTCGATTATTTTGTTACTTTTTATATGTTAAATATTTATATATACCTTATTCATTATCTTTATATGATTATTTCCCAAATTCAAAATCTGTTTATTAAATATAATGTTTCACTTACATCATGTGCTCTTTTAGTCTAGCAAAGCTTATTTTTGGATAAAAACTAGCACTCTATTTGGACACCAATTTTGAAAATAGTATAATTAAAATCAAATATAAATTCATTAAACAAAATTTTTGGAAAAATAAATATTATATTATGTTGTTTACACATTTTTTTTAGATGCAAGTGAATATTATATTGCGATATTTTTTTCCTGTTCAAATATTGCTGTTATTACATTGTCGTTGATTCAATTATTTCCTTATTTAATTGTATTTTCATTTAAATTAATTTGATTAAAACTTTTGAATCGCGAAAAGTTATATAAATAATTTATAAAGTAACTTGCTAATTAGTTATTTTTGAAATATAATTGTAACTAATTACCTTTTTAAAGTGTAACTTGTAAAGGTAACTCGTTACTTTTTAGAAGTAAATATTAACAACGCTACTTGTGAGCTTGTGTTTCTTGCTAACACTGATATATTTAGAATACAGAATTCGAAATTTTATTATTTACTATAAATATAACAATACGATTTTATACGGCTCTAATTTTTATACCCCCCCCCCCTCCACCCTCCTTCCAAAATTCAATTAAAAATGAAACAGTAATGAGTCTATAGCCAACTTACTATCATGATAGCAAGCACCTCTAGTAGATGGGAGTGGGTCATAAATGTACCCAGGATTTTGCTAAGGGAGAATCACTATTAGGTGGGGATTTCCCCATAAATTTTATTGAAGATCTTTAGGTCCACTTATAGTAGACCTTTGGCTAATTTTAATCATTTAATAAAAATTATTTTGGGTTTTCACTATTTTTAATATAAATATATTTTTTTCTAAAATTTTGAATTTCGTTATTTTAAAAAGATAACTTTTACTAATTTTTCTTTGAAATTTTTGCTTATAGTGGTATATGGCAGTGTTGTTAAATTTAAATTTATTTTAAAAGTAGCATACTATCGATATAGCTACCGTTTCAAAAATGTAGAGCGCTATTCGCTACTTTAGAATTTTTTAAAATATTTTTGTCTATTTCCACAAATAAAAAATATGACTATAAAATTTCAAATATATATATAATTTTTTTTTATTGCATAGCAACGATCAGAAAGTATAAGCTATGGCTAAATAATCGTTCAACGCTAAAACCCAATGCCCTATTAAACTAAATAAATATTTTTTTTATATAAGAAAAATCATCAAAAATATTCATTAGAGTATTTTTAGCTTTAAAAAAATGCGTCTAAAGCATTTTAAATAGTATTATTAAATATTTCAAAGAAATCATCTATAAGTAGGTGACATTTTTGATCTGGCTAGGGTCAGTCTAAAATTATAATAATATAATAATAATAGTTAGAATAAAAATTATGTAGGAGAGAAGTGAATGGCTATGTTTGCCAACTGGCCAGGTCACCAGCCTCTAATTTTTTATCTATTGAGCAAATTCCTCTCAAAATTGGTTAAAATGTGAAAGGATTGAAATGATTAATTTTAGCATGTTATGATAAAATAAATAAATAGATGAATGAATAATATTAAGAATGTTTCATTCAGATAATAATTTATAAAATATTATCATTAAATAGATGATTCTGATGATAAAATGAAATATTAATATTAATTATTTTTTGAAATTGAAATTTATAATATAATTCTTGAATAATATATTATACACAGTTGAAAAATAGACTGGGCTAGAAAATCAATTTTCACATAAACTCATTTAGCCCAAAAACTATTATAAATACAGCTTTGATTCAAATTTTATTTAAAGATTAAGGAGGCTACACATTCTAAATCGCTAAAAATAAATAGCTAAATATTGGGAGCTTATATCTCCTAAAAAGTTCTAAAATTAATATTGAATATAATATTAATAGATACTAGGAAGAACACTGTATTAAATTGAGTTTTTAAAAAATCGCTAAAAATGGAGGAAATATTATCATTGTTCCCAGAATTGAGAACAACATTTGGGAATATTGATGATATTTTTCTCATTTTTAACGATTTTTTAATAAAAATTTAAATGCCCAGCATCGTATTTATTTCAAATCTACTATAGAAGATATAAGTGAGATTTTTTTGTTTCCAATGATTTTTATTTTAGGCATTTAATGGGAACCAAATTTGTTTGATATATTACTTTTAAATGTTTCCTCGATGAAGCTACTATTTTTGTTTGATGATAAAACCTTCCGGTATATCTTACAATAAAATTTATATAAATAAAAAGATTATGATCTTAGAATTAATTATAAATATATTATATTAATGTTTATGTAAATTTATTATATAAAATTGAAAGTAGCGAACACGCTATTTCGCTACTTTCTAAATTAGTAGCGAGCTATCGCTATTGCTATTACTATTTTTCTTTATATTAGCGCGCTATTAACAACTCTGATATATTGTATATTTTTTGGGGAGAGGGGGAGGTGTTTGGGGAATTTTTAGTTTAAATTGATATTTACGTGAACAGGAAAATATGCGATGGGGGTAAATTTTCACCATCCACCCTCTTGTTTAGGCGCCTGGGGGAGGGATTTTATCAACCAAAAAAATTATTGATTTATTAAATGGCTCTATCCCATTTATAATTACTATTATACCTATAAATCCTTCTTAGGATATATTAAATCTTGATATTTGAAGAAATTAAATATTTAGCTAAATTTTATTCAGAGGATATAAATATATCTGAAGGCCTATTAAATTCAGAATCTAAATCTTGGTATGAAAGATTAATTTTAGTAGATAATCCTCCAAGAAACACAATCCCTTACACCCTTTCTATATCATGAATTTTTGAAATATAAGGGGTTTATGAATTGTGAATTGCAAAGTATTCTACTTCAGTTTATATTCTCTTCTAAATACTAGCAAAAAGTGAAAATTAATTAAAATATTTATTTCTTGCATATTAATATTTATCTCAAGAAAATTTAAAGTTTATTTTCTTACATTTTTTTAAACCATAAACACTCACTGATAGATATAAGAATATTTTATCAACCAAAAAAAATTCTAGTTAATTTACCTCTATTACTATGATAAAATTTCTAGAGTGTATGAAATGTTTCACCCGCCCACGCCCGCCCATACTCTTATTAGATATAATATTACTGCCGATTTTTTCAATTGAAATGTATTAATAAATACTTATTACACAACAACTTATGCAATATTTTTCAAAAAAAAAATTTGGCTGAAGTTTTGAGAATCGCGAATATTATTATATTACAACTTAATAAATAAAGAGATAATATCGACCAGGAATTTCTCCATTTATGTGATTGTTGAGGTGAAAGCGAAATTATATGATTTTGAGATTCATAAACCTCGACTTTCATCTAAAAACAAATCTTTCCAATATTAACGTTGACTCAATTGAGAATTATTATAAAATAAGCGTTTTTGTTACACTTTTGGATTTAATTTTAACTCAAATCAATGAATGATTTGTGATTTATTAAATGGTTCTATCCAATTTACAAATATTATATCTTATAACTCCCAATGATTTGAGGATATGTCAAATCTTGATATTGAAAAATTAAATAATAGTTAAATTAGGCCAATAATTATTAGTTAAATGGTATGAATGAAAGATTCATTTTTGTAGATAATTCTCTGAGAAATACAGTGGGCGCATTTCATACTTTAAAATATATTTTATAAGTTTTCCAGATTTTTAAATTTATTGTATATTTTGGTAATAATACCAATACAAGCACAAATGAGAGGATTTTTTCTTTATTACAGAGAATAAAAACTTATATCAAAATTAAGACATCTTAAAATTGATTGAATAGACTAGCTTTACTCATATAGATCTTATCCCCAACACAAAAAAAATTATTAAAAAATTGGCCCAATCGCAAAATAGAAGTAAATTTTTATTAATGAACGATGTTTTAACTAAATTTTTAAATGATAAAATGTTTAATTATATATTTTACTATGATTTATATATCGCGTTATATAGCTATAATGTTTTCAACCGTGTTAAATTCGCTCTTAATATTTGAATTCTTCAATATTTTTTTATTTGTGTTAGAAATTATCATAACTTATTATAATAAATTTTATATGATGCTTATTATAATAAATTTTGTATGATGATTATTATAATAAATTTGTTATGATTGGTTCTAATAAATATCAATATAAAAAATATTATCCCCGCCCCCGTAGAAAAATTTCTGGCTATGTGCCCCTGCAGGCCCGGCCATAAACCCGGCCCGGGTACATGGGGCTGGTCGTATTTTAATTTTTTAAAATAAACCTAGTCCGGGCCTAAATAAATACCCGAGCAGTAAAAAATATTTTTTTTTAAAAAACACCCGTGCCGGCCCATATATTTAAAAATCAAATATTTTAAATTGCCATTATTAGCTATAAAAATTAAAAATAAATATAATATTTTTAAAAATCCGCGCCGGTTTCTAAAGTTGGTACCTCTGCAGGTCTCTTGCTTTATATACATAGAATCCCCATTCGGAACAAATTATTAAAAAATTGGCGCAATCGCAAAGAAGATTTAATTTTAATTTATGAACGAAAATGATTAGCTTTTTAAATCATCATATGTTTAATTCTATATTTTACAGTGATTTGCATACCGGTAATAACTAATATTTTCAAACAATATTATTTATATTCGTTCTTAAATATTTTGTATTTTCCAATATTTTACTGTGTTAAATAGCCATTTTTAATATGATTGGTTATAATAAATTTTGTATTGTTTAGTTCTAATAAATTTTCAATGTTCCAAAAAAATTATACCCCCCCCCCCCCTCTAGTAGGTTACTGTACGCGCCTGCATCTGCATCTTCGAACCAAAAAATGGGAATGGTTTATAAAATTTTATTCAAAGAACATAAATATGGAATGTAATTATTGATTCACATCTTAACCCATATTCCCATTTTGACGTATGAAGTAAAATTAAGCTTATATGTGCAATCATGAGATGTTTTTTAAATGTATTTTTTTTTAAAAAATACAAAAAAGAACTACACAGTTCTCCATTCCTCAAAGTTTTTCAATATTTTTTTAAAAAAAGTCATAAAATATATATTTTTTTCATTTCCGCACTAAACTAATAAAGTTTGTATAGAGAATATAAGAGAAACTTATAAATGGTATATAGATATTTTAATGTTTCTCAAACCTGATTTTGGATGACTTCTAAAAAATTAAGATCAGATTATTAGCTATTCATGAATAAATATTTAAAAACATGTCCTCAACATTATAAAAAAAATTTTAAAAATTTGAAATCTTTTTAAATTTTGATTAAATCAGCTTTGATAGACATTAATAAAATTTTGGTCTTCGTAAATTAGGGTAATTTATTTAGAAAAATTAAATTTTATCCACGTGTATGGCTAAAATTTTTTTTCTATTTCATGAGTACGTTGAAAATATTAAAATAGATCTCTAATTCTGATCTAAATAAATTAATCTGAAAAAATTTTAATTAATAAATTTTTTAAATTTTAACGTTAAGTATTTTTTTTTTAAATATTATATCATTGTTTCAACATTTTAGGAAAAAATCTCTTTGACTGGGTGGTGCATTATAAAATTATTTAGATTTTTATAAAATTTGAAAAAGGTATTTTAAAAAAAATTCTACAAGTCTAAAAGGCCCTGGGTTTGATTTAGCCGCGGTATCTTTTAATATTCTATCAATATATTATATATTATTCTCCCATTAATGTAAATCTTAAAGCCCAAATTCGTTTAACTAAAAAAAAATATACATTTATATATGAAATATAAATATAATTTATAGGGTTCGAATTAATAATCACAAAAATAATACTTTTTATATAATGTATATATAATTTTTTATTTTTTTAATAGTTCAAAAATAAAGGTAATTATCATATAAACAACTAATATTATATATTTTTTTAAAGTCATAATGCAGTATAGTGTATCATTCGACTAAAGTCTAGATGGATAATCATCTATAATAATTCATTTATATATTAATATTACTATATCATAATCTGCAATAAAATAATATTTGAATAAACCTCAAGGCCCTAATGTACATTACACATTATATTTTATTAAAACCTGTATTTTTTAGTTATGTAAAGTAAAGGGTTATATTGTGTCTAGAATAATAAAGTTTTTTTCATCGTCTACTTACCAATACCTATCGGTGGCAAAAAGCAAAATATAAAATAAATATACAAAAATATTCAAATAAATTAACATAAAATTATAATTTTTAAAGTGATAAATATTATAATAATAATATTCGATATTATCATAATTTTATTTTTTTTTTAGATTAATTCATGAACGTGAAATTTATTATGAGTTATTAGCAAAATAATTAGTTTTTATTTTTATTGATAACATGAATGTATATAAACGGGGTTGAATATAATATTTTTAAAACGAATTAATTATATATTGATTACAATTACAAATTACCTAGCTCAAAAAAAATTAATTAATTACCAGGAATCCCGTTTTGTGATTAACTAGATCAATAATTGCTATAACTTTTAAATATTCAAGTCTATATTATTTTTAATTGAGTTGTAGGGAAATCTTCTAACATATAAAACCAATCTCTTTCATCTTTAATAGGTTAAAGTTTAAATTAAATTTTATTTATAGGTTTCAGAGAAGTAAAATTCTAAGGCAGAAAACATTATCATCGATTAAACAGTAGTCTTACAATAGATAACCTTAAATCGGTCACTTCACTTACATCGTGGAGGGTAAGGGGGGGGGGTAAAATATGAGGGTTGGGGAAGGGGATGTAAAGTACCAGCCTTAAAGTAAGAATTTAAAAATCAGAGCCTCTGAGAATTCTAAAAACCACACAAAATATAAAATTTTACTTAGTTTATATTTTTAGATATCTTTGCCTTAAATGTACTACGATAAATATTAGCAAGGTCAGAAATTTCTATGATATTATTCAAAAATATATATATTCTTTATTAACAGTTTAACGAGATGGGAAAATTTTAGAATTTACTTCAAGAGTCTAATAATTTTAAAACACTAAAAAAATCTATGCTAGCTAAGATGATTATTCAACATGAATCAAATATATCATTAACTAATCAGAAAAGAGAAAAAAGAGAGGAACAACTTCCATGAAGAATAAAATGGGAAATCTAATTTTATATATAGGAGTTTAATTGGGAGCTATTGAAAGATAGCAACCCCGTTTCAAAATATTTGCAATCCGTTGATCTACATTTTGAATATCAATGAAACATTTCGAAATTTTTGAAAATTAGGCTTTAATGTTTAAAATGGAAGCTGAAGAAATAGCTAAAGTATGGAGTGTGAATTTTTAGAAAGGAAGGTATCCGAAAATAAAAAGAAATCTTGGCGAACTATGTCCAGATAAAAGAATGAATAATTAAGAAGAATATTTTTTGGTTAGTGTTTACAATGCTTTGCATCTATTGATATAACAGAATTGAGCAGTAGCAAGATACATTATGGAAATATAAATCCTTTTGCGTTGAGCTTTAGAACTTTGGCTAATGTTGAAAAATCGGAGCAAATGAATAAAAATTTCAATCGAGAGTATCATTCTACCTATGGTTAATATGTCCTTTCGTGCTGGTCGTTCATGAGATCTTTGATGATACGATAAACTGATTTTTGATGAGATAGCTATGATGGTCCTAGTAGATCGGGCAAGACAGTTCTTATAATACTTTATTACATTATATTTGAGGCGAGGACTTGACTGGAATATCTTCAGTCCTTCTTGATGGTGACATAAGGATCCATAGTTTTACCAATACATTGATTACTTCTTTACATGATTAAATCTGAGATCTTCTAAGACAATGGATATTTAATTGTCAAAACTTATTATAGGCAAGGCTTTTATGACAAAAAATGTAGGGCTGTATTAATAATACATTAAAAGATATCACGTAAATTAATACCATGATAAAGTTATCTTATTAGGTGGCGACAAATCTTGCTTGCCATACCTAAGGTTATGGTCCATGGCTTCATTTTGAATTTGAAAGATAATATGCATATCTTTAACGAATTTTGAATATAGTAATTGGTTTCTTAAATTAAGACGGTTTATTAAATTTTATCAGTTATTAAAAGATATTTCAGATCGATCTAGATATAGATACATCGTCTAAAAACTTGTCCAGAATCAAATATATCGTCTAAAATATACCTAAATACATTTTCACAAATGTATTTAGATATAGATACATTACAAATACAACTTATTATACTTATTTAAGGTGTCAATAATGACTAATTTAGGATTCTTTTTCAAATTTTGAAGTGAGCTACAAAAATTATTAAGTTGAAATCTCATCAATTTACAAAATATATAATTAATAAATCATAAATAATCTTTGTTAGATTTTAATAACATATTCAAAATATATAATTTGCTTATAAATAATAATTGTTAGATTACAATAATAGAACATTCTCAAAATTTATCGTTAAATGCTTATAAATAATAATTGTTAGATTATAATGGAAAATTCTCAAAATTTTCATTATTAAGGCATCCCCGTTTATCTGTAAATACAGTTTTAGCCACATAAAAAGCATTTTTACTATTGTACTTAACGGCAGCATTGTATTATAATATATGAATAACAATTTTATATTGGAATAATCTTTACATATACTAAAATCCCGAAACTTATTTTTATAAAATCATTCAAAGATTGATGTCAAAATTTTTAACATTATTCATAATCAGATCCTGTGAAAACATCTGATTAAATTATTTGATATATTTTTATAGGAAACTTAAACAAATTTCTGCAATAATTAAAATCTTTATATATATATTCAATATTTAAAAATTGCAATGAGATAAATTTTTTATTATAAATGCTGAAAATATACATATCTATAAATTATGCACCATATCTATAAAAACAAACAGTAAAAAATAAAACGTCGGTGGGTCCTAATGACCCATGTATAGATATACAGTTGGATAGGCAAATGCATTAATTGCTTTGTTAATTCAAATTTTCTTACAGTATCTAAGTCCAATCAAGTTTGAAATAAGGATGAACCTTAAAATTTTATAAATTGACCAAGAAAAATTGATATTTGAACTCTCTGATACTGGGTTGATTATTTATTCTGTTTCTTAATCATTATTTGTAATATTAATCTAGTATATGAAAAAATTATTAATATATTAAATATAATTTAGTATGTTGACCGTCATTCATTGCTTAAAATAAAATTTTGGTTTATCAAAATAAAGTGGGCATAATATTTAATAAATTGTATTCAAATATTATTTTTCTAATATTAAATAAATGTAAAAAAAAATTATCTCAAAATGTATCTAAAGATACTTCTAAGAATAGATAATACCTCTAAAAATAGATATATATGCCTCTGAAAATTTATGTAGTTCTAAAAAACCTAAATACAGTAGACACTTTTTATAAAAATATATAGATCTTTTTCTATTAATATAAATAAAAGTCAAAGTAAAACCTTTACTCATGTTGGCCTGTACTTGCCTGAGCCTGTTTTCATGTAGGTATAAATCGATGAACTTCACAAAAAGCCAAGATTATAATATTAACCGCATATAATTACAGCAGAAACCTACGGGCCGGGCCGTATTTTAATTTTTTTAAATATACCCGAGCCGGGCCGTATATTTTAAAACCGAATATTTTAAATTGCTATTATCTATAAAAATTAAAAATAAATGTAATATATCTAAAAAAAATCCAGACCGGGTCGAAATTTTTCTTAAAAAAAACATGGCTGGGCCTGAAAATATAAAACCCGGTTCGGTCCAGGCTGAAAATTATTTTTTAAAATAAATCCAGGTCAGGCCGTTCAAATGGTTCCTCTGCAGGTTTTGAATTTGAGTAAAAATTTAGATAATGATTTGTTCTTTACCCTAACAATTGCTTATCAGGATATACTTAAATTTTTCAAAAAAAATTGAATTCTTACATTTGATATTTTTAAATATTATTCTTTTTACATCATGGAGGAGATAAAAAATTGAAGTGGTATAAAAAATAGAAGAAGGAAATTTTCCGAAATATCCAAACTTAGTTTTATTCTTTACATATATGTTAGAAATTAATACATATGGAACTTTAGTTTTTTATTATAAAAATTAAAAAAATGAAAATTTAAAATTATGAACTTATTACCCCTTTGCATTGATTATCATAGCGCTTCTTTATTTTTGGATATTTAAATTTTTTTAATTCTAAGTAAATAAATGAAAATAAATAATCAAAGTGCTTGGAATTTTTCCTTACTCAGGATTAAAAATACTGAAAGCTTTAAGAATTTACAATTAAAAAATAATATTAAACGATTTTGCTAAATAAAATTTTGATTTTCTTGAATTTTTTATTAAATTTTCCTAGTTCATTTTTTTTGATGATTTTTTAATTTATTCGAATAATATAAACCTAAAATGCAGATTATATATATAATGTCTTATATAATAAATTTTAAAACAAGTTTCATAAAGATTCATACCATATTTTTTGTAAGTCTTCCAAGTATTATTTTTTTTACATAAGGAACATTGATATAATATTAATAATACTATAATTCATTTAAAGATTTTGCTCCCCCCCCCCCCTTTTACTTCTTTCCATATTAAATAAAAAAAAATAATTGCATAAATAATTTCAAAATATTCTATTGGATAAGATAAATTTGTAACTATTTCTGAAGAAAGAGAATATTATGGAAATAAACCATTTGTATTCCAGTTTATAATTGTTTTAATTTTTTGTTCTCGATGATTTTATCTATTTCATTAGTGTTGTAAAAAAAAGCCCGATTTATGTCAATTTTAAAAAACGGCCCGCTTAAGATTTTTGACAAAATAATATTATGATATTGAATAAATTAATTTTAATATAAATAAACGGGTGCATATTTTTTGTTTGGATATTCTTTTTTTTTGCTCCGCGCTAGTGAATCTTTATTTTCCAATAGTATCCCATGTAACGCTCAAATATATACTTTGAGCCCCTTTCACAGTGATAATTTTCATTTGATATACATAGTTTCCTTTTTATAAACGTAGTAACCTTTTTAAGAAAAATATATTGTTTTCACTGTTTTTTAAGAAAAGAGACATTATATTTTTTAAAGAAATCACAATGTTTCTGAAAAAAGACATTTTGAATTGCTAAATTATTCTATTGGACTTGACTCTGCAAAATTAATCGTTTAAAATGAATGATAGCCTAAATGCTCACTGGAAATAAACCAAAACATTGATTTTTTTTAAACGATAATCTAACCTTGGTAACATATGATAATAATGCCCTCGCTCGTAGGCGCCACAAATAATCGGTCTCGCTTAATTGGTATCTTTTTAGTTTGAGCTGAAACAAATCTGTCTATAGTCATTATTAAATTAAGATAAGCCAATTACGACGGGTGTGTTTGGGTTCACTGGTGTGTAAGATTTGACGAGGCACAGATTAAAATTTAATTTCGTAAAATTATATGTGAGGTATTAAGATAGAGGGAGTAAGGCATCTCCTGCGCTTATTTTATTTTTATTTTGCATTTTCTGTTCATCATCGCATCACATTATATAGTTCAAATATTAAAATCGAATCTTACTATTCATAAAAATCTTAGAAAGAAGAAAATTTTCTACATTCAGAAGGGCAAATTTATGAAAGAATTTAGCCAGTTAAATATTTATATATCAAATATAAATTTATATTAGAATAAATATAAAATATTTCAGGCTATTTAACCATTAGTTAAAACCTTTAAGATCCTTGGGGTGAACTACATATATGAATTTTATAACTAACTCCGAAATATGTACAATTCCCCTCGAAAAACCTCAAATGATTTAGAGAATTTTTCGGAAGTATATCAAAATAAAATGGCTCAGGTAGATAATTTACTAGACAAAATTTTTAAACAATACAATTATAAAATTTGACGATTAAAATAATTTAATATTTATTTTAACAAAAACAATATATACCCCTCTTCCCTCTAGAACTTCTGGATTGAAAAAGGGGAATTTAGGAGATAAGCATTTCCTTATTAGATTAACATTTGAAAAAAATCTTACTTTTAAATGAATTAATTTAATCCTCAGCCTTTCACTAAGTATATATATAAAGAGTTTGAATTTTTTAATAAAAGAAAAATTCAATTTCAAAATCATAAAAAATTAGTATATTAAACTTAGCTTTTGAAGTAACTAATATAAGATGCCCATTATCACACTGGGACATATTGAAGATATAAATTAATTGACTTTTATATTATAACTGAAAAATAAAATTACATAATAAACTTTAAAAGGGCGGAGTAGTAAAAAAATATAAATTTAAAGAAAAGAAAAGAAAAGAAAAGAAAAGAAAAGGACATAGGTAATAAAAAATAATAGCTCTTCAAAAAATCACCAATTAAGTCAAGAAGTCACAAAAAATTCAAGATTTAAAATTTTTTTTTATGTTTCATTCATTTTACAGACACCACCATTCGTTTGTATTTAAAAGGTTTTATTTTTATTAACTAATAAAAATCTACTATTTGTAGTCCGATTTTTCAAGGTGTTAAAATTGACTTTTATATCAAGCTTTTTAAAGTTTTAAGGATTTTTTCTAAAAAAAATTATCTAGGCAATTTTAATTCTTTCGAAAAGGATTTTGGTCACCAGTACACCACATTACTATAGTTCTGTATCTAAAATAACTTTTAAGCTTTTCTTAAAACTTACGGGCTAGCCTTGCTCTTTATTCCTCTCAAGTATATGCCACTCGATAATATATAAGCTCTCTTTTATGGTTAATCATTACTATGATTTTTTTAACATATTTAAATTTCCCTTATAAGGTTCAAAAATAAATGTGCATAAAATAAAGTTGAAAGGATTCTTTCTCAATTAGCTTATGGCCATTTAATGTAATTAAATATAGGAATCCCCCACCCCCCTTTCTGAAAAAATGAAATGATCTGAATTTTATCTTTTTTTAAATTTTCAAAAATATTTAAGATTTATTTAGTATTTATCGATTAGATTTTTCACTATTTTTATTATTATTATTCGAAACAATTTTGGAGAATAAGTAAACAAAATTTCAAAAAATTCTTAATTGCATGTTCTAATAAAGGAACAAATTTACGACTATATTAGTGTTAAAATCATGATCTGTTGTGCCCTGGTCTTCCTTAAATAGATTTTGAAGCCAAAATGATTACATTATAATAAAATTGTATTTTATTATCAATCAACTAATAATTATATAAATAAATAAAGACATAATAATTTGGGTAAAGAATATCTTTCATAAAAATTTGAGCAAAATGTTTGAGGTCATCGCAATTATTTTATATAATACAAAAAATTATCATATAAAATATAAAAGTGAAGAGAAATCTTATTTTTTATCTTGTCACATAATTATGTAAAGTTATCATTCAGGAACGATCATGTATATATTCGGTTTTTAATCAATATACTGCATATCTTGGTTAATGTGTGGCTGTATTGTTTCATTCGTAGAATCAAAGTTATCATGATTGAAAAAGGAATAAAATAGTGGATTTAAATCGGCGTCATTGGCATAAGCATTATTCTGTAAAGAAATACATTCATCCTTTTTTCCTTCAAAACTACTATATTGAGGAGTTTTTCCACTATGGGGTTTGTCCTCTGTGCTTGCATTGCTCATATTATCGTTCATGGTAAATGTATTACTTTCACAATCCTCGTCGAATGAATTCGTACCATCGGCGAAACATTGTTTTAGATTTTTCAAGTTTTGTATTTGTTCATATAGACTATCACTACTAGCTAAACTTAAGACATCGCTCAATTGGCTAATGTAATCCACGGCAGCTCTTAGGGTTTCTACCTTAGAGGTCTTTTTATGCTTTTGACACACAGGAACATGCTGTCTTAAGGCGCTGAACCCTTGGTTGATCAATTTCACTCGGTTTCTCTCTCTCTCGTTTCTCCTTGAGGAATGAGGAACTCTTCTGCCTTCATTTTTATGATGAATTGAGCGTACCCTATTTAATTTAAATGTGCCAAATTTTTGAAGAGGTATGTGACGATTAAAAGGAATTTTTGCTGTGGTAGAAATAAAGGTTTTAGACATGTGTGCATATGAATTTACTATTCCATTTTCGCCAATATTATCTTCTTTATTTGGTTGCATTTGTGTTTGAGGTGAATAATTTAGACTATTATGTTGCTTATTTTGGTTTAGGCAAAAGGGGGTTGACCGTGAGTCGTACTTGATTAATTTACCTATATCAGTTCTTGGGTTATTCGAAATTGATTGCGAGGAAGCTTGAGACAGGTGAGGATGGATATTATAAGAATACTGATTCGAAATAATTTGTTGATCATGATTAAATCTGCTTTTGGCCCTTTGAAATAGATCGATACTTTGCTTATTATAAGTTCGGTCTTGGGATAATGGCGATTCATAATTATAGGCATGATTAATTTTTATAGCCTGCATATTTACTTCTATTTTATCGAATCTTTATTTAAATTAAATTCTCATTTATTTATTTTTAATTAATTATAAAATAGTTCTTTTTCTATAATGTTTATAAAAAAGTTTTTGTTATAGCTAATTAGAAAAATTAATTTATAAAGTTATAAAAAAAGGGCAATGGAAAAAAGGGAATAATTTTTTTTTAAATAATAATTACAAATTATAATAGATTACAACTAATTATAAACTAGTGAATTATTATTTAAAAGATTAATTGTAAAATAAAATAAAGAGTATTTTTTTTTTATCAAATTATCAATGTTCAATTTTTTTTATTGTATAATTATATTTTATCATGATTTATTTTATATTAAATTAACTATAACTTTAAAAATTTTAACATTATTGAAAAAATAATAAATATTTTTTTTAAAAAAAGAAGCAAAGAAATTTTTTTAAAAAACTAAGTAGTTATACCTTGCTAGGGATCGGTCACCTTTATTATATCAACTTTAGAAGGATATTTTTTGATTTATCATTTTATTTATCACAAATTGTTAATATATTTTGTCTGCCAAAAAGGTATTGTCTGCTTAAATAAAAAGTATCATTATTTAATAATTAAATAAAGGAAAAAGTGGGGAAATACTTTAAAAAACTTACCTGTATGTATTCGTCACATAATTTTAAGTTATAGCTGATAAAAATACACCCCCCCCCTCCCCTAACTCTCCTCATCCCAAAATATGTATATAATATGTAACTATAAACCATAATTTAAAAGTAAATAAGTGAAAAGGGTAAGTGGGCTTCTATGAGCCATTATTTTAAACATAAATTTACTCTACCCCATATTTCTATAGCTTTTTAATCCTAATCAAGCTGGTCTGCTGGCTAAAAATAATATTCGTTCTTGGGTATTTAACAAACCAAAATAAATTATAGTAACTAGTTTTTTAGCGGAAAATGAGCACTTTGGACTGAGATTTTTTCTTAAATACAGCTCAATTTGAAGAAAACTAATATAAATTAAAACACCTTAATGTTAACGGATTTTTTCCGGCATGCAAATTAACCGATGTTTAGCCATTACCCAAACCCAACTATAATGCTTCCCCTTAGAAAAATCCTACCGCCTAGGCTATCAGATTCAGATAGGCTAATTTCATATTTAAAAAATAATAATTTTTTTTTATGATTTTATTGACAGCTGAGGTATTATAAAATTACCCTGGTTTTTTTTATATTTTTATAAAAAATATATATACATAAATTTCGACAAAAATGGTTTCGGATTGGTAGACTACGACGAAAAATAAAGTAGGGGGAGGACTAAACATGCCAATCACAAAATCAATCATGCCTATAAATAAAGCGTGCCTCCGAGATAGTTTTCGGGATTTTAAAATCACTATATAAAAAAATTAGTTTCTTTTATAGTATAAATTTTTCACACAAAAAAATATAAATCATATACTAATTTATATATAATATTATAATTTATTATACAACAATATATTTTTTTAAAAAATAGGAATAAATAAATGATGGCTTTATTACTTTGTATAATATATAATATATATAATTAATTATAAATTGAAAGAAAGCAAAACATGACAAATTTTATGTTCCTTGAATTTATTAAATAAGAGACTTTTTAACCTATTAAATTAGTGAAATTTAATTATTAAAAAAATTTTATTTCGATTAATAATTATATTTTAATCTTTCCAATTTATAATATCGAACTCAAACGATAAATTTCATTTTTTTATACATTTTTCTGTGCTTTGCTTTCTTTGACAAAACCCATAACCAATAACTACGGATAAGGAAGAATAAATTTCTGTCTCTTATTCCAGCGAAATTTGTTAAGCTTCTTTATATTTATTTATACAATTATATTGTATAATGAAAAAATGGCCGGATATTAAACAAATTTGTATTACACAATATTTATCTTAATCTAATGTCATTGTTATATTACCAGAATATATCCTTCATAATTCATATTCTAAAATTGATGATATAACAAGTAGACTGAGGATCTTCTGAGCCTAGGGTTCTTGGAAGCCTCAGGTTCTTTGTTAGCCTACTTAAATTAATAGATATTTTTTTACCAAAGATATATAAATATCTTATTTTAAATGCATATGCAGCGTAATTTATTTTGATATAGAATTAGATAAAAAAAATTAAAAACAATTTATATATGAAATAGAGGAGATCGGAGCAAATCGTCTAAGGGGTACCTTAGTTCAATTTAATTTACTCTAAAGCTAATTAAATCAAAGGTTTAAATTAAATTTTATATTACATAAATATGATATACACCTCTCGACACAAAAATATTTGCACTCATTAAAATTTTATACTCAAAAAAATATATTTTAATCGCGAAAATGTAAGATTTTATGTTTGATGAATTCAATCTTACTTTTAAAATTTATTACCATAAATAATTTATCAAATGAAGGTTTAAACCTTGCTTGTGAAAGTTTTGAATCATCTGTTAATTTTTTTATATTATGCTTTATCACGACTGAGAACTAGGGGCATGTTGAACCATTTTTATTATAAAAATATAACTTTTTATACAAATTTTTTTTCATAGAAATGTTTATTAGTTCTTCAATTTAGGTTATTTAGTGTTTCCCTTAAAATCCTTATTATAATTAAACATGGGGAAAATTATGGAACCTGAAAGGAACTGGATGGTTCCAGGAAAGTTCTTGGAACGGTTTCTACATATTTCTGAAACGGTGTGTAAACTTTCCGAAAAAGAATATTGGAATTTTTTACATAATTATAAATATGATAATTTTTATAATGGTTCATTCATAAATATTCAATTTTTTTTATTTCAATTCGCTTTATGAGTGATTTAATGAATTAAATATTTTAAAAACATTTTTTTGTCATATTGGAAATAATTTACATCTCAATGTATGTTAATGTTATGAAGTTAGTTTTAAAATGTGTTTTTTTGGCTCTCAAATTTATATTAACATCGCTGCAACAAAATATAAATTATGATCTTTCAGAGAATGTCTTAATTAACACCAGTGCTGTTAAAATAGCGAGTTATTTAAAAAAAAATAGCCATAGCGGTAGCTCGCTACTAATTTAGAAACAATTTTATATAATAAATACATATAAAATTTTAAAATATATTTATAATTAATTTTAAAATCATAATCTTTTTATTTAATTTATATGCAAATAGAGATATGTGAAAAATATTTTTAAAAAAATTCTAAAGTAGCATAAAAAGTAGCTAATAGCGTGCTACTTTTTTTGTTAAATAGCGGTAGCGATAGCGCGATACTTTTGAAAGTAGCTTTTAACAACATTTATTACTATCTAAATTTTTTTATATATTATAAAGATTAATGATTGTATAAAATACAACAGAACATATTTTTTGGCCGGAACGAGACAGGAGCGCAAAAATTCTTTCGTTCCAAGTACTTTCATTTATTACAATTTCATATATAATGTAAAAATAGGTATGAGTGTAACAAAATGAGATTTTTATCTAAAATTATCAATTATAGTTTTGATTTCATTGATATTTGCCTTTTAGAGGTTCGCAGGCATTATTCCCATCTTACATGCTAATCGTCTAGGTTACTTACAATTAATTTTTCCCTAAAATATAATTTTAATTTTAATTTTAATTAAATTATATAATATAATTTATTTTCTTAATGTAAATATTTTCGGTAATAGAGTTGAAACAGGTTGTTGATTTTTAATTTGACCTGAAATGACTTCAATATATATTTTTTTAATTTAAATTTCAAATCAAATATGCGATTTTAACGTCATTTGTAACTAGATTAATAACACATTTGAATATGTGTTTTAAATTTTCAAAATGGTGGCACCTCTAGCCAACTCTTATTACGTCGTAATTGTAAATATAATCGTGTTCAAGAAACGTTTGACTTAAATAAATAATCTTTTCAAAGCATCGAGTTAAATTTTGATTTGATTAGTTTTTTAAAAAATGAGATAGGTGATTTACAAATAATAAAATAATTATTGATAATCTGTATTATATAAAAGATTGCTTTTATTTTATATTAAAAATTTATGTCTAAATAGTTTTATTAAATTATGATTTGTTATAAATTAACTAAAGCTTAAAAGCAACTATTTGTCTAAAAAAATTATATTATTTCAAACTCTACAAATATTTAAATATAAATAGTATGTCTACTTAATCTACTATAAAAAAATTAATAACCTTTTTATAATATAAAATTATGCATTATATTTAAATTTATTACTATAAGACATTAAAATTAATATAATGACAAAAAAAATATAATTCTATATTACGTCTCTACATATTTTACTATGTATATAATACTTATGACTATAAAAAGATATCATTTACTAAAATAATCCGATTTAAAAAATTAAATTGTTTGTAATGTCATAACAAAAAGTTTAATTATGTATGTTCTTTGTTTCTATTGATGCTGTTATGTTAAATACACATTATTTAATTAAGCTCATTAGATTAATATAGTTTGTATAATATAATGTAATACAATACAATTAATAATTAGAAATGTAAACAAAGATTAAAAAAATTTCAAAAGCTTTTTAAAAAAAAGTGAATATTATTATAAAAGTTTGTTTGAATAAGGGTAAAAAAATTGAAATATATAAAGGGGCATTTGAGCCCCAAGATCTCCTCTTTTTAAAAGTTTATTGAGACAGAAAATCCAGAAAACCGAATGTGATCAACAGAAAGGCTTCAAATTACTTTTTAAGTATGAAGGTGGGGAGGGGGGGGGGTGGGGTGCTTTTTTGATCTTTAAAATTAAACTATTAATTATAAAAATAAAAGGTGTTCTTTTTTATATCAAATCCTGAAAATATATAGTAGGGGAGACAGGGGAGCATGCGAGCCCTAAAGGCAAACGTCATAAAATTAAATCTACATGATAATATTTAATAAATAATATCTCACTTTATTCCATTTATTTACTTTTAATTATGCTACACATAAAATTATTTTTTAAGATATGTACTACTTTTTAACAGTATTAATTTATCCGAAATTTTTTTTTGGGAAGGATAAGCTATACCCGAGGAAAGCTTTCCTTAAAGGCCCCTTTGAGTTGTAAAATATTGAATATTTTTAAATATATTTATATTATGCAAAAAAGTAAACCCTAATAAAATTATCATAAAAACTTAAATAATATTATTGGCAATTTAAACAAATAAAGAATAGATTAAAATTACAACAGGATACGTGTGCCCAAAAAGCGAACCAGTCCTAATTATTATGAAATTTGTAATAGTTCTTCATTTTACAAATTAAACATGTGTTTTTATTATTGTTGTGTTTATTATCATTGTTCTTTTTCTTCTTATTATTATTATTATGGTTCTTAGAAACAATTTTCATAGTCCTCTCCTTGGCTTAGGGAGAGAGGGTTCAAATTGATTATGATTACTTATTTTTAATACCCTTTCATTTGATATATTTCAGTTAGGGCATAATAGACTCTGGTATTAAAGAGGTAAATTTCTAAGCAAAAGTAAATTTTAAAAATGACACTCAAAAAGCTCAAATGAACTTCTGAAAAGTTGCCCCAAACCCTAAATTCTTTAAAATAATTTAATTTTATGGTAGTTTAAGTTTACATATATTTTGTTCAAGCAGAGAATCAGTTTATATAGAATATGGTTGGATAATTAAAACCTTTGTTTTTTAATTTTGATTAATTGCAACATTTAAAAAGGTTAGTTTTGAGGGTATAAATCATATATTATGTTATAAATATTTTATATGGGATCCGATATAAAAAAAATTATAGCAGCATATGCATAATATAGTTATATATTTAGTTAAAAATTAGTTATTAAAGTTGAATACTCTAGAAAAGATCCCTAAAGTTCCCAATATTTTATTTATATAGACTTTCAGATTAAAATATTATAATAAATTTTCTAATAGATCTTTAAATTCATAAAATAAATTTGCCTAAATTAGAAAGTATACCTTAAAATTAATTAAATTCCAATTATCTTGCCTTTACATTTGGAGTTATATCTTTTGATTTTTGCCTCTCCTTTTATAAATTTTTGCATTTTAAAACAAGGCTTCGACCCTAACTCGGAGCTGTGAAACCAATTCTGTGGACATTTTTGCAAACAAAAATAAAATAGGGGGGCTCATGTTGATATTTCCTATATTCAATTTGGTTTTAAATTTTATGGACGTGCAAAAAATATTTTATCTACAAAATCTTATTATAATTTAGATTTTAAAAATTTATGATTATAAAATTAAGAAAGTTGATTCACATTTTTGAATCTTAACAGAAACCAGCCCGTTTTATTGAACTCATTTTGAACCTAAATGGGATTAGTTTTTTTATTCTACACCCGAACATCCCCAAAATATTTGTCCTGCTTTAGTATAATGTTGGATGTTTGAGTAAAATATGGCATTATTGTTATTATTTTGATCGTTGCTTGGAAGGGAATGTTTAAAAGTTATTTTATATGAATTGGATATTAGTCCGTTAGCATTAACTTGAATTTCACTCTTTGCATTTCTAGAATTTAACTGTCTGCATTTCTATCATATTCTATAAGTTTTAGACGTCTAATTAAAAATTGTTAGGATATTTTAGAATTTGAATTAAAATATTCTGAAACAATTTCAAGATTTTGAATCTCGGATCAAGTAATGCCGTAAATTGCTAATGTTCAAAATATTTTAAACATATTTTTTTAATAAAAATATTAAATAAAAAATTTATATATCAAATAAAAAATTATTCTATCATATATTAAATTATGCTATCAAATATTAAATTATTATAAATAAATTAATTGCAATTCGGTTATTGGAAACCTATATCAAGTTTTTGTGCATATTTTCTTTTAGAAAAATAATATCTGAGCTATCCATTGATTTATATCAGGGACATGGAAAGGAACTTTGAGTAAATTTATGGAACGGGATAACCGCACCATGTATTCTGGAACCTTCCCGGTTCCTGCAATTATTATAAATTTCTTATTTATTTCTATAATTAAAAAAATAATTTGTTTTAATCCATGTAACAGGTGAGTTTAAGTTCTTTTTATTTTCTAAATTCTTACAAATAGTACACTATAAAATTTTATTCTCAGATAAAGTTTGAAAAACTGTAGAAAAATGGTGGCCTCATTAAAACCGTTAAAAAAGCAAGCTCAATGTTTTAAAAAGAGAGCTTACCAGGTGACTTTATAGATCAATGAACCAAATGTAAAATAAGGCCTAAAAGTTTAATTCCCTGTTATAACAAGTTGATTTCAACTTTCAACAAAAGGGAAAAAATGCTAATGATTAATTACTTTGTCCTACCTTACATCTAGATCCTAGACTTAAATCTCTTTTCAACGAAGAGGAAAATAATATAGCTATAAAATTTAATGGCGACGGGAACATATTAAAAATTTTAAGAATGAATAAATATAATAAGTAATTCGGATAAATCTTCTAAAGAAGTATAAGTATTTGATGAATTAGAAATGCTTCTATGGTCAAAAGATAAAAGAGAAAACATACCAAAAATAACAAAAAGGATGATACTCTAATAGCTATAAAGAAATATCGAGGGTCCAGATAAATTAAAAAATTTTCTAGAATACTGGGAATACAATAAAAAAAAATATCCTGTATGAATTGGCCCAAATCGTGTTAGCAACTTCATGTAGCAATATAAGTGTTAAACATTGTGTTTTTGACATTCAAATTTATACCAACACCACAAATAAAAAATATAAATGATAATCGAGAAAATAAATTATTGAGTTGTAATAAGATTCATTTAATAATTAAATAAAGAGTAATTAAAATGTTTAGATTTTAAAAAAATAAATTTAGATATTTTTCTAGGAACGTTCCGAAAGGTGAAACGAAACTAAAAGGGAATAATTTTTTGACCTGAACTAGAACGGAACAGGAAGGCAAAAAATCCCATTGTTCTTGGTCCCTGATTTATATATTTATTTTTATTACACTGCGAAATAATAAACCTAAATTCATTGTTGATCCCATTTGAGAAAGAAATCTACAGTGAATGGATTTAGTAATGCGAAGCGCCAAATAGATCCCATTCTTTTTGAAAGGTTTTAAAGAATTTTTCCCTATTTTATTTAGCATATTATTTTTAGAACTTTTGTTGGCATCACGGATACTTTCTTGCATGATTAGTCTGCCGTCAACGGGTAGGACATCTTAATTTTAAGGTTTTCATTTAATTCGATCAGTTGGTGTATTGGAATTTATAGTATCCGCCTCTCCAAAGATATTCAAAGGAGGTTGCAAATCCTGGCTCATGCCAAGCCCGGTCCTTTATAAAAATATTTAATTTGCTCAGGGCGGCCTGTTAAAAATCTTTTTTTAAATTTTCCCGGCCCATAAAAAAATTATGAACATTTATGCTCAGTCCGTTAAAGCGAGCTAACAGTAAAATCAGGGTTAAACCTATAAGCTGAGTTTCAACTTATGGAACAATATTTTTAGTAATACTTGGATAAGCCAGTTTGAAGTTGTAGGTCAGGCCACAAGTACCTGTGCGCGCAACAGCCCGAAGACTGTCATTTAAGGGTCTATAGGTTGCAGCGTCTACATGAGCGGGAGGGGTAAGAACAGTGTACATCCTATTTGTTTAAGGGGGTAGGGGGTAGGCTGCTTTAATGGGGGTAGGATAAATGTTTGGAGGGTTATCTATTAAATTTTGAGATGAAATAGGACAAAATTTATTGCTGTAAAAATTAATACTTTTATTATAGAATTATTACAATACAATTCATCGACCAAATCTATATATTGCAAACAATCATTTACATTGTTTTCCAAATAAAACTTTGTGCTATCCTTTTAAATATAATTCAAAAGGTTTAGATATTTAAGCCATAATGCCATAATAATTAATTAATTGTAAATGGAGGTTTTAATTGAATTTATTATCTAAAAAAAATTCTTTATATTCACAAAATATCGATAGTTGGTAGTAGAGATAGATTCATTTAAGTTATCCTTTATAAATTCTCTGAAAAGAGTATCAATAAATTAGAAAAGTGAAAATAATAATAGAGAGACGCCGCCGAAGGCGGCGCAAATTTTTTATAGGGGTATGCAAAGGTTTTTGAAGAGGGTTTGCATCTAGTGAAAATCCTGTCATGTAGACGCTGATAGGTTGTTAAAAATAGTTAGGCAAATGAAAGCCTATACCTAAGAATTGAACATATATTTATTTTTTTTATGTGGTAAGGGAAGGACTAATTTATATTTAGTAAATTTTGTTTGTCTTCTAAATAAATTGAAATTCTTGTGTCATTCTGTCTGAATGTATTTACAACATATAGATATAAATATTAAATGTAAAATTAATACCAATACCAAATATACGTATTAATTACCATATTTTTGAATATTTTAATGGATAATGATCTAGTGTCCTCAATTAGTGTTGTTAAAAAGCCAGATTTGGATCGATTGTAAAAACCGCCCGATTAAGTTTATAACCAAAATAACATTATGCTAGCTTAAAGATTTTGCTCACAGCCAGCGTCTACATAAGCGGGAGGGGTAGGAACAGTTTGCATCCTATTTTTTTGAGGGGGTAGGGGGTAAGCTGCTTTAATGGGGGTAGGATAAATTTTTTTGGGGGGTTATCTATTAAATTTTGAGATGAAATAAGACAAAGTTTAATGCTGTAATTAATGCTTTTATTATAGTATTATTATAATACAATTCATCGACCAAATCTATATATTGCAAACAATCATACACATTGTTTTTCAAATAAACCATCCTTTTAAATATAATTTAAAAGGTTTAGATATTTCAGCAAGCTCATAATGCCATAATAATTAATTCATTGTAAATAATGGAGGTTTTAATTAAATTTATTATCTAAAAAATAAATTCTTTATATTCAAAAATATCGATAGTTGGTAGTAGAGATAGATTAATTTAAGTTATCCTTTATAAATTATTTGAAAGAGTATCAATAAATAAATAGGTGAAAATAATGATAAAGAGACATCTCCGCCGAAGGTGGTAGTGATTTTTTAGGGGGGGGGGGGGTAGGCAAAGGTTTTTGAAGGGGGTTTGCATCCAGTGAAAATCCTGTCATGTAGACGCTGCTAACAGCTAGCAGAAATGCTTCGACATCTATTAAAGAAATCTCGTTGCTTACATAATATTATTTTAGCTAAAATTTTAATAGGGCCGTTTTGAAAAATCGACCCAAATCGGTCTTTTTAAGAACACTAATATTAGTCGATTTTTAAAACGGCTCGATTACGATTTTTGCCAAAATAATATTATTATAAGTCTAAAGATTTTACTCATAAATGTCAGGAAGCTTTGGGTACTTATTTGCCAAATTTTGAGGCTTACATAATATTGGTTATAATCTTAATAGTGCCATTTTTAAAAATCGACCCAACTCAGATCGTAACAACACTAGTCCTCAATATTTGTCGCTAAATATTACAGTAACAATTTATAAAATATATAATGTGATGTTATACTACGATATGCTCCTCAAGAGTCAAGTGTGTAAAATATTTGATAGTTTTCGAGTCCACATTCTATAAAATATGGAATATAGCATATATTTTATGAGCATTCTGAAGCCGCTATAATAAGTAGTATTTTTAAACATTACATGCTAAAGTCTACATTCTTAATATGAGGGGCACGGAAAAATAATAAATTATTATCATTATTTTTTAAACTTACTAATATGGCATTTTGATATGTAAAATGTTGTGATAGGTGTCAGGCAATCTTTTGATTTAGCAAAACTGCAGTAATATGTATGAGTTCAAATTCAATGCAAAGCAATAACTTAATACAAAATTTCAATTATTGCATGGATTTAGTAAAGTAATTAAATATTATATTGTATTATATTTTTTACTTTAGGAGAACTGATTATGAGAATTATTTATGCACCTTATTGGCACCTAGCAGTGTTAAGGAACTACTATTTGTGCTGCACGCCTATAATTCAATATTAAGTCAGGTAAAATGAAAAGATAATGCTTGTTATGAAGATAATTTATTAATATTATACTATGGATTATATAAATTTAACTTATTTGAAAATATAGATTTTAGAACAAACCAAAATTAAGGAGACTTCATTGATGAGATTTAAATTTTGGGATGAAACCATTAATAGAATTTTTGAAACAGATTCATGTTCAAGAAATCCAATTGCCAGATCACTTTTAAATGTAATTATTTTAAAGTTTAAATCTAAGTCATTCTTATTCTTTTATTTATATGATTATTCATTATCAAATTTATTATCTTATTTATTTTGTTTAAAACTTCTGATGCTAACTTATGTATTAATTTTTATGTTTTATATAAATCTAAAGAGGTCAACATGGCTGAAGGCCTATCAAAATTTTATATCAGGTTTTTTGGCCTAGATTATTATTTTTATCTTGTTCAGTCTATATATATATTGTACAAGTTCCAGGATAGCCAGGAAAATTTTTATGAAGGAAAACAAAATAAATTTGCCTAATTAACAGCTTTAAAAACATTTTCAAAACTTTTACCCATCCTATAAAAATATTTTAAAAATTTATCTTGCCCAGCCCTAAAATATTTTTCTCTGAAATTTAAGGCAGGGATGTGCAAGCCTCTAATATATTGTATTTCAGAGACCTGCAGAGGTACTATTTGCATGGCCCACCCAGATTTTTTTTTTTAAAAAAATAATTTTTTTTGCCCCTGTTTTTATAAAAATGTATTATATTTAATTTTTATAGATAGTGATAATTTATTGGCCTAGCTTTAGTGTTGTTAAAATAGCTATAGCGCGCTACTTTTTTCAGTAGCGGTAGCTTTAGCTGGCTACTTTTTTTAGAAAATAGCAATAGCGGTAGCTCACTACTAATGTGCTACTTTGCTACTTTGCTATTTTCAATTTTACATAATAAATACATCTAAAAATTATTAAAATATATTTTTTATTAAATCTAAAATTATAATCTATTTTATTTAATTTTGAAATTTATATTTAAAAATATACATTATAAATCTAGTTATTATAAATGTGTGAGATTGTTGGAGATAGTGAAATTTCTTTGAAAAATGAGAAAATATAGATTATCCTTTCCCAAAATTCAAAAAATACTTGAATCTTGAAGAAAAAATTACTACTGGATATCAGTTTCGATGCAAGAAAATTTTGCCAACCACTGGTAGAGTCTATGCTAAAAGGCATTGAGAAAAGGTCAAAACTTTATTTTTATTTTCTATTATACAATTATATAAAATGAATGATTTATTGCTTGATTAGCCATAATTTAAATTGGCTTAATTTACAACACAATCTATAATATTAATATGTGTATAATAATTATATTTTTAAAATCTTTATTTACCATAATTTAATGCTATTTTAATATTTTTTTATAAATGAATCTAAATCTCAGATAAATTTAAATTTTGAAAATTAAAAAGGTATTCTTCTTATTTTATAATTTATACAATTGCTTTATATAAGTTAGATTTCCAGATCTGTATGATGATGATAATGTAATAGCTGCTATCGTTCATCCTAGTTTCAAGTTAAATTGGCCATACATTAATTTGATTGAATCTAAAGGGCAACTTGATAGGCTGATGGTAACGTTAAAAAATGCCATGCCTAACCACGATACTAATACTATAGCAAGATCAAAACCGCGGCCTTCCATAGACGAATTTTTTGAAATAAATAATAATAATATTATTGAACCTCTAGATGCTTTTTTTAAATCTAAAAATACTCATTTAGAATATCTTTGATGATTTTTTTTCATATAAAAAGTGTTTATTAAATTTAATACTGTGTTGCCCTCAAGTGCTAGTGCTGAACGATTATTTAGTATGGCA
Organism: Gordionus sp. m RMFG-2023; assembly: GCF_954871325.1. Classification (NCBI taxonomy): domain Eukaryota; kingdom Metazoa; phylum Nematomorpha; class Gordioida; order Chordodea; family Parachordodidae; genus Gordionus; species Gordionus sp. m RMFG-2023. The sequence continues at coordinate 20,416,914 of NC_088776.1, forward strand.
AAGTTTATACTTTCTGATCGCTGAGTACAAAGTGCAATATTAAATAAATTATATATATATATATATGTAACAAATTATAGTCAAGTTTTTATACCAATATTTTATTTGTGGAAATTAAGTTATGTAAAAAATATATTTAAAAAAAATCAAAATAGCATAAAAAGTAGCTAATAGCGTGCTACTTTTAAAAGTAGCGTTTAACAACACTGCCTAGCTCAGGTATTTTTTTTACAAAAATTTTTAGGCCTGGCTTGGCCTGGTATTTAAAAAAATTTAAATACAGCCCTTCTCAGGCCAGGCCTGCACATCTCTGGCTTATTTTAAATAATTAGCAATTTAATGATAAATATTTTTTCTTAATTATTTCACCCTTATTACAACCCATATTATTTCCAAAATATCATTAAGCAAAGGAAAAATCAAAAACATATTTTTCTTAACATATTTTTCTTGAAAAATATTTAAAAAAACATTCATTACATTTCAAAATAGGAAAATTACATTAGTGTTATGTTATATAATGTAATGCTATGTAACTTTTAACATTTTTTTAGCTAAAGATATTTTTTTTGATACAATGCATAATATAATAAAATGTTTGCCATTGGATTTAATAATTTGGTAATTTTTAACTCTTATTTGTTTTTAAATGTTTTGTATAAGTTTTTATTCCAAATTGGAAAGAATTTTAACATTAAAGAATATAATATTGGTTAATTAAAAAAATTTTCATTAATTTTAAGAATTATTTTCAAAATTATTATCCTATATGCACTATATGCAATGGCATTTTTTAGTTAAAACAATTTTCTATGCTAAATATGTATTCCATCAGAGCCTATAATGATATTGCATGCAGTGTTTATTTAATAGATGGTCTTATTTCTGGGTATTTGTTGAAAATATTTAATGTTATCTTTTGCTTAAAAAAATTTTGGCAGATGATTATTGTCCAAATTTTCTATTAAATATTTTTAAAAAAAGTAGAGATTTCAGAATAGGCTCTGTGTTCTGAAACGTTTTTCAGCAAATTACTTTAAATATGATATTGATTAATTTATTAATATGTGAAAGCCTTTCAAGGTCATTAGAGTTTATAAGTATAATTGATTATAATTTAACTTTTTTATACTCGTAGTTGACAATAAGTTAAACACAATTTTTTAAAATTTGAATAATATAATTGTTATTGTAAACATCAAATAGCCGAAATGCATGTTATCTTCACTTTCTAGTAACGAAATACTTATTGTAATTAGGCAATGGCAAGGATATAATATCTTCTGAGTCTCAACTATAAATTATATCTAGACCTGTGCACCGACAGCATTATTGGCCGGCCTTTCTTTTTTAAAACGATCGGCTGACGGCGGCGGCGTCAAATATTTTTCCAACTTAAATTTTTTAATTAAAATTATAAATTCATTGGAAACACTTTTAAAATAAAATTTTTATGTTTATAACTATAATTTAATGATTTTATTAAGTTTTAATTATCATATATAAATATTATTTTATTTAGATTAATAGGATATAATGATGATCTTTTAGAGTTCAAAATGAGCCCAGCTATGATAAATACACGTTCGCTGGGTGTGCTCATAGCTGGAACGCACAGGGATTTTCTAGCTAATATTGAAAGTTTAGGAAGATCCAATGCTCTTATCTTCCAAAAATCTAAAACATCTTTAACATCAAAAATTAAAAGAATAAAATATATAATAATATTTATATACCTTTTCTGTAAATTACTAGCCTAATATATCATCTTGTTACACATCAAATGTTTTTATAGCAAATAATATTTATTAATTTTAAAAAATATATATAACACCGCTGAATTTTTACATCGGCGGCGGCGTGTTTAGCGCCGACACTTTTTGGCGTTGGCGTGGTCAAAAATCAGAGGTGGCGGCATATTTGACCTGTGGCGCACAGGTCTAGATATATCTTAATATAAAATAATTTATAAACTTGAATATAATAAAATATAAATCATATTAAAGTAAATTAGGTTGGGCACTAGTCAAAAAATTAAAGTATGCTGAAAAATATTTGAAGGAAACAGCTAAAAAAAAATGATAAATAATTATAATTTTTTTAAATAAAAATTTTAAACTTTTAATTGAATGAAATGAACACTGTTCAGGTTCACTGTGTTTTTTTAAAAACACATTTGTTTCACTTTTTGCCCAACCCTAGTGATAAACATAAAAGTAGCAGTATTATGAATTTGTAATTTCAATTACATTTAATATTCATAAAATTATTAACATAATATATTTTTTTAAATTATTCATAAGATGAACCGAAAGTACAAACTTGATAAAACTTTATTGCAAGGAATGATAACTGCCCGTCAATGTTCAATTGGAAATCCTACTTTTATAAATTTAAAGAATCTAGAAAAATATCTGGAAGATGTAGGGACACCAATTTATAGCATACCTTTGAACATATTATGTTAGTTTATCATTTTAAATAAGATAATAAGCAATGTGTACTCATGAATAATAAGGTCCTAACAATGATAGCAATTTAAAAATGTCCAAACACATATGCAAATCAATTGGAATGGTGAATTTTGTTAGATCCATACCATATCATGCAACTAGAAATTCTGTATTAATTCCTTTAGATCTATTATCTCAAGTTTGCTATCTTTATGCATATAATAAGTAGGTATCACTTATGTATTTTTTATATTTATCCTTGAAACATATCTAAATATTACCATAGACCACTAACCAAAAAAGTTCATTAAAATGAAGTGGATGTACAATGTTGATTTGCCTAATCATTTTTGATCTTAAAAAAAAGGCTAGAGCATTTTTTTTATACAATTATTATATTTTTTGCCATTTAATATTTATCTTCATTACTATTAAAAAATTATATAAAAGTCTATAATAAAATAAAATTATTTTGATGATATTTCTCTTTACCCCCCCCCCCCCTCCCCCACCAAAATTTTTTTTCATTTTTATGAAAATATATTATATCTAAATTTTAAAAAAATGATTTTGAAAATTAGGATAACTTTCTTAAGCTGTATTATCTTTAATACAACATTCTCAAGAGGCTTTTATAGATTATTACCCCATTATGTTTAAAATAAAGAGTCATCACAAAATACAGAGATTTATTATACAAATCAACATGGCACCTATTTTTGGTTACGTTTTTTTTATTTAGCTAGATCAACAAAGCCTATTATATATAAGCAATTTTGTGTAAAATTTTCTTTGTTTTTTTTTAAAATTTTTAGTTCAAAAAGTTATTATTTTCAATATGCTTCCGCCTAATTTAAACAGGCCTGCATTCATTTTTTATAAATTCGCAAAACGCTAGCATACTAACGGAAAAACTGTTAAAGTTAAAACGTTAGGTGAGGAAAATATAATAAATTAACATTTATAAAAAATTATAAATATGCTTCCAGAACAACTTAACCTCCAATGACGTTTTATCCATATGGCGAACCAAAGAATCTCCAATAAAAACGCTCACTAAAAAATATCCAGCAACTAATTCCATTCTCAAAAATTTATCACTCGTAATTGAACATAATTTGTACCAAGCACGCCAACTTAAACATCAAATACCATCAAGCGCCTTTTCCCTATTTCTTTGTACAGATATTATTGACACATTCTTAAAAAGGGTAAAAAGAAATGAATATAATTTCCTGGATACGTTGCGAATGTATGAATTACATGGCCGTAATAAATTGGTGAGACGGAATAGAAATTGGTTACCAGCCAGATTATTATGTAGGAAATTGCTAAAAATTTATTGATTTCCCAATTTTTATAATTTTTAGTCACTATAAACGCAATTGTTTCATAAGCACAAATATGTTAAAAATAAATATGAATTTTAAATAATATATCCTTTTTAAAAATTTAAAAAAAAATGTATTTTTTGTCAATCAAATTAGAATCTAATTTTTGATTAAAATAAATCAATATTTGTTGAAAAAAATGAAAGCAAGAAACGATTATTTGCAATATAGGTGCAATTTGATAACTATAGCAAAATATGATCTGAATTTAATGTAATTTTTAGGCTCATTCGCTCAAATTTTTATTCTTACCTTTCCATTTATCACAATTCTCGTAAAATAAAATAAATATATATTAAAGTATCGAAGGCTCTAAAAAGAGCTTATTTAGTAATGAGTGTGTTCATAAAAAACATGTATAAAAAAATTTCGAGTTGAAGTTTTTGTTTCAGAAATATAGATTCGCGTTATTCTTTTGATATTTTAAATATTTTCCGCTATAAAATTTAAAAAAAAAAGGTTTGTTGACTGGGAAAAATTGCCGTTAGTTGATATGACAATTGGCTGAATATGAAATTATTGAGTTTATTTTTATTTTATTATATTAGAATCTATTAACCAAATAATAACTAACTTTTTATAAAAAAAATTCTCTTAATCATTTGATTTCATTTTTATATCTACCCATTTCACTTAATTCTTGTTCTTCTTTCCTTATCTAAACCATTGCCTCTTGCTATTATTAATCTAATTGAAGTGCAGATTCTAATTATTTAAAATAATTATACCATTCACCTGCATCGATCTATGTCAATTATGATCAAACAGAATAGTAGCTAGGATTTTTCCATGGGGGTGTTAAAAATTTTAATTCCTTTGCCGGCAGCTATATTTCAAAATTTTTCTTTACCCTCATTCACGGTAGACCAACCAACTTTTTGGGTATATACAAAATCTAACAAAGCCTTTTTTTTCGCGTAAGTTTTAAAAAGATTTTTGATATGAAATAAAAAATTGGCCATTAATATTCCAACTAAAATCTTGCAAAAATATGTCATAACAATTAAATATGACCTTTTTTTCTGTGCGAAAGGGTTAAAATATTTTTGATATTTAAAAATATGAATACCTATTCAGCTTAGTGAAGTTGACCAACGATTGTTAGCACTAATTCTAAGATCTGTGGTAATATTTAGTGCGGTATTAAAATATTTTATCAATGTAATTCTTAATCAGTATATTTTTTTCAATAGTTTGGTGTAAAGAAATAACATTTTATTAGCAAAATATAAAAAAATTGACATCATGTCAGAATCAGAAAGGAAAATATTGAATCCTTAAAATCTGATCTACCTTAATATGAATCAAAAAATCTTAGTTAACAAAATTAAAGAAAACTATGACATATATTGGCATGATTTAACCAATAATTTTTTTTTGAATAAAAATAATGATTGGATTCAATTTTTTGTTTTATATAAATTTTAAATAATTATTAGATTTTTTTAAATGAAAATTTTTTACTATGGGCTTTTGTTTTGCCCAACTCTTTTTTATTATTAGCCTATAGACGTTTAAACAACAATCGGGCTGTTGTGCGTACAAGTAAGTGCGGCTTGCCCACAAACATGTGAAGGGCTTCTCATTTTTTCCCCCTAATTAAATATCCAGTTTGATGAATTTTTGAGGAAAACCTAGCGTAGCTCTATTGTACCCACAACCAGAAGGTGAAAACGCTTTTATCACGTATCATGTAATTAATATATAAATTTAATTATTTTACATAATGGTAATACCTAAGTTATTTTAATATAATTTTACTCCTAGGAAAAATAATTTTTTTAATATTGTTTAAATTTTAGGAGGCTTAAGAAATCTATAATACTTTTGATTGACCCTTTTTAAAATAAATATTTTGATACTAAGAATATGTATTACAGTTTATATAAAAATACTAGTTAAATTAAAATAATCAAACATTGCTTATATTAAATTTTTATGAAATATTGATATTTGTATAGACGGGCGTATAGTAACTAGTAAATAACCCGTCAAAAATGACGGGGTTGAGGGGTAATTTGTTTTTGTATATGGTGCTAAATATACTTTATTAATATATTTTATAAAAATATTAAAATTTAAGCGAAAAAGAGGTAAATTTGTGAATCACACTTCATAACATATTCTTAATTTCTGATTGATCTATCATCGAATAAGGGAGAAAAGTATGATGACCCGTCTTTCTTGAAATGAAAAATGTATAACTAAGAGTACCAGAGCTCCCGTTAGTCACCATTGCTGAGTCCATCAAAAATGACGGGGAATGAAAATTTTCTCCTTACTCTTATGATAGTTGTTACCTGTTATTTGAAAATAATATCCAATTTTTATTCTTTATAACCCCCTCCCACCTTTAGGCCAGGTCCAATTTATTAAAACTAAGTTTAAATGCTATGTTTTGAGTCAAAATATATTTAAAGCTTTACTTGATACCCATATCAATATTATTTGTTAAAATAAAACTGATCATCTTTACCTAATATTTAGTATTGAAAAAATTCCCAAGCAAGGTCCAAGGCCATAATAATTTTGAAAAAATTTCCACAACTCCAACCAAAGATAATAATTTTAGTAGTTAAGAACTGGAATAAAATATTTTAAAAAATCATAATGAATTTAAAAATACAATCAGAATTAGATTTTATGGGCCTTGGTTTATATGTTTTAAATCAATGTCTGATCCATAGTTAATAAAAAAAATTCCCAAGATCCAAATGAAAAATTTTCCCCAAGCGTTGCCCAATATAATTTACAAAAATATTTTCCAAGCCCAACCCGACCCATTATAATTTTAAAAAAAATTTCTTAAACCTGGCCAACCGATAATAATTTTGTAATTTTTTTCAGCTTCCAATAAAAAAAATATAATAATATTTTCCAAGCCCAGTCCGACCCATTATAATTTTAAAAAATTTTCTCAAACCTGGCCAACCTATTATAATTTTGAAAATTTTTTCAGCTTCCAGCTTTAAAAAATTTTTCTCAAACCTGGCCAACCGATAATAATTTTGAAATTGTTTTCCCAAACCTGGAGCTTCTAATAAAAAAGATAAATATTGATATATTTTATAGTTTCATATATAAGAAGAATTGTATTACAAAATTTAATATGGGGGTGACTGGAAACAACGTTTGTCTATCGAACATTAGTGGTTTGAACGAATCTCGTTTATGTATAAAAAAGAATTTTAAAAATAGTTTTCTTTTTTTAAAAAAAAAAAATTTAACATTAGAAGGTGTATAGTCTCTTTAGATTTATTTAACATTAAGATGATAGGAAAGGATAGAAAAAATTAACATTAAGGTTATACGAAAACGTTCATTTCTTGATTACGGCGGTTATATATATTAGATTAGATCTTATTTGATACAATATATTTTGGTCAATATCATTATAGTTAATTCATAAATTTCATAGGAAACAAACGTTTAAAATAATGAAATAAATGTTTTTTTTCTCGAGCTATTTAAAAATTGTGATTTAATAAAAAAAATTGATTATTTTATTTTTATAAAAAAGTCAATTTATAGAGTCAACGACACTTTTGAAAACAATAATTCTGAAGCTTATTCGAAACTATTAACTAGTGCTTTATGATACATTATCCGATAGGTAGATAGTTTAAAGAAAGAAATAATGGCCGAATAAGAATGGCATCGTAATAAAACGAAAATCATAATGATACTAAAATCAATTTTTATAAATTTCTAAAAAAATGTTATTTTTTGGTTTGAAATACTTAAAAGGTTGAAATAATTAACTATTTATTTATTAAAAATATATCTAATCATATTATAAATGACTTATTAAATCCAATTTCGTAATATATAAAAAAAATTAATATCAATATATTAAATTCTCTAGCATATTAAAAAATATGTGACTTAGTGGCGGTGTTAGATAGATCCTTAAAAAATAGAAAGCTTCTTTATAAAATAATGTATCTTCGATACAGATACAAGTATCTTATTAAATATATAAATAATGGCAAGATGTAAATCTATTCCTTCTGAAGAATAACCCATAGTCCATTCTTCATAAAAAATTAATATTGGCGGTTTCCCATCCAACTGCTATAAAGGAATTGTGTGTGACCAAACACTAAAAGTGGAAATGGAGAGATGTATAATCAACAAAAATGCCATGTATATGTTTTTTGTTTCAACGAGCGGATAGATTAATGACATCAAACTACAAATTATTCCTCCAGAGAAACTCAAAATTTTTTAAGTTGTTTAGAATTGTTTTTATTATCCAAAACATGATATTTCGATGTCTTTGATAAAATATTCTTACGATTTATATAAATGTAAAAACCAAACGAGATATAATTTTTTTTTAATCAAATACAATCAACAGAACTAAATTATCCAAATATTACTATTTTTATCAAGTATACTGTCTCCAAACGACAATCCAAAATGTTTAAATATATTTTATTTCATCCAATAAAAGATGATTTTAATACAATGATTAAGATAAATACGCACAAGAAATCCTAACATTGAATTATCTTATTTGGATACAACAGAAAAGTTGGTATGCTAAAATATAAAATAATAATGAATATT